>NC_081316.1:119430831-120161664 GCF_026419965.1 Kogia breviceps
GCTCTCCCGACTCCCCCTCTGCACCAGGCAACATCCCCTACACAACCGCTCCCTCTCTGCTTTCCACCCTTCACATTCTCAACGCTTCAAAGTCAGGTTGTCAAATCTGTGTAGGTACCAGAAGCCCTGCACAAACCTTGTGGCAATGGAGACCTTCATGGCTGTTTTACTTTTTTGTCCTGTCCTACAGAATATGGCCACCAAACAGCAATTGTTTTGTCTCCAAGTGCACCTCTTGTCTGCCCTCTTCACTCTCCTTTCTTGCTTCTTGCATCTCTTGTCTCTATTCAAGGAGAAGCAGGCTTGCCTCAATCCTTCCCATGAAGCTTACCTCTCCTGTGGGACCGTGACAGCCTGACAACACCGTCTCAAAGCATGACCATGGATCTAGTGGTCCTGTTGAACCAGAGCGTCCTTCTGCAAGGCTCTAAGTAGCTAAAGAATCCCTAGTCACACGCCCTAACTCTACAACCCTCAGCCTCATCAACAGGCAATTAAGCATCTAATTGCACGTTCATTGCCAACCTCTTTTTTGCTTGCGATGAAAAAAAAAAAAAAAAAAAAAGATCATACTACTTAAAGTTCCAGAAAGAACAATCCAAAATAAAAGAAGGGAAAATCAAACCAACATTCTTTAAAGCTGGAGGCGCAAACTTCAAAACAAAACTGGAAGAGACCCAGACCATGTTAAAATGTAATATATGATTTCTCGCTGAATTATTTATCCCAGTCAAAGAATAGATACCCTCCACTGATGGACAATTGTTCAGCCCATACAGACCATGGACAGGCTTCAGACAATATTTGTTAACCTCCTGAAATGGTACACAACTTACACTTACATACACATACACACACACATACCTCTCACATACACAACACACACACACATATATATATGTTACATATATATATAAAAATCAGCATTAATCAGATCTCAAAGGAGTCAACACCTTAAAAAATCAAACAAAACCCTGAGAATTAGTGATTCATACCTATTCCTTCATGAGTGGCTTTAACAATTTGTAATGAATAGGAATTTTCAAATATTTAAAGGCAACCCTTTAAGAGTATTTAGGATGAACTCTATAGTTTGGAGAAAAAGAATCAAATCCAAAGAATAAATGAAGAATATAAGGCAAAACTGCCTCTTTATCCTGGCACAATCAACAGTTTAGAACAAAACAGAGTTGCTAACTCTTGACCTACTGGTGCCTTGATTCCAGATCACTTCTGAGTAAACTTATGAGATTTAATGAATTGTTATTTTACATTTCTAGGTCATTAATTCCTAGCTCACAGATCCTTTTTCTGAGAAGTTATCTGATGTTGGGTTACATTCCACTCAATAAACAATAGCCCTTCTTCATAAACAGGCAAAGGATGGGAAGAAGATAATGAAAATCACAGGAGTTAGATCCAAATGCCTTTGGGTCTGTAGGATTCAACTTTAACGTTTGCCTTCTTCAGAAAACACACGTGGGGTAAAAACCCTAGGTCCAATCAAACTCTAAGTGAACGCTAAGTCCCGCTGAAAGCTAGCCAGAACCTTTGGACCAGTTTCCCAAGTGTGCTACCGCAAAGTACCATAGCCTGGGGCTCCAAGCAAGAGAAGCTGACCTTCTCACAGTTCTGGAGACTAGAAGTTCGAAATGGAGGTTTTGGCAAGGACCCTGCTTCCTCCAAAGCATCTTGGGGAGGCTCTTTCTTTACCTCCTCCAGCTTCTGGTAGCCCTAACCATTCTTTGACTTGTGGCAGCAGACCTCCAGTCTCCTCCTCTGTCCTCATGGAGTCATCTCCCTTCTGTGTCTGTGTGTTCACGTCGCGTTACCTCCCTGTGGGTTTGTGTTCAGATTTCTGTCTTCTTATAAGGGCACCAGTCATTTGGGGCTAGGACACACCCTAATGACCTCATCTTAACATGATTACATCTGCAAAGACCTTATTTCCAAATTAGGTCACATTCACAGACAACAGTGGTTAGGACTTCCGTATGCTTTGAGGGGAGGGATGAAATTCAATCCATAACATCTTATTAGCTTGAAATTTTACCAGTGCAATGACATGAATATTAAAACGAGAAATCTGAAGTGGAGATGTGCTGCAGGGATGTCGGTAGTTATGAGAAGAAGTCAATTAGCCGTTTGAGGCAGAGTCCCCTGGCTGGCAGGGCCCTTGGAAAGGGGGCCACCGGGACACAGCCGCCTTTCCAGAGCCGGGGTGCCCAGGCTGCAGGGTCGTAACGTCAACTTCCTCAGCTCAACCACCGGCGATCCGGCTGCGAAGGGCTGCTTCATGTCCGCCTAACCCGCACAAGACAGATTTGTCAACCACCGTGACAGCATTTATTCCTGATGCGGAAGCTCCCCGGCAGGAGAGTAGGAAGGGCACACACTCTGGCCGTGCCCCTTCCCTGGGCGAATCCACTTGGGAGGACGCGTATTACAGGTGAGCAAACTAGCAGTTAAGTGTGCGAGTAGCACCGAAGGACGCAGAAATGGCCTTAAAGAATACTACTGAGTTACAAAGTAACAGGAGTTGCCATGCCCCATTTCAGGAATATGATCATTGAACACCTAAGTACTGGGTGCAAAAGAAGTACCTAATAATGCCTGCTGATTAGCTCGATCAGCTAATCAGACAGAGACCCGTGATCTCGAACCAGAGTCTGTTTCTCCCTGGACAGAACCAGGGAATCGGCAACACGTTCCTATTCCGGGCTTACTTTTTGTAGATTCCAAACAGCACTTTCTGTTTGCACTTGTTTGCATAATAGCTGGAAGTTTATGTGTCTCTGACAGATTTTAACGCCCTGTGAGATGCCCGTGTACTAGGCTCATTTGTCAGAGCCGGACCCGACAAGAGGCCCAGACACACAGAAAACATCTTTGCCACCTTGCCCTCGGGGGCTGCATCCAACGCCAGTGCAGGATGTTGACGTCCAAGCGAGCTGTGGTCCCCTTACACCTCCTCCGTGTCTGTGCTCACCCTCTCAGAGGTGACATCACTTACAGACTAAAGCACCCATCCTAGAAAAGCCCCAAACGTTCTCCTTCACCCCTCTTCTCTGCCTATCAGGAAGCGGAAGGACTTTAACACGCACGCGCCCGTCCTTCCGTTCCAATCCTGCGCTCTCTTTGGTTGGGAGCACGCGTTGAAGGAATCCATTCTATGTAACTGGGCCCTAACACACTCGTACATGCACCCGGGTGGGTCATAAGGGGTGTATTTCAAAATGCAAAATGAAGCAGGGAGAACACTAACTGCTTATATATATATTCTTTTATTTTTTTATTTTATTTTATTTTTTTGCGGTACGCGGGCCTCTCACTGTTGAGGCCTCTCCCGTTGCAGAGCACAGGCTCCGGACGCGCAGGCCCAGCGGCCACGGCTCACGGGCCCAGCCGCTCCGCGGCACGTGGGATCCTCCCGGACCGGGGCGCGAAGCCGCGTCCCCCGCATCGGCAGGCGGACTCTCAACCGCTGCGCCGCCGGGGAAGCCCTGCTTATATTTTTAATAGGAAACGTAGGCGGGAAGATCTAAAAGGCTTATCTAAACCCGTATACATGGTGTCTCATCCGCAAATAAACATTATGTTGGCCTTTCCCCAATAATGAAAAATACACGCAGGAGAGCACTGTATAGGATCTCATGAGCGTTAGGAGAAGGAACACCCTGTCTGCTCAGCGCCGCCGGCGGGGTCAGATCCCGGCCGAGGGCTATTGGTGCAGGAGAAAGCACCACGTGACCCTGTCCTCGCGGCATTCTCTGAGAAGTAACAGATCTGTTTCAAGGCTCTGAAGTTCAAGATGCGTATGATGTGTGTATATGAGATTTTAATGGCAGTAATTAGGATATTATAACTTTTAGGGGAACCTCTGATGTTACTCCATCTATTTGAGGATAAATTTAGCCTCGTGGGATTTTGACAGTTCAAATCAAGAGTTTTACGAATATTACCCAAGCATGAGACCTCTTTTCATCTTTTAGCCACCAGTACATTATCTGCTAATATTTGTTCTATATTAATACAGACATCAAAAGACAGATAGGTTTACCACTGAGAGCTGGAAGCAGGGATGTGCATGCCAGGACTGAATGAGACTTGAAATGTATTTAAGCCCTAGCAGGAAAGTCAATGGGGAGGGAAACTCTAGACCATCGTACAGGACACGGTGGTGCACGTATGTGTGTGTTGGGGGCAGGGATGCGGACTCTATAGAACAGTCAAAGGTGGAAGTGGATTCAAGGCATTTTTAGAACTCACTTGATGAGGCCTGTGGACCACTTGTCACAGACACAAACACAAAAGGAGCCACAGAGAACAAAGTTAACGCTTACAGAAGGAGAGTCTGTGAGATGGACAAACGGAGAAGGCCACGTTTTTAAAATAGGAATCATGAAGTCCTACAAACGGAAAAAAACCTTTCAGCGGCCTTCTCTTCTCTTCATTTACACATTTACCCATTGTCACACGCACCCCCCTGGCCATGCATCTAATAAATAACCGTCGAGAAGCGAATGTCGGGGTCTGTGCTGAACTTTAGATATAAAGGGGGAAATTGTAGTACCTGCCTTCAAGGGACTTATTGTTCAACAGAGGATCAAGAAAAACACGTGAACAAACGAGAGAGAGAAAGGTTAGGTGACGGATACTAATATAATTATGGGAAGGGGACAGTGTGTGTATCACAAAGGGACAGCAGTCAGTTCCCTTGGGGGAGACGGGACCCAGGAGAGACTTCACCGAGGAGATGATTCCTGACCTAAGTCTTGAGGACAAACAGGCATCCACCAGGAGGGGAAGTGCATCCCAGGGAGAGGGGCGGCGTGCATGGAGGTCGGGGCTATGAACCCCGGAGGCTCCTAGCACGTGCCTCCTTCGGCTCTCCTCACCTTGGTCTTCTGGGAAGGCTCAACTCCCCAACCTGGCATTTGAACCTGGAGCACCCCAAGTGCAGTGACAGGCCACTGTCACACCGCCCGCCCTATTTTATTCCGTCCTCAGGATGCATGTTGTTTTTTGATGTGTCTCTGGTTTACTTCCTGTTTCTGTATTTACCTGACTGCATGCTGTCCCCTTGCCCTGCCAACTTGTGCACTTGATGAGAGAAGAGACCTCGTCTGGCACGTGCATATGCCTAGAGCAGTCTGGCCAAAGGGGCAGTCTCTAGAGATACTTATCAAATGACTAAACAAGCATTTATTAAAAGCCTACTGTGAGCCCAGCGCTGGGGATACGGCCCCTGCCTCTGACCTTCAGGAGGAACAAGGCAGCTAATAAGCAAACAAAATGCGTGACTATTTTAAATAGCAATGCATTCCATGAAGAAAATAAAAGTAATGGGGTAAAGGGGACAGGGGTGGTGGGGACTACATTTCTTAGGGTAGTTAAGGAAAAGAGCGCTAAGAGGCTGTGTGCTGTGCTGGCATTTGTCCTGAATGAATGCGCAGATCCTGCTCACAGGGAACTGACTCTGTTATGGAACAAGTGCCTGTCCAGTAGCAATGCTGGAGACACAGGTACCAGTTGTGATCGTGGACTAATAACTATATATTATATAAGACTCTTGAAAGTATGATTAGCATAATTTTATTTCTGATTGCATATAACACAATCATGATCTGCTCTATTAGATTTATTTTCAGGCAGCAGACTTCTTAACACTTCTTTCTGTATTATGCAAGTATTGCGTTAATGTATTCCCCCTGCAAGAGATTCAGACACCATAGACGTATACACAGAGCAAGAGGGAAAGAGAGAGAAGCTTTAGAGATTAGAGTCATTAACTGTGTGACGGCGCTTTGGGGGCCCTGGGGAAGCTGCCTTGCTGTGCAGAGCATCTGAAGAAGTGACTTGGTTCCAGGATGCAGAATAATCACCTCTTCAGCATCCTCTAAGACGGGGAAAGAAGTCTAGTCCGGTACACGGTTGTTAATTTGACAGGAAGGGGATCCTTAAGAATTGATTCAAAGACATTCCCGACCACATACAAACAGAGAAAAATGTTGCTGAGAGATTTTCTGTGACACACTATTCCGTGAACAGAAAACCGGTCTCTCGAGGGAACGAGGGCATGAGCTCCTTAGCTTCCCAAACACCACATTTTCCTCAAGAGAAAATGCACGGAGACGTCCACTTGCATTTCCCCACGGGGAGAGCATTTTCATCGACTTCATAGCCTTGGAAAACCTGTTTTGTCTTGTCAGAAAAAAAAAAAAAGATCTTGAACGGCCCTGGGAAATCAGGTGGGAGGCAGGTGAGTCCCCCTCGGGGTCCGCATGACATTTTTTCTCGGCAGCAGGTCATGGGGAGGACGCGAGAAGGATGGTCCTCAGCAGAAGCACAGGGGTTGGGACCCGGGAGCTCTCAACTCTGAGCTCCAGGACCTCGTGGCCCTCTTGACTCTCCCTAAGGCGCCTCCCAGGGCTGCAGGGGCTGCTTTTCCTAATGGCCCCAATGCTTGCATTTTAGTTGCTAGAGCTCTGTAACAATTCTGCGCAGGCTGCTAATTAAATGCTTCTTGTCACCCCTCCCACGTTAATTCCACGTGAAGTGGGGGCGGGGCGAGGCTACAGAGGGCTGTTCCTAGACCCTCCACTGACCCATGCTGCTTTTGTTGACACTGATTATTTCATCTGAAATCCCCCATTCCCCCACCCAGCTCCCTTCCTCCCTCTCACCCTCTGAATAAAATATGGATCAGATGCTGCAAAATCGCTATTCTTAGGAGGAACAGATGCAAATATGGTTGCTTTTTCAATTATTTGGCAACCGATCCAATGGTTCCAAGACAGAAGCTAATTAAAACCTAATTGAAATAAAATCATTTCCCATTCTGCTTCTCTCCATCGACTGCCTGAATAGAGGGCTCCTTGTTTTGTGGACAGAGCCTCCTCCTTCCTATTCCTTCCTCCTGCTTTGTAAACAGCCATTCGCGATTCACCCCAGGGCACCCTGGCTGCTCGGAGGAGGCACTGGCAGGGATGGGGGAGCCCCTGAGAGATTAGAAGAGGGTGTTTACAATGAATATGGCCACCAAGAGGAGGGTACAGATGAGACAAGAAAGGGAGACGACAATAGTCAGAGCAGTCACCAGACACTTAGGAGGAGAAGGGACAGTAAAGGGAGGGGGGCGTCCAGGGTCTGGTGGAAGGCTTGGGAGCTGGGGCCAGGGGCCAGCATCCAGCAAGCACACGTGCTACACGGGACCCTTGGGGTCTTATTCAGACAACGTGGCGTCACTGCAAGACCAGGACATTTCATTAAAACATTCCGATTTCTGGCCTCCCTGGAAACGTTGGCAAAACCCTGCAAGCCTGTCCCCTTCCTGCGTGGCCAGCGCAGGAAGGAGACAGGGGAACAGGAGACAGGAACCTTCCTGGGGAAGGTGCACGTGCCAGGTTCCCAGTTCCCTGTGGGCGCCTCCTGCTCTTTCTTGTGGCCGTTGGTCCCCCAGGGCTGTGCTTTTGAAATTTCCTGGTGCGTGGATGCCCAGCAGAGCCCAAGGATGCAGGCCTGCGTTGCACCTCTGTGCTTTAATATCCCCAAACCTCATTTCCCTCCCCTGTAAGAAAGGGTGGGATAAAATTGTCGTCATGGGGCTGCTCAGATCAAACGCACTCATCTGTCTTTAAATGCTCAGGACGCTATAAAATGTTACTCCTATGTGTTTTTATAATTTTACCTTTCTTCTAATAAACAGGAAGAGTTCTTTTGAAGGCAGACAGTAGAAAATATAAAGAGGAAGTGTGGGCTGGAAAAGGCTGATTAGGAAAAGGGCAGTGAGAGAGTATAGGACAGCCGCAGGGGAGGGAGGCAAGTACCGAGGCGCGGCAGGAAGCCCATGGCCGCCCCTCACAGGCTGTGTGAACCTTGTTCCCCAATCTCTCGGGCCTCAGACTCTTCACCTTTAAAAGGGGGCAACAAAACCTATTGCACAGGGCTGTCTGAAAATGGAGGGAGAAAATCTCCTATAAATTACCTGGCAAAGTAAGGGCTTCCTAAGCATCGGCCATTAAATGAGCCATTAACGAATGCTGCACGCAATGATCTAAGATTACACGCTGCATCAAGGGGAGAGGGATTTTCTTTTTTTTTTTGGCAAACCATAATGCCATATTCTTGTCGCTTTTTAAATCGAAGGCAGACATTTGAATTCATCTACCCAGCACCTACTGACCCCTTGGCCCTGCCCAAACAGCACCACTAACGATGGCCTCCACTAAAGAAAATGGGCCGAAGAGGTCCAGTGGGGGCCCTGAGTAGAAATAAAACCGTGAACTCCAGGATCTGACGTGATGGGCTGAGTGGACCCGTCACCATTCCTGCAGCCCGTGGCGGGGAGCTGCCTGGCCCAGAGGGGCTTCATTCAAGTGAGGACAAAGCTTTTCTTACAACTGTCCTCGAAAGTATTCAAAAATCCCCCCAGGTCGGGAGAGGGGCTTGAGTACCCCGGGAAAAGACTCTCCCTCAAAAATACAACACACCTTTGGAGGAGGAGATGCAATCTGCATTAACAATTCATATAAACTATATTTTTACCTAACAGTCTCAATAAAGGACAAGACACAGTCCGAGACCCAGGCCAATCTATCTACATCCTGCAGAAAGAAAATGACATTTGCAATTACACCGTCAGGGGAAATTTTAAGGAGACAGCCTCTCACTAATACAGAAAACATCTGAAGGGCCATGGCAATGGGGCGGAAGTCTAAGAATCAAGGCAACTTCTGCTTTCCTATTCAGGAAGCCAGCTTCCTTCCCTGCGCCAGGGCCCCTAGAATGTCCTGTGTTTTTCTGTGGCCCTATTTACTACCTTTCCCGTTCTTCTCCCCCTGCAAGCAGTGTCGTTGCCTAGAGCTCCTATTGCCCCGCTGCCAAGTTTCCCCCTCACGTGGGCCAACATTTCCCTCCGGTGAATTACTCCCCACTATTCATCTTTGCCAGAGGGTCTCCAAGGCTCATGCTGAGGGCGAGCCATCTGTGTTCGCAGGATCTCGGGAAGCGGCCAAGCATGACTCCGCAGCTCTGACCACAGCTCTCCTTCTTCCCAGCAATATTCACCGGAGCTTCGGGGCTAAACAAACTTGGTTTGAGGACCAGCGCACTGAAGCGATTTGACTCTCTGTCACTGTTGGCCAAGGGATTTAGGAAGACAGTAGAAGCCCTCTCAACCCAAGGGGGAACCCCTGATCATCACAGAAGGTGAGGAAGACTCCTAGCCAAGTGTTGGATAGTTCAGGGATTTCACGTTTGCCCCTTCGAAGTTTTCCACCTCTAGGCTCTGTCTCCAGCTCCTGGTCTTATAAATAGAAAGGGTTCCTCCCTCCAAACCCATTCAAGGGTCCCAGGCATCCACCCGGACACGTCGCCACAACTTCCTGTGAGAAGCAGACAGGCTTAAAACCAAACCCACCTTAGATGTTCCTCCTTCAACCCTCTCAAGTCGATGCGGAAGCCTTATACCCACCCTGAAACGTTAGGTGATGCTGAGACACGGAGGGTTAGAAAAGTTGCATCATCTGCTTCCATTCGTCAGCCAAAGGTGCTGGATTTCCCAGCTCCTCACTCACACGTGGCTGTTTCTTGGCTTGTAAAAATCTGTTAATCAGTTAATCTAAGACATTACATTTATTTGTAGAAATAACTTACCAAAGACCAGCCCTCCTCTTTTAGACTTCTAACATCGTAAACTGTGAGTTTAAATCAGGAGTGGGCATCAAACTCAACTGAGAATCTTTTTTTCCAAGATAAACAAGTCCTACCAGCAAGATTCTGATGCCACAGAACTATTACAGGATATTTTAATGAAGCTGATACATACCCCAGAAGGAGAACTCTGTTTAAGACATTGCACTGACGTTATTTTAAATGCATGTGTGCATGTGTGTCCACGTAGAACACGTTTGCTGGGCACTCAGAACGGGCCCTGGCACAAAACAAATGCTCAAGTGATACTTGTTAAAGAATGAGCAATGACTTCAGAGAAATCGTTTACGAGATGTTGAGCACAGTCATTTAGATTGTAGTGGAAGGGTCTGTACGAATGAGAAAAGAATCTCCCACAGATGTGAAGGACGGAGGCGTCGTTCTAGATTACGTTGTACCTGATCACACTTGTTTAGGCTTTGCTGAACTCATGAATTTAGCATGAGTGTGAGGTACTGATGACTAAAATGAAATCATGCCAAGCAATAATTCTCGAATCTATTTACCATGCAACCTACCTCCCGGTCGCGTTTAGTTTTAGAAAAACATATAGTTTTAGGAAAACATACATATGGAAGGATTAAAGAAGGGCTGCTCAGTATCTGAAGACTAAACCACTGCATGGAAATGTTCACGTATGATGTAACTATGGACGGAGTTTCCTCAGGGACACACCTGGCCTATTGGGACGAACAGTCATTAACTGATTGATTTCAGACAGATTTCTTTGGCCGGTGGCAGGAACCGTGGTAGGAAAATATGGCAGGGATCTGGTTTTCAAGAACGTATCTACTGGTCGAAAAACAAGTAAGCAGACAAATGACAACATGGTGTCATAATGATGAACACTGGGCGATGGGAACAGAGACAGTGAAATACGGTGCTTAGAAAACGTCCCTGGCAGGCTTGTACCTGGACTGGGTTTCACAGATGGAATGACCCAAGGAAAGGAAGAAGGGCTCATTCTAAACAAATGAACCCCTGCTCGTGACAGCACAGGTTTGGGCAAAGGGAACACAGCCCCTCTAGGGAGAGGAGAGAGGTGACCGGAAGGGAAGCAGTGAGAAATGGCTTTGGAAAGGCCGCCGTGGGAGGGAGCTAGATTTCCCTTGTGGGAAGAAAGGGAAGGGGAGTGACAGATTCATATTTAAGTTTTAGGAAGAGGTCCCTGCAAAACATATGTGTAGGTCAGAAAGATGAGAGATCAGAGCAATCTGGAAACTTCTGTAACTAACCCAGATGAGAATGCCGAGTCTAGATCAGGTGCTGACACGTGTCTTCCGGAAAGCGTTAGACAGGAAATACTCTAGGGTTTGCAGGACTCTGCCAACAGCTACTCAGCCCCACTGCTGTAGCTGGAAGGACCCCGCGGCTTTTTGTTTGTTTGTTTTTAATGGAGCAAGGCTTCGTTCCTATAAAACTCTAGTCTCAAAAAACGCATGTGGAGCCAGATTTGGTCTCTGGGCTGTAGCTGGCTACCCGTGGTCTGGATCAAGGAAATGCTCTCTTCTGGATCACCATCTTATAAACTACATTACTCACAAGAGGGTGGGCCTACATAGTTGATTAACTGCTACCCCCATTAAGAGATGTAAGAAAGGTGTGACGAATAAAAAGGAAATGTTAAAAAAAAAAACAAAACAAGTTCACTATAGTCTTGGAAAAAATATCAAAAAGACATTTCCCTGTATAGACAACAAACCTCTGCCCGCTTCCACAGCCCCGCCTCCTGACTCCTTTGCTCAGTGCTGTAGGACCAGGGCAAGGGTGCAGGGACTCTTCAAAGGCCACTGCTGAGAAGCCAGGAGGTAGGTCCCTGTAAGCAGACTTGAGAATCACTGCTTGGCGTGATTTCCTCTTACTCATCAGCACCTCATACTCATGCTAAATTCATTAGTAATTTCTTTCTCTTGATAAAGTCAGCACTTGAATTTCTACAAAGAGGATAGACCTTCACCACCACTCACCATGTGCTGAGGCCACCTCGGGTACCCGTAACTGACAAAGCACACTCCTTTTGACAACAGCTTACGGAAATATACTTAGGAAAGAAAATATGGAGCAAAGCATCACATTTCAAACCCACACAGCCTTTAAGAGTGGGTGGAAGATTGCAGGACAGGGTCACAGTCCTGAATCTTCTCTTTCCTGTAGACTCAGGAGGACGGATTAGCTTGCAGTAGCCAAGTGCCCTCTGGCTCTCGGGGTGGGGTCTCCAGGAGGTAGATAATCCTCATGTTTCCTAGTGAGCCCTGCACCCTCTCATTTCAACAGAGCCTTCTTGGAACTTCTTCGTATATTCTATTCCATAGAGCTCCTCTGTGCACCATTGGTAGACACACTGAAAGCTCCTCACCCCCTCCCCTCTCCCTCCCTCTTTCCTTCTGCCTTACTGTTTCTTCTAGACCTGCAAAGACTTGGGGCCACACACCCCATTCCTCGCACAGCCCTCCACGTCACGAAGACCTCCCTGATGACTGGCTCAGATTCAAGATGGCGGACTAGATGGAGCCAAGCCACCGGGCTCAACATGGACACTTAACTTTGATCCCTTCCATTTCACGTTTCAGAATGCTGAGAGCAGTAGCTCTGTCACTATTACTCCCTCACAGTGTCACAGAAATTAAAAGTTAATTAGAGAAAAGGACAGAACACATTTCCATTAAGCATCATAACACTTAAGGACAAATCCACTTATAGAATCCTCTAGAGCCACCGTTGATCAGGGTTTTCTTCACCGGGTTTCAGTGAACTTCCTTGAAATAGGGTCCAAGAGTCTAAGATTTGGGATTGTTCTCCTCAGCCTTTCTCATTGCGGCCTGAAAACACGAAGGTTAAAATGGTTCCCGAGGTCTACTAGTCAACTCTACCGGCAGTAGGGAAATAAAGTCAGAAGTGTTTGGGCAGAACTTCTTTCAGCTGCTGAGTACCAAGTACTTTTTACTTCCCTCTCATAAATCCGTGCCTCCTCATAGCCACTAAGAGGAAACAATAATTTTGTAAAATCTCTCAAATAATCCGGAAATAGAGCAAGACTAAGACTTAACTAAGAGCAAGACTTTCTAATTCTACCACCACACTATTCGCATTGGACACAAGAAAAGTAAATTATAGAATCTTAGGACTACAGGAGCCTTAGCATCAGTCTAGTTCAATAGCTTAGCATCCTCTCCTAACCTGCCAAGGGGACACCTGTCATCGGGCCATAGGTGATTGTTGAGAAGTTGCCATTTGCCAGGCACTGTGTGAAACCCTAGGGGTACAGGAATGAGACTCCCAGCAGCCCCTTCCCTTTATTTTGAAAACTTCTACTGATGGGGACCTTCCCACACACTCCTCTCTCACCTGGAATAGCTCAGTGTGTCTGAAGTTTTTATTTACGCTACTCATGACCCTAGTTCCATCCCTTGAGGTTCACATGGTGCACTTGCTCTAACTGTAATATAAGCCTCCCCCCAAAGGCCTCGTTCTCCTTCTTCACAAATGACTGAGCGGAAAAATTAGAATATATAACTGTATCTCCCGACACCAGTAAAAGCATGAGATGACACCTCTCGATGGGTCACAGAGAACGTGGTCCATATCTCGGAGCGTCTGGCCACTCATCACCCTGAACTGTCTCTGGGAACTGAGGGTAAACCCTAAGGCAGGTTGTGGACCCACATGGCTGAAGGTGAACAGGTGTGTTCTCCTGGGGAAGCACAGGGTAAAAAGACCCTTCCAGAGCCAGCAAGCTCGAGCTCCTCATTATTTTGTTAAATGTTTTATGTCTTTCTTATTAACACGTGTCTTTGGCTAGCCAAAGGTATATCCGTTACATTAGAATAAGAAGTATATCTTCTTATCAAAAGATACGAACAAGTCTTCTTGGTGTAAGACTCCAGAATTTTGCTAATTTGTACATTGTTATTTGGATTAAAACCGGCTAAAATGATGCAACTCACATTTCTTAACTTGGACCTAAGAGAATGCCTGGGCCCTGGCTTCTTAAATGATAGTAAATGTTAGTGTTACTGATCTCTAACACTTATCTTTTCTTCTATGTGCATCAACTGTCCTCACTAAGTATTTCTCCTAATTCTTAGAGGGAGATGGGAGAGTAACATAGGGAATTCAAAACTCTCTTTCACTCTTTTTCAGGAATCTCAGATACCACTAAAAA
Organism: Kogia breviceps; assembly: GCF_026419965.1. Taxonomy (NCBI): domain Eukaryota; kingdom Metazoa; phylum Chordata; class Mammalia; order Artiodactyla; family Physeteridae; genus Kogia; species Kogia breviceps. The sequence continues at coordinate 119,444,708 of NC_081316.1, forward strand.
TGCTGTTGTTTTGGTCAGGTTTTTGAGCCTGAAATTAAACTTCTAAAGTCTAGTCTTCAGAGGATGCTTTTCTTTCTTCTCCCCTTTAGGTATTGATTCCTCTCCTTTCACTAGTTGATGTTACTTCTTTTCTTGTTGCCGGGGATTTGCTGGAGCCACGTCTGCATATGATTTCTTATTTATGTTTGTTTTGTACATAATCACCAGATGCTCCAACTTCCAGCTGAACTCAATCCATCAGGAAGAGTTCTGTAGTAGAAGTGCAGGCTATCAGCAGACAGACGGAGGAATCCGCAGCGCCCCTGCCCCCAGCCCAGGGCCGGCTCCTCAGAGGACAAACCAGACTGTCCTGCGCGGTGTCGAGCACGCACGTGTTGTGTTGAGAGTTAAAATGGTAAAAACACGCAGCACCAAGTCGCCGACGCCAGGATCCGTGGGCATCAGTAGCAAACAGGCAGTAGGAAACTGCAAAACACTTTGTGAATATTCCCAGGTGAGATGGTCTCTTCCAAGGGAAAGCACCGACGCCAGGCATCCTGGGGGAGCTTGCGCTCCTTCCTGTGACTGCACCGCTATCTCACAGCTGTGATGCCACCTTGAAGGGATAGCCTCCCTGTGGGAAACGCGGCTTCGACGGTCCTGCAAAGGCGATGGATGATGTTCTCCACTGCGGCATTTTACATATTCACACACCTTTCCACTCACCTTGGAAAGGAAAAAAGTCATCCCTCAAGACCTTCCAAGGAAGCCCCCCACCAGAGGTTCTCTGCTTCACGTGTGTGGAGCACGTGGTGTTTCCTTCCGGTGCTGAGCTTACTGTGGACTTGTGCTCTGCCAGCAGAGTCTCTGAGACGATGTGACAGCTGCAGGCATCCCCCCAGCCTTCCTGTGATTGTCGTGAACATTTCCCTGACCTTCCTGTGACTTCTGTGAAGACCAGAAGAGGAGGACATTGTGATGGGTGCAGATTTGGATGAGGGATGGAATTTTGTGAGCATAATATACAATGACCTGGACATGAGACCTTTCCCAATTGAAGGTAATAAGATATAGTAAATAAAATATTGGGATGGACTTAGGAAATCCAAATCATCGTCCTTACTCTGTCTCTTATCAGCTACGTGATCAGCAAATCTCTTATCTTCTCTGTCTTCCATTTCCTATAAAATGATAATAAAGACACTTCCTATATTTACAGAGCAATTGTGAAAATCAAACTAGATCACGCCAGCAATAAACTTTCTAACGTCCTCTACAAGGTAAGGGGGGGACCGTAATTGCCAAAGCCAGTAAAGATGAGCCCCAGGCACCTTGCGTAGTCCTCACACGCCATCACGACCTCGGCAATGGTACTGCTCCCTGGGGCCACACACAATGGTGACCAAACAAGTAGGATCAGAACCTCTTGGGCTTTGGTGCTTGTCTACTAAACTACAGCTGGCAAAGTGCTAAAGAATTGGCAATGCTCTTTGGCTTGCATTATCCTCTATCTCAAGGCATCAATACTACTTTCACCATTTGACAGCCAAACTGATGTTGAAAGAGGTTAAGAAACTTGCTCAATCTCAACATGGGTCACGAGAAGAACCAAGGGGTCCAAGGGCAAGGTTTCACCGGAGGTAGCACTATCGTATCAAGCTACCAACTGTCTATTTGCTTCATCTCTATAAGCAGCATGTAGGTATTGAGCACCCACTGTATGCCACGGGGCTCTTCTAGGAGATGGAGCTACGCCAATGACAAAGAGAGGCAAAGCTTTTGCCTTCGTGAAGTTATCTTCTAGAGCAGGGGTCCCCAACCCCCAGGCCACCGACAGCTACCCGTCCACGGCCCGTTAGGGACCGGGCCGCACGGCGGGAGGTGAGCGGCGGGAGAGCGAGGGAAGCTACACCTGTATTTACAGCCGCTCCCCATCGCCCGCATTATCGCCTGAGCTCCGCCTCCTGTCTGCATTATGGTGAGCTGTATAATTATTTCATTATATATTACAATGTAATAATAATAGAAATAAAGTGCACAATAAAAGCAATGTGCTCGAAACATCCTGAAACCATAACCCCCACCTCCCAGTCTGTGGAATCACTGTCTCCCACGAAACCGGTCCCTGGTGCCAAAAAGGTTGGGGACCTCTGTTCTAGAGGAGGGCGGTGACCATAAACAAACACATAACCGCACACACGCCGAACACGGGTTAGCGCTCTGAGAAGAACCAAGCAGGGAAAGGGGCACGGGGATGGCCGTGAAGAGTGACGACGCTATTATTCAATCCACGTACCCGGGGAGTCCTATGTGAGGAGGCGACGTGTGTGCAGACACCTGGATGAGGTCAGAGACTGAGCCATGCGAATGTCTGGGGGAAGGATGTCCTCAGCAGAGAGACCGGCAGGCTCAGGGCAAGTGCACAGCCCTCTGTGAGACCCAGCAGGCCCGTCTCAGGACCGGCAGGGACGACAGGGTGGCCGACGTGGGTCACCTGACCGACCACAGTCATTGCTGGTGCAAGCGAGGCAGCACATAAATGGAGACACAGATTAGGTAGATCTTTGTTGGCCTAAAATGTGATGCTGAATGAGTATATGCTTCATGGATCTCTGGAGGTATTTGCTGTTTTCAATTGAGCAGGTGAGATGTTGGCTCCATCCTACATCTTCCAGTTTTAACCTGTGCATTATAATAACTTCCCTAAACACTTTCATCTTAAAGTTAATGGGAAGGACAACTTTTTCTCTCCCTACTAGGAAGTTCAAACTAGACTGTGTGCATTTCATCTAAAGTCTTGTGTTTAACCGTCCTCCCTTTTTTAGTGAAATTATTCTCCAAAGGGGCATCCTCATTAATAAAGCCTCAAGTCCTTACAGGAAAGCTCTGCTCTCCATCAGGGTCTGCTTCTCACCGAATGAAAATAAGCCCTTCTTCCCCCCAATGGCTATGGATGACTGTTCCTACCTCATCCCAGCACACCAATCAGGTGGCACTTAACATATTCCCCAGCCATCTTGACACATTAGATCGATCCCCCTTTACCCATTAAAAGGCTCATAAACAGTTGCAGCACGGAATTAGTGCTGGTAGATTTCTCCAACTTAGAACACCGGTTAAAATGCACAATTGAGTAAGAAGAATCAATTAGGGCCAGACAGGGTGTTGGAAGCTAAGCAATTTGTCTGTCTTACGATTCTGCACCGTGGAAAGGGTGTGCATGTGTGTGTTTACATTTCAGTTCAGATTTACAATCACTCATGTGTATAGTATAATTCAATCCATGATTGCAGCAGAAACTACCCATAGAGCGAGAGGTTATTATTTGAAGAGTCAGAGAAGCCTTGTATTTGTAACTTTGTCATTTGTAAGTAAGCATTTTGTAGCTCTCCCATATTCTAAACCTGGGGTGATGGTACTTATAGGGGAGATGAATAATTATTTTGCAAACAGGCTTTGCATCTAAATATTCATAATCCAGGTAAAAACATAGACCTGGCTCCTCTGCTCCCAATTTCACCAGACAACTGACAATTCTCCAGCACTTTTCCCCTCCTGCCTTTAATATTCTTTGTAACTATAGGCAAACAAACAAATAAATAAATAAACAAAACAAATAAAAAGCTAAAGGTTATTAATATAACCTTTATACTATAAAGGTTATATATAAATATATATAATTATATTATATGTATAATATAAAGGTTATTAATCTAGGATCCTCTCCTTACCCCCAAGAGGTCTGTGTATAGAATTCAGGGAGGTCCATCAATTCCAGTGGGGAGGAAATGTACAGCTTTATTTCCCTGCCCTCTAATTGCAATGCAGCATATCCTTTATTTATTTATGAATATTCGGAACCCGTCGCAGCAGTGTCAGTAGTGCCTGTGTGTCTATCACTAAGAGAAATCACAATTACTCTCATATCATGTTATACTTGTTACCAATACCCTGAAATATCCTTTCTCACTCCACACTTCTTCAAACTCATGTTGGACTCACTGCTAGATTTTATTTAATGTATTAATCATGAAGCATGTGCTCCATCACATTTTAAAATATTTTGATAACTGCGTCCTAACACACTTGGTTTCCTTTGTAATCCTAAGTATATGTCAAAGGGGTCTAGAGCTTAAAATACAGTGGAGGGGCCCAGGTCTCGAGGGACTTGGGGCTGCTGTTCCTAAGGAGCTCTGTTGGAGGGTCCAGTGTGGACAGGCTCCAATTCAACAGACCTCCCTGGCCTTGGGTGCACAGTGCCTAAAAGTACACCAACAAGAGAGTTCACATTGAAGACAATATTTCCTCTGTGCATAGAAGTCACAGCACGAAGGAAATTCATTCATAACATAAAAAGAAAAGATTACAACTGACAATAAAGTAGTTACTATCCCAGCATTCCGCTAAGTATTTTGCTTAAAATCTCATTTAATCTTAAAAAAAAAAAAAAAAAAAAAACCCATGAGTGGGTACTGTTATCTTCCGCATTTGATGGATGAGGAGACTGAAATTCAGAAAGGTTAAGTACCTTGCCCAAGAACACCCAGCCAGATCCCTTCTGAACTAAAGTCAATAGATGCTGGGAGTTACTTTTATGTGAGGCTGTTTCACACTAGGAACATGATGAGAAGGAAGGATAGAAAAAAACATCTAGACCAGCAGTTTTCCAGGGTGCTCTGCAGGACCCTGGAGGTCCCTCGGGCTTTTTCAGAGGGTCTGTGAGGTCACAGCTCTTCTCAGAATAATTCTATGGCATTCTTTCTCTGTTTCATTGTGTTACATTTGCACCAAAGGTGAAAAAGCAATGGTGGTGGGGCTTCCCTGGTGGCACAGTGGTTGAGAATCTGCCTGGCAATGCAGGGGACACGGGTTCGAGCCCTCGTCTGGGAAGATCCCACATGCCGCGGAGCAACTAGGCCCGTGAGCCACAACTACTGAGCCTGCGCGTCCGGAGCCCGTGCTCCGCAACAAGAGAGGCCGTAACGGTGAGAGGCCCGCGCACCGCGATGAAGAGTGGCCCCCGCTCGCCGCAACTAGAGAAAGCCCTCGCACAGAAACGAAGACCCAACACAGCCAAAAATAAATAAATAAATTAAAAAAAAAAAAAAAAAAAAGAGCAATGGTGGCTAAAACTTCTGTGCCATGGCAAGAGCAAAGCACTGGCACCCAAGTGTCCTGGTTGTCACTGCATGCTTTGCCACCATGCCTGAATGGTAATAAAAAGAAAAAAAAAAGAGAGAGACAGAGAAAAAGAAAAGGAAAAAGGAAAAAAAAAAGCCCATTTCACTTAAGAGCATCATTGATAAAGCAGTGAAAGTTAATAATTTTAATATATTCTGATCCTCAACTGTATTTTTATTAGCCCGTGTGGAAAACAGGAAGCATACCTACAGCACCTCTGCACACCCAAGAATTATGACTGCCTAGGCATAGGTGTGGGCAGGCTATGGCCCTGGACCACATCTGGCCTGACCTTATGCGGCCCACCAAGCCTAAAACATCTACTCACTGGCCCTTAGGAAACAAAAACCTGCCAGCAGGAGCAAAGAAATTGTGTGATTGCTTGAATTGGGAGCTGAACTTACTGCATTTTTCAAGACACACTATTTTTCCCTGAATGATCTAGAGAGACAGACGAATGATGGTTACTCAGAATTGGTATCTTGCAGCCGTTTTCTCAACAATGAATGAAGTGTCACTCCAAGCAAAGCAACTGGTATTATTTACTGCCAGTGACACAATTTGAGCTTTCATGGGGAAAATGAGGATCTTGGAAAACTTGAATTTGTCACCTTGAGCTTGACAGCTTTCAAAAGAGACTTTTGTGAGATTGGTGGTGTTCAAACAAGTGTTACTTTTTATACTGTGTAAGGAAATGTGTCAGTACTTGTGAGACCTGCATAACTTTGGAATCAATATTTTCCAAATGACCACTGTGCAATTTTATAAAATTGGGCATGATAAAGTATCCAAGTGCAAGACAGATCAGTGGATGGATAGTGAGATAAAATTTACTTATTACAAAATGCACCCTTTTAAAGTGTACAATTCAATGCATTTAAGTAGATATGCAGAGAGTTAAAGCGGTTACGACCAGAACCTCATTTAAGAACATTTCTATTTACCCCCCAATGAACCCTCTTTCCTGTTCACAGTGACTCTCTACCCCAGTGCCAGGTAGCCACCAATCTATTCACTGTCTGTGGGGTGGCCTTCTCTGGGTATCTCCTTCAAAGAGAATTATGTAGCATGTGTGCTTTTGTGACTGGTTTCTTCCACTTGTTACGTTTCCAAGGTTCATATTATTGTAGCATATGTATCAGTACTCCATTCCTTTTTCTTGTCAAATAGTATTCTTACATGGATAGACCACATTTTGTTTATCCATTCACTAGTCAACAGACATTTGGGTTGCTTCCCCTTCAGGCTATTGGGAATAATGCTGCTGTGAACATTTGCACACAAGTCTTTGCTGGCAGATGCTTTCATTTCTCCTGAGTGATTGGACAGGAGTAGACTTGCTGGGTCACATGGTAACTATGTTTTAACATTTTGAGAAACAGCCAAAGTAACTAAACCATGTTACATTCCCACCAGCAATAAGTGAGGGTTCAATATCTCTACATTCTCCCCAACACCTGTTATTGTTCAAGTTATTATAGCTATACTAGTGGTTATGAGTGTGATCTCACAGTGATTTTGATTTACATTTCCCTCATGATTAATGATGTTGAGCACTTCTTTTTAAATACCCCTGTATTGGAGTGTAATTGCTTCACAATGCTGTGTTAGTTTCTCTTGTACAACAAAGTGAATCAGCCCGTATGCATATATATTATCCCCATATCCCCTCCCTCTTGCGTCTCCCTCCCACCCCTCTAGGTGGTCACAAAGCACCAAGCTGATCTCCCTGTGCCATGCGGCTGCTTCCCACTAGCTATCTGTTTTACATTCGGTAATGTGTATATGTCAATGATACTCTTCACTTTGCCCCAGCTTCCCCCTTCCCACCGTGTCCTCAGGTCCATTCTCTATGTCTATGTCTTTATTCCTGTCCTGCCACTAGGTTCATCAGTACCATTTTTTTTTTTTTTTAGATTCTATATATATATGCATTAGCATATGGTATTTCTTTTTCTCTTTCTGACTTACTTCACTCTGTATGACAGACTCTAGGTCCCTCCTACAAATAACTCAGTTTCATTTCTTTTTATGGCTAAGTAATATTCCATTGTATATATGTGCCACATCTTCTTTATCCATTCATCTGTCAGTGGATATTTAGGTTGTTTCCATGCCCTGGCTATTGTATGTTGAGCATTCTTCACTTGCTTATTCACCATTCATATATTTTCTATGGAGAAAAGTCAGCTTAAATTATTTGCCTAATTAAAAAAATATTTTGAAGTACTTACAGATTCACAGGAAGTTGCAAAGATGGTACAGAAAAGACCAGTAGATTTTAATGTAACGTAAGATTATGTAGTTGATATGGTTTCGGATCTCACATTGTAACTACTCTTTCAGAAATTACCACTTGTTGAGTTCTGGTACAGTATCAAAGAAGAAAATCCACAATTTTCTTAAAAGTCTATTCAAATGCTCTTTCCCTCACAAGTACAATCTATGTGAAGCCAGACTGTCTTTAAATATTTCAAATAAAATGATATATTACAACAGAATGATCATAGAAGCAAGTATGGGAATGCAGCTCTTAGCTAAGAGATTTTCAAAAATGTAATGTCACTTTTCTCATTAATTTATCAGGGGAAAATAAAACAGGTTTTTGTAAAAATATGTTAAATTAACATGGGATGGGCTCTCATTTTAAATTTTAAATGAATGCATAACCGTTAATTTTTTCTCAGCTCTCCAGTATGGAAGTATTGACAGATATTAACCCACGTGAACAAAAGGTCTTCAGGATCCTCAGATATCTTAAATGTGTAAAGGGGTCCTGAGTCCAGAAAGTGTGAAAGTTGCTGATCTAAGCTCTGGGAAGGCAAGGTGGGTGGGCCCAGGCCCCTGAGGAGGTGAGAACAGTGTTACCCTTCTCAGGAGAGGGTGTGGGTTATGTGAAGTGAGACAGAGCCTGATGTCTTTGTGTGCATATATACACATGTATACAGACGGCCATTCACGGAGGGGAGCTGGAAGGAAGGGCGTGTGTGTCTTGTTTTCTCTGCATTAAATGCGGAGCAGCACACACTGTGAACATTCACATCCATAACTTATCCACGCAACACTCAGGCGCCGGGCTTGTCACTGAAATGCCTCATCAGGGCCCTTCTCCAGCTATTCTGATGTCCCCTCCCAGCTCACTCTGTGTCCCTGGATCTCCTCCTCCTCATTTACAGTGGCCCCAGACCCTGGGCCTTCTTCTTCTTCTCTTGAAACATCTGCACGGGCTCCTCCCTCTGACAGCAGATGTATGCAGCCTCCTCAGCCATCCCTTCCTTCCCCTGCCTAAAGGATGCACAGGTGCCCTTGAAAGTGATGGCTCTTTGCTAAACACTGCTAGGAAATCGGGAAGGGAGAGTAGGGACTCACAGGTTGTGAGCCTCCACTCAGGTCTGCAGAGGCCCCACTCAGCCCAGAAGCATTTCCTGTAGAGACTTTCTTCACAATGAAAGAAAGAATATTGGCTTGGGTATCAGAAATCTAAATCCAAGCCCTGACTCTGTCACCTTCATTTAGCCATTCAGAATCTCATTTTTATCATCTGCTCTATGGGGATTATGGATTCTTTTCATATTAATTGAAGAAATACATACACAAGTGCCTTTTCAATACAAAACCCTATCAATGGAAATCTAAAAGCACTCATACCTGACTCAATGGGTCATTGTGAGTATTTCATAAACTAACATAAATCTATTTGACTATGGGTTAATGTAGCATAGAAATGCAAAAGACTGTAAGTAGCACTGTTCATACATATATACTTGGAACTCAAAAGAGAACATTCTATATCCTCTTTATTTTCTGAGCCAAGAATACTTGATTTTGATTAATTTAAATATTGTATGTGTTCCTTTTTTCCCCCTCTATTGGGTTGGATTTCTCTCTGAAATATGAATATTTACTTTCTCTATTTCATTTTTCAATTTGTGTAGAACCAGAATAGGGAAAAAAAACATTAAATAAAGGAGCTCAAATTCTTGTGATTTAAAATAATAGTGATGAGAGGGGGATCAAGATGGCAGATTACGAAGACCCTGAACTCACCGCCTCCTGGGACACAGCAAAATTACAACCTGCAGAGCAACTATCTATGAGAATGACCTGAAGACCAGCAGAAAAGAGTCTCCACAACTAAAGATATAAAGAGGTGTATAAATGAGATGGGTAGGAGGGTTGGAGATGTGTTTTCGTCAGGACCCGTATCCCTGGGTCAGCAACCCACAAACAGGAGGGAAATCCCGACCGCAGAGGTCCTCCCCAAAGAGTGAGGGGTCTGAGCCCCATATTAGGCTCCCCTGCCTGGAGTCCTGCTCTGTGAAAATGAGCCACCAGAAACTTGGGTTTTGAAAACCAGTGGGGCTTACATCTGGGAGAGCCAGAGGGCTATAGGAAACAGACTCCATGCCAGCAGCCTCACCTACCAGCATGCCCACAGAATTTGGCCCTGATATAGGGGACACTCCTGGAGCAAGTAGCTCTGGTGGCCAGCTTGGAGCACGCTGCTGGGCCCATAGGAAGTCTCCTACACAAGCCCACTTCTCCAAGATCAGCAGAAGTAATGTGCTTCCCTCAACATAAAAATAAACACAGAGAATTAGGCAACATGAAGGGACAGAGGAATATGTTCCAAATGTAAGAACGAGACAAAACCTCAGAAAAAGAACTAAACAAAGTGGAGATAAGCAATCAACCTGATAAAGAGTTCAAGGTAATGATACCAACAGTGTTCAATGAACTCAGGAGAAAAATATATGAACACAGTGATAAGTTTAACAAAGAGTTAGAAAATAGAAAGAAGAACCAATCAGAGCTGAAGAATAAAATAACTGGAAAAAACCCAGTAGATTAGATGATACAGAAAAATAGATCAGAAATATGAAAGACAAAGTAGTGGAAATCACCCAAGCTAAAAAGAAAAAAAGAAAAAAAAATTTTAAGGGACAGTTTAAGAGATCTCTAGGACAACATCAAGCACACCCACATTTGCATTATAGGGGCCCCATAAGGAGAAGTGATAAAGAGTTTTACAACAAAAGCTAAAAAAGTTCATATCACTAAACCAGCCTTACAAGAAATGTTAAAAGGACTTCTCTAAGCAAAAAAGAAAAGGCCACGACTAGAAACAAGAAAATTATGCAAGGAAAAATCTCACTAGTAGGAAGGTTAAAAGACAAAAGTACTAAAATCATCTAAACTTGCAATAAGAAGTTAAAGAGATACACACAATAAAAACATGATATACGGTGTCAAAAACATAAAATATTTGGGGGAGAGTAAAAATGTAGGGTTGTTGAAATTTGTTCCACCTTGAGAGATCAACTCAAAGAATATCTATATATACATACAGATATATATGTTGTTATGTATGAACTTCATGGTAACCACAAAACAAAAACCTATAATAGATAAACAAAAAGTAAAGAGAAAGGAATCCAAACATAACACTAATGATTGTCAGCAAATCACAAGGGAAGAGAGCAAAAGAAGAAAAGAACCAAGAAGAACTACAAAAACAACCAGAAAGCAATTAACAAAATGGCATTAAGAACTTACCTATCAATATTACTTAAAACATAAATGGACTAAATGCTCCAATCAAAGACACGGAGTGGCTAATGGGTAAAAAATCAAGACCCATATACCTGCTGCCCACAATAGACTCACTTCAGATTTAAAGATACACACAGATTGAAAGTGAGGGGCGGAAAAAGATACCTAAAGTAGCAATACTTATATCAGACATAAAAGACGTTAAAAAATAGTGTAATAAGAGACAAAGGAGAGACTGATCAAGGGATAAATCCAACCAGAAGATATAACACTTGTAAATATATGTGTACCCAAAATAGGAGCACCTAAAACATAAAGCAATTAGTAACAAACCTAAAGGGAGAAACTGAAAGCAATACAATCACAATAGGGGACTTTAACACCTGACTTACATAAGATCATCCAGACAGAAAATGAATAAGGAAACATTGGCTTTAAATGCCACATTCGACCAGAGTGAATTAATAGATACATAGAGAACATTCCATCCCCAAACAGCATAATACATATTCTTTTCAAGTGCATATGGAACATTCTCCAGAATAGATCACATGCTATACCACAAAACAAGTCTCAGTAAATTTAAGAATATTAAAATCATATCAAGCACCTCTCTGACCAGAACAGTATGATACTATAAATCAACTATAAGAAAAAATTGCAAAAATCACAAACACATGGAGGCTACATAATATGCTACTGAACAACTGACCAATGGGTCACTAAAGAAATCAAAGAGGGGGCTTCCCTGGTGGCGCAGTGGTTGAGAGTCTGCCTGCTGATGCAGGGGACGCGGGTTCCTGCCCCGGTCCGAGAAGATCCCACATGCCACGTGCAGCGGCTGGGCCCGTGAGCCGTGGCCGCTGAGCCTGCACGTCCGGAGCCTGTGCTCCGCAACAGGAGAGGCCACAGCGGTAAGAGGCCAGTGTACCAAAAAAAAAAAAAGAAAGAAATCAAAGAGGGAATAAAAAAATACCTGGAGACAAATGAGAATGGAAACACTTTGTTCCAAAATCTATCAGAAGGAGCAAAGGAGGCTACATAATATGCTACTGAAAAACTGACCAATGGGTCACTAAAGAAATCAAAGAGGGAATAAAAAATACCTGGAGACAAATGAGAATGGAAACACTTTGTTCCAAAATCTGTCAGAAGGAGCAAAGGAATTTCTAACATGTAAATTTATTGTGGTTCAAGTCTATCTCAGGAAACAAGAAAAATCCAAATATACAACCTTACATTACACCTAAAGGAGCTAGAAAAAGAACAAAGAAAACTCAAAGTTAGTAGAAGGAAGGAAATAATAAAAATCAGAGTGGGAATAAATTAAATAGACACTAAAAAAAATAGAAAAGATCAATGAAACTAAGAGATGTTTCTGTAAAAAGATAAACAAAATTAATAAACCTCTGATCAGACTGATCAAGAAAAAAGAGAGCAAACCCTAAGAAATAAAATTATAAATGAAAGAGGAGAGGTTACAATTTGACACCACAGAAATACAAAGGCTCATAAGCCAGTAGTACAGTTATATACCAACCAATTGGACACTCTAGAAGAAATGAATAAATTCCTAAAAAAATACAATATTTTAAGACTGAATCACGAAGAAGTAGAAAATCTGGATAGACCAATTACCAGTAATGAAATTAAATCAGTAATAAAAAAAAATTCCTAAAAAAGTCCAGGACCAGATGGCTTCCCAGGTAAATTCTACCAAACATTTAAAGAAGAGTTAACACTTATCTTTCTCAAACTATTCCAAAAGACTGAAGAGTATGCTTTTGAACTCATTCTACAAGTCCAGCATCACTCTGATACCAAAACCAGAAGAAGATACTACAAAAAAGAGAAAATCAGGCCAATATCACTGATAAACATAGATGCAAAAATCCTTAACAAAATATTAGCAAACCAAATTAACAACATTAAAAGGATCATACACCATGATCAAGTGGGATTTATCCCAGGGATATAAGGATGGCTCAATATCCACAAATCAATCAATGTGATACATCAGATTAACAAACTAAAGAATAAAAACCATACGATCATCTCAATAGATAAAGAAAAAGCTTGACAAAATTCACCATCATTTATGATAAAAACTCTCCACAAAGTGGGCATAGAGGGAACATACCTCAACATAATAAAGGCCATATATGACAAACCTACAGCTAACATCATACTCAATGGTGAAAAGCTAAAAACATTTCCTATAAGATCAGGAACAAGACAAGGATGCTACTTTTATTCAACATAGAACTGGAAATCCTAGTCAGAGCAAATCAGAGAAGAAAAAGAAAAAATGTCATCCAAATTGGAAAGGCAGAAGTCAAACTGTCACTGCTTGCAGATACATGATACTATATATAGAAAACCCTAAATACTCCACAAAAAAACTATTAGAAATAATAAATAAATTCAGTAAAGTTGCAGGGTACAAAATTGAAGTACGGAAATCTGTTGTGTTTCTATACCCAAATAATGAACTATCAGAAAAAAATAATTTAAGGAAGCAATACCCTTTATAATAGCACCAAAAAGAATAAAATACATAGGAATAAATCTAACCAAGGAGATAGAAGACCTGTATTCTGAAAACTATAAGACACTAAGGAAAGGAATTGAAGAAAACATAAACAAATGGAAAGATATAAAGACATAACACATTTTATTGTACTTTGCTTTATCATGTCTCACAGATACTGTGTTTTTTGGTTTTTTTTGTTTTTTTGTTTTTTACAAATTGAAGGTTTGTGTCAACCCTGCCTTGACAGTTGATACTTAGCATTTTCTATCAATAAAGCATTTTTAAATTAAAGTATATACATTGTTTTTTAGACATGATGTTATTAGACACAATAGACTACAGGATCATGTAAGCATAATTTTTATGTGTACTGGGAAATAAAACAATTTGTGTGGCTTGCTTTATTGTGATATTTGTTTTATTGTGGTAATCTAAAACCAAACCTGAAATATCTCCAAGCTCTGCCTGTACTTTGCTCTTGGATTGGAAGAATTAATATTGTTAAAATGTCCATACCACTCAAGGCAATCTGGAGATTCAATGCAGTCCCTATCAAAATACCAGTGGCATTTTTCACAGAACTAGAACAAATAAACCTAAAATTTGTATGGAAACATAAAAGACCTTGAATAGCTGAAAAAAATCTTATGAATGAAGAACATAACTGGAGGTATCATGCTCCCTGATATCAAACTCTAGTACAAAGCTACTGTCAACAGAACAGCATGATACTGGCACAAAAACAGATACACAGATCAATGGAACAGAATATAGAACCCAGAAATGGACCCACACTTATATGGGCAATTAATCTACAGCAAAGGAGGCAAGAATATACAATAAGGAAAAGAGAGACTCTTCAGTAAATGGTATTGGGAAAACTGGAGAGCTACATGCAAAAGAATGAAACTATACCAACTTCTCCAATAATGCACAAAAAATAAGCTCAAAATGGATTAAAGACTTAAATATAAGACCTGAAATTATAAAACTCCTAGAAGAAAACATAAGCAGTATGCTCTTTGACATCTTAGCAATATTTTTTTGGATCTGTCTCTTCAGGGAAGGAAACAAAAGCAAAAGTAAACAAATGGGACTACATCAAACTAAAAAGTTTTTTCACAGTGAAGGAAACCATCAACAAAATGAATAGGTCACCTACTGAATGGGAGAAGATATTTGAAAACAATGTCTCTGGTTAGGGGCCAATATCCAAAATATACAAAGAACTCATACAACTCAATATCAAAGAAACAAACAACCCAATCTAAAAAGGGTAGAGGAGCTGAATAGACATTTTCTCCAAAGAAGACATACACATAGCCAACAAGATCATGAAAAGATACTTAATTCACTAAGTCTCTGGGAAATGCAAATCCCAATCACCTTACTCCTATCAGAATGGCTATTAACAAAAAGACAAGAGATAGCAAGTGCTGTCAAGGATGTGGAGAAAAGGGAATCCTCATGCAGTGTTGGTAAGAATGTAAATTGGTGCAGCCGCTGCGGAAAATAACAAGATGGGTCTTCAAAAACGTAAGAGCAGAGCTGCCACACTATCAAGCTATGTCTCAGTTGTGGGGATTTACCCAAATAAAAGAGAAACACTGATTGTAAAAGATATGTGCACCTCCATGTTCACTGCAGCATTACGTACAGTAGCCAAGATTTGGAAGCAACCTAAAAGTCTATCAGTAGATGAATGGATAAAAAAGAACTGGTATACACACACACACACACACACACACACACACGCGCACACACACACACACACACACGCACACATACACACACACACAGGACAGTGACACAGCCATAAAAGAATGAAATCTTGCCATTTGTGACAACATGGATGGACCTAGAAGGCATCATGCTAAGAGAAATAAGTCAGACAGAGAAAGACAAATACTGTATGATCTCAATTATATGTAGAATATAAAAATCAAAACAAATGAACAAACTAAAGCAAACAGAAACAGACTCACAGAAACAGAGAACAAATAGGTGGGTGCCAGAGAGGAGGGAGTGGGGGATATGGATGAAATAGGTGAAGGGGATTAAGAAGTACACACTTCCAGGTATATAAGAAATAAGTCTTGGGATGTATTATGCAGTATAAGGAATATGAACAATAATACTGTATTAACTTTGTGTGGGGACAGATGGTAACTAGACATATCGTGGAGATCGTTTTGAAATGTATTTAAATGTCAACTCACTATGTTGTACACCTGACACTGACACCATATTGTATGTCAACTATATTTCAATAAAAAATAAAATAAAATAAAACAAGAAGAATACAGTAAAATACTGATGATGATGATGACAAATGAAAGCTCATATCCCTTTGGGGAAAAGCAGCCTGGATGGAGGAAAGGCGGGGGAGAAACACCCCATATGCAGCCACAATAAACAAGCAGACCTTGAATGCTACGCTCTTCTCCATACGCCCCTGGAGCAAGCATTAAGGACTAAAGGTAGCAGATTTTCAGAAATGTGACTTCTTAGGGGAAGAATTTAGGTCGCCATGCCTTAAAAGTGGGTAACTGTATTTGGAAGAAAACCTTCAACTTATTTCAATTGTCTGGACTGTGCAGAGGAAGAGAATCTGTTCCTAAGCTAACCAGGTCTCAAACCGTACACAGCTGTGCAGATGAGACTGTATATCCTGACACGCATTCTTCAGTAATGAGGAAACTTGTTTGGACTTCTTCAGAAGTGAGAGAAGTCTTCACCAGCCAACAAAGCTCCTCGGGTAGCATGTGTGTCCCAGGAAATAGCTGGACTGGACCAGAGCAAGCAGGGCTTTGACAATTATGGATCGATCCTTACCTCGCCAGACAGAGCTTCTTGAACCTCCCTGGGAAGTTCTAAGGTTAAGGGTCAGAAACAGGCTTACTTTTAGTGAGAGGTGATTACAAGAGAAAACAACACAAATACGATCATGTTCCTGATTACACTTCACACTTCAGAGACAATTTTCGACATTTTATTTCCAGAATTTCACATTCTTAATTTTGTAAAGTTTGCTGTTTCTTGCATGCCTGTTCGTTGCCCCCCAACTCTCAGCGGAGCTGTGAGCTCAGGTACACATAACGATGTCTCTCAGCCTCCGGACACTGATCCAGATGCTTTCATTTTCCACGTTCCATTCATTTAAAACAATCAGGGGAAAATGCAATAAAACACTCAAATAACTGTGCCAGCAAACACTGCCGTACAAAGACGGAAAGACCGCCGGCTGCCAGACAGCACTTCGTACGACTCCTTGAAAGGTCCGTTCATCACCTGCATTCACTCAGAAAAGTCTGAATTTGGCATATGCGGGGCCGTGTAGGGGAGTCAATACTTGATCATGCAAGTAAATATTTTAAAAAGCTAACTCTAGGGGAGTTGGAGCGGCCTCACCAGGGTTGCTTGATGATGTCATCCTACTTCAGAGGCCTTAGTCACATGCAGACATACATGAGAGGCTTCCATTCCTGAACCTCACTCAGAGCAAAGACCTGCAGGCCTGGTGTCCACCTGCAAACCTGAGTTAAACTAAATGTCCACTGATTCATGACTCACTTGCCTTGTTTGGTAGCTGAATTTTAAATGGAACGGTATTTGACATGCCTTTTATAAAATAGTGTTCTTGAGTCATTTTATAGAGGCAAAACATGATAAGCTTATTAAATTCCCTGCCCTTGTAGACAGGGTAATGTGACAGGCCTGTCCCCGGAAGGCCTGGATGGAGACAAGACTCCCGGCAAAAGCAACCGCCATCTATTGTGTCTAGATTCAAGGTGAGTCTGACCAGAGGAAAACGTTCGCTTTCGAAGCCCCTAGAGGAAGACAGACTCTTCAACCAGGGGAATGAAGCCCTCAGGCAAGGCAAGGGTTCGGGATATTTTTAGTTTTGCAGAGTTCAGTTTAACAACAAAGCACTTTGAACTCCTGGGCACATTAAAAGCCCTGGGATCGACGTCACTGAACTTGACAGTTCACCGTCACAGTCTCGCGTGGAAGATTTCACAATCATTGTCTCAACCAACTTTGAAGTTTGATACATAAAATGTCGTGGTAACACAATAGAAGGCACTCAGTAAGTATTTTCCTACTTCTTTGAGGGAGTAAGCACATTTTTTTCTAACATGAAAAAAAGATCCAAGTCCAAAGGGCGATGGAGAAGGTGCAGCTGATACACGGCACCAGCCAATGACGCGCTGGGAACTTTGGTGGACAATGTTGTCAGGCTTGAATGGCACTGAATCCTGAGGACAGCGCCCCGAGGGAGCTAGATTTCTTCCTCCTTTTACAGATGACGAAGTCAAAGCTCAAAATGGTAAATAACTTGTGTAGCCTGTTTAAGTTAAATTTAACTGTTTATAAACATCACGCCTCCAGGATGTTTTACAAGCAGGCTCCTCCTTCAGAAAATGGAGTATAATGTACAAATTATGAACTGGCTGCTTCACTTACTAGTTTAGGGGCACCTGATGATCACTTCTGAGTCTGTTTCTTTAATTGAAATATAGGAAAAGAACTCCTATAGGTTAAGATTGTATTGACTATGCAAGGTATTTGTATATTCCTAGTAATATACATATACATATAAACACAAACATACACTCTCACACACACACATATACATGTTTGTATGTATGTGTAGCACAGAATCTGGCACAGAGTAATAGATCTACTGATTAAAACGATTTTGCTAATCTTACACTCTCTCTAAGTTGGTTTTGAAAATGAGTTTAATCCTTCTAGATACTATGATGTGTTAATCCATTTTTTTCTTTAAATAGTGTCTTCAAGTTAAATTATATTCATCTGAATACAGTAAGTTCCCTACATACGAACGAGTTCTGTTCCAAGAGCGCTTTCGTAAGTCCAATGTGTTTGTTAAGTCCAACCAAGTTCGCCTAGGTACCCAACTAACACAACTGGCTATATAGTACTGCACTGTAATAGGTTTATAATACTTTGCACACAAATAATATATAAAAAAACCCACAAAAAATAAAGAAAACATTTTTAATCTTACACTACAGTACCTTGACAAGTACAGTAGTGCAGCACAACAGCTGGCATCCAGGGGCTGGCATCGAGTGAACAGGAAAGAAGAGTTACTGGCTGGAGGAGGGAGAGGAGGTGGGGGGGAGGTAGAGCTGAAGGACCGTCAGCAACAGGAGACGGGGGGGGGGCGCAGGCTGCAGTTTCACTCACGCCTGACGGTGATGGCACAGGTTCTGGTTCCTCACTGGAATGAATTCTTTCTACTGTCTTGAAAAAGCGATCCAGTGATGTCTAGGTAGTAGCTCTTTTTTTCTCATCATAGATGACACAGTAGCATTCAGATTGCATTCTGAACGGCTGCTGCAGCCTTCTGTGTTCAGGTCCTGTGCCTCAGAAACTAACAGCACCTGCTCAAATAAAGAAAATCCCCTTTGCCATTTCCTGCGTCGTGAATCTCTTCGGTTCCTCAGTTTCTTCTTCTTCCTCTTGTCTGTCTTCGTCCTTCCTCTGGCCCTCCTCAGGTCTTCAAGAGTATGCTCCACGTTCACGTCTATGAAAGTTCGCAACTTGAAGGTTCGTATGTAGGGGACTTACTTGTATCCTCTTAACCTGGATGAGTAATCATTTCTAGTTGATATTCTTACCAATTTTGAAACTTAGAATGAAAAACAAAGGCAGCCAAGAAACTAGAAGAATCCAGTCTTTACAGAGCTGGCAAGGAGGCATTGTGATTTCAGGAAGTAATAATGCACCTCAGAGATGATAACTTTTCTATGTACTAATTATTACATTTTTAAAATTAATTTATTTATTTTATTTTAATTTTTGGATGCATTGGGTCTTCATTGCTGCACGGGCTTTCTCTAGTTGTGGCAATGGGGGGCTACTCTTCATTGCAGTGCACAAGCTTTCCAGGGTGGTGGCTTCTCTTGCTGCGGAGCACGGACTCTAGGTACATGACCTTCCGTAATTGTGGCACCTGGGCTCAGCAGTTGTGGCTCACGGGTTCTAGAGCGCAGGTTCAGTAGTTGTGGTGCCTGGGCTTAGCTGCTCTGCAGCATGTGGGAACTTCCCGGACCAGGGCTTCAACCCGAGTCCCTTGCCTTGGCAACTGGATTCTTAACCACTGCACCACCAGGGAAGTCCCTACTTTTTTTTTTTTTTAACATCTTTATTGGAGTATAATTGCTTTACAATGTTGTGTTAGTTGCTGCTGTGTAACAAAGTGAATCAGCTAGATATATACATATATTCTCATATCTCCTCCCTCTTGCGTCTCCCTCCCACCCTCCGTAGCCCAGCCCTCTAGGTGGACACAAAGCACCAAGCTGATCTCCCTGTGCTATGCGGCTGCTTCCCACTAGCTAGCTATTTTACAGTTGATAGTGTATATATGTCCATGCCACTCTCTCAATTCGTCCCAGCTTACCCTTTCCCCTCCCCATGTCCTCAAGTCCATTCTCTACGTCTGCGGCTTTACTCCTGTCCTGCCCCTAGGTTCTTCAGAACTTTTTTTTTTTTTTTTTTTAGATTCCATATATATGTTAACATACGGTATTTGTTTTTCTCTTTCTGACTTACTTCACTCTGTATGACAGCCTCTAGATCCATCTATCTCACTACAAATAACTCAATTTCGTTTTTTTTATAGCTGAGTAATATTCCGCTGTGTATATATGCCACATCTTCTTTATCCATTCAGCTGTCGATGGCCACTTAGGTTGCTTCCATGTCCTGGCTATTGTAAATAGAGCTGTAGTGAACACTGTGCTACATGACTCTTTTTGAATTATGGTTTTCTCAGGGTATATGCCCAGTAGTGGGATTGCTGGGTCGTATGGTAGTTCTATTTTTAGTTTTTAAAGGAACCTCCATACTGTTCTCCATAGTGACTGTATCAATTTACATTCCGACAACAGTGCAAGAGGGTTCCCTTTTCTCCACACCCTCTCCAGCATTTATTGTTTGTAGAGTTTTTGGTGATGGCCATTCTGAAAGGTGTGAGATGACACCTCACTATAGTTTTCTCTATTTCTCATTAGAGAATCATTAGAGAATCATTTTCTCTAATGATTAGTGATGTTGAGCATTCTTTCATGTGTTTGTTGGCAATCTGTATATCTTCTTTGGAGAAATGTCTCTTTAGGTCTTCTGCCTATTTTTGGATTTGTTTGTTTGTTTATTTGATATTGAGATGCATGAGCTGCTTGTATATTTTGGAGATTAATCCTTTGTCAGTTGCTTCATTTGCAAATATCTTCTCCCATTCTGAGGGTTGTCTTTTGGTCTTGTTTATGGTTTCCTTTGTTGTGCAAAAGCTTTTTAAGTTTCATTAGGTTCCATTTGTTTATTTTTGTTTTGACTTCCATTTCTCTAGGAGATGGGTCAAAGGGGATCTTGCTGTAATTTATGCCATAGAGTGTTCTGTCCATGTTTTCCTCTAAGAGTTTTATAGTGTCTGGACTTACATTTAGGTCTTTAATCCATTTTGAGTTTATGTTTGTGTATGGTGTTAGGGAGTGTTCTAATTTCATTCTTTTACATGTAGCTGTCCAGTTTCCCCAGCATCATTTATTGAAGAGGTTGTCTTTTCTCCATTGCATATTCTTGCTTACTTTATCAAAGATAAGGTAACCATATGTGTGTGGGTTTATCTCTGGGCTTTCTATCCTGTTCCATTGATCTATACTTGTGTTTTTGTGCCAGTACCATACTGTCTTGATTACTGTAGCTTTGTAGTATAGTCTGAAGTCAGGGAGCCTGATTCCTCCATCTCCATTTTTCTTTCTTAAGATTGCTTTGGCTATTCAGGGTCTTTTGTGTTTCCATACAAATTGTGAAATTTTATGTTCTAGTTCTGTGAAAAATGCCATTGGTAGTATGATAGGGATTGCACTGAATCTGTAGATTACTTTGGGTAGTAGATTCATTTTCACAATGTTGATTCTTCCAATCCAAGAACATGGTATACCTCTCCACCTGTTTGTATCATCTTTAATTTCTTTCATCAGTGTCTTCTAGTTTTCTGCATACAGGTCTTTTGTCTCCTTAGGTAGGTTTATTCCTAGGTATTTTATTCTTTTTGTTGCAATAGTAAATGGAGTGTTTCCTTAATGTCTCCTTCAGATTTTTCATCATTAGTGTATAGGAATGCCAGAGATTTCTGTGCATTAATTTTGTATCCTGCTACTTTACCAAATTAATTGATTAGCTCTAGTAGTTTTCTGGTAGCTTCTTCAGGATTTTCTATGTATAGTCTCATGTCATCTGCAAACAGTGACAGCTTTACTTCATCTTTTCTGATTTGGATTCCTTTTATTTCTTTTTCTTCTCTAACTGCTGTGGCTAAAACTTCCAAAACTATGTTGAATAAGAGTGGTGACAGTGGGAAACCTTGTCTTGTTCCTGATCTTAGTGGAAATGGTTTCAGTTTTTCACCATTGAGAACGATGTTGGCTGTGGGTTTGTCATATATGGCCTTTATTATGGTGAGGTAAGTTCCCTCCATGCCTATTTTCCAGAGGGTTTTTATCAAAAATGGGTGTTGAATTTTGTTGAAAGCTTTTTCTCCATCTATTGAGATGATCATATGGTTTTTATTCTTCAATTTTTTTATACGGTTTATCACATTGATTGATTTGCATATATTGAAGAATCTTTGCATTCCTGGGATAAATCCCACTTGATCATAGTGTATGATCCCTTTAATGTGCTGTTGGATTCTGTTTGTTAATATTTTGTTGAGTATTTTTGCATCTATGTTCATCAGTGATATTGGCCTGTAGTTTTCGTTCTTTGTGACATCTTTGTCTGGTTTTGGTATCAGGGTGATGGTGGCCTCGTAGAATGAATTTGGGAGTGTTCCTTCGCCTGCTATATTTTGGATGAGTTTGGAAGGATGGATGTCACCTCTTCTCCACATGTTTTATAGAATTCACCTGTGAAGCCATCTGGTCCTTGGCTTTTGTTTGTTGGAAGATTTTAAATCACAGCCTCAATTTCAGTGCTTGTGATTGGTCTGTTTATATTTTCTATCTTCCTGGTTCAGCCTTGGAAGGTTGTGCATTTCTAAGAATTTGTCCATTTCTTCCAGGTTGTCCATTTTATTGGCATATAGTTGCTTGTAGTAATCTCTCATGATCCTTTGTATTTCTGCAGTGTCAGTTGTTACTTCTCCTTTTTCACTTCTAATTCTGTTGATTTGAGTCTTCCCCTTTTTTTTCTTGATGAGTCTGGTTAATTGTTTATCAATTTTGTTTATCTTCTCAAAGAACAAGCTTTTAGTTTTATTCATCTTTGCTATCTCTTCCTCCATTTCTTTTTCATTTATTTCTGATCTGATCTTTATGATTTCTTTCCTTCTGCTAACTTCAGGGGGTTTTTGTTCTTCTCTAATTGCTTTAGGTGTAAGGTTAGGTTGTTTATTTGAGATGTTTCTTGTTTCTTGAGGTAGGATTGTATTGCTATAAACTTCCCTCTTAGAACTGCTTTTGCTGCATCCCATAGGTTTTGGGTTGTCATATTTTCATTGTCATTTGCTTCTATGTACTTTTTGATTTCCTCTTTGATTTCTTCAGTGATCTCTTGGTTATTTAGTAGTGTATTGTTTAGCCTCAATGTGTTTGTATTTTTTTACAGATTTTTTTCCTGTGATTGATATCAAGTCTTGTAGCGTTGTGGTTGGAAAAGATATTTGATATGATTTCAATCTTCTGACATTTACCAAGGTTTGATTTGTGACCCATGATATGATCTATCCTGGAGAATGTTCCATGAGCACTTGAGAAGAAACTGTATTCTGTTGTTTTTGGATGGAATGTCCTATAAATATAAATTAATTCCATCTTGTTTAATGTATCATTTAAAGTTTGTTTCCCTATTTATTTTCATTTTGGATGATCTGTCCATTGGTGAAAGTGGGGTGTTAAAGTCCCCGACTATGATTGTGTTACTGTCGATTTCCCCTTTTATGGCTGTTAGTATTTGCCTTATGTATTGAGGTGCTCCTATGTTGGGTGCATAAATATTTACAATTGTTATATCTTCTTCTTGGATTGATCCCTTGATCATTATGTAGCATCCTTCTTTGTCTCTTGTAATAGTCTTTATTTTAAAGTCTATTTTGTCTGATATGAGAATTGCTACTCCAGCTTTCTTTTGATTTCCATTTGCATGGAATATCTTTTTCCATCCCCTCACTTTCAGTCTGTATGTGTCCCTAGGTCTGAAGTGGGTCTCTTGTAGACAGCATATATACCGGTCTTATTTTTGTATCCATTCTGCCAGTCTACGTCTTTTGGTTGGAGCATTTAATGCATTTACATTTAAGGTAGTTATCGATATGTATGTTCCTGTTACCATTTTCTTAATTGTTTTGGGTTTGTTATTGTAGGTCTTTTCCTTCTCTTGTGTTTCCTGCCTAGAGAAGTTCCTTTAGCATTTGTTGTAAGGCCGGTTCGGTGGTGCTGAATTCTCTTAGCTTTGCTTGTCTGTAAAGGTTTTAATTTCTCTGTCGAATCTGAATGAGATCTTTGCTGGGTAGAGTAATCTTGGTTGTAGGTTTTTCCCTTTCATCACTTTAAGTATGTCCTGCCACTCCCTTCTGGCTTGCAGAACTTCTGCTGAAAGATCAGCTGTTAACCTTACGGGGATTCCCTTGTATGTTATTTGTTGTTTTTCCCTTGCTGCTTTTAATATTTTTTCTTTGTATTTTATTTTTGATAGTTTGATTAATATGTGTCTTGGCATGTTTCTCCTTGGATTTATCCTGTGCTCTCTGTGCTTCCTGGTCTTGATTACCTATTTCCTTTCCCATATTAGGGAAGTTTTCAACTATAATCTCTTCAAATATTTTCTCAGTCCCTTTTTTTTTCCTCTTCTTCTTCTGGGACCCCTATAATTCAAATGTTGTTGCGTTTACTGTTGTCCCAGAGGTCTCTGAGACTGTCCTCAATTCTTTTCATTCTTTTTTCTTTATTCTGATCTGCAGTAGTTATTTCCACTATTTTACCTTCCAGGTCACTCATCCGTTCTTCTGTTTCAGTTATTCTGCTATTGATTCCTTCTAGAGAATTTTAAATTTCATTTATTGTGTCGTTCATCATTGTTTGTTTGCCCTTTCGTTCTTCTAGGTCCTTGTTAAATGTGCCTTTTATTTTCTCCATTCTATTTCCAAGATTTTGGATCATCTTTGCTATCATTACTCTGAATTATTTTTCAGGTAGACTGCCTATTTCCTCTTCATTTGTTTGGTCTGGTGGGTTTTTACCTTGCTCCTTCATCTGCTGTGTGTTTCTCTGTCTTCTCAGTTTGCTTAACTTACTGTGTTTGGGGCCTCCTTTTCACAGGCTGTGGGTTCGTGGTTCCCGTTGTTTTTGGTGTCTGCCCCTCAATGGGTAAGGTTGGTTCAGTGGGTTGTGTAGGCTTCCTGGTGGAGGGGACTGGTGCCTGTGTTCTGGTGGATGAGGCTGGATCTTGTCTTTCTGGCGGGCAGGACTGTGTCTGGTGGTGCGTTTTGGGGTGTCTGTGAACTTATTACGATTTGAGGCAGCCTCTCTGCTAATGGATGGGGCTGTGGTCCTGTCTTGCTAGTTGTTTGGCATAGGGTGTCCAGCACTGTAGCTTGCTGGTCATTGAGTGGAGCTGGGTCTTAGTGTTGAGATGGAGATCTCTGGGAGAGCTTTCGCCATTTGATGTTATGTGGGGCCGGGAGGTCTCTGGTGGACCAATATCCTGAACTCGGCTCTCCCACCTCAGAGGCTCAGTCCTGAAACCCAGCCGCAGCACCAAGACCCTGTCATTCACCAGGCCAGGTACATGGGGAGTTTCTTGTCTTGTTGGAAGTTTGAGGTCTTCTGCCAGTGTTCAGTAGGTGTCCTGTAGGAGTTGTTCCATATGTAGATGTATTTCTGATGTATCTGTGGGGAGGACGGTGATCTCCACATCTTACTCCTCTGCCATCTTGAAGTTCTGGAAATCCTACTTTTAATAATAGCATTTTTTAATGCACCCAACAATTTTTAGCACTTATATGTGTAAGATGCTTGTTTGTCTACAGATGGAAACTGAAGTTTGAATAATCCAGCTCATTGTCAGTTTCTCCTCTGGCTTTGTTTTGAAATATCCCCCGGATCTGGGTTTCCTACCAATGAAAGCAGGGTAGCAAATTCCTCGTAGATTGACACAGGGAAGGTCTGAGGAAGATCTTAAAGCCCATTACATCTAACTGCTTTATCTACACATAAAGAAACTGAGAGTGAGAGAGAGAGAGAGAGAGAGAGAGAAAGACCATGGCTTCTCAAAGGTCAAATTTCTAGTTGGGATAAATTCAGAAAGAAGTGCCGAGTTCAGGGCTCTTTCCATTGCTGTGGCCAAGTACTCCGGCTTGGGCAGAGATGGCTGAAGAAGGCAGTGGACTGGGAGGATATTTTGGACATGGCGATACTGTGACTTCAAAGCATGTTAATAAGATTTTAACGGGGTCCATCTCCTGGACAATGCTATCCTTCCCTTACCTCATCCCTGACAGGTATGGAAAAAAAAAAAAAATCCCCTGACAGCTAAACTCTTCCTGAAACCCTTTCTCTTTGGATTAAAATATTTCAAATCCTTAGACATGAGTGACCTAAAGTTTCCAGGCTATTCTTTTATAAAAGAGGATTATACATCCTAAAGCTAACCTTCTATGCAAAACCTTATCTTGCATGGTTACACTAAAATATTTCTTTGAGGTTAAGAACATATTTTCTCTATAGAAAGCACTCCTCTTACTGCTTTTAAGATGACTCCCAGCGTACAATACATGCAGTTCTGCTGGGGGCAGGATCAGTATCTGTTTCACAGGATACTCACTGCAGGTCAGAACCTGTACATGCTGTTAGGCTGCAAGGGGCATTCTTGGGCCTTCAATATGTTTGCAGCAGGTAATCCTGAATTCACTGGGCTTATTCTTGCAGCCAGTCTAGTTGTTGGTGATGACGGGAAATACAGTTGCATAAATTAAGAAACAGTCATCCCTAAGTATTCATGGTGGATTGGTTCCAGGACCCACCACAGACACCAAAATCTGCAGATGCTCAAAGTTTCATAGCTGATGCTCCTTATACTTGGGTTCTGCATCCTGGGATTCAACCAAATGCAGATGGAAACAGCACGCGAGCTGTGGCTGGCTGAACCCACAGATAAGGAGGACCGGATGTATATACCGATTTGAAAACATCCACGTATAAGCGGACCCACACAGTTCAAGCCGTGTTCTTCAAGGGTCAACTGCGCACAGGAGCTCTCGAAAGAGGAACGGATGAACACATTCTATTTGGTGGAAATTAGAGATCGGTGGTGAGGATGCAGCAGGGGGTGTTTGCTCACGTCTATCCTGGAAGTGGTTTGGGGTCCCGACAGAGAGCAGTGTTAGGTTTGAATGAATCATGTTGATGAGAAGTTGTATAATGTTCTGGCCCTAGAGGTGTGCTTGGGGCCCAGGTGATAAAGTGGGGTAAAGGTCCTCCTTTCCCATCTCCCCAGTTTTTGCCCTCGTAGGAGAGGGGGGACCTTGGCACTCTGGAGCCCCAATCAACCACTAGCAGAGAATGGCTGTGGCCGTGGGATCAACAAGGTAACATGCTGATGAGTTGGTGAGATGGGCCAACAGAAGTACAGGCCCAGCTCTGCTTTAGAGCAAGTGCATCCGCCGCCCTGCGCCGGTTCCCAGGAACCTGACGCCTGTACACGGACTCTGATAGAACATGGTCTCCTGTATCCAGAGGCTGGGGGGCCTGTGACATTGGATTTCATGTCCAAACACAGGAAACAGCAAATGGAATTGTGGGCCACCCTTCTGTACTAAACAACGACACCCCAAACAACTTCAGTTAATTAACACTCTGGAGATGTTTCCACATTTTAAGCACCACGCATCTTTGATTATACCCTTTTTGTTGAGTGGATCCCGTTCTAGTGAATTTGTTTTCTATATCCGTGCAGAAGTGACCTCTAACCTTCTTCCACGCCTGTCAGTTTTCCTTAATCCGTCTCAGGCCTCTCCTGTCTCCCAGTCCCCATTTCTGCATGTCGCCTCTGCGATCTCCCAGGGATCCTCACTCACTCGAGTTTGGTTCCCTCCATCTGGATATTCCCTGTGTCCCTTTCCCCCATCCATCCCTCCTTTCCTTAGTCCCCGCTAAGGCTCCCAGGCTCTTCTTCTCAGTGTTCAGAGGACACAGTGTTTATAGCTCCTGGATTCAAGCCCACTGACCATCACAGGAGCCCCTGATATCTGGATTATATTCACTGACAAAGAGCAGAAAGACCCCAACACCTGGTGGGTGTCCATTAACATTTCTGAATTGGCTTATTGACCGAAAGGTAATTTCACACATTTTGAGCTGAGGACCCTTCTAAGTCAGAGCAGTGCAAGATGGCAGGAACTTCAAGAGATACTGAGCTCTCTGCCATCCAGACATTGGCCAGCTGACGGCCCACGTATAAATACTGGGTGACATCTAAGAGTCAGAAACTGCCTTGCAGCAATTGTGGTGTTGCAGAAACAGGACTGGATTTGGAGGCAGGATATGTGTTTCAGGCTCCCTACCTGTCACCAGCTCATATGTAACTTCAGTCAAATCACCTTAACATCCCTGCACCTCGGTTTCCTCATCTGTAAAGTAAAGGTCAGAGTACCTGGGCTTCCACCTCACAGGGTCCAGGAGGTGCTGTGGATGATGTAAACAAAAGCACTTCAAATGGAAAGTATCATGTAAAGATCAGGTCTGAAAATCCTCTGCCATCAGCAGTCTATAAATTGTAGGATCTAACAGGAATTCAATAAATTTGAATGAAATTATGATCATGATGCAAAATAGGGAAGTGTACTACAGATTAAAAGGAAGTAAACACATAAATCCTAAGTCTCAAGGTAAGGATGAACCCCAGATTTCACATCTCAATTCAAAATGGTTCTCTGGTTTAAAAAAAAAAAAAAAATCTATAGAAGGCTCTTTGAGATTCTCTCTTAGAATGCTTTTTAAAAAAATAGTTGGAAAAGCTCTCAGAGCTTATTAATTTAATAGACAATTACTGAACATCTACTGTGTGCCGGCCACTATGCTAAGAGCCAGAAGTACCAGGCTGGGTGAAGCCAGGCCTGGCCTCCGAGAGTCACACGCCAGTGCGGATAGACGGTGTGCCTGGCTGCTACGGAAACGTGAGGAAGGCACGGAACAGGCCAGGCACTACCTCTTTCTCGCATGATCCATCATTTTAGTAAAATAGGCAGAGTTACTTTTTTAAAGATAATAATCATAATATTTGTAATTCTGAAAGTGAGGGGTTTTTTTTTGGCAAGTCAAAGAAGGGGATATAATTCTACACATGGTATTTCTATCTTAAAAAGCACCACAGGGGAATTTCTAACATCTTCCTAGAGCCCAGCCCCAGAATTTAGCTTTAGAAAGAAAGAAAAAAAGATATGTATATATTTATATACATATATCTTCTTACAAACTGAATTTTAAAACCAGTAAAAAAAAAAAAAACACATTTGCAAATATCAAATATGGTTTGTTTTGGGAGAAGTTCATCATTCTTCCATAAGCTTTTTTTTTTTTTTTTTTCAATTCAATAAGTATATTTCTGAAAGCCGTAAAAAGAAGAAAGTGTATTTTTTCTATTTTTGCTTAGGAGGCATTTTTGCAAACACTGTGAAAAGTCCGTGAAAAATGTTTACTACGATTGAACAAATAGGAGAAACTGAATCATATGCTCAACTCAGCAGAGGCACTAGGGCTCCAGTCAGGCACCATCCCTTCTGGGCTGCAGCATTAACATTTAAACAGCCTTCCTGGTGTTTCTGAAGCTGCCTGAACCCAGTTCATTGTTTAAAAATCACAGTGACTCAACACTGTTAAAAGCATGTAATGCTCTCCTTCAGACTCTGTTAATGTAGCCCTCTGTAGATGCAGACCTAGCAGCAAATAGTCTGCAGGAGTTGCCAAGAGCAAGGCCAAATGGAGAGTAATTATTTGAGGACACGGCCGGCCGCGATTATGGTGCAGCTAGAAACCTATATACATGAGTGATTACAGCCTTGTAGCCAATTTCAGCCATTTTATTATTATTAGAAAAACTCATCGATAATGTAGAAGGAAATGGCAAGTCATCTGGCCCCTGAGAGTACTTTATCCAGTTAGGCAGTAAATGTTTCTACCACTTCCTGAGAGAGGCAATTCCACAATCTAATAATGGCTATCGCCAGGAATCTGTTTATTCCTGGCGGTCAGCTGACATTTTTCATATTTCACTTCACCCTGTTACTCTTAGAGAGTTTGTGTCCTTGGAGTTCTCTTAAGTTCAGCCCTAGCCATCCTTCTCTCTGCCCTGCAGGAAGAAAACGTAGCCGAAAACGATAGCACGTAAAAAGCAAGAATCAAACTAACGAGACCCTAAACTACAGTGAGCGTTTCCAAATGCTTGCATGTGTAATTGCTTTTGATCCTTACAACACTGTGCAGCGAAGATACCAAAGGGTATAAACTGTTTTATTCACGAAGAAACTGAGGCAGGAAAAGGTTAAGCTACTTGTCCGCATAAAGTCAAGCTGGGAACTCTGCAAGACCAACAGGGATGCTCTCTAAATTATCAAACGCTAGTTCTCATGGGGTGAAGCTTCGGATTCACCTCTGCTGTCACTCAGATGGCGCTTTCTAAGCGCCACAGGCGTCTCTGCTAAAGCATATATTGTGTCAAGGAATAATCCCGGCTGGTCACCTAGAGGTCTTCCTACTTTTCCTGCCAATCTTCAACTGTTTCACTTCAGATTGTACCAAGAGAAGAGAGCCGTCATAATGGACAAGGGACAACTGTGGATTTTGCCAAAAACGTCTTTTCTGTCGGTGCTTTTGGCCGCCTTCCACGTTTTTCACTGCGGATTTTCCTTTGTGGTTACCTTCGGGTTCCAAATAACAATGTTAATGAATATTTGCACATTAGAATATGCAGAGGCCGTTTAAATGTTGTCTTACAAGTTATCACTTCCACACTGTGAGGCAGGTGAGTCCATTTCATTATCCTCAATTCAAAGGTGGGTGAAACAAGGTCTGGGGGCCTTAAGCAACTTTCTCCCCATCACACAGCTCTGAGCCTGAATCTGTGCTTTTTGACGTCAAACCCCTTGTTCTTACTACCATATTCTGCTACCGCTCATTTGTATTCAACTTCTAAAGGTGCGAGGTAGGAGCCGAAGCTGAAGCCCACGCTTCCACATTTTCTTCACACAATGCCGCACACATCCTATTTCCTTCCACTCGCTTAGGTCCTTTGAGGTTTAAAGGCCCTGTAGTAATTGGTGATAACGTTCCAATTAGAGGGAAATCTCAGAAAGTTAGAGATGAACAAAACGATCCTATAGAGTCTTTCCAGCCACATGATTCAATAATAATCCGAATGGCCTTTTGCACTGTGCAATATTGCAACGGGCTTTATTTTGCATCTGACATCTTGGTGGTTAGGGAAATGGACTGTTTGGGGGAAGAGCGGGGCTGGAAGAGACCCCCCATTCATTAAAATGACAAAAGCTTCCTCTGTCGTGGACTCAGAGTCACGCACAAGAGGCAATTGCCAAAAAGTGCCGAGAACAAAGGCGGTCCGACTGGGGGACCGTAGATTAGCTAGGATGGGAACCATACCAAGATAAACAGAAATGACTTTCATGGAAGATGAAATAAAATGGCCGTTTTGTTTTGGGGCTGTGCAAGATGATATCAAGTTAAACCCTCTGCCAGCAAACCTTTAGGAAAAGCAGACTGTCAGACAAATTTAATTGATTTCTTTATGGAAGTAGCTGAGAGCAGAGCGTCCCCGGGAACCCACTGCAATTTTCTTACATTTTAGACAGAGCTTTCAGGAAGAGAGGATGGGGAGGCCCACAGGGCTGAGGGGAGGATTCGCTTCTGGGGCAGGACGTGAACCCAGTCGGTGGGGTGGTGTCGGCTCAGGAGAGCAGACCTTTCCCACCTTTCCATTCCTCTGACCCTCTCCCCACCCACCTGCCAAGTCGACGGTACTTGTAACACCTCACCTCTGTGTAAGGATGCTTGATTCAACAGCGCCACTCAGGCACCTCGAGTTCCCTCAGTACTGAGTGGTGTCATTGTCTAGGTTAAGGAGCAGGTTGCTGGCGGCGAAGTGAACGTGCTCGTGGAGAATGAACCCACTCCGCAGGCATGGGGGTGACAAGGGCTTCTCTGGGGGCCCCAGGCTCAGGCCAATAAGAGGCACAGTCACACTGCGACATCCCCAGTGAAAAGGACTCGAGGGGAGCAGACTGCTTTGCTAGGCTTGACCTACTAAGCCTCCCCACGACCGTGGGAAAGAAACCAGGAGGTGTCGTGTTATTTTCTGTTTCACAAGTGGAGGAACTGAGGCACCAACAACGGTGTTTTCTCATTTTCTCAAAATCGGGCTATAAGGCCAAGGATAGCACACAGCGGAGGGAAGGGTATTTTTAGCCAACGAGATCACGCTTGCTTTTTCTCCAGTGTTTTCCCTGCTGTGGCGATTTTAGAAAAGAAGAAGGCATTATACATGCTTGGGGTCATGGAACGCATCCAATTCCGTGAAAAAGAAAAGTATATGAATGATCGGATCATCTGGACCAAACACTGCCAGCCTTAGAGGCCACCACGTGGGTCTGGGTAAGTTACCAACCTTCCTATATATCAATGTCTGTGGCTTTTAAACAGTTGGGATGAACTCCCTGTCCTCCTTTCCTTGTCTCTGGTGGGAATAAGAGCATCAAAGGGAGGTGTGAAGCCCAGTCTAGGATTTCCTTCCGGCCACAGAGGGAAAGAAAACCGTCCTGCTGAGTTTCTGCTGGGAAAACACTCCGAAGGGCCATTGCTCCCTATGGCCTCAAGGACGCTGGGATTGAGAACCGAGTGGGGGGGGAGGGAGGCTGTGACTTGGTGCACACGGGCGACTCGCCCGCCTCAGAGAGTCAGGAAGGTTCTAGACAACGTCAGCAAGTCTGAGCACAGACATACTTCTCATGTTCTTTATGTCCAGCTCCAAAGTGGGTCCAGAAAGCAATGATAAATGTCTGAGGAAACACAATCAAGTGCTGTATACGTAAAGGACGGTAGAAATCACCCCTATCTCCATTCTGTGTTATTAAGTTAAACAATATGTGTGAATGGCCCCCTCTGCCCCGCGGTCCCCTCTCTCCTACCTACTGCACGCGGGACGCTTCAATCACATGACAACATTGCAGCAACTACATAAGAGAGCCATTATTAATGCCATTATTAATGCCATTTTAATAAGAGAGCTGCCATGGGAGAGTGTTAGTAACCTGCTCCAGGATGGAGAACTAAGAAGTAGCTACCAGGAGTCAGCCTGGTCTCAGAGCCCACGGGAACTCCTTCCACCCAATGTGACAACACAGCCTCAATCCTTGAGGGCAATGAAATGAAGCCCACAAATACTCTGTCATTGACTTATTTGCCATGTCCAGTGTTCAGTGTCTGTCTCCCTCCAAGGAAATAAGCCCCATGAACGCGGGGTGCTGATTGCTTGGATTACCTCGACAGCTCCTGGATCAGAACACACACCCAACAGCATCTTTGGAATGAATGAACCCCGCTGCCATTGCCGGAGTCCCCTTCAGCACGGCACAGCATTCCAGAGGAGCGGCGATTCTCCTCGTTTTGCAGATACGTCTCATTAATGCACGTGTGTCTGTGTTCTGTTTGGCTGCTTACTGTTAAACAAAACCTGCTTCACCCGGGGTGATTATCAACTCTCTTTGCCAAACTTGGTTCTGGCTGTTCGTTGTTTCTAAATGCAATCTCATCCATACTCAAATTTCATCGCATCTTTCCGGAACCTTCTGCCCCCTTCAACACTTTATTTTCCCTCATTAGCATCGTTTACTTTCTAACGTATTACGTGGTTTTAAATTACTTGCTTCCTTCAAGGGCAGGGATTTCACTGGTTTGTTTGCTCTTTATTTCTGAGCTCCCACAACAGTGCCTGGCATTTAGTTTGTGTTCCAAATTATTTCTTGAGAGGATGAACAAAAGGTTCAATTCTTTTGATCTTTAAAGAATGAATGTCACCTGGACTCTGAAAGCATTTTGAAAGAGGAATTATTTTTCCTTAACTGTTCGGCTGTGCCATGCATTCAGCTTTCCGAAGGTGGCGGCTGGAAGCCTAGACACTGAGCTGCTCTGTGTCTGCATGCGGGTAAACCAATCACAGGTCTAAACCATTTTACTTTCCTTCTGAGTCCAAGGACCCAGCAGCTGCGGGTGTAGCTGTGCCTCCAGGGCCGCCTGCTCCACACTGACAGGCCTCCCCTTTGGACAGAGGAATCTGTTACCAGTCCACGCTTCCTTCTTGAAATGAAAATCCTGGGACAAAGGCTTCCTTATCACCAGTGTAGAGGGTGTAGCCCTGGGAAAGGGCAGGGGATGTGGAGGCCCAGGCCAAGGAGAAAGAAACCACAAGAGGAATCAAGAGCAAGAAAGATAAGGGAAGGGAGACAGGAAATTAACCTGGAGGCCGCCAGGACAGTTGCAAAGGGAAAACAGGGGGAGGAAGGATGATATATATTTTTAAAAAGCCAGTGAAAAGTAACAAAGAAATGTGAAAAGAGGTGGAAAGTGACTCAAGCAAGTAAAATTGTTCTTAAGTGAAAGGAGAAGGTGACCGAGAGACTGAAATGTAATCCAAGCATTCGTCACTTGGTTTTGTATGTTTGTTTAAAAAAATAAAACGGTGCCCAGATACAGCAAATCTACCTCTCCTGCTTGCCCCCTTGGTGTTCCAACAAACTGGTAGCTGAAGAAATAAGTAATTGCCCGGCCGCTCTCTGGATCCGGCCCCGGTTTGCACACCAGCCCAGGGTCAGGTTTCCGGTTGTTTCCATTAACAGAGGGGTGTGTCCTTTAAGGGTACTGGTCCCCTCCCACATCCCTACCTGTAGAAATGACTACAATCAATTATACCCTCCCTTTCTCTGTAGGACATTTTACCAATCATCATCAGGTGGGTGTTTTGTTATTATTATTATTATTATCATTATTATGTTCAATGACAAACTATCCAGGCCTGGCTGCGTTGATAGAAAATCTATGGCATCCTGGGTGTCAGGGCAGCATTGGTGATTACTTTGAAGAAAACTGCAGCAATGCTGAGAGAAAATTATCACTGAGATGATCCAAAGGAGTAACTGAGAAAAATCTTTTTTTTCCCCCTCCTTAATTTTCCTAAAGAACAAGCTGTCTTCCTTGGGAAAATGTATTTCCAGTGCAGGCTGTTTGGGAAGACTCCCAGGGTGACTGTCGATTGTTTTTAGGAAATAGCTCCCCACCCTGGATCTTGCCCCTGGGTCTTGGGAGGGACCGGAGTCCAGTTGTTACTGCTGGTCAGAATAGACAGGTGAAACCAATAGATGGGCCCTGGTTAAGGAACATGGACCTGAAAGAAGCTTTATAAATGAAGCCCTAAGGCGGATTAATGAAAAAAGCTGCTCTGAAATCTGTGTTCAGGTGAAGTATCTGTCCCTACGCAGGTCTGGGGAGCAGGGGTCCACGAGGAGCCTGGGGGTGCTTCCTTGGCCAGTGAGTCACAGTGCAAACAAAAGTGGAGAAATACGGGTCCAACTCTTAGCACAACCAAAAACACCTTTCTTAGTCGACATAGAACCAACCTCCCCCTCACCAACTGCCAGAAAAGATCTAAGATAAATTGCAACCCAAGGAAATATTTGAGGAACAGTCTCAGATCCTAATGGATTATTAGGATCATCTGATATAGAACCTACGTAAGCTTTTCAGCGTGCCAAGTATTATCATGGGAATATTCCCAAAGAACAGGGGATATGCACTTTGAAATCCACGAAACTTTCCGTTTTTGCAAAAACGTATAATTATTCACTTTATGTAAAGTGGAAAATGCAATGTACCCACGCTACACACTGTGGAACCCATTCCTTCCCTGGGCTACACTGAAAAATGATCAAGTCTTGCATTTAAAGCCTGTGTCTATCATCTTGATCAAGTCACTTCTGAGTCTTGATTTTTTTCTTCTGCACCATAGGAAGAATAATATCAAACTTGTCCTTTGTTACCTGTCAGTGACCCAGGCAACATTTTGGGTGCTCAGAAAACGGTAACTTCCATTCACCCAGCCAGCCGGCCATGTATCCATTCAGCTAATAAATATTTACTGAAGTTACCATGCAGACACCACTCTGTGGTAGGGAGTCACCATTTATCAAGACAGCTGGGCTCTCCGATTGCTTTGCTGGAGGGAGTGGGTTAGATTTTCAAGCACCAAAACGCATTGCAGCCCAGGTGTCATAAATAACTGTTGGGCGGTGCACTCATCAACACAGATGAGTTCAATTTTAACAAATAAAAGAAAACTTGAGAACTGATGGAGAGTTTGAAGGGCTTTGTGTAAGATTCTGTTAAGCCAAAAAAAAAAAAAAAAAAACAACAATGGCAAACACGCAGTTCTGGCAGGTCCTGGTAGGGAGGTTGTAGCTCTCAGATGTTTACCACTGTCCAAGTCCAAACAAAGTCCGGTGCAAGGAAGGCAAAAATTCACACTGGTTTCACAGAAGTTGGGAATTGACATACTTGACAATCACTTCTTCCCAACAAAGCTTAAGCCCGGCAGGTCCTCACGGAGTGGAGACTCACGGCTCACAGAGGGAGAGGCGTTTTGAGGGCGGATAGAATGTCTTTCAAAGCAGGACCTCTGAAGGATCCCAGCAACTCCTTGGCACAAGCCCTTTATGATCTGAGTTCAGGGCCATCTAGTTCTGTCCCTTTAATACCGTCCGTCAGGACGACAAGGGCAACAGCATCACTCAGAATTTCACCTTGCAAATAAGTAGCTCTGAACCGCAGCCAGAAGCAATGGAATCTCTCATAGACATTATCTGGAAATAGTCAGTGGATGGCACCTCAAGTTCCATTAATCATCCTCATGACTACAGTACTTCTTAATGGCTTTTACGGTTTATCCTTTGAACGCCAACAAAGAGTGTGATTTTTCCTGGCTTATTCTATTAAACAGAAATCAATATCTAATATAAATGTGCCGACGGTAGGATATTTGGAAAGGCTGGGAGAGAACTAGTGCCCCAGGTTTATTTTGCCCTGTGCAGAATGGAAGGAGGGGGTTGAAGACGAAAAGAAAGGGTGCACGTGCCCGGTGCTTTCTAAGGAATCAGACACACCAGCTTCAGGAAGGGCGCTTGTACTGCCGATCTGGATCTTTGAGGGTAGAGGATGTGGTTTTTGCTTCTCCAGACAGGTAAGGTTAGGGAGGCGTCTGCAATCACAGACTGTTAAAGAAAGTGAAGCAGAAAGATGCTCAGTATTCTCCAGGGTGTGATTTTACATAAGGAGACGTGACTGGTGTGGTTGTTCTCGGGAGAAGAGAAGCAGGGCTTTGCGTCCAATTTCTGACTCCACATGCGCTGGGGGCTGAGCAAACGACCCACTCACTTCTCAGCGTGCCAAGAGGCAGCAGTAGCTTTTTATTTTTTATTTTTTTATTTTTTTTTTATTTTTGTGATATGCGGGCCTCTCACTGCTGTGGCCTCTCCCGTTGCGGAGCACAGGCTCCGGACGCGCAGGCTCAGTGGCCGTGGCTCACGGGCCCAGCCGCTCCGCGGCACGTGGGATCCTCCCGGACCGGGGCACGAACCCGCGTCCCCCGCATCGGCAGGCGGATTCTCAACCACTGCGCCACCAGGGAAGCCCAGCAGTAGCTTTTTAAAAGTGAGGTATGTCCCACGACGTGAGAAGCAGCAGCCGTATTCTGCAGAGATGGACGTGCAAAGTGCGAGATCCATCTTTTCAACCCGCAGAGAGGGTTTGAACCGCTCTGCTCTGAAATCCGTGGTCAGCGTTTCTGATGGCAGTCGTTGACGGGAACTGAGCCGACCAGCAAAGCCCAAAACAAACTCTTAGAACAGAAAGGCTTCACTGAAAAGGTGGTTTTCTTAAAAGGTGATGAAATCTTCCCTTGCACAAGGGTGAAAGAGAATGTGAGGTCTTCAGAAAACGAAGGATTCAAGCCTGGTACCAAACCACGAGCAAAGAGCAGTAACTAAGCCAGACCCACCGGAGTCTGGACCCAACTCGGCCACCCATTAATCCCATTAACACCAGGAGCTCCTCGGACTTCCCAGTTCTTAATTACTTATTTGTAGAAAGGGGCACCAATGGTTGTCCTGCTTATTTCATGCCTTGCTCTAAGAGTCTTAATAGATATAACAGGCAAACAGCTAAGAACAAGGACCCTTCATTCTCACAACCCCCCGGGGACCCCCTAGCTGGTGATCTCAGTCTGGAGGGAATTTGGCTGGAAGGGAGCCATGACCTGCTTCCTTCACCAAACTCAGGGTGGACGGTCCGCATCTTCCCTAATGTTCTACCCCAGATTTCACTCCTTACCCAGCCTCAAAGCTGCGGTTATGCAAAGAAGCTTTTCCTCAAGAAGGCTGAGAATCTAAACACTAGTGACCAGGCTAATGTGAATGATTATCAAGTGTGGACATACAGTCACAGGAACATCACCTAGAAGATCCTATTGTTAATTGTTTGCATTTTATCTTATTCTTTGTTTCTCTGACAAATATAAAGAATGACACTAACTCATGCACCATTTCCATACAATAATTTCTCCTGGCTGGTGGTCGTTCTGTGATGATGACTGGTAGAGGAAACACTGACCACCACCTTCAGAGCTGGAACGTTCTGGCCTTCTGCTCGGGTACTGTGACAAGGACACAGTAGAGCACGACTGATATTCAAGGATCTGGGCCCTAAGTCTGCACGTTCCATCTTGCAAACTCTGGTTAAGAGGTCAACTCACCAAAGGCTCACAGGCAATGACTGACCCCTGCACTGGGCTGAGATCACTGCTTAACAGAGGTGTCGGAACCACGTTCTCCAGCAGACCTCACTTCACGTGGCTCAGTGGCAGGAACCTCGCACAAATAAAGTGAGCGTCAGAGAGCTCCTCTCCTCATTGACGTCGAGCGTCTAAAACCAACAAAATGGACGTTGATGGCTCCGTTTTTACCACTGTTCTATAGACATTTACGGAGCTTCTGCTACAGACTGGACATTGTACTGTGCAGCTAGATAAGAAAAACAGGAAACGTCGGTAGTGAAAGTATGGAAAGCGCACAGCCAACGCTACAAAGCCCTCGACGAACCCAAAGACCAACACGGCCCAGGGTGAATGAGCTAAAGCTTCTCTCCACTCAGAGCTTTTCAGAAATCCACAGATTAAAGACAGGCAAAGAGACACAAAAGTTTCTCTAGGTTTCAAAAAACAAAGTGAGGTGATATTAGAAAGGAAGATTTAAAATAGAATTCAGACTTTGCAAGTTCTTAGTAGCAGCCCATGAACCAAATTACATTTTGCAAGAACTAAAGTGGGAAGGATACTGGGAAAGTTAGCTCCTGCCTCCGGAGTGACATTTTTGTGATAAAAACATGATGGATGAGGATAACAAACTTCAGTGTGAAGTTACGCTGAACATTTATTAAAACTCTTGCACTGAAGTGCTATACAGCAGGTCCCAGGTAACTGCTGTCCTGAAAGAGATGAGTTCAGGGTTAATGAGGAGATTTTTCTTCTTTTTGCGTTTGTAATAATAGTGGAAGATATTCTAAGAGCCTATTGCATGCATGGGTCGTTTTGGGGAAACGAACAAGCAAACAAACAAATAGAAACACACACTGTCCCATCATACCTTCCTTATGGTAACTCTGGCATTTGGGGTATCCCGAGATCTTTTTCATAGAAAGATAAAGTAAGATTTCAAATCAAATCACATGCGAATTACATGATTTCTCCTCTCCAGAATTAATTTGTATCCCTAACCTGCAGAGTTAAAATCCAGCTCATTCCCAGATGGTATCAAGTACCTTTGGCTCTTCCGTGCCTCCCTTGCTTCCAAATCCTATCTCACCACCTCAATTTATCCCTTAAACTTTTGATTGTTTCTTTAGTTCTCTCTTTCAGCCCCTTGAGCTTTCTCTAATCAATCTGTAAAGGACATGACATTAAATAACTGGGACCCGTGCATGCACGTACATACAAAACACAGGCTCTCTTTCGAGAGTGTATCACCTATTGTTAAAACTCGTACAAATCTAAGTGTGTCGGTGCCTATGTATCTCTTCTGATTGCAAACCCAGTTGACCTTATCTTTTGATTAACTTGGTATCTTATTTTCCCCCATTATAATATCACAAAGATAGTCAATGTTCAAGAAAAGCCTTAGTTGGTTATAACCATAATTGAAACACACAGGGATTCATCTGAATTAAGCAGCAACTCTACAGATGCTCAAAATAGAAGTCAGAATACTGGCTCACTCTCAGCCCTAGGTAAGGCCATAGAATGTAAAATGCTGTTAGCACATTTTACAAAAAGTCAATTAAAACGCACAAAATAAAGTGAACGCCCAAAAGGAAATGTGATTCAGGAAATGAACTGATTCGCATTTACAGTAATTACTAGAGATTACTACCAAAT
The DNA here is from genome assembly GCF_026419965.1 of Kogia breviceps. Taxonomy (NCBI): domain Eukaryota; kingdom Metazoa; phylum Chordata; class Mammalia; order Artiodactyla; family Physeteridae; genus Kogia; species Kogia breviceps. Next base: position 119,484,528 of record NC_081316.1, read on the forward strand.
TACTAGCCAAATTACTGGTAGAATGGTCATATTATTCTACTCCTTCTAAGAAGGCTGCATACCAATACCAAGTAATTTACATCATTTCCTTGCCAGAGTCCAGACAGTAATTTGAAACTGATACCCATTCAGGGTCTCCATACCACCTCCCCTACCTCTGCGATGGAGGTGGATTTTGCTTTAACCTGCACACAACACTCCCTGCCCCGGCTAGCCATCCCCCGCTTCTGGCCACTTCTGGCCAAAGTAATATCGGGATGGGATACGAGGCTACATAAAAATAGCCTGTTATAAGTCTGACCTCACCGCTGTGTGGTCATTCGCATGACCTGACTTGAGAGGGGCTCGCATAAGCTGTCCTTGCCACTCGGCGGTCATGACCACCTGAAATGTCACCATTTAAACTGAAGCTAGGATGAAGCATTAGGAAAAATCTACTGGATCCACCTACATGGACATTTTCAAGAAAAGGAGATCCCTAGCTCTAGAAAACAAAGGTTCTCAAATGGGGGAAAACAGGTAAGGGAGGAAGGTCTTCAAAACAGATTTGGTTTGGGGAAGCAGATGCTGAAGTGAAGTCTGGAGTTCAAGACGTTTATGGGGAACCCACACCCGGGAAAGGAAGCAGGATCAGGGAGAGAAGGAACTGGACCAGGGCTGCCGGCCCAGCGCAGCTCAGCCGGGATGCAGGCTCAGCTGCCTGGTGGGAGCTCGGCTACCTCACCAGGTGTCAAAACAGCCTGAGGGTGATACCCCCAACCTGATATGAGCTGCCCTGGGAAGGCGAACGAGAAGCCCCAAAGGAGCAGTTTCACTGAAGGGGGGAGGATGCGGATGGGGGTGACAGCTGACAGGGGCCTATCTGGGCAAGTGAACCACAGCCAGATGGAGGGATCCCCATAGACGTCTACTCCGCAGTTCTGGTTGGTCCCAGACCTTGTACTAAAGAGCTGGGCAAGATCCCAACCTAAAAAATACATAAAGATAAAAACGCTATCTTCAGAAAACAAGAAAGGACACGCCCGGCTCTATCATAAAAGATACACCAGTGATGGCAAAAACGTTGCTGTCTTTTCAAATCAGCCTAAACTGGATTTCCAAATTAGCAGCCCCAACTGTGACTGTGCAGTAAACTTGCATTCAGAGTGCTGAGAAGTTGTGTTCACAGTTAAGAGAGAACCATCTGACATCAGGCTACCACGTTTCCCCCTTCTCAGAATCTGGGAAATGCGGCTCATTTGCGTATTTAGCATACATTTGCATTCTGTGTTCAATAGCCCCTAACTCTAGTTATGTAAAATAAGACAAATTCCTGCATTTTACTGTCGTTGCACCCCAGCCCTGTGGTTAGGGGCTTAAGAGACTTAACCCTACTTCTTCCTCCTCCTTCTGGCTTATTCCCTTTGGGATCTGAAGTCATTCGTGTTCAGGCTGGAGACATTTCAAGGAAAAGCCCCAACTATAGCGGCGGGGGGTGGGGGGGGGGCGGGCACGAATAAAGTAACAAACAGCCACATACAGAAATAGGGTTGTGCATTTCCTACCTTAAAGTACCTTTAAGTGCCAACTTGATAATATAGGAAATAAAACATGAACCATGTAAATATTTTTATAAGTAAATATAAGGCAACTTGTTTTTAAAGAAAACAAAAAGTAATAGAAAACCAAATCCAGTGCATGATGCTTTTAGCGACACGCAAATTCCTGTCAGGGTGGAAATGATGTGTTTGTAGATGGGAAGCTGGCCCAGACGGCAGCAGGAGCCTTGAAGGCAGGCAGCCAATAGCCGGCGAAAGTTGTCTCTGCCCTGCGGCCCTTCGTTTTCATCCCGTGCTCTCTGACTTTGAGTGGTCTTCGTATCCCCTTGGAGAGATACCTGATATTTCTAGATCATTCTGGAATCTTGACATTGATTAACATACCCATCATACCTCACTAACTCTTCCACCCCACTCCTTTACCTGATCACAGGAGGCAGCCCACCTGGGGGAAGGTATAAAAATGAACAAGAAATACAGACCCGGACCGCTAGGGAGCCACGTGGAAAACTGAGAGACCAAGTAATTACAATACGGTAAGTTCTGTTAAGTACAAAATGTAATGAGTGCACACAAAACCACATGCCCAGACCTGCTTGAGGAGTGACAAAGCAGGGGTGAGTAGGTCGTTCGAGGTTTCCACAAGCAGAGAATGTCTCACCTTGCTCAGCCTAAAGAAGTTTGATCCCCGGGTTGGATCGCCAGTTGGGGAGCTATGATCCCACAGGCCTTGTGGCCAAAAAACCAAAAAACATAAAACAGAAGCAGTATTGTAACAAGTTCAATTAAAAACTTTAAAAATGGTCCACATCAAAAAAATCTTAAAAAGAAAAAAAAAAAAAAGAATGGTGCTCAATTAATCTTTATGAAACCCTTATAAGATAAAAGCCATTCTTCCGGATAAAGAAATTGCAAATCATGGAGGTTGCGCCAATTTCCCAAATAAACTGGAGAGGCCAAACTGAATCCTGGATCTACCGGGCTCCAAGTTCTGTCTCGGCTCTTATCAATACGCTGCACGTGTTCTGAAGAGAAACACGGTGTGTTTAGACTTAGGCATGGTGAGTTTGAGATGCTAGTGGAACATCCGGAAGGAAATGTCTAGCAAGCAGTTAGACATAATAGGATCACAGATTTATAAGGCTGGAAGGAATCTTAAAAATTATATAATCATGGAACCTAAATTGCAAAAAGAGATTAGAGCTGAGGCTCTCCCTTTGGGAAAATTAACACGCTAGGGCATGCATGAAATCACTACGGGAGGGAAGTGTATGTCAGAAGCCTACTGACTGCCTTTTGGGTGTGCCCACCTTTCTGGGACCGAGGGAAGGAATGAGGCTTTCTGACAACAGAGCAGAGGCTTCTTGAAAAGGGAGGAGATAGTCAAGGCAGCTCTCATGTCAGGACTGGCAGACTGTTAAGGAAAAAAAAATGGGTAAATCAAAACTGCTAGATATTTTAAAGAAGTCAAAGAAAACAAGGTTATTGTCCATGGCTGTTCATATAGTTCCTTGGTTGGCTTAGAGAGAACCTGTCAAAGAAACAAGGAAAATAATATAAGGAGACAAATACCAGGGGTGAAAGACCGCCTGGGTTTCTTTCTTTGACTAGATCTTGGAAGAGAAGATACAGTTTATGGGGAGACATGTAAAGTGGGAATTCTGTGAAAATGTGTTTTGGTTTGCTGTGGTTTAGAGAGGATATCACATGTTACAAAATCACTTGGGGTTTGTTGAGATGAAAACTGTTGACAGCTACTTACAAATTCAGAGCGATCTTCATTTTTGTGCAAGATTTCAAGTAGTGGCTACAACTAAAGGTCTAGCATATTTGCCACACGTACCTACATGCACACGTACAAATAATTCAGGAGCATTACAAAATTATTTCTACTAAAATTATATGGATGGATATACCCAAAGGTGCTTTTTCATGGCACTCAGAAATAGTTGCTCAGATCAGTGTGACACGTGGGTGAAAAAATTGTGGTTTCCAATGGAGATCGTTTCCTAAGGGAAAAAGCGGAGCTACAGAAATCTATGCCCAGCTAATCACTGGTGAAATGACAGAGGAGTCCCAAGCCTACCCCGGGTGTTTGCTGTGGGCAATGGACGGTAACTACCCAGATCATAGGCTGCCTCTCTCTTCCCCGTCCTCCCCCCCACCATATAAATCAACTTATCAAAGAGCCACAAATGCTCCCCACCCCCAAATGCCATGGATCTCCAGGTGAGCCATGGCGTAAGATCATTTCCTAAATGGCCTGTGACATTATCTGCAGGGCACTACCGTGTGTGCCGCTTGGAAGAGATGTCTTAAAATAGGAGGGACTGCGGAGGTCTACATTCCAAGGGCCGCAAAACACGTGTGGATCCCTACTAGAAATGAGCTGGCCTGTCCAATAATCTAAAACCACGTCTTGCTAATTACCATCTTCTCTGGGTGACTGAGTTAATTTCTGCCTGTGGGTTATTAAACATGCTGTTTATACTGCTTTAGTTGGGGGTCAGGAAGTGCAGAAAGAAAATACAATTAATTCTTTAATAATATCGTCTGTTTCACAGACATCACATTTTATATTATTCTACGTGTGACACCTAGGTCTGAACTCTCCGAAAAATAAAGTCAGTATTAGGGTTAAAAGGTCTTTCTGAAATATTGCAAAATAATTCCATTCTTCTTTATTGTTTTTGCACAGTAGTTGAAAATATGCAATTTCAGCTGGCACCTGCAATAAATATATATATTTCTTCTCTTTGGAGGTGGTACGTAGAATTTTCATGGCCTTAAAATTTTGGGAAGTGTTAATTTCAGTAGAAATTTATGGTAGAAAATCAAACAGTAGAGAACAGGGTAACATGAAAAGAAAACTTATCTTGGCACTTAACGCTCCCCTGACCATGACTCCTCATCCCCACTGTCCAGAATTAGCAGCTCAAGAGTTTCTTGAATATCCTTCCAGAATTTTCTTGTGCATCTGTAAGCCTCACTCAGACACACACACACACACACACACACAAATTTCCTTTTCCTTCTTCATACAAACAATGACATAGTATACACACTGCTTGGCAAGAAGCTTTTTTTCACCTTGTACTATGTCTTAGACATCTTTTCATAACAGGTATAAATCTATCGCATTTCTATAAGGGTTACAGAGTATCCCATTGTGTGCACTATCATAATTTATATAACCAGCCAGTCCCGTATTGATGGAACTTTTAAAAACTATTTTTATTTATAAACAGTTTTACTTTTTTTTATTGTAAACGTGTATTACTGTCCATTCTATTGCTACATAAGAAGCCCCCTCAAATTTAGTGAACTTAACCAACAACCATGCTATTCTGTGCATGAACGCTATGGGTCAGGAAAAGGGACAGGACAGGGACAGCCTGTCTCTGCTCCAGGATGCCCGAGGAGCTCACATGACGGGGTGAGTAACACACCTATAGGCCCGGACTGTCCCAGAGGTGTCACCGGTCACTTGTCTGGCATCTTGGCAGGTGGCTGGAAGGATTGGCTCCACCTGGGAGCCTCCAGCAGGTCTCTGTTCTGAGTCAGCAAACTTCTTCCAGGGGGGCTGGCCCTTCTGGGTGGCTGACGGCCCTTCTGGGTGGCTGACGGCCCTTCTGGACCTGGCCTCAGGGTCACGCAGTCACTCCTACCACATTCCACTGGTTATGAGCAAGTCAGAGGCCAGGCCAGGTCCACCAAGAGGGGAAGTAGACCCCTTCCGTTTGCTCAGGGAGGAGCAGCCAGGTCAGCTTGTACAGGTGCATCCCGGATGGAAGATGTTGCTACAGCATCTTTGCAAAATCAGTCTGCCGCGACTGTCTGAAAAGCATATGCCTTTGCCTCTATCCTCTGCAAACCCCTTCCTGCCGTCACAAATAAGCTCTCTCATGAAAATGTTTCCCGATGTCTCACATGAGCATCCCAGAATGTCGTCAGGCCCTGTCAGAGAACCTACACATCGTGGAAAGAGTACTGGCTCTATGGTGAGTGGACGCGGATTCACGGCACCGAACTTCTTAGAGCCCCAGTTTTATCATTAAAATGAAGGGACTGAACTCGATTAGATCCAAGCCTCCTCGATTATCAAACTGTATCCATCTAAGACTCTACCTACATATTTCATCTTACAATTCCTTATTCTGAGAAGAAGAAACGAAGGGTAGAATGGATAGAGCTCAGCTCCAGCTTCCCAGACTTTGCTGCCTTCACCCCAAAGATGAAGCCAGACCTGGAAGAGTGAACGGCGACGGACATCGCACAACCTGAACGTGACTCTAACCCACCACCCTGCCGCCTTCTACGGCGAAGCGTGTTGTAACTTTCCTAAACTGGCACACGAGATTATGATGCCCATGCAGGGTGTGTCCACGGGAGAAAAAGGGGGAGAGAGTCCTCATGTGCCCCCTCCTTCAGAACAAGGGGCGGCAAATGAGAGAAACAGGTGGGGCTGGTGGGATCAGAGGCGCTTTCCCCCCAAGGAAAAAGGCCACAACCCCAAGACGCTGCTGTCTTAAGGCCCTGCCCGCATGCCACACCTCCGCCGCGCCGTCTGCCAAGCCTTAGCTCTGTACTTACTCTGCCTAAGCTGTACCATCTAACATAGAGCTCCAGTCCCACGATCAATTCCTCTTAGGGAATCTAGGGCTGGACTTTATCGATCCCACGACCAAGACGGAATGGTCTCTTCCCACGCAGAGGAGGACTGGGGGAACATTTAGAGGAAAATACAGCCCTTGCATAGCGCCACAGAAGAGAAACTGCTGGCAGAGATGGAAGGGTGTCCTCTTTCTGTCTCTGCTACCAGATCTGCCCTGAAAAGGCCACGCCCGCGACACAGGGGCACATGAGCCAGACCAGGGCCCTTGGCCAGATGGGAAATATTCCAGGCTTCTCCTTATTTTCCTGGCACAGAGTAAATTTATTATCTAGGTCAGAGTGAGTGGAATGGATGATATTCTCCGGAGATCAGCGGCTATGCTCCATCTCTGACGTGAGACGGATGGAAGGAAGCAAGCCGTGCCTTCAGCTTGCTCGGTGAAGGATGCACACTGAGAAGGAACGAGGAGGGGTCTGGGAACGCCTGTCTTTTCATTTACTTCAGCTTCTACCCGCACCCAGCTGCTGTCCTTGCAAAGCAGGAGAAAGGAAAGGAAAATGTCATTTCTCCAGAGACGCGACAAAGGGTTATTTGCTTCTGAAAGAGGCTCTGTCTTAAATAAATGAAAGTTGTCTATACTGTTCATTTGTTTGTTTGGCGCTTTTTTTTTTTTTGGCTCCTTCTCAGTCACCCCATAAATCACTGAAAATCACCTTACCATTCCTTGAATTTGTAGGAGTCTCTTGCTGCTGCACAAAGGCATAAGCGCGGGCCAAGGCAAACATCTCTAATGTCTTCTTTCAAAACCAAAACGCATTTTAATAATTTAAAGCCACCGCTCTTGCAGTTACTTGATAAATTATTCACAAATTTTACAACCAAAAAAAAATCTGTTCCCTTTACAAGTTCTGGAACATTAAATCATGTCAGAATAGATGAAAAGGACAAATCAGTCCTAAACTCTTAGGAACCGTACATTTTACTTCTTTATCTGAGAGCAGTGCCATGGTTTGTAGGGCACCTGGCAGCTAGTGATGGCTTTTCAGGAAGTATGGCCGGGCACAAAGGGAGCATGACATTATAAGAATGAAAGAAGGTGGTTTCAGGGGGTCTGTAGAGACCATCTCCCTGTTTGCCTCAGGACTCCAACTTTAAGTACCTTTGCAGAGAAATCCTCAAGGGTGGACACATGAAGAAAGCTGATCCATTCAAGATGATTCACGTTAAGTTCTGGGCAAAGCAGGAGGTTGCAGTGATGCTGGCTCCTGCTGCTCTTGAGTTCTAACCCCCGCATCCTCCTCCATGATGGTCAAGGACTGGAAGGTGGCCTGTTGTGAAATGTCCATCTGGCACTACCTTTAGATGCTCAGCAGGCAGGTGCTTCTGACTCCATGAGAAGAGACTTTGAAATCTGTACCCAGGAGGGTGACAAAGCTCCACCGACGCCGTCACCTTCCAGCTGAGGACCTTGGAATCGGTGCCAGCACCCCCCTTCTCATTAGGAAACTGTGGCTACTGAAAGGTTCAAGTGATCAACAGCAAAGGGCAGAGGAGAACTAGTAGGTTCTCTTTCCTGATGTTTCCTAGGAGAGAAGTTTCCTTCCTGTAGCCAGTGCCCAGGATGCAACGGGCATTATGACATTTTGTCATCCATACATTTGCCCTCCGACTCCATGGTTCCTTTCTGCTCTGCTGGAGCTCAGAGGGGGTGGCAGTCTGTAGGGAACCTTTATCAGAGGGGGTGGCAGTCTGTAGGGAACCTTTATCAGAGGGGGTGGCAGTCTGTAGGGAACCTTTATCAGAGGGGGTGGCAGTCTGTAGGGAACCTTTATCAGAGGGGGTGGCAGTCTGTAGGGAACCTTTATCAGAGGGGGTGGCAGTCTGTAGGGAACCTTTATCAGAGGGGGTGGCAGTCTGTAGGGAACCTTTATCAGAGGGGGTGGCAGTCTGTAGGGAACCTTTATCAGAGGGGGTGGCAGTCTGTAGGGAACCTTTAAGATGCGACACTTCAATTAAGTGGGGCTGAGGCTCACCTGAATACATACATAGAGGCCTAATATGATGCTGGTAGAAACTGTAGCCATAAGTCAAAAGTCTAACCTCACGTGTGCAAAATGGGAGTAGGCACTGAGCTACGTACCATTTTAATAGGCAGAAATGGACTGTCACAATTTTTTTTAATTTCAGACTCGCGAAACCTGAAATTTCACACTTTAGGCAAAAAGGGATTTTGGATGGAGCTTCCATCCTCATTAACAAGGCAACTGTTTTATCTTTGAGGGCTTTTGTATTATTTTTTTCTACCTTCTACCCCCTCTTTCTTTTATAATCTAAAAATTTTAATGCTCTGAAATCTATCTTAAGGAAATTCTAAAGTCAGGCGTATTCTTGGAAGCATCTGACTTTTTGGTTTTGTTTTTTTTCTGTGGTACGCGGGCCTCTCACTGTTGTGGCCCCTCCCGTTGCGGAGCGCAGGCTCCGGACGCGCAGGCGCAGCGGCCACGGCTCACGGGCCCAGCCGCTCCCCGGCACGTGGGATCCTCCCGGACCGGGGCACGAACCCGCGTCCCCTGCATCGGCAGGCGGACTCTCGACCACTGAGCCACCAGGGAAGCCCGCATCTGAGTTTTGATTAAAGTATTTTATCTTGCACTTCAAAGAAGTCCTATAACGCTAGAACCGTCTCTACTGACAACACCTTTCTTCACCCTTCCGATCTCACGCTCAGCTTCTGGGGAAATCAAGTTACAAAAGAGCCAACCTTTTAGAAAGCCATGGTTCTTTAATTTTAATTCAACAGGATAGATGCAGAGCTCCACATCAGTATTTGGAGATCAGAGAAGTGAAGAGGCAGAAGAGAAAGACAGTTGAGTTTCTAGCGTATGCTATTTATTTATTTACACATACAATTTTTTACCCTAAAGAATTTAAGGGTGTTAGAAAAGATGCATACAAAAGAGCAAGACACAATGACTCAAAAATAAGAAAGAAAAATGTCCCAAGGATAAGACACAGGAAAGATGGATTCAGAACTTGGTGATCATCTCAGCATAATACTAACGTTCTTTACATCTCCACCCCTCACCTTCTCCCTAAAGACAAGTCAGCGTAATATTACCTATGTTCTGCCCCACTTGGTAGGATTATGTAATTTATAAGCAAGATTCAAAGTTAAGTGTCTTAAGAGAAATCAGCATACATGATTTAGAACATTTAAATGAATCAGGTAAGGTAGTTCTAGGTGTCTGTTGGTTACTTTTTGGGAAGTCTGTGTTATCAAAATTATTTTAGCTTCCCAAAGTGTCTAGGCCTCTTGGTTCACCTGTCAACTTCAAGGACGATTGTCTTTACATCTTAGGGGCACAGAAATGGTGGATATTCCTCTTTTAGCTCAGCTCTGAGCTCATATATCATCTCAGGGAGATGTTCTCTGACACATGAGCTAAAGAAACTGCTCTCATTCCCACCATGACCTCTCTCCTCCCATCACCTTGTATTATTTTCCTTAAAATGTGCACCACTATTAAAACTGACTTTGTTTATGGGCAAGTGGTATCCTTCTACCCCACACTCAGAGGCTATGAGCTCCATGAAAGCAGAGACTTTGTCACTCTTATTTACTTTTATGCCTCTGGTGTCTAGAACACGGCCTGGAACAGAGTAGGTGCTCAATGAAAATTTGCTGAAGTAATGAAAAATGAATGAATGAATGATTATTTGGGGTAAAATCTTATTTCCACTAATTCGGTTCATACATCGTCTTCACAACTTTTATGAGCTAGCTGGGTAAATCAGCTGCGTGAAAGAAAGTCCCTTATAATCCAGACTCTTCGACTTTCACCTGCGAAGATCTCTCTGTCCCTCCCCGCCCCTCCAGCCGCCATCCCTGCTGCAATGAAGGAGGTGTCCTCCTCCTGTTCGAGGGTCCTCCTCTCATCTTCACCCATGTGCTGATTCAAACCTTCCTTCTTCTCAAGGACCTGCTGTATCAACCCTGCTAGCGCCATCTCCTCTGACTCTTTTCCAGCAACATTTAAGAATATTTACATCCAAAGCAACTCTAAAAACACAGATTTGCCTATCTGCTTATGTCCAAAGCAAATCTATTAAAACATAGATGTTCAAAGGCTTCTCCTCCATCCCCCCTAAGAGGTAGAAGCATTTGTCCCCAGATCATCAACCACAAAGGATCCATCATTCCATGGAGCAGTAATGGGCTAAAAGGAAGCTGAGGAGGTGGAGAGGCCAGAAAGAGCTAAATTTACAGTGGAAAAGGCAGAGTCCCCCTGGCGGAAGAATGGACTAGATCCTAAGGGCATACGGAAGAGAGTGGAGAACCAGGATCTTACTCTGACCTGGCTGAGAAGGAGAGAGAGCTGTTTGGGGGGAGGAACAGATACTGGACATGGAAGATACTAAGAGAAACGTGAAAAAACTTAAGATACTTTGACGTGTGGCATAAAGAGAGGCGCCCTTTCTGGTTTTCAAAAGTAAAGATTCATTTGCTTTTCAATAATATTGGTACATGCTATTGTTTTGGCAGGACCGCCATTTATTTAAAGGGGATATAATATAAGGACAGGGCATAAACTGAAGGCAAGAAAGCCAACCTTATCTGGGTTACACTCCAAGTTTTACATTCTTGAAAATAAAACAGAAAACAAACAAACAAAAAACCTTTCCTATAGCTGACATCATGTACCTCTCTCCTTTTCCCAACTTCTGTGAAAGCTTGCCCTCACCCAGTGCATACAACTCCTCAATTTGCACTCACATTTCACTCTTCTGCCATCAACAAACCACCCCCACTAATCCACTCTTCTTAAGATCACCGATCATGTTGGCTAATTCCACTGGCTACTTCTGGACCTTTATTTTTTTTTAAAGTACTGAATCATGTGGCCATTCCCTTGGACAGGATCTAGGAAAACCCCAGACTTAAGCATTTTAGCATAGCTCATATATCATCCTCAGGAAACACAGACCTTTGAACCACCACTGCTAGGAGGGCAGTCACCCCCCCACCCCCACCCCGCAAATGCAGCCTGTTATCTGTTGCCAAGGAGGACTCATCCAGCTAGGGACCTGTGTTCCTGTTTGCTCCTCTGGGACCATCGAGCTTTGTGTGTGGCTTCTTTGCAGGTGCTGCATCTTCGGGTGAGAAAAGTACTTTCCACGACACCTCCCCCGGGGAAGGCTGCAACTCACAAACCCCCATGAGCTCTCTGTCAGAGAAGCCACAAGACATCTCCCTAATTTCTAGCTCTCTCTTCACCAACGCCAGCTTTCAGAGGCTAGAGGTGAGCAGTCAGCAAGACTGTAAAGCCAGTTTTCCCCTGGTTTAGCCGACTCATTAGCAAGTGCTGCCACAAGTCCAGCATCCTGCTTTGCACTGTGAACGTGGTTGGCACCCACTGCTTTGGGGCCTCAGTCAAAACTGAAAGAAAATCCCAGGATAAAAGACAGTTTCCAAAGACGCTGCGCCCTGTCTCCTGCCTCCTGGCTCCATACTTTCCAGGCACAGCGAGAGGCCACCTTCACACACCCCGTTTATCACAATGTGACACCCTTGTCTCTGTGCCTGGCTTTCTCCATTAACTTGGAAGTGTCTAGAAGGTAAGGTCTTTGTGCTTATCACACACACAACAGTTACAACAAAAACTTGGTCCCCTATTCATGTTCTCTCCATCAGAGTTCTGTTCTTTCCTCCTCTAAATGTTGCAGGAAGGGGGGGACCCCTTCCAGGGCCCCAGGGTGGGCTCTGGTCTAACGCTTGAAAAGGAACTGTCCGAGGAGACTCACGCGCTGACAAAGGAAGAGACTTGATGGGGAAGGGGCGGCCGGGCGGAGAGCAGCAGCGCCAGGGAACCAGGAGAGCTGCTCTGCCACGTGGCGCACAGTCTCGGGTTCATGGTGATGGGGTTATTAGCTTCCGGCTTGTCTCCAGCCAATCATTCTGACTCGGGGTCCTTCCTGGTGGCCCGCGCATCGCTCAGCCAAGATGGATCCCAGCGAGGATTCTGGGAGGCTGGCGGGACATATGGACTGGCCTCACCTCTCTCCTTTCGACCTTTCCCGGATTCTTCCGGTTGGCGGTAGCTTGTTAGTGCTGCGTTCCTTACCAGGACCTCCTGTCGTAAGAGAACTGATGCAAATGGTCACTGTGGAGCCTGGCCAGGACGGGCGGCTTCAGTCAGTGGTTCCCCTAACATAAACAGCCAAGCGTTTCATAAGAACGGTCTGTTTCCTGTCTCCAGTTTTTCACCTGCCACTTGGTGTTCCATTTATTCAAATCTAAGTTCCAGTCTCATCTTGGACTGAAATACTTTTCATTAATGTCACCAATGGTCTTATCAAATCCAGCAGGTCTTTGGTCTCTACTTACCAGCAAGCATTTGGTTCTTTAAACAATTTTCTCCTTCTTGAAACAGTCTTTCTCAGGCTTCTCTCATCTATGAGGAGTCTGGCTTTCCTGTACATTTTTTGGTGGATGCTTGTCTTTCTTTCATCAAAGCTCAAGCCGCTAAGCACCGAAGCTCTACCAGGCTCTGTCCAAGGCACTCTTGGGTCCCTAATTTCTCCTTCCTCCTCCAACGGGCTGTGTTCCATGCACACGTCCCTCACCACTTCTGACCAGCAGACCATAGGCCTTGCTTTCCTTTAAGCAACGATTCAGAATAGACATGTCCAAGGAAGCTCATGACAGGCTCACGATCTTCTCCCCCAACTGGGTCTTACTTCTGTGCTATTTCCGTGAATGGCCAAGAGCCATTCAATAAGCAGTTGAAACACTGGGTGTTATTTCTGATATCTCCCTTTTCATCCTCTCTGGTATCTGGTCTACTCCCAAGTCTGATTGATTTTTACCTCCAAAGTGCTCAAAACTCTCTCTCTACCCACTACTCTAGTCTATGCCGCCATCATCTCTCAACCAAACATTGGCATTGCGTCCCAAAGGTGTCCCCAGGTGCAGTCAGGCCCCCTCATACCCATTCTCCACACTGCATCAGAATGATCTGTAAAGAAATCAACCTTACCCCTACCCTGCTCGGTTCTTCTTCTGGCTTAACGAAGCTCTGAAATACGCCCGATGCCGGAAGCCGTCCAGCATTGCCAACTATTGCCTGAGCAAAGCTCGGCGAGAAGTTATGGCATGAGGAAGCAAAGCTCCTCTCCTGGTGGGCGGCGGAAAGCATCTCTTCTGATTCTAGGAAAATTCTTGCTAAAAACTGAGGGGGTTTCTGGAGGGTTTAGGCCAAGAAGATGGAAGTATTACAAAGCAAATCCCCCTCGGGACGAGACCTATAGTGCCAAGCAAAGCTGGTACTGTCAGGTACAAATATGGAGAAGCAAAGCTCTCCTCTGTGTGGTTCCCCCTGTTTCCCCCTGCTTTTGCCTAGGGATTAAGGAAAGACCCCGATTTAGGGTAAAGCCAAAAATGATTGTAACTACTCCGGCTTTTTTAATGATTATATTTGAAATTTTTATTTTAGGCCAGGGCATTGGACTTGGGGAAATACAATGGTGGGAACATTTGTGTGGCAAGAACTTATTATAGAAGAAAAACTGAAAGAGTTATGGCTCCCCAGGAGAGTTGTAAATATCTTGGGAAATACCTGGCTATGGTGACGAGGAGGTTTTATGCAACAGTGGGTATATTCAATAAGTTTATGGTACAATGTCCGCCCCCATGGCCTCCTAGAAGTATAAATAATGATGTACATTGTTTTGATTATAATGATAGGGTTAGAAAATCTGTGGATGAAATGTTGTATTATTGTTTTTAACATGTTTAAGTTTATGGCTTGATTGAGCAGAATGTGCAGGTACAAGAACACCTTAATCTTCTGAGAAGAATGAGGAAACCGCAGACAGAGTTCCTGACCTAGATGTGAATGTACACAAGAGACGAAAGAGAATGGAGACAATAAGAAGATTACTTAACTTGTTTAACCTGCTGATGTAAACTACTTTTGTTTTATGGCTTATGTAAGGGATTTTTTGGCATGGGAATGTTGTTGTTAAGATTGAAAATGAGATTATTTTACAGTATAAATGCTTTGGAATCATGATATTAAATTTGTCAGATCCTTGCATCCTCTGAGGTGTCTTGTGATCTGTCCACGCCGACTCCGTCTCCCCTTTGGGTGAAACCTGTCCAGCTGGGGCTGGTCCCCGGCAGCCCATCATACATGCCGTGGTCCACCTGTCCTCTGCTCCGCCTACACTGCCTGCCGCATGCCCTGCTGCACATTCTATTTCTCCTGTAGAAAGCCGTCCCCAGCCAAATTAGCTCTGCCTCCTTCTGCTCTGTGCGGAAGGGACCTTCTCCTAGCATCCCTAACTAGGCCAAGCCTTCCTCTCGACTCCCTCTCCCCCAGCACCAGGTCCCTCTCCACTGAATCCACGTGGGCCACGGCAAGTTCACCTTGCTCTGTGTGAAAACTTAAAGTCTGTCTTCAGTGCCTGGAGCTCCTGAATGCCCTCCCGGTGGACAACACAGTGTACGAGACACAGAGGAAGTAAAACAAATGTGAGGTAAACGAGTAAAACCTCACCAGAGTAAGCGAACAACACAATGTCTTATTCAAGTGTTGTAAATCAATGACTGAGTAAATCCATTTTGCTTCTCTGAGCCTCAGTTTTCTAAAATATGTGACAGGAAAATTTCACTGAGCTATTTTAAGGCTTAAATAAAATAATATATTCAAATAGCCCAGCTTAGTGCTGGTCATGTAACAGACTCTCAACAGAGGTGAGATTACCTTATTTCTCTGCAAAATAAACACACATAATGGCCTGCAGCCAGGTGGTAAGGTAGCACTAGCCATGGTTTGAAACAAGGGCAGCAAGTCTGGCGTGCAGATTCCCCGCGACCACGCTACACTGACTTAGTGGTCACTCCATTTCCCCCAGGAAAGCCCTTCTCAGTGACGGGCACCGGGCATGCTCCGTTTCTACCTCGCCTTCCTATCTCTCTGTGACCGCAGAAGAGTCACCGGTCGCAGAGAAAGAGAAAAGAGGAAGAGACAAAAAAGAAGAAGAAATGACAGTTTTCAGGATGGCAGTGGATTACTCAAATGCATCTTGATTTCCACATGACAGATGTGTTCCTGCAAAACACGTGTAAAGCGAATCATACTTTGAATTCACAAGGGAATCTTGGCATTCCAAGGAACCCACTATTGAACCCTCTTGGAAGAAGAATCGCCAGCATGGAGACTAACCTCTCCCCCTTGTGTAAGTGTCACGGGCACTGTGTCATCCTTTCCTGCTGCAGTCTGGAGCAAATCTATGTACGACTTATGCAAGTGATGATACTTTTAAACGTTCATTTCTGACGGAAAGCCGTCAACTGGGACGCCAGCTCAGAGGAAGCGTTCAATCACAGCTGCGGGCCCAGTATCTGTGAGCCTTCTTCACTGTAAAACTGAATCACAAGAGAAGCAGTTGTCCTAGAGGGGATCAGGCTAAGAAGTCAGGGCTGGGCAAGGAGCCGGTTAACAGCTCAACCGGCTGGTAGGAAGTACACACTAAAGGATTTCTTCACGAGGGCTTGTGTGGGTGAGAAGCTCCGTGTGAGCGCTTTGCAGGGTGGCTGGCACTCGGGGGGAGCGCCGGGGCCATTCCCGTGACTCAGCTGCTCAGCTGCTGTGATGCAGGAATGAACCAAGAGGCAGAGGCCGGAGCAGCAGGCAAAGGCTCTCACCCAGGGCAGCGGGAAGAAAACAGGCCTTTGCAAAGAGGTAATAGACATTTTATTGGGCTTCAAAGAGAAGACCAGTTTCACATGTGACGAGAGAACAGGCTCTCTTCAGACCACATTTACACTGCAGACTAGACTGGGCTGATCTCTTGTTACTACCCTGAGTGGCTGTCATCTCCCTCTTATTATTTATCGAATATACTCTCAGAAGCCTCACGTGGCAGTCAGATGATATGTGGCTTCTCCAAGGCAGTGTCAGTGGTGGAAAGAAGAACCGGTTGGAAAACAGACCCTGGGTCAGAGGTAGGCCCGGCCGTCAACACCAGAGTGCCCTCGGTCTCTGGGCCACGGCTCTCTCCAGCTAGACGGCCTCCCAAAACAGACTGCAAATGCATTTTCCAGCTCGAAGAATTGTAGGCATTTCAGACACACTGCCCAGCACCACGGACATTTTATTTCAAAATGAGTGATGATTTCTCACTGTTGAGAAAAATAAGAGAGGAGCTAAGGGATAAACTGGGCCTTTCAGGTCAAGCCATCATTGCTCTCCCAGCCAAGATTAAGATAACGGAACGTTACAGCAGTGAATCAGGAGACATCTTAGAGACAGCGTTCCTCCCCTCTTCATCACTGCTACTCTACCTCCTCCTTCTGTGATGGAAGGGACACAGGGCGTGTGTGTGTGTGTGTGTGTGTGTAGTTTCCAGTGGCAGGGGTTGATGAACGCGGTGTTGAACTGCAGCTCAAAGATGTGTCTCTGAGAGATGGAACCCTCCATGTGAAACCAGAGATTGGTTGTGTGGCTTCAGGACATACGGTATCTTACAACACTCCAAGGCCAATCTATAATCCTAGGGGACTGGACCAGGGGCCAGAATAGCCCGGTGAGCCTCGGAAGTCCTGCCTTGGGCTGGCAAACAGAGGTTGGGCCTCCTGAACAGGGTGGGGAGGGAGGAGAAGGGAGAAGAGGTGGGCCCACACACAGCTGGACAAAATCTTGGACAGCTGAGCCCAGCAGAAATCTACCTACCCATTCGGGAAACATTTTTCACCCACTTGGCCGTTAATACATCCCGGACGTGTGACCGAGGAGGAGGCGTTTCTACTGGACTGAGTGACAAATGCCTTGAACTGCCCTGTATTCCACAGCCAGCTCCACGACTCCAACCAGTGGTGAAATAATAATAGACAACGCGAATAACAACAGCCACTGCTAAATGATTTCTCCACCCCAACTGATTCTTCAGATGGAATGTCATCCTGATAGATCTCTTTTGATCAAGGTGTCTAACTGAATAGCGTTCTCATTGCTCTTGAATTTGTGACCTCAGACTGCTGTGAGATAAATGCAATTTGGAGAATTATTTCCAAACAATTGCTACTCCTCTAGGAACTTACTATTGCTTCTAGTTTTGGAAACTGTTGTGGAACCAGCTACGGCCTAAGCTACTAAGACGGGGTGTTTTGTTTGGATTGCAGGCTTACGGTTCTATACATTCAGAAGCGAGAAATACCACAGAAGTCCGCAGAAGGCTGTGCACTTGGGAGCCGGAGACCCCTGGGCAGCAGCTGCCCGCACACAGCTGGCTCGCCTCTGAGGCTCCTGACCCACTTAGGCGGCTCCCCTGGGCCATCTGAGTGCTGGCAATTAGAGCTGCGTGTGGGAAACCTGTCTAATGAAACCCCTTCGGACGTGGCAGACTTCTTTGAATTGGAGTTTTCCTGTGGACCTGAAACTTAGACTGAGTTTGCCAAAAGGTTCAACAATCAGACGAAACTTTCTGGACACCCGACAGAGCTCCAGGTGCATTCACAAACACAGGGCGTGTGCCGTATCAAGCTGGTTCCCTTTCTGTTCAGAACTTCAGCTACGGCTTCATGCGCATTTACCGAGCCGTGCTGCTTTGCACCGGGTGAGTGCTAGCTGGACCGCTTCTCCTAGTTTTAACAACACGTCTATGGAGCCGGTGATAATGCCACACCCAGTTTATAATCCTTGAGGCCCAGAGACGCGATCTAACTTGCCCAGTGTCTCGCAGAGCCCAGGGCAGAGCTGGGACTGGACTCCTAAGCCCAAAGTTTCACCATGATGCTGCGTAAATGGCTTCCAGAGATGGAAGGCTGAGGATCAATGACACATACGGACCTTCGTGATGCAAAATGAGGAGATTGCCGCTAAGGACCTGCTGTAGAGCACAGGGAGCCCTACTCAGCACCCTCTGTAACGGCCTCTATGGGAAACGACTCTAAAACAGAGTGGATACATGTGTTGCGTACAACTGAATCACTGTGCTGCACACCTGACACTAACACGACATTGGAAATCAACTACACTCCGACAAAAATGTGTGTGTGTATGTATATATATATAAAGGTACAGTGGGAGAACACAGAAAAAAATAGGAGACTGATTTTGTTTTAGGAGGACTTGAATAGAGGCAAGATAACCTCGAGGTTAATAAAGGTCAAAAGTGCGTCCTTGGGTCAAAATGACTTTTGATAAATCCTAGTTCCAGCGCTTTCTTGTGATATAAGCTTGGATAAGCTAGGAAATGTTCCTAAGCCTTATTTGTGACACCTGTATGATGGGAATCACATGGTTGTGTTGAGAATTCAATCGATCAATGTGTGTAAAAGCAGGAAGCCGCCGCCTGGTACAGAGCCGGTGCTCGACAAAAGGGAAGTATGATTTCATTAAAGCCTTCACAGCCTCCACAGCCCCTCAAGGGCGCACATTTTCTCAACTACAAGATACGCCTCAGAAAGGGGCCTCTGTATTGGGGGAGGGTTCTTGCGACGCGACCTAAAGCGTGACATTTTCACACCACTGTTCCCCTTTCTCCTTCGTGCTGCCTTTCCCCACGATCTTTCCCCCTGCTCCTCCCACAGCTGGGGCGCCTTTCATCAACAAATCCATCCATGGATGAAATATGACTCATGTTAGCGATGAAAAGGGATATGCTGTCCGTGTAGCCCGCAAGGGCCCGTAGGGCAGACTTGCATTAGAATGCTTTGCAATAATATCAATCAGTATTAAAAATGTATGTGCTACTGAATTTTTAAAACATCTTAAATAAATCTTTAACTAAAGCTATTTTGTTTTATCTTTAGGGCTCTGTGTTCAGTCAGCCTTGGGGCCGTGGTTCCCCCCAAGTGTAGCCCCGGAAGTGTTTTCTAGGCGAGCCTGCCTCAGCGCCCGGCTTCCTGGGGGGTCTCTGTGCTGCTGAAGTCCAGTCTGGGTGATGTGAGTGCTTTGTCTGGTGGCAGCACAGGACCAGGGTAAGGAATACCATTGCATCAGGCTCATGTACCATTAGGAATCGCTTCAGAGGAAGCAGCTGGTTACTCCATACCCTTGAGGGGCAAGCACTAGCCTCCAAACACCATCACAAAGATCAGGAGTCTACGGTAAAGACAGTACGGCAGGGCCCTGGTTATGGGGCTGGGAGGACTCAGGGGAAGGCTACAAACTGAGCCAGATATTTCCAGAAAGGAGCATGCTGCCTCTTCTACAAATGCATCTTGCGGTGGCAAAGATTGCTCTCCTAGGCGTCCACACTTAAATCTCCTTGGTTGAAACCCAGGAGCCAGGGTGAGACTCTGGCATCATGTGCAATAGGGAAGAGTGAGGACTGAAGCAAACGGACAGCTTGTTAAAAGATCTTCACATTTACTTAAGCAATAACAACAATAACAGTTCTGTATATGACACCTTGACTGTGTCTGCTCCCTAGAACTAATGATCATTTCCCATCCCAGCCATTGGGATTGACACATACACTACCATATATACAATAGATAACTAATAAGGACCTGCTGTATAGCACAGGGAGCTCTACTCAATACTCTGTAATGGCCTATACGGGTAAAGGATCTAAAAAAGCGTGGATGCATGTATATGTATAACTGACTCACTTTGCTGTACACCTGAAACGAACGCAACATTGCCAATCACCTCTACCCCAACACAATTTTTTAAAAAACTCCATCCAGAGTACAATGGTCTCCTACTAACCAGATTTTCCTGTTTACCATCTCACAGGCCTCTCACATGTCTTAGGAACTGCCACCCATTTTACTTCAAGAACTGTTATCTACTCATGTCGCTGGCTCTCCACAGGGGCACGTGGTCCCTTCTGCAATATGATCCCGACATGCTTTTAGCCCCGTATTTTATTCCTCTCTCTAACCAGTAGAAGCCTTTTCCCATTCTCGGGTCGTCCCGCGGGTTTCCTGTCATGTATTTCCTTCTGCTGCTGCCTCTTCCTGGAATGCTCTTCCTGCCGCTTTGTCCCTTGTCAAGAAATTCAACTTCTTGTAACTTTGACCCCATCTACGTGATCTCCCCAAAGGCCCTCTTGCCTTAGCCCTGCCCCGGCTCCGGCAGAAGAAACCACTGGCTCGTCCATACTCTGGCTGCTCTCTGCCTATTTCTTCACTACACCAGCAGCACAAGGCAGCCTAATCAGTAGTTTATGTGGCTGCCTCTCCCATGAAAAATGTGAACCCCCTGCGTGTGGAGGCCTTGTCTCGGTTACCTTAGGATTTCCGTTCCCAGCACATCTGCCGGCCCATGGGAGACAGCTAAAAGATGTGGAATGAACCAATGAACCAGTGAAAAAAACCAGCTTGAAGAAATAAGTTCCAAAAAAACATGGTGCTCCTAGAAGCTATTTTGTATGGAACTTTAAGTTTCTCTTGAAATCTTTTGTGGTCAAGGTTCTGATACCAGGATTAGCTGTTTCCGAAAAGAAGCTGGCGGTTACCGTCCTCAGCGGTGGTGACAAACAGAGCAACCAAAATATTCTGTAATAACCTAAAGCGGAAAAGAATTTGAAAATTTCTTCCCACCTCTCACACACCTATGCTTTTTAAGAAACAGCCAGTTTGTTAATGATTCCGGGTGCAACCCTAGACCCCAAGTGCTGAGTGTCATAGAAACTTCATGGAGGTCAAAGCCCTTTCCTGTGTTCTTTAGGTCCAAAATAGAAGTGAAGTTCAGGTTTAGTTAAAAATCTAGGAGGAGGGGCTTCCCTGGTGACGCAGTGGTTGAGAGTCCGCCTGCCCATGTAGGGGACGCGGGTTCGAGCCCCGGTCCGGGAAGATCCCACATACCGCGGAGCGGCTGGGCCCGTGCGCCACAACTACTGAGCCTGCGCTCTAGAGCCTTTGAGCCACAACTACTGAAGCCCACGCACCTAGAGTCCGTGCTCCACAAGAGGAGTCACTGCAATGAGAAGCCCGCCCACCACAATGAAGAGTGGCCCCTGCTCGCCACAACTGGAGAGGGCCCGTCCACAGCAACAAAGACCCAACACAGCCAAAAAATAAATTAAAAAAAAAAATCTAGGAAGAGGCATCTCTTAAGAGAGAAGCGTGTTGGGCCAGGAGAGTATCTGCATCCCAAAGGTTAATGGATATAGCAGCACCCCTGTAACCCCTCGGGACATCTGGCAACAGGGTCACCAGCCCTCCATCACTGCCGACCGACGTCTGCTCCACGCAATTAGCAGGAAGCGCCTCCCTGCTGACGACCACGCCCCGCTCCAATCCCTCGTGGGGCAGTGAGGGGCGACCCCAGGAGGGAAATGCTTCACGGGACACTTCTTTCCACTGTCAGCTTGTCACATCAGGGTTGCCTGCTGTCATTGGGGACGGGAAAGCCTTGGGGTCCAAGGAGTGCCAGGGAGATGGCGGCCGGTGGGCAGGGCCACGGCCAGCCTTCTCACGCTCATGTCGGCAGCAGATGTGGCCTTTGTGACAACACTGCTTCTGCCTCACTTGCCATCTAACGTTAAGAGGCTTCTAGAGTCTACTGCGTTTAAAGCGTAATGACTGTTTTCAGGGTAAACGCTCTGTTAAATAACCCTGGATTATTGTGTCGTGTTACTACATTTATAAAATGGCATTTCAAAAAATAGTAATTGTTTTAGAGTTAATTGATGTTTTTAACCATCACTGTGTGGAGGATTTTTATGCAGCAGACAGGGAGTGAGCAAGGGAGAAAGGTTTCCAGTGAGAGAGAGAGAGTTGCTTCTGAAAATAGAAACCAGTCCTGCCCGTGAAATCCTGATGGAGATGGCCCTCCTTCTTGGAGCAGTGCTTTCGATGAGCTCTTTTCACTGCAATTAAAGCAACCACAGGACAAAGGTAAGCCTCAGCCGCATTCCTGATGCAGCCTGCGGGCGCTGGGCCTGGCAGGGGGACGCGCGGGGGCCGTGGAACGGTCTCCTGGCCGTTCTGCTCCACGTGGGCAGGCCTGGCCCCCGAGCTGCCTGAAGCCACGGCAGGGACCTGAGCGCTAGAGAGCAGCGACTTTTCAGGCATGACCTTAATTACACGGCCTGCGGTCTTGGAATTTCACACCACTGGAGGCCGAGCCGAGTGCAAGGATATTACAGACTACAACCTGGAGATTCCAAAACGTCCACCCCCTTGGGGGACAGAGCAGGCAGCGGGTCGCCCTGAGCAGCCCCCTGGTGTGGCAGGGGTGATGTCACTTCCCTCCTTTTTATTCAAACTCCTCCACCACTACCCTTGAAGCATGGCTCTAGGGGACCAATCCCTCCTATGTGAGAGAGAGATTATCTCCTCATCACATGATCTCCTTTTAGAAGTATTTTATCAAGTTGGACTTGGGCATGGTGATGACGCCAGCTTTAAATATGAATATATGCACACATGGAGCAGACAAAGCTCAATTTTACTATGATGGAGCTTAATGGAAAACTGACAGCTTCATGTCTGCAGTTCATTGCCGTTCCTACCGTATATTCTATCACCCACTATCTCCACGCACCTCAGGACTGTTGTAGCTGCATGGCAGCCGCTGACAGCAGTAGGAAGTGGACAAAAAGCCAGGCCGACTCCGGGAAACATAGAAGGATGTAGCAACGTAAAGGTGGAGATCATCCAGGGCAAACCCCTCCCTAATTTCAAAGATGATAAAATTGAAGCCAAGGATGTTAAGCAGCTCTCCAAGATTATACATCTGGATGTTAGAGCTGCACCAGGAACCTGTATCTCTGACTCCAGAAACCCCACCTTCCTCTCGAATAGTCTTCCACCAGTTCTGACAGAAGTCTGCATGGAAACAAGACTCCTGCATGGACGAAACATCCTCACTTCTACCCCTCATTCTGAAACCAGCACCATCGATCATGAAGGGGCTCAGCCTTCGCGGACAGTTACAGGGGAATTCTGATGACCAACCCCCCCCCCCCCGCCCACTGGGCATCAGTCACTTGAGCGACGATATGTGTCTCCTCTCTCGTCCAACACTTAACCAGGAGACGGTGCAGGAAGGGACGCGACAGAAGGAGGTTGGAACCTAGGACCTCCTCACCAAGGCACAGTGGGCAAAATGTCCTGATGATTCACACATTCAGCAAGACATCCAGGAGGGTTCTCCTGACTATTTTGGTACCTCTCCTAAGAGTAAGCGGAAATGACACACAAAGAGAGCCAAACCCAGAGATGAGTGGGTGCCACCGGGCAGCAAAGACGCCAGGTCAAGTGACTGTCCAGCCACACAAGGGACCAGGAGGCTGGGGGTCCTGTGTGCGACGTGGGACCCACCACCTCCGTGCTCCATGGCCTCCCAGCCACAAGACCATCCAAAGGGCAAAACTACGGCACAAAGACTGTTGACAGAAAGCCTTCCCCCTTCTCCTCTCAGTGTCCAAGACGGATAACGTGAGCGGTTGTCTCTGTTCACTTCAACACTGAGCATGGTTAATACTTCTGTACTTTTTTAGAAGGTAAGCAGTCTACCCTCTCACCACACAGGATCTTGGGCTCCGAATGTACGAGCTGAAGGCATCTGGTGAGCTATCCTTTGTTCCTCTTTGGGACACAGTAAATGGAGGTTGTAGAGCTGAATCAGCTTGAAAAGCTAACACTGAGACGCACCAGTCAGGCACCATGGATCAGGCTCTGAGGACCTAATTAGAACCCTTGGGATCTTCACCCCGCCCCCCAAAGCCAAGGGGTCTTTTTCACACGTAGAAGAAATAGAGGCCCCCAAAGCTACAACAAATAAACAGAAGGACAAATGGTTAAGACTGCAGGGTTCTCAGCTGTAAAATAAAATTCTGACTTTATTTCATAAAGCTCAAAACTGCAATGGTAAAGTATCAGTAGGAAAGTATTGACATAATATGGTAGGCTATGAACTCAGCAGATGAGCAATATAGCTTTGACTAATAACGGAATCGTTGTATTTAGACCAACATACCTAAGTCACCAGGATGTGATGAACTTCTTTCCACATCTTGGTTATGAGATCGGCAAAGCACAAGTAGAATAATTCACTTCATCATCAACACCGTTCTCAGTGTCATTAGTATAAGAAATGTATATTTTTATAAAGCACTTCCACAAAACAAATTAAATAAATCTTTGGAAACTAGTAATCAATATACTTTTAAAAATTAAAACTCAAAACTAAAGTTGGTTTAAAAAATTATCTCCAAGACAATAAGTCGGCTAGATTGGTATTTTCAGGTACTGCCAAGAAAAAAAAAAAACACATATTCCATCACTCTTTAAATGTTATGTCTGGATCCTCTAAGACTCAGTGAAGCCAATATTTCTTCATCCTAATCTTGTCCAGGATGCTGATTTGTCTCCACAACCTCCCTCCCTTCTTCCTTCTTCATTTATTTTATTTTATTTATTTATTTTTTCTGGTACGCAGGCCTCTCACTGCCGTGGCCTCTCCCGTTGCGGAGCACAAGCTCCGGACGCGCAGGCTCAGCGGCCACGGCTCACGGGCCCAGCCGTTCCGCGGCACGTGGGATCCTCCCGGACCGGGGCACGAACCCGCGTCCCCTGCATCGGCAGGCGGACTCCCGACCGCTGCGCCACCAGGGAAGCCCTTCCTTTATTTTAATAACTTCCATTGTGTATATCATTCCTAGAGCTGAAATGTAAGAAGCGATTTCTGGGAATGGTGAGGGAGATGGAGAGAAGAAAAATCAAGAGGAGAGGTTCTACTGCATTGTATTACAGATGCTTCAGAGGTTAAGTATCAGAACCAGTATCAGGCCGGTTGCTGGCCACAAGATGGGCTGGGTTCTCTCTTTACGGGTAGATCTAGTCTGCGAGCCAGCTTGGTACATCAACCCCTAGGACAGCTTTCAAAACAATCATCTTTTACTTATACGCACTAAGACATTCCTCAAGTTTACGCCTTTATCTCTTGCATCACCTATTTGGACAGCCCTGCTGGATGGGTTGTTGGCTCTTGCTTCTCTCTCTCACCTCAGCCCACACCACTCTGCCTTCCTTATGCTGCTGCCAGAGTGACGACCTCTTAAAACACCAGGGCTTTGCTTAAAGCCTTTCAGCGACCCCCCCGGAGGATAAAACCCAGGCCACGTCTTCCTAGGGCGTCTTCTGGAAACGCATAAATTAGACATCATTTCACCACATGCCAAATGCATGTCAGGGACTATTGGATGATTTCATGTTTATAATCTTAGCTGATCCTTAGAGTAATCCTTTAGAAGAGGTACCAATGCAGTTAGAGTTGCCTAAAGATACAATTTGAAAAATGCTCTATGCAACTTGGAAAATGTTCTACCTTAATCTTTTTTTCTTCTATCCTTTCTTTAATTATTTAAAAGTAAAACATACACATGTTACAAATTGTCATAGCTACATTGACTGAAATTGATACATGGCAACATTATGAGATTTTATGCATTTGTGTTAGCAAAAGTAACTAAAATCAATGGTTTGGAGAGAAATTATTCAGGAAATCTTAATGACTTATTATAGTAAAAAGACTTATAGGAGCACATCCATTAATGGAGGACAATTACTGGAAAGTAAATTTATTATTCAGGAAATCAATTAACTTGTATTTAATTACTTAAAATGATGATCCGTTAGTAAACATTTGTACATTTTGCTTACAAATATCACTTCTGATTATGGCTCATCAGGAAACAGACTGACTAACGTTATATCACTGACGGTAATTTGGTTCACGTCCCACCTCCCCCTTTCTG
Source organism: Kogia breviceps (assembly GCF_026419965.1). Lineage (NCBI taxonomy): Eukaryota > Metazoa > Chordata > Mammalia > Artiodactyla > Physeteridae > Kogia > Kogia breviceps. The sequence goes on from NC_081316.1 coordinate 119,510,403, forward strand.
ACGCCCTCTGAGTCACTACTGTGAAGAACCGGAGACCCTGAGAACTGGAAGGTGGGCTGAGGGTGCTGGTCCGCCTCCTCACTCCACGGGGGAGACTCCCCCGCTCGGTGTGGTTCAGGGGGCTGTCTCGGGCTGCTCAGATGATAGCAGGTGGCCCCGGGGCAAGAATCCCCAAGCTCCTGGCATGCTTCTCTGACCATGCTGCCCTCCTGAAATAACCCACAACTCAGAGAGAAGACCCAGGGACACGCATCTTCTCTCTTCATCTTTTCTTTGGCGACAGCAAGGACCCACGTCTGCTTTAGAAAGTCATGGGACCTGAGCCATTCTCTGAGCTACACGACAGGGCGAGTCACCAAGCACGCTCTGCCAGCCTCCCACCCCCCACCTCTCCTCCCTTTCGCCAGGCATCCTTTGGACTCATTTCCCGGTGTTTTCTGCACTGCTATGGGCATAACATCCTATCAGTGCGGTTAATTACATCCACTTGGAGTGTGAAGGGCGACCTGACGGTCTCAAAGAGCCCGAGGCCACAGCAAGCGTCCCCCTGCTCCCAGCAAGCAGTGCCCAACAGTCTCTGCCACAAGCGGGTGGGAGGGAGGACCCCGGACCCCGCTCCAGGTCCACACAGGGCTCGTCCACGCTTCCACACCCTGAGTGTCCTCCCAGGGATAAGGAGACGCCGTTCTATCCCTTCTGAACGTGGTGACACCTCGACATGGCCGAGTGTGCACACCCGAGTGCACATCCTCCTGCTTTCTGAAATTCTTCTGAACTAAACATCGGCTGTTTACCACATTACTTACGCGACCATAAGTTTCCTGTTCCAGTATAATGTTCGTGTCACTGCTCAACTATGCTAAATGCTACCCAATTTTTTGCTTCTGTGTGTGGAAGAATGAAATGAAATTCAACTCAGTTATCACCACGGCCTCAGTGTCTGCATCCCACCGTCCTGATCTTTGAACTTGAGAGCAGGAGCTGCTGACCGGGAAGGTGGGTGCCCCCCTGCATCTCAGGAGCCTGCCAGCCAGGTCCTACCTCACCCAGAGTCCCCGCAAAAGCAGGAGAACGAAGTGCTTGTGGTCTGGCTGACCCCTGGGCAAACCCAGAGCAGCCACCACCTGAGCAGTGGTCGTGGTCTGAGAAACAGTGAGCTTCTCCCCAGAGACTGATGTCTCTTTATGAGACAGACACCGCGGAGAAGGACACAGCTGCTCACGCGGCCCTCTGGGCCGGACAAGCACGTGGTCTGTATGTCGGCTTTGCTCTTACCTTCTCTTTCTGTGACCATCCATTCACCGTTCTTTCTAAAGACAGCCTTAGATGAAATCTAGGAGAGTCACGCGATAGAGAAGCATGCAGCACACAGGGACCTGACTTGACCTTACCTCCTCCTCCTCAGGGGACCTCCCTCACCCATATCCCGACACTATAGATGTGAGTGTGTCTACACAGGTACCTCTCCTGTAAACATATTACATGCAGTGTTAGACACTCTGCTTTTTTACCTCCCGGTAAGGCGGGTGAGTTTCTGATGTCTAATGAGCTGTGATACCTCGTTCTTTGTAAGAGCTGCAAGGCAGGTTACAGAACGGCTGGCAAGGCTTCCGCCTACGCAGCCATTTAGTTTGTGTCCGAATTTGTATCCAGCCATGTTCGTTCGACATGGGGCTCGCTCATCAGGGTCACCTCTGGAAGAATTTTCTAAATCCCTCCTCCACAGGCTGGGACTGTTGCTTTTTCACTTCCTAATTTTCAACGGCCTTCTACCAGAGATTCACAAATTTGTACTCTCACCAATAATGTCCACGACTTACCTTTTCCTCAAGCCCTCACTGACATAAACTGCTATATTTTTTTAAAATTGGATTTCGAGAGGTAATTTGTATTTTGTGCTTTAATTTGTGTTTCCTTGATTACTCACAGGGTTCAGCACCTCTTCCTAAATGTATGCACTATTTTATTTCAATAAATTGGTTCATATTCTTTGTCTGTTTTCTGTCGGGTTATTTCTCTTTTTTGTTGGTGATCTGTAGCTGTTCTTCATTTAATCCAGATATTAATGTCATAAACATTGCTAATCCGTTTCCCCCACTCTACTACCTGCCTTTTAACTGCTTGTGTTATCTTTTCTTTTCTGTTTGGATCTTTTAGGCTTAATGAGACCAATCTATCAACATATCTATCTTTTCCTTCATTGCTTTTGGATTTCCCATCTTAATTACAAAAAGTTTCCCCACTCTCGAGATTATGTGTATGTGTAAAACTCTTTATTTTCCTGATGCTGTCAGGATATTTATATTTATATTAATACTCAGCTCCCTGACCCACCTGCCATTTATTTTTTATTGCAGTATGAGGTGTAGTCGTACCAACTTTTAATTTACGATAACACGATATTTTTATATCCTTATAAGACTCCTTAATCTTTTTTTAAGAAAGGATACTACAATCATCTTTACAAATGTTATCACTGCCAAGAGAAACAGCCTCTTATCGAATGTCTGTGCTGACAATCCCCCAGGGCCCCTGTTCTCCACAACTGTGGGTCTCTATGGCCTGTGCCGCCATGCCAACGTGGACCACAAAAACCAGAACCACGTGGCTGCCCTCCTTCAACTGTCCACACACCCACATTCTGGACAGAGGCGGACATCACTGAACCGCTATGTATAGTTGTCAAGACAGGGAAAGGTAAATAAAATGCAGTCCCTCACCTCGAACACACAATCTAAGCCTCCAAGACAACCCATCTGAACAGAAAGCAGCAAAACGGTGTACCACGAGGATAAAGAGCCTCTACTGCGGCCTTCGGGAGCCGCAGGACAGCGCTGGATGAAGAGGGGTGAACTGGTAGAAGAGAGGGGGACACACGCTCTGTGCGGGCTGAGCGCGGAGGATGGCACGGACAGCTGCCTGAGACTGTGTCGGGGCACCGAGGGCAGCGGGGGGGAAGCAGAGCTGCTTTTCCTCCTCCTGCCTCTGCTCCCCACGTCCAGGCTCAGGGTGAGGTGGTCAGCAAGGGAGAGCGGACACTAGGCCCTTCCAGTAGGTGGGAAACCGGATTGTGAGTAAGGCAGCGTTCTTCTCGCTTGTATCTTATTGTAAACGTGATGGGAGCTGCATTTCAGGCCCCGGAGTTGTTCTGCTGACCCTGGACTGTGGAGATGGGTCGCCAGCGCACAGAGAATTGCACTCCCACCCCCTAGTCAAGTCTAAGGTACCATAACCAATCCATCATCTGTGGCCAGCAAGTCTGGCTCCCGAGCGCCGACGTGGAGTTAATTAGACAAATACTGTACACTGAAGTCCAATTGATTATTAAGATACCATAACGAGGACTTAACGTCATGGCATGGAGTGGAAATGCTGTATTATACCTGGAGCGTGCCCGCTTACCCTCGGAAACTGTGTGGAGTCATCGACTGACAATTAGCACTCAGTAGCAGCTCAGACCTGTTTTATCACTGCCGATTTACTAACACAGTTATTATTCTCTCTGTTAATTAATAACTATCGATTAAAGTTTGAGGCTGGGCCTCAGACATGTGTGCTGCTGGTTAACTACAGGGTAATTAGCGTGTCTCCCTGCTCAGCCTGACTTCTCCTTCCTCTCTGTGCTACAAAGGAGCATCTTTCTGCTCCTGCAGGTGAGCCTGGACCAAGAACATCACAACTGATGGAGTCCAGAGGGCCGAGCTGCTTCCAGGGGAGTGTGGGAAAGAAAAAAATCACCATCAGTGTTGTGAGATGCCTGGTTTCCTCTAAGCACCTCCTAAGTTCTAGAAGCTGTGGGCTTTCGTGTTGCCATGGTACCTGGGACTGGGTTAGCCGTAATCCTTCCCTGGAATGTGAGTGAAGAGCTTACCTCTCTGCCCTGGAGCCATCTAACTTCCTTACCATGCAGGAGAACAAGGCTACTCTCATCAACCTCTGCCACACTGAGCAGGTTTTGTGTGGTGGTGGCGGTGATGTTGGTGATGATGTTGCTGCTGATGGTGGTGGTGGTGATGTTGGTGATGATGGTGATGATGATGGTGATGGTGGTGGTGATGGTGATGGTGATGATGGTGGTGATGATGGTGGTGATGTTGATGATGGTGGTGGTGATGTTGGTGATGATGTTGCTGCTGGTGGTGGTGGTGGTGATGTTGGTGATGATGATGGTGATGGTGATGATGGTGATGGTGATGATGGTGATGATGGTGATGGTGATGTTGGTGATGATGATGGTGATGATGGTGGTGATGGTGATGATGGTGGTGATGATGGTGATGGTGATGGTGGTGATGATGGTGATGTTGGTGATGATGATGGTGATGGTGGTGATGGTGGTGATGATGTTGCTGCTGATGGTGGTAGCGGTGATGTTGGTGATGATGATGGTGATGGTGATGATGGTGGTGATGATGGTGATAATGATGGTGGTGATGATGATGATGGTGATGGTGGTGATGGTGATGGTGGTGATGGTGATGATGGTGATGATGGTGATGGTGGTGATGATGGTGATGATGATGATGGTGGTGATGATGATGATGATGATGGTGATGATGGTGGTGATGATGGTGGTGATGTTGGTGATGATGATGGTGATGGTGATGATGGTGATGATGATGATGGTGATGATGGTGGTGATGATGGTGGTGATGATGGTGGTGATGTTGATGATGATGGTGGCGGTGATGTTGGTGATGGTGATGTTGGTGATAATGATGGTGATGTTGCTGATGATGTTGCTGATGATGTTGCTGATGATGGTGGTGGCGGTGATGTTGGTGATGATGATGGTGATGGTGATGATGTTGGTGATGATGATGGTGATGGTGAGGTTTGTGATGGCGAGGTCGGTAAGATGCACAATAGACAGACTTGGTAGATGTGGACAGCGGCAAGACTCAGTACCTCAGAGCTGATGCAACTGGCACAGGGGAAGACCACGAAACCTAGAAGTAGGCAATGTTTGAGACTCTAAGTGGGCAGGTAAGACTTAGAGCCTTAAGCCTTGAGTCTGGATTTCACTGCATGGTGTGGGTCCTTGTTAAGAGATGAGCAAGAGAAAAGAAGAGCCTTAGCCCTGGAGGGATTAATTTACTAGCCAGGCTACCAGGACAGAGACCAACAAGGAAGAGGACTGTTCTAGGACCGGGTTATCGGAGTGTGACATCTTCAGCGCCACCAGGGAACCTGTAAGAAGTGCAAATTCTCAGACCTCTCCCCGCACCTACTGAATCAGAAACTCTGGAATGAGGCCCAGGAATATGTTTTAACAAACCCTCTGGTGTGGAAAAAAGAGGAGCCCTCCTATACTGTTGGTGGGAATGTAAATTGGTGAAGCCATTGTGGAGAACAGTATGGAGGTTCCTCAAAAAACTGAAAATAGAGTTACCATGTGATCCAGCAATCCCACTCCTGGGCATATATTTGGACAAAACTCTAACTCAAAAGCATACATGCACCCCAACGTTCCTAGCAGCGCTATTCACAATAGCCAAGACATGGAAGCAACCTAAATGTCCATCGGCAGATGAATGGATAAAGAAGATGTGGTACATATATACAATGGAATATTACTCAGCCATAAAAGAATGAAATAATGCCACTTGCAGCAACATGGATGGACCTAGAGATTATCGTACTAAGTGAAGTAAGTCAGAAAGAGAAAGACAAATACCATATGATATTACTTATATGTGGAATCTAACATATGACACAAGTGAACCCATCTATGAAACAGAAACAGACTCACAGACACAGAGAACAGACTTGTGGCTGCCAAAGGGGAGGGGGTAGGGGAGGGATGGACTGGGAGTTAGGAGTTAGCAGATGCAAACTATTATAAACAGAATGGATAAAAAAAGAGGTCCTACCATACAGTACAGGGAACCATATTCAATATCCTGTGATAAACCATAATGGAAAAGAATATGAAAAATGTGTAACAATCACTTTGCTGAACAGCAGAAATTAACACAACATTGTAAGTCAACTATCCTTGAGTAAAATAAATTAAAACAAAACAAAACACCCTCTGGATGACCCTGATACCGGCTAAAGTGTGGGAAGCAGCGGCCTCAGAGGTGAATGTGAAGGTTCTGAGCAGAACCTGCTTCCGTGGCATTGGGGAGTGGTGCCAGAGCCGGGCTGCGATGATGCGAACCAGTGCTGAGTCCCAGGGCAAGAAGCTGCTTCAACAAAGTAAGTCTCCACAGGAAGGAGGCTGGCCCCGGGCGACAAGCCACTGCTCGGACAGAACTCACAGAAGCCAGTCAAGCCTGACAACACACGCACCTTTTCAGAGGACACGAGGGCAGGACGCGCTGAACTGCTTGCTTCTATCTCCCCCGTTTCAAAAGTCCAAGCTTTTAAAAGCTCACTCATCTCCACCCACAGTTCCCGACAAAAGACAAAAGCGCAAAAGATGATTTTGGAATGAATGAGGAAGGGAGTGAGGGAGCGAGAGAAAATAAGCAAAGGTGAAGTGAAAAGAGGAGCGTGTGTATTGGACGAACCCATGTATGTGAAATGTCCAGAATGGGCAGATGCACAGAGACAGATAGTAGACTGGACCTGCTGGGGGCTGGCGGAGGTGGTGGGGAGGATGCTAGCGGCCATGAGGTTTGGGGGGGATGGTTCTGGAACTGTGGAGTGGTAACAGCTGCACAACCCCGTGAATATACTAAAACGACAGAACTGTACACTTTTAAAGGGTGAATTTTGTGGTATGCGAATCATACCTCAATAAAAATGATTACATTTTTTTTAAAAAGCCAAATGTGTGAATATCAAACAAAGCGTTTTGGAAGAAACATTTCACAAGCCAAAATCTATTCTGGGAAGACATCGGGAGTTTCATACAATGAAACTTAAGGAGACGAAACTGCAGGCACAAGCCGAGACCACAGCAGTTGGACTGCCCCACCTCCCATAAGCAGGAGTCACCGCACCCAGACATCGGCTGCAACCACGCTCCCGGCAGGTTTGCGGCGGGCGCACCAGATGCATTATTGTTCCCAAGTTCATGTTGACAAAAATGCTTATCCTCGGGGACTTCCCTGGTGGTCCAGTGGTTGGGACTTCGCCTTCCAGTGCAGGGGGTGTGGGTTCCGTCCCTGGTCGGGGAGCTGGGATTCCCCCATGCCTCGGGGCCAGAAAACCAAGGCATAGAACAGAGGCAACACTATAGCAAAGTCAACAAAAAGACTTTAAAAATGGTCCACAGCAAAAAAAAAAAAAAAAAAAATCTTAAAAAAAAAAAAGGTTATCCTAACAGCAGCACAGAAAAGAGCACAAGACCAAAGATGCTGTCAGGAGAAGTGGTTATAGGACCTCCCCCCCCCAACTCAGGCTCCTTGTATGGAAACGGGAGAGAATAATCACTGTCAAACCCCTCCCCCAGGAGTTGTGTGCAGATCCATGGAGTAGCTCTTGGGGAAATGCTTTGTTAATTCGAAAATGTAAGCAACCCAAGTTGTTAAAGGGAGGAGGAGAAAGCACGAAAAGGAGCCAGAGCCGGGCTAAGGTGGGTCTGCGCTCCCGTTCAGCTCTCTCGGTTCCAGGACTGGTGGGGGAGGAGGAGGAGGAGGAGGGAGGTCTCTGGGGTCCATCCCACTCCCTCCAAACCTGGAGGCTGCAAGCAGGGCCCCAGCGCAGGCAGCAGCCTGGCCCAGGGCAGAGCTACCCGCGAGCTGGGCCTTTCTGGGATGCAGCTCCTTTTATGAGCCTCCTTGTTATTACCACCTATTTCTTTTTATGCCGCTGCCAAAATACCACCATTAATCTTTCGCACTCCCTGAAGGCAAAACACGGGTAACTGGATTTATCCGGTTTTAGAATTTGTTAGGTTCCCTTACAAAATAAATAAATAACTGACCTCAAAAGAGAGGGGAGCCTCGCGTGGCCCAAACTCATCAATCTCCGCTATCTCCTCCCGGCACCCTTCCCTCCTGTCCTCCAGCTGGGCTCCTGGTCCACCCTGGCTTGATTTAAGAAGTTCCTGCTCTGACCCCTTCAGCTCCAGAAGCTTCCCGCTGTGCAGTATTTTCCCGGAGGGTTTCTTCTCCCCGTGACTTGGTTCTCTCTCTCCATCACTCTTTCCTTTCCCCCATCTCCTTCCACCGAGGCTGTTTTCTTTCCTGACTCTAGGGTGTGCAGCTGCTGTAACTTCCTTTGTCTCTTCCTGTTTCTCATCCTCACACTCCTTCTGGCTTTTGTTTTTTTAAGCAGGGACGGATTCAGACATCATGAGTGTTCACATAAAGTCAGCTCCTTTCAACGTGCTTTCCTTCTTATCCGGCTGGACGGCCACAGGAGCAAATCAGACACACGTTGTCTGGTCTGACTCTTTAACCCACATGTGCTAACATGTAGAAAGAAGCAGAAAGCGCCTGGGGGACCTGCTCAGGCCACACCTACTGTCCTCTGAGAATTCTGACCACTCCACCTCCACCGTCCCTCCAGCCACAATCAGGAAGCCATGTTTATTCCACGGGTACTGTGTACCTTACTGTTTGTCAACCCAACAGCAACTGCCCACCAGGACCTTGGCTGATGGAGCCTACCTCCCACCAGAGGGGCTAAAAAAGCCAGAAACCCACTTTCTAAGCCCACTCTTCCACCCAGAGACTGGGCATATCATGCGATCCTGGACAACACACAACAGGGAAATCGCTGGAAGAGAGCTTCTGGAAAATATTTTCGAAAGAGACACCCACCAGGCCTTAATGACTACTTTTAGACTTTGCTGTATGAGGGTTTGATGTCTGGAGCTGCTGCAGCCATGGCGGGTGATGATCTCAGCACTTTCATTGATGGAAACCCACCCTGAAACTGCATCCCTCTAGCATGCTCCTTAAGTGAGACTATAAATGTTACCGCTGTTTACATCACTTTTACTGTTGTGTTTTATTACTTGGAACTAAAAGCATCCTATCTGATACATGATTTTCCCTCCCAACAGTGGCTTGATTGGACAAGGGGTAGACATTCAACCCAAGTGGGACACTCATATTTATCTCCTAGAAATAAATTTGGAAATGGGAAACAGCAATGGAAATAAATCTGTGGGCAGAGCTACCTGTGAGCTGGGCCTTTCTGGGATGCGGCTCCTTTTATGAACTAGCTTGAGCTGAGAACCAGTGAGCTCAGAAGACCCAGGATGGCTCTTATACCCTGTGGAAATGGAGAGAGCTGCTTGGTAGAAAGACAAAGAAAGCAGATGTGCTGGAAAGGTTCCTACTTTTAGAATAAAAGACCATGTGGCCGCGTGGAAAGAGGCAGATGACAGAGTGGATGCCTAGTTCCCCTCCTTACAGAAGCCAACGTCTCCACCCCTCTTGGGTTCCATGGTCCTTATAACACAGCCTACTTCTTTGTTCAATAGTTTGAGTAGGTTTTTATAAGTCTTAACAACAACCACCACCAAAAAAACTAAGGCAAAAAATTAGGTTGTATTCAGAACTAGAGATACAGAGATGAATGAAATATTTTCACTGCCTCCTTGAAATTTAAGTCCTATGAATGGAGATCCATGTAAACCCTATTAGGGAACTTGACGGATTATGTTACAGTTAGTAATGTAGCAGTGATGGGAGAGTAAGGAGAGGGCCAGTTTCCTCCCTCTGCATGTTTTGCAGGAAACATCTGCAAAAATCAGATGCAATATTTCCAAAGAATGGGGCAAAGAACTAGTTTTGGTTGCATGAGAATCAGATTCTTGAGTATACGTCTCAGCATTCTTAACTCTGTACGTCTGTGGCTGAGAACAGGAATCTGTGTTCTAAACAATCTTCCTGGCTAACTATGATCCCCAGCCAGGTTCGCCAAGCTTAGAAACTATTAAGATAAACGGGACCAAGGACAACTGGGAAAGACTGATAGAGGAAGTAACATTTGAGTGCGGCCTGGAAGATACATAAGACCTGCCATGTGTACAAAGAGGTTGGAAAAGAACTTCTCGGGAGGAGAAAGAGCAAATTGCAAATCACTACACAAATAAAAGTTGCTTGTGTTCATTATTACTGTCACCTTTGCTATGATCACAGATATATAAATGTCTGATTGCATCTACACTCAGGAAGGAGATGAGGACAGAAGATGCAATCTACCTGCCTCCTGTCAAGCAGAATTTATTAACATGCTCTGTTTGTAGAGTGTCACAGGAGGTACTTGAGACAATTAAGTTGAAATCCTATTCCTGCTCTCAAGGAACTAACATCCAATTGAAAATAAGTGTGTGTGTGTGTGTGTGTGTGTGTGAGAGAGAGAGAGAGAGAGAGAAAGAGAGAGAGAGAGAGAGAGAGAGAGAGAGAGAGAGAGAGAGAGAGAGAGAGAGATCAATAGTGAACAAATCAACTGCATGCCAAAGAGTCAGCTATACCTGTAAAGACTGGTACTTGGAGTAACTATTTCATTCCACTGACTTCTTGCTTGCATGATATCTGAAGTCTGTATAATTCTTATCCTTGCTCCTCTCTCCCAACCCACCGCAGCTTCTTTCAATGGTCTTTGCCTTTGGATTTCATTTGAATATCACATGCCCAGGTGTAGTCGTTTGGGTATTTATCCTTCTTGGGAATCTCTGAGCCTTCTGGATCTGTGGTTTGGTGCCTGACAATGCTGAGAATTTCTGTCATTATTGTTTCAATTGTTTGTTTTCTTCCTTTCTCTCTTTTCCTTCTGTAATTCCCATTACATGTGCATTATACCTTTTATAATTTTCCCATAGTTCTTGAATATTCTGTTCTTTTCTTTTCCCAGCCTTTTTTCCCTTTGTCTTTTCAGTTTGGGAAGTTTGCATTGACATATCATCAAGCTCACGGATTCTTTTCTCAGCTGTGTCCAGTCTACTACTGAACACATCAAAGTCACTCTTCATTTCTGTAACAATTTTTGTAGCATTGCTTTTTGTATTTTCTCTTAGAAATTCCATTTCTGTGCTTACATTACCCATCTGTTCTGGCATGTTGTCCCTTTTATCCATTAAAGCTCTTAGCATATGAATCATAGTTATTTTAAATTTCTGGTCTGATAATTCCAGATTCCTGCCATATCTGATTCTGATTCTCAGTTTCTCTTCAAACTGTGTTTCATGCCTTTCAGCTAAGGGAGGCTGAAGCTGGGCATTTCACTTGCCCCAGCAGTTCAGGCTCCAGCAAAGCCCACACCGTGGTTTGACTCTGGTAAAATACTTTCCTTAAGAGCAGCCTTCTGGTACACAGAGGAGAATGCTCTGGTATATCTCAGAATGGTTACCTCCTCCTGCCTGTTCTCATATTTTCACCCTGAGAATCTGCTAGGGCTCCTGGATGTGAAACACAGAAGCGTGAGCCCCCCAACCTCCACGGCTCGGCCATCCGGAGACTATTTATCAAATTAGTCCACACTCGATCTCCAGGGATCATTTTCCCTTTAAATGTTGCCAGCAGAGTCTGATGATGGCTGTGGTTTCTGCTCACAATAAACTGTGATTCTTCGTGTTCACCTGCCTCCAGTTTTCAGGCTGGTGGTTTAGATTGTGGTCTCAGTTCTCTGATGGATGGAAGAAGCACCGTTGATTTTCAGTTTGCTTAGCTTTTCTTCTGGGAGGAGACTGATATTCCAAGCTCCTTATGTGTTGGACCACAAACCTGAATCTTAGTCCATGACTCTCTTGTCCTTTACCGCCATTCTCTTGCTTTCTCTGCTGCAGCCCCTCCTTACCATTCTTGGGATGTGTCAAGCACATGCTTGCCCTCTGCCCTCACTGTTCCCTTTCCCTGGAACTCTTCCCCCAGACATTTGCCTGGATCACTCCTGCACTTTGTAATCAGTTTTCTGCTCAAATGCCACTTCATCATACAAGCAGTTCTCACCCACAGTAAGGAGAAACAGAGCCACCTGTCTGTCTTGATTCATTTATTTACTTTATCATTCTTCAAAGCACATATCATGATATAACATTATATCCTATCTTAACAGGCTTACCATGTTTAATATTTGTCTTTCTGCCTTGAAATGTAAGCTCTACAATGTCAGAGGCTTGGTCTCTTTTGCTCACCACTGTAAACCTGCTTCTATATCACTCCCAGGAAGATAGCACATGGCATATAGTGTCCAACAAACAATTGTTGAATAAATGGATGGATAAACACATCAATCCCCCATGGTCTGAGGGAAGATATATAACTGACTAATGTAAAAAAAATTTAAAAATTTTAAAAACGAAAAGATGCTGAATGTTAATTAACCCCCACAGAAATGCAAATTAAAATTTCACAATGATACACTACTTCATATACACACTAAAATGGTAAAAACGAAAACAAAAACAAAACAAAAAACTAAAAGACCTACAATGACAAATGTTGGGACTGTGGAGCAGCTGGAGCTCTGAGACATCATTGGTAGGGATGTAAAGGTATAATAATGCTGGAAAATGTTCTGGCAGTTTCATTAAAGTTAAACCTACACATATCATGTCACTCAATAGTTCTATTCCTAGGTATTTCCTAAAAAAATGAAAACACATTTCCTTATCAAGACTTACACTCAAATATTCATTAAACGATAAACTATCTTAATATCCAACAACAAATAAATGGGAAAAGAAACTGTGGTGTATCCATAAAATGGAATACTACAGAGCAATCAAAAGGAATGAACTACAAGAAATGACTTGCATGTACCTCAGATACATTATCCTGAAGAAAAAAAAGTCATATATCAAGAAGTACTCTGCAATAAGGTATTATTCCATTTATATGAAATTATAGAACAAACGAAATTAATCTATGGTGTCAGAAAGGAGTCAGATGTCTGCCTAGGGCTGGAGGCTTGACTTCAAGAGGGCACAGCAGAAATGTCAGCAAGATGACAGCCTAGGAAGCTCAAAGCCTTTGTTTACCCATAGAAACACTTAACAAACAACTAGAAACTGAAAATAATAACTTTACAGGGGCTCTGTAAGTCCATCAAAGATTACAGAACCTGAGCAAATGCCCAATCCAAAAAAAAAAAAAAAAAGCATCATTTAAAATGACAATAAATTTCATGGTATTTTTACTCCACCCACCTGCAGTGCAGTGCAGTTTGGGGCAGCAGTAGCCTGGACCTCTAACAAAACCAGACACAAAATCAACAGAAGGAAGGAAATAATAAAGATTAGAGCAGAGATCAATGATATTGAAAATAGAAAAAAATAAAATCAACAAAGCCAAAAGTTAGTGTTTAGAACAAATTAATAAAATTAACAAATCTTTAGCTAGGTTTACTAAGAAAAAAAGAAAAAGAAAAAGGAAAGAAGACTCAAAATAAAAATGAAAGAAGGGACACTATAGAAATTGAAAAGATTATAAGAGAGTACTATGAACAACAGTATGTAAGTAAATTGGATAATCAAGGTAAAAGAGATAAATTCCCAGAAAAACACAACCTATTTAAACTAAATCATGAAGAAACAGCAAGTCTGAAACAGATATGTAACTAGTAAGGAGATTGATTCAGTAATCAAAAATCTTCCAACAATGAAAAGCCCAAGAGCAGCTGGCTTCACTAGTGAATTCTACCAAGCATTTAAAGAATTAACAACAGTCATCCTCAAACCCTTTCAAAAAAATCAAAGAGCTGGGAACACTTCTAAACTCATTTTATGAAGCCAGCATTATCCTAATACCAAAGCCAGAGAAAGACACCACAAGAAAAGGAAACTACACACAACATCCCTTAGGACCATTGCTGCAACAACCCTCAAGGATATACAGTTGACTCTTGAACAACAGGGGGTTAAGGGTGCTGACCCTCTGTAAAGCTGAAAATCTGCATATAATTTATAGTCAGCCCTCCACATGCAAGGTTTGATTCCTCTGTACCTGTGGTTTTGCATCTGTGGATTCAACCACCCACAAAAAATCATGTCGTTAACTGTAGCATTTACTACTGAAAAAAAGTCCACATATAAGTAGACTCGTGCAGTTCAAACCTGTGTTGTTTAAGAGTCAATTGTACTAACAAACTGAATTCAACATGATATTAAAAGATTATATCACATAAACAAGTGGAATGTATTACTGGAACATAAGGATGGTTGAATACATAAAAATCAATCAATGAATATACTATATTAGCAGGATGAATTTTTTTAAAAAAATTAGTTAATTGATGGAGAAAAAGCATTTGACAAAATTCAATACCCTTTTGTGATTAAAAACTCAATAAACTAGGAATAGAAGCAAACTATATCAATGTAATAAAGGCCATATATGAAATACCCATATCTAATATCATACTCAATGCTGAAAAACTAAACATTTCTTTCTAATGTCAGGAACAAGGCAAGGATGCCTGCTTTCATCACTTCTATTTATACAGTACTAGAAGTCCTAACCAGGGTAATTAGGCAAGAAAAACATCTAAAAGGTATCCAAATTGGAAAGGAAGAAGTAAAATCATCTCTGTTTGCCTATGACATAATCTTAAATTCAAGAACTCCTAAAGTTTCCACAAGAAATTGTTAGAACTAATAAGTGAATTCAGCAAAATTATAGAATAAAAAATCAATACATAAAAATCGGTTGTATTTCTATGCACTAGCAATGAACAATCCAAAAAGGAAATTAAGAGGCAATTCAATTTATAATAACATTAAAAATACTAGGAATAAACTTAAACAAGGTAAAAGACTTGTACACTGGAAACTACAAAATGTTTCTGAAAGAAATTAAAGACAAAAATTAATGGAAAGACATACCATGTTGATGGATTGAAAGACTTAATATTATTAAATTGTCAATATTACTTTAAGCTATCTACAGCTTCAGTGCAATCCTTAATAACACTCCAGTGAATTTTTTTTTTTTTTTGCAGAATTAGAAAAATTCATCCTAAAATGCATATGAAATCTCAAGGGATCCCAAATAGCTAAAACAATCTTGAAAAATAAAGTAAAAAGTCTCACGCTCCTGATTTCAAAACCTACTATAAAGCTTCAATAATCAAAACAGTATGGTTCTGGCATAAAGACAGACATAAACCAATGGAATAGAATAGAGATCACAGAAATAAAAATATATGTCCAAATGAATTTCAAAAAGAGTGAGAAGCCCAATGAGGAAAAGATAATCTTTTCAACAAACGGTGCTGGGAAAACTGCATATCCACATGCAATAAAATTAACTTGGACTCTTTCCTTACACCATACACAAAAACTAACTAAAAAAGGAACAAAGATCTAAACATAAGGGTTAAAACATAAAACTCTTCAAAGAAAAAATAGGGAAAAAGCTTCATGACATTGGATTTGGCAGTGATTTCTTGGATAGGACAACAAAAGCATAAACAACAAAAGAAAAAACTGATAAAATGGACTACCTCACAATTAAAAATGTGTGTGCGTCAAAAGACATTATCACCAGAGTGAAAAGGCAATCCACAGATAGAACACATGTGAAAATCATATCTAATAAAATATTAATATTCAGAATATATCAAGAATTCTTATAACTCAACAACAACACAAAAGACTAACAACCTGATTAAATATGGACAATCAATTGAATAGACATTTATCTAAAGAACATACATAAACAGGCATTAAAGCACATCACTAATCATTAGCAAAATGCAAATCAAAACCACAATGAGATAAAATACTTCACATCCATTAATATGGCTATTATAAAAAAAATTGAAAATAACAAGTGTTGGCGAGAAATTGGAACCCTTATATGCATTGCTGAAGGGGATGTAAAATGGTGCAGCCACTATGGAAAATGGTATGGTGCTTCCTCAAAATTATACAGAATTACCACATGATCCATTTCTAGGTATATAAAATCCCATTTCTGGGAATATACTAAAACAATTGAAAGCAGGGACTTGAACAGATATTTATACATCCATGTTCACAGCAGCGTTATTCATAGTAGCAACCCAAGTGTCCACTGACAAATAAATGGATAAATGGTGGTATAAACTTACAGTGGAATATGTTTCAGCCTTAAGAAGGAAGGAAATCCTGACACATGCTACACTGATGAACCTTGAAGACATTAAGCTAAGTGAAATAGGGTAGCCATAAAAGGACAAATACTGTATGACCCCACGTACATGAGGTCCCTAGTGCAGTCAAATTCATAGAGACAGAAAGTAGAACGGTGGTTGCCAGAGGCAATGGGGAGGGGGAGGATGGGGTGTTAGTGTTTAATGGGAACAGAGTTTCAGTCTAGAAAAATGAGAAAGGGTCTGTAGACAGACGGCTGCTGCACGTAACATGAACGTATTTAATGGCACAGAACTCTATACTTAAAAGTGGTTAAAATGGTAAATTTCATGTCATGCACATTTGACCACAAAAAAAGAGAGGGCACAGAGGAACTCTTTGAGGGTGATAAAAAATATTCTAAAAAAAAGAAAAAATTCCACACCTTTTAGAGTGGTGGTTACATGGTTGAATGTGAATGCCCAAGTCTAAGTGGACACAGAATATAGTGCATTCTATGTAAATTCCCTCCCCCTCTCCTCCCTCTCTCTCCTTTCTCCCCCACTTCCTGATCTATGGGCCCTTTATTCTGCTAATATATTCATTAGATGTGAGTGTTTAAAGAGGAGACTCTGGCATTAATTAAACTTTATAATTTCCATGGCACTTAGAACAGGGCTTGGCATAGAGAAGTCAATAAAAGCTGGTTGTTTAAATTGTGAATTCAGTAACTTACATTTTTAAAAACATTAATGCTACTGTTTATCATGAACTCGCTACACTGGACTTTAAGCTCTGACAAACTTGATGCCATGTATTCCTCCCCAACAACCCAGCGAAGTGAGCAGATAGCGTCCCCAACCCTTTCTTTTTAAATCAGGAAATTGAGGCTTAGAGAAACTTGTTCACTTGTCTGACCATGTTCAGCCAGTAAGTACCAGAGCTGGGATTTGAACAGAGTCTTCCTGACTGCAAAGTCTGTGTCTTAACCGCTTGACAGGGGTCATACTTTATCTTACATTTCACTAAGCATCCATTGAATAGCCAATTGTAAACTAAGCATATAATCAAGAGGATCCTGTAAACTGTTCCCACCGCACAGGTACAGCAAGATACATGCTCCCACGATGTATTCAAGGACCTCACAGTGAGGGCTCATCACAGAAACCACCACATTTCACATGGCCAAGGAAATGAGTCCACAAATACCTTCATCCTGAGATGCCCTCTGCAATTTTAGAAGACTGCTCTCATTGATTTCTTTCTATTCCCCAGAGTTTGCCGCCGTACTTCCAGAATATGCCATCCTCTATTTTGTAACCTTAATAAAAAGGGAGGAGGCTGGTATACCTCCCTTGTAACTGCTCCGCATCTCCTGACAGTGGCTTTAAGAATACTGTGAAATTCACAAATACTGCAATTATAATAAGCAGGAGGAGACAGGACAAGTTAAATACCAACTATCTAGGGAGAGATCATTATCTCAACTAGGACTCAAATGCCAGAATCTCTGGCTGCAATGTCAGTGATTTCCCAATTGCTTAAAAATGGATGAGAATATCTTCATTAGAAAAAGCAGGGGTGTGTGCGCGTGTGCATGTGTGCGTTTGTGTGTGTGAGAGAGAAAGAGGGGGACACACAGAGAGATAGAGATAAAGGACACACATCCATCTTTTCAACGAACTTGGAGCGCCCACCGGACGCTGGGACACAAAGATGGAGAGAGGGTGTTAATGCATTCAACAAAAGGCATGGAAGCAGTGCAAACAACAGCAGGGAGAAGGGTATTTTTAGGGATGGCCTAGAAAGCACAGGACAGCACAAACATGAATCCCATTATTCCCTCCTCCTACACAGATGCCTTACGGTCACGTATGTGAACGTGAGCATGGCCTCTCCAATAACACACCTGACTGACACATTTCCTTGTGAAACACATGCTGGCTTTTTTTCTTTTAATCCCTCATGGTGAGCTCCAAACAGCAAGCAAGAATCCCTATGTTGTGATGGCATCAGTTGTAATCAAGCCCGGTCCAGGTGGACGACATCTGATAGGGCAAAACCCATACACCTGACGACGAAGAAAAAACGGTTTAACGGCAGAGGAGCAAGTGTGACCTGGCTGAGCCGTCACCTGCTGCCTGTACACGACACGGTCCCCTAAAGGGACATTCCGGTGGGCAGGCAAAGAGTAAGCTCTGGAAAGTCCACGAACCCGGAGGTCGAGAGGCGTCGGGTAGAGGGCGGAGCTGGGCTCCTGGAGAAGAGGTTCTTACAGAACAAGGTGGGACTCCTGATCACCCAGGGCCTGGGGTAGGTCCAACACAGAGGAGCAGGACGTGGACTCGGGCTCAGTGACAAAAAAGGGGCCTCCAGCTGCAGGGAAGGTGGTAACCAAGGGTCAGAGAGAGCCCAGTTCCAGCAGCAAGACAGAACCTGAGCCCCCAACTGCTTGGGCCTTGACGTAGGATGGACGCTGTGCATGTGCGGTCCCTTGATCCAGGCAGTCGGGGCTGGAGACGTTTGCACAGCAGAGCCTGGCGGGTGGGACACGGCCACTTCCTTCCCCCTCTCCTTCCTCTGCCTTGGAGTCAGGAACACGCCACCTTAGGCTACTTTGTCCTCACCTGTGCAGAGCCTCTGTCTTCCTTCAACTCTTCCTGACGCCTTGGGAAAGTCTCTCTCCTCTTTTCTTTCCATTTTTGTCTTTCGTTTCCTTGATCCGTCTTCCTTGCTTTATTAATACTTACGAAGCTATCCTGAATCATTATCAAGGAGGAAAATGCACACTTGAATCAAATAAAAGGGCAGCTCTGCATCTTAAAATTAAATTTGGCAACAACAGAAACAATAATACAAACTCCAAAACTTTTGAAAGTACTCAGAAATGTCTTTGGGAAAATGTTTCCATATTATCTTCCTGTAATTATGCCCACTTTTCTTTAGCACCGGCATTTGCGATAGATAGAAAATTAGAGTACTCGTTTTTTTCCCATCTTTTGCGTAATTACTTCTTCTACAACAACATTGTTTTCTATTGTTCTTCATTGCTGGTCTAGAGCATTTTGGGTAATTATGAGTTAAATTATCTTCCGTAGGCTAGCCAGAAAACTTAACAACCACTTAAAACATGCTCTATTTCTATTATGCAATGGAAACGTGATTAATCGAGATGCCATAGATCTTCAGAACCAGTGGAAGTGTTTAATATTCAAAACTAAGTTTTCAACATTGTATTGATCAGCACTCTTACGGAAGCCAGGTCAAGTCCTTCAGCATATCTTTGATTTAAGCAAAATGTACCATCTCCAGGGAAGAGGAAGCCACAAGGGGTCAGCCAGCTTCCTGTAGAGTATGAGTCAACCGCAAGGTGAGCAAGAGGGTCTGTGCCCGCTGCTGCCACAAGCTTGACAGTTTAAACTAAAATATGAGCATAAATGGGGAGAGGGGATTACGAAATGACTTGGATTTTAGGATTTAAAACCCCACGGCTTCTCATCCTTCCGTCCTTCCGTGCGGATCACTCGATCCCCCACCGTTCTCGGAGAAACGTCTTGGCACCGGTGTCCTTGTCATCATTTACCTGCTGGCTTTGTCTTGTCTGCAGGGTCCCTGGAGATACTGCACGTGCTGGGAGAGGTCACGTACACGCCCGGAGGGCGCAGCATTTAGGACAGGGTCAAAGCTGGGGGGGGGCATTGCCGTCTTCCCACAGCGCACACGGTGGGCAGGACCCTCCTGAGGCTTCGCTTTGTTCGAGGTTCGCAGGTGCGTGGTTTCCGGCCCCAAATGACAGAGCGGCATTTGCTGGCGTGCAGGTGAGGGGGGTGAAGCACTGCTGAGGGCAGGACAGCCACAGCCCTCAAGCTAATGCGGATTTCCTGACCTTTGCTCAAATGCAGGTGCCGGGAACAGAGAGCGCGCGTTTGCTTTTTCGGCTTGCAGCTCATGGAAACTTTCTCCGTTCTCTCTGGGAGGGGGTACTATAAAACTCAGGAGAAGAAAAGCAGGCATTCTAAGAACAAAGGCAGACTCTGACACAAAATAACCATGTGATCAAAAGGCAAGCGTCTTAACTTTCTAAACCGCAGCCGCCTAGTCTATTAGTTGGGGATCATATGGGAAGAAAATTCGCCACCCCACAATGTTTCTGGCATGTGGATTATGCCAAGCTGAAAACAGTCAAGGCCCAAAAGACTCAGGACGAAACTCTGCCATTCTGCCAGACTGCCTGAAGGATCTATAGATAGAGGGCGTGTTACAGGAGTGCGGCATCACAAGAGACGTCTGCCAGGTGTGGCGGGGAAACTCCCAGAGATCAGAGCCCACTCTGTGTCCATCTCTGCCTGGCCCAGCAAACATCTATTTACCAAACATTTGCTTTTCCATCTCCACGTGAACTGCATTCCTCCACTTAGAAGTCCCAAACCTCTACCCCCAACACCCTCTTTTCTCTTCAGCTGAAGATGGTATTTAGGGTGAGGGTTTTGGCCATTTTGTTGAGTTATTCAGTTCTCCTGGGTCTCCTCCATATATACATGTTATTAAACTTTTGTTTGATTTCATCCTGTTCATCTGTCTCAGTTAAATTTAATTCTTAGACCAGCCAGAAGACCCTACAAGGGTAGAAGAAAATGTCTTCCTCCCTGATAGGACCATAATATTCTGAAAATTACATGAAACAATAAGTAACTGTCCTGGCACCTGACACACAGTCAATCACGGATAATAGAGTTTATGTGTTTAAACCTCCGCCCTAATCCAGCCGCCCCGGAGATTTTATTGAAGGGTCTGTGGTGTGATCCTGTAGGAAAAGCGGCACCAGGCTCAAACACCTCCTTTCTCTAACCTTCTCTACCAAGGAAATGGCACACAGATAGAGGCAGAGTAAGTGCTGAGCTGCAGAAACATCACAACTTCAGTTTTCACATCTTAAAAAAGATGCACCAGGTGGTACCAGAAGTTCCAGGAAGGTGTCATTGCTGGGGGATGGGGAGGGGCTTAGAGGGCAGCCCCCCCGCCCACAGCCATGCCACCTTCTTCCTCAACTCATCTGCACCCAACATCAGCTAAAGCATCTTCCTGCAGGAAAAATAATAAATAAATAAATGAACCTGAAATAGTCTGGGGCTGTCTTGAGCAGACTGAAAAAAAAAAAAAAAAAAAATCAAGAACGGTTAACACTTAGTTCCTGACTTAACAGGCAACGCACATTTCTGCCAGCCCTAAGTGTGTCACGCCGTAATTCCGTCTTCTCACCTCAGGACAGTGAAGACGCTTCCCATGAATCATAAGGTCAGAAGTCCTCCCTTGGGAAGGTCAGGTGGGACCTAGGTGGCCCCTCCTGTCCACTGCGTCTCGCCGCTGGACCCCATCAGGCCTGGGACACACGCTGCTCAGTCCTGCTCATTGCAACCCCCTCACACACACACCCCCCGCCAGAAGCAGCTGCACAGCGAGCACAGCAGGAAGACCAGGGGCACAGCCCCTCTTTAGAATGACAGGACGCACCGGAGCCCAAGGGCCAGAGTGGCTGAAAGGCCAAAAAACGAACAAAAGGGCTTACATAAGAGCTGTTGAGTTGTCTAGAGCAGGGGTTCGCAACACCCAGACCACAGACAGGTACGGGTCCGTGGCCTGTTAGGAGCCGGGCCGCACGGCAGGAGGTGAGCGGCGGGCGAGCAAGGGAAGCGTCATCTGTATTTAACAGCGGCTCCCCATCGCCTGCGTCACTGCCTGCGCTCCGCCTCCCGTCAGCAGTATGTACGGCGAGTTGTATAATTATTTCATTATATATTACAATGTAATAATAATAGAAATGAAGTGCACAATACATGTAATGTGCTTGAATCATCCTGAAACCATCCCCGCCCCCCCAGTCTGTGGAATAACTGTCTTCCACGAGACTGGTCCCTGGTGCCAAAAAGGTTGGGGGCCGCTGGTCTAGAGCAATGCAGAAAGTCACTGAGCATGTATCCTGACGGCTTTAAAACTCCTCCTCCAGGGCTTCCCTGGTGGCGCAGTGGTCGGGAGTCCGCCTGCCGATGCGGGGGACGCGGGTTCGTGTCCCGGTCCGGGAGGATCCCACGTGCCTCGGAGCGGCTGGGCCCGTGAGCCGTGGCCGCTGCGCCTGCGCGTCCGGAGCCTGCGCTCCGCAACGGGAGAGGCCGCAACGGTGAGAGGCCCGCGTACCGCAAATAAAAAAACCCAAAACTCCTCCTCCCATCCCTGGCTCTGGCATGTAGCGTGTGGCATGTGTGCCGGGGAGGCAAACACATTCCTATCAATCAGTGACTTGACAGTGTCAGTGGAGCCAGTCAGGCCTGCTGATCTCCGCCGTTCTCAATCCAGGACACGCCAACTTCCCGGTGTGTCCCACGCCTTCCTTGCTTGGCGTCTGCTCTCGTCTACAGAGGGCAGGTCTCCGCAGGAACGCCCTCACTTCCAAGTCCATCTGCTGCTGCTGCGAAGAGACTCCCGTGGCTCTGCCACCCCGCTGCTGCTGTGCCCTCAGGGACGGTGAAACCTTCTGCGTAGCTCCAGATCAGATGGGGACCGCTGGTGGACTGAACTGCTCCCCGCGACACGTGATTTCAGCAGAATTCGAGTCCCTCGGGCCTCCAAGGGCTCTAACCGACCACCTGCCTGAAAGGCCGGCACCATATTTTGAAGGAGATGAAACCCCGTAGCTGCAAGCGCTTCATCCCTGCAGGGGTAACTCCATTCATTGTAAGAGACTGAGCCCCTTTGTGATGGATTACAGCACTCAGCCAAGGCTCATCACTTGAATCCTCAGTAGGCATGACTACGTCTGTACCCAACACCTAGGACGTGGCCGCTGACCCCCAAAACTCAACAGTCCAACCACGCCCACTCGTGGTTGGGCGTGTGGTACCCACGTCCACAGTGTGTACCCGTCAGAACAAAGATCTACAGCAGGGGTCACTGGGACTCAGGTGAGGGCGAATCCTGACCAGAGCAGGAAGCGGAATGCTGGATGGAGCGGGAAAGGACTAAGAATTCTAAAGATCCGTATGGGCGGGGGCCGGCGGTGAGTGGGGATGAGAAAGGAAACTGGAAAGAATGGAGAGTATTACACGGTGTCACTGGAGCTCTCTTTAGCTCCTGTAACAACCTGCACGTGTGGTTTGCTTTATACCCAGCAGAATAATGCCATCCACTCCATCTCCCAGATGCCGTAGACGGAGCAGATGCTGTTCCCAAGTGTACACAAAGGAAGTGAAGTGCTCAAAATCATGTAGCTAGTGAGGGATGGAGTAAGAATCAAACCCAGGTGAGTATGCAGGCCCCTGAGCCCGGTGTTCTTTCTCGGGCACTACGGCAGCCGTGTGTGGTAAGGTCCGTGCACGCACGTAGGGGACACGTAAGTGTGGGCAGGGCCACTGGAGACCAGCCTCGCTCAGATGCTCTGGGTCAGGAAAGGACTCCGGGGCAGTGATTCTTAGCATGAGAAACAGTGGAAGAGATCTTTGATATGCCCACACCTATGCCCAACTCCAGACATTTTGCTTTCATTGGTCTGGGATCCTGACTGTGGAATGTCTCAAAAGCATCTCAGGTAACTCCAGTGCAGCCCGGATTACAGTGCAGCTGGAGGGGCCCCGCAAGGACTTGCACTTAGTTCAGTGTCCATGTCTCCATCTTCCCAGGCCAAGAGCGAAGCCTGTGCACTCATGCAAGTCCGTATTCAGGTTAGGAAACTTAAACGCTGAAATGCACATGCTGTGGCCTTGTTTGGAATACCCTGGCGGCTAGTCTGAATTTTCTAGTTTACACGAAAGTAAAAGCTGCCGATGGTGAGTGCAAAAGACAGAAAAACACCCAGGCAAATGACAGGACGCCGTCCCTGGGAGCCTGACTACCCCAGTAGCTTTGGCAACAGCCTGCCGCTCAGCTTCTTCCTTGGTAGTAGTGAACCCTCAGATACTTGGTTCCAAAGGGATTAGCTCAGAATCCCAAATGAAAATGCAAGGGTATTTTAGAAGAGAGTTCCTAAGCATAATCCCAGATCAGCAAACCTGGATCAGCAAAACTGATTATCCTGCCATACTAAAAAAAAAAATTAAAAGAAAAAAAAAAAAAAAACCCACCCAGGTTGCTGGTGGAAACTTTTCCCATTTAGTGGAACAGTTAGAGCAACAACTCTCACCTCCACGCTCCTGCACCCCCCTCAGAATGCTCGTGGACACGCCTGATGTGGTCCCACTGCGGAACCAAAGCCCATTTAGAGAAGATTGAGGTCCAGGAAGAAAACACATCTGGTGACCGTCGCGTAACCGAAATAGCCTAAGAGACACCAGCTGACCACACTGAACATGCTGGGATCCTTTCCTGACGTGGGCAATGATTCACACGCAGGACTTCTAGATACTTGTCATATCGAATCTAATGGAAAGGCACGGGACATTTTTTTGTGTGTGTGGTACGCGAGCCTCTCACTGTTGTGGCCTCTCACTGTCGCGGAGCACAGGCTCTGGACGCGCAGGCTCAGCGGCCACAGCTCACGGGCCCAGCCGCTCCGCGGCACGTGGGATCCTCCCGGACCGGGGCACGAACCCGTGACCCCTGCATCGGCAGGCGGATTCTCGACCACTGCGCCACCAGGGAAGCCCAGGCAGAGGACATTTTTAACCCAACAGCAGATAACTGTCATGAAATGATTCTGGCCAAGAGGGCCCATTTATAGTAATGAATTCGAATCCGAGTCACAGGAGCTATAATTCAGACACTGTGAATATCACCTTCATTTTCCATATCATCTCTCTTCCAAGAAGGCAAATAATTCCAGAGTCACGTTAATTATTTCTACTTTAAAAGTAGCCCTGTGAAGTAGTCATGAGGAAGATATGATTGCCTCGTTTACACAAAATAAGTTTCATCCACATTCAAAACTTCAGTGTCGTCTCTGGCACCTCACTTCCTAGCACCCCTCAATGCAATCAAAGACCTAGCACCACAGATCATGCCTCCAAGGAAGGAGATCATCCTTCTCTGAGCCGGGCAATGTCTCACGGGGAATTTCAAAGGAGGACCCAGCTTTCTCGATTTTCTTGCTTCTCCTAGTCGGTCTTTGGCCTCCATGTGATTTCATTCAAGATTTAGAAACAGGTTGCGGCTACTTGGATCCAGGGCAGCCACATTTGAAAGGCTTTCTGTGGCTGATGAGCCTGGAAATCATCAACGCCTGTGAACACGAAACGATGCACTCAGAACACTGGATTCCCAAGCGCTGAACGCCCAAAGGGGTACCTTTCAGGAGACTAAAGAGTGGCCACCGTCAAGAATTACAATTTTTAGAAGCAAAAAAAAAAGAAACCCCAAATGATACATCTATCTGGGGTTGAGGCCGCGGACTTCCAGAGACGGGAAGCAGCGGATGCCCCCTCTGAGCCCTGACAAACAAGGTTTTCATTGAGACGGGCACACAGCTGTAGAGCCAAGGAACCAAAGGAGCACGGAAAACAGAAGGGGAGAGACGGAGACCCCCAGAGATCTGCAGGAGCTAGTTAAGCTATTTTAAGAAACATTGTGATAGCAGTGAAACCCGAACCTTAAAACTCAGGAAATACTAAGAATTAAGTGATGAAAGCAAAGGCAGAAAGTTGAGAATGAACAGCATGGAAGTATATATAAAATGGAGATATCTGATCAAAAACAAAGGAAAACGTAATAAAAGGGAAGAACATGAGAGGTAAAAGAAAGAGGATAAAGAAGGATTAAAGTGGGAGCAATGCACTGAATTTCTCTATTTCAGGGCAAATTATACACAAGTTGAGAGGCAAAAATCAACATGAGACGCGCTTACATTTTAAAAAATAAAGCATGCCATCAGGTAACAGATAACAGTTACACTCAAATACGTAAGGCTTTTTTTTTTTTTTCTCCACAAAGCACAAAAAAGCAACTATTCAGCTTTCCCTTTTTTATTCCCATTCCCATTATCAAGCCCAGCTGCTAAACATTAGAACTGAAGATCATGAAAACAGGCCAGCAGCTAATTAAAAAAAGGGCAGATCAAAGCTGGCCCTCTGCTGGTGGAACTGTGTTATTGCATCCCGTACAGCAGAAAGCTCCAGTCTTTTAAGTTTCTGGTTTAACTTTCAGAGGCAAGAAGAGGACAGAGGATTTTGGAAGGTTCAGCACTTTGGCCTTATTCAATGCTGAGCCTCTCTGTCCCTGGTAATAGTTTGGTGGATGAAGAGAGGTGCGTGGCAGAATCAAAATCCCTTCATACCTACTACCTTTCCCCCGCGTTTCCTCAGTTAACATGCACTGTAGCCCGGCTGCTACTCCTCTCTTTGAGCAGACTGGCCCTCTGCACATGTGCCTCTCAGGACATGGAGCCCCCAGGATTTCTCTAAGGCAAGGAAGTAGGCATGTTACGTTCCCTCTAGTCTGGGACTGGCTGAGGGGTGCCCACATGCCCAGAGGCTTTCCCTCCTGCTGTCTAGAGAGGAGGTCTGTCTCCATCCTCTTTTTTCTCTCTCCTCCCGGGGCCCCCATGCACCAGCAGACAGAGTTCTAGGACTTGTCCTCAAGCTCAAAAGAAGACTCAGCTGAGGGCCACTTTCAAAGTGGCAAGAATCCACCCTAACGCCTGGGCTTCGGTAGGAAGAGCAGGAGGCAGGAGGCCTTTCTTTCCTTCCCAGGGAGAGGCTTGTCCAGATGCAGAGGGTTCAACCAAGGAAGTCAAGGGAAGAACAGGAAGGCAGCCCCACCCTCATACATCCCTTGGAGAAGCCAGGCTTCTTGGCTGCAGAATCTGGGGCACGACGTTTTACTTCCACCATAACCATCGAAGTCACAGACAGGGAAAATGCATTCACCCTGTGTATACTATGAGCAGAGTTAAGGTGGGATGTCCCCTGAATCGGTCTCCGAGGGCCAGAACTGCCTCATTAAAGGGATAAAAGATGATATCTGCTGAGCTGGTGGAAAGCGGTGGCTGCATTTTTATTAAAGTCTCTGCTGCAGCAGGCCTGGTCCCCAAAGGTTCATATTCCAAGAAGCTCCACCCCTCTGCCTGGAGCATGTAAGTGATGCTCTGTAACTCACTCATTGAGGTAAAACAAAAAGCTGTCGCATATTGTGCTTTTCACATAGGAGTGTTGTTGCATAAAAGCTACATGTTATGCTTCCTCTCCCTGGCCTGAGCCTGCAAAGATAAAACTGCCCTCATGATTTATAATAGGGACCCGAGGAGCACCACACCGTGTTGGCAAGGATGGCTGCCTCTTAGGCAAACTCATAAAGGGCCACGCGGCCCAGCAACAGCAATTCCAGAGCCTGAAATGTCGGGTACCGCTCTGACCGAGACCAGCCAGCCCACTGGGAGGACGACGCTGCCTCATCACATACCTTCCGGACTGCGAGACAGCCACCAGGGTACAAGAGATCTCGGGCTAACCCCCCAGCACGTTTCAATGCCACGGCTCTCATCCCGGGGCCAAGGCAAAAGTGAGCCTAGCCACGTCATGGCCTCACAGACACATGGAGCCCCACGCAAGGACTCAAGAACTCGCTCCTAAGATCCGGTACCAGAAAAGCCACAGCACATGACAAAGCTGTCCGGGAGAATGGGTGCCAGCTGCCACAGAACGCCAAGTGGGCACCTCTTGGGCCTGCAAAAGGCCCTCTCCCACGCTCCGATCCCCCACGCAAGTCTCCGGTTCTCTCTCGCTCGCCCCTTCCCACGGAATCACATCCGAGGGGCTCAGGCCCCCGCCGAAGTACAGCTCCCTACCTGAGGGTGGCGCTCTCCCCCTGCCGGACCGTCACGTTGTCCATCGCTTTGGGGAAGGTGGCATCGCCGCTGCGCACGGGCACTCCTGTGGGTACAAGGAACAGCAGCCTGAGAGACACGACCACGAGGCACTTCCAGGGCAGGAACAGGTACCCACAGACCCCCATCCTCGACGGCCACAACTTCCCAGAACTCGGGCAGGCAGCCGCTCGGTCCTCGTCCCCCGCCCCGCACAGCGGCGGGTCTCAGGCAGCCGCGTGGGGAGGGAGGAAAGGGCTGGAACCAGCCAGAAGCAGAGAGGGGGAAGCAGAAGCGGAGTCCAGGCTCTCCCGACTCTAATGATTCTTCCTCAGATCCTGCCTCAGCTTTCCAGCCTGGCAGAACCAGAAGCCCCCTCCTGCATCCAAAAAGAGCTTTCTCGACGCTCCCCTGGGGAGGAGGGAGGCGGCCGGGAAGGGAGAGGAAGGAGGAAGGTGCAGAGATGAAGGTCACGGACTGCTCTTTCTCTGCCGAGGTGCTACTTTAACATTCAGTTGGGCACGTCCTGCCGAGGTCTGGCATCAAAAGTTTATAGCCCAAAGAAGCCAGGCAAGTGTCTCTGACATAAAGGAGATGTCATAAAAAGCTGCCGCTTCGAGGAGAGGAGAGGAGAGAATGTTTTATTAGCTCACACATATGTACAGTTGTATTTAGAAACCAGCCCGAGTCTCCAATCTGGAACGCAAAGGCGGTAAAAAGTTCCACCGCGGGGACCCGCAGCCGCCGCCGAGCCCGAGGATCCTCCGGTGCGGTGGGTGCCTGGCGTCCTCGCCGCAGCCCGCGCGGCGACTGGCGGCCAGCCCGGCCCGCGGAGCGCCGGCGGCGCAGGCTCGGGGCCCACGGAGAGCTGGCGGACGCCGCGCCCGCCTCTCCGGGGACGCGGCGCGGGGCGCGGGGACGCGCGGACGCCACGCTCAGCGGCCGCCCCCGGCCTCCGCGCCGCCGGCCTCCCGGGAGCAGCTCCAACACGCGCGGGCCCAGACCGCCGGGGTTGTCATGGCAGCAGCTCCGTCACTCACCGCAGCTCTCCGCGGGGCCGGCGCCGAGCGAGCGGGCGGACAGCGCGCCACGCGGCGGGCGCACACCGTAACCCCAGCCGCGCCGCCCACCCGCGCCGGGAGCGGCGCGTGTCGGGCCGCCTCCTCCCCCGCTCCTCTCTTCCCCGACACCGCGCCTGCCCGGGAACGCTGCGCTCCTCTCGGCGGCTTCCCTGCGGGCGGGCGGGAGGGAAGGGCTCGGGACCGCAGCAAATTGCAAACCGACTCGTACCTTCCTTCCCCGGATGCCGTGGGCCAAGGCAGAAGTTGCCAAACCCCGCCCTGGAGATCTCAGCTAGGTTTCCCACGCCGGGATTCTGACCCCGTGCGCGCGTCCACCGCTCGGCAGCCCGCTCTCCACGTGGCCGAGCTACAGTCCCGCCCCAGGCGGAGCTCTCCTGGGCCTTGGCGAGAAGGTGGAGCGCTTTCTCCTGCGGTGACCCACCTTGGAAGTACTCCTGGCCCTTGAGTTGCGCGCTCTGGCTCGCCAACTGGCAAATCAGAATTTCTTCCTGCTGCGCCACGAGCAAAATCGGCCCTGTCCTACTCCACGCTTATAACCCAAGTATCTTATTGTAAAAATGCAAAAACTGGGGAAAACACGTAGGGATCCTAAAAAGTGATAAGACTGGTTCTTATAAAATCCACCTGTGGCTTTATGATCACAACATAACGTGGCACCATCCCCGTATCCGGAGGGGACCTGGTGATAAGGTATTCTTAGAGCCCAGCCTGTCAGTGTGGAGTATGGAGGCATTTCTTTGGGTTAAGAACTGAAAAGCTCAGGCTTTCCTTGGGCCTGTCAAGAGGCTTTCTTTCTGCTCCCTCTGACAAAAGCCACCCCTTATTATGTGGCTTCTGCCCTTGTATCATACTTTAATAGTTGCTACATGCATTTGCTTTACTGCATTCGTTCTCAAATCCTTTTGTAAAATTAGCCTGGGCTCTGAACAACTGTTGCAATGGAGTGTAATTCAAAAATAAGCTTTAAACTTATACCATTAATTGTGTTCGTTGCTGAAGGGCACAAAAGTGTGCTACCTGTTCTCAGTTATAAAAAGCTGGGCACAAACAGATACTGTACTACTAGATACTATACTATGATAAATACTATAATATAAATAAATACTGCCCATCCCCTGCCCCCTGTAAAAAGAGAACCACATACATCTTAGGTCTAAAGTTTTTAATTAGAGCATCGTCCCTCAGGGAGAAGGAATGCCTGTCACTAGTTGTGCCACCTGTGTTTTATAAGTTTTAATCGAGTGAAAGTACATGGCACCTCCTTCCCAGAATGCAGGTGTTAATAATGCAGGCATGCGCAGTACACTCTCCAGTGCGCTTCTAGCTGAGAGGGGTAATGATGCTGGGAGGAGAGGCAAGGCCAGAGCAGCCAAACAACTTACTTTGGGATCACCCACCAGTTTGTTTTTTTTTTTTTTTGCGGTACGCGGGCCTCTCACTGCTGTGGCCTCTCCCGTTGTGGAGCACAGGCTCCGGACGCGCAGGCTCAGCGGCCATGGCTCACGGGCCCAGCCGCTCCGCGGCACGTGGGATCTTCCCGGACCAGGGCACGAACCCGCGTCCCCTGTATCGGCAGGCGGATTCTCAACCACTGCGCCACCAGGGAAGCCCCACCCACCAGTTTTAATGATACACATCTTTCCTTAAGACCTGAGTGTACCTGGGTTTTCTGTATACACATCGTACATAATCCTCTAAACTCCGAGGTGCTCTTGTCCACTATCAACAGCCTGCAAAGACTTTTTCAGTGCTTTAATCTGTGCAAAGCTGAGAACTGGGGCTGGGCTTATGATTTTCTTCAGTGACAGAGTTTGTCTCTTGAACACCAAGTGGGGGGAGCCGTGGGGAAGGGTCAGGCTGCCGTACACGTCACGCAGCTCCTGCTGCTTGGTTGCCGGGCACACCGATGACACGGCCGACTGACGCACCTGCCCGTGCTAGTGCTTTTCAAGAGGTGCAGCTGGGCTGCTGCCAAAGGCTGAATCAGCCCCTGAAGGGTGACTTGAGATGGAAAGAGTTGCCGGAGAAGAAAAGCAAGCAGGAAAGAACATGAGATTCCCGGTGGGAGGAGAACAGGCAAGGCAAGAAAAGAAGAGGCAGAGATAGGATGAAGTGAGGCATTATATGGTCTTAATAACATGTAACAAATCCTGCCCTTGGGAAAAGGATAAACTTTTTATTTTTGCAGGGCTGACTCCCCCCAGCTCTAGGTATCTGGAGTCCTAGAGAATGGGGCCGTCATCTTTCTCTTCTGTAAGTCGGCTTCCTGGTTCAATATTTGTAGGTGAACACATGGGCTGAACTTAAGGGCTAGGGAATCAGAGAAATAACTACAGAGGCCTGTAGTTTTGTGTGTGTGAATCTATGCCGGTCTACAGTTTGGTGGGGGAGAGTTCATTCATCTGTAAGGCATTGCTAGGGACCAGTATATCCATTTGGAGATGGGAAGGCCAAACCAGATTGAAATGGGAAAGGTAAAAGGGGGTGAGCTTTGCAATGAACAATGAACAAGTAGTTTATATCGGGAGATTTCTGTGAAATTCTTGACTGAGTACTATGATAGGGAAACCCCCAGTTAAACCTCTTTTGGATATTTGATGACACATACGAAGACAAATTAAATGAAGACGGATTAGAGTACTACGCGTACTGGTTCTGCAGTTGGATTGTCCGTTCAGATACTGACTCCTTGATCCTTCAGCTGTGTGACTGGTATCTAATAATACCCGTCTCGCCTATTTCATAGGGTTTTGGGGTTTTGTGAAACGTCCCCAAGATTATGTTGTAAGGTCTGGTAAGACGGCAGACATGGAAAAAAACTGTCCTGAAAGGAGAACTGATTCCTTGGCGTTCCCCAGAGGAGGGGCACGCCGCACTGTGCAGGGCCACATGGGGAAGCACCAGGGTGAGAGGGGAAGCAGAAAGGACAAGGAGAAAGCAAGGTCCAGAGACTCCATGGTGGTTTCTGGGAGAAGGACTGGGCAAGGTGGGGAGGGCAAGCTTGAGCAGACTTAGGGTTGGATTTTGTGAATAACTGTGGCAGGCCCGGACTCTGGGTGTGGTCTCTAGTTGTCCGGGACCTGGCCCTGGGGTGACTCAGGGCAGGGGAAACATTGTGACCACTGGGTAGAGGAAATGGATATGAAATGGAAATATATGAAATTGCATATGAAGGACATGCTGAAGGCAAGTTGTTTGCTATCTCTGGAAATTAGCTAGCCCTGGGAGAGACAGTCTCTCCAGAATTTGCAAGCCTCCAAGATGTCAAAGCATCTTAAAATACAGAATAGAAAACCTCAAAACTTGATTAATACAGGGCAACAATTAATGAGATCATTGCCAAAGGAATGGGCACAGTGTAAGCACTTAGTAATCATAAATTATGACTATATAGCAAAATCCCCACTTCCCAGTGATTACAACTTATGACATGTAAAAAGTTACAAAGGGGGCTTCCCTGGTGGCGC
This sequence comes from Kogia breviceps, assembly GCF_026419965.1. Taxonomy (NCBI): domain Eukaryota; kingdom Metazoa; phylum Chordata; class Mammalia; order Artiodactyla; family Physeteridae; genus Kogia; species Kogia breviceps. The sequence continues at coordinate 119,542,692 of NC_081316.1, forward strand.
AGTGGTTGAGGGTCCGCCTGCCGATGCAGGGGACGCGGGTTCGTGCCCCGGTCTGGGAAGATCCCACGTGCCGCGGAGCGGCTGGGCCCGTGAGCCGTGGCCGCTGAGCCTGCGCGTCCGGAGCCTGTGCTCCGCAAAGGGAGAGGCCACAACAGTGAGAGGCCCGCGTACCGCAAAAAAAAAAAAAAAAAAAAAATTACAAATGAAAGGATGTAAATGTCCTATGTACCAACTAAAGCTCTGATTCAGACCTACAGATGTCTAGATAATTAGGGCGATTTGTAATAGAAAATGCAAGTTGGATCCAGTGCAATGTAGCAGTTTTAGAAAACGTAAAGCGGGGAGGTTACCTGATCTGATGAGCTTTAAAATATCACTTTGTCATGAAGAGAAGGGGGTTGCAAGGGCACAGAGTGGGATTCAGGGAGAGTGTTGGGGGCAGAAGAGGGGAGAAATGATGTCGGTGACAATGGTGATGGAGAAACAGGGAAAGGTAAGGGGCATATTGTGGAAGTACAGTAGTCAGGGCTTCCTGAGAGTCTGGATGTTGGGATTGAGGGAAAGAAGGGGCTGAGTTTGGGGTGGCACGACACCCTGTGATGAGGATGAGTCCAGAAGAAATAGGTTTAGAGAGGCAGAGGTCGAAGGAGCGAGTGAAGTGCTGTAGGAGAGGGTCAAGTGGAGCCGTGGGCAGCAGGAGGAAAGAGGCTGAGGCCACAGCAGAGGACCGAGGACAGCCCAGCAGCTCACCTAGGCTCACTGTCAAAGGGAAAACGGTGATACAAGTCTTTCTCTTTCCGCTCTGTGTGTGTGGTGAGGAGATGTTATCCATGGAACCCTCCCTCCAGATCTAGAGGCCCCTCTCTCTGCCTTTGTTTGTAAATTAGAAATAAACCCAACAGTATAAACTTTAGAACCTACACTGTTCTGAAGTTTAGTGATTCCACTGTTTTCAATTTGTCTTTTAATATACTTCCTCTGCTCGGCCGTATCTTAGCTTTTGACAGTAGATGCTGAAATTGTTTGGGGATGAGGCTGTGAATTATATCGGGATGGTTTTTTAAAAATGCTACTCACTTACCCTTAATGAATCCAGGGGGCCCTTGTTTTATTGGGTAGTGGGTCAGACCAGAACTTGGACACTGGAGTCCACCTGAATCGCACCTCTAAAACCTACTTCAGGGTGATTTTATACAATATCCTTAACTTTGATAATGCTTAGTTTCCCCGTCTGTAAATAGAGGCAATGATAGTGATGAATGTGTGTACAGTAGTTTTGAGTGTTAAATGAAATACAAGTTGTCAGCATCCTGCTGGGCCCTCCGTAAGCACCCAGTAAATGTTTTCTTATTACCTACAGAAAGAGACCTAATTCCCCCACCATCATAGGTTTTTTTTAGTCTGAAGTGGCTCTGGGGGCAGGTAAGCTGTACAGAGCAGGGCAGGCAAATTTCCAAGTTGTCCAGAGGTTGTGTGTGTGTGTGTGTGTGTGTGTGTGAGATATGGGAAAACTGAACAGGTCTCTCTCTAATTTTAAAGAGCCAATTTTAGAACTAGAAGTCACCTAAGGATCAAAGTGGTTATTAATATGGTTTCCTTGTACCATGGAGAGGCTGCCTAGATGAGGCTGGCTATGGGGAACTCTGGATCCAACAGAAATATCTGAATTTATCTAATGAAATTTGTATCCAGTTGTAAAAGCAATTTCAAACTGTGTGTTATTTATAAATAAGGAAAACTTACAGCTTGTGTTTATCTGAGAGAAGATTGTACCCAGCTGCTCTGTGTGTGCATTAGAAAGAAATAAAGTAAGAAGCCTGTGCATGATGCATATTTATATTCCAGAAGCCGACCTAAATCAGGAGGACCCAGTGGGGCGGGACGATTGAGGAGGCATCGTGGTTTAGCTGGGGGATGTTGTCTGTCTTGGGCCCTCAGGACATGCAGGTATTACCAGCTAGAGGTGTTTGCTAGTGAACAGAGAGGTAAGAATTCAAAATGAACTGAACCAAAAGCCTTCAGTTTTTAGGCTCAAGGAAGTTCCAAGACATGGAAACACATACCAGACTGTAATACTTCAGATGAGACACAAGTTCTGTTCAAGATAAAACTCAAAGCAATCCCTGTATAAGAGCTGCCTACAAGATCAGTGCTAAAAAGGAATGAGGAGCTTCATTTCTCTTTGCACTCTTGCTAACCGAGCCAAATATGTGTTTTTTTAAAAAAAATTAGGTATAATTGACATATAAAGCTATGTTAGTTTCAGGTGTACCACATAATGATTTGATATGTGTATATGTTGCAAAACGATCAGCACAGTAAGTCTGGTTAACAGCTGTCCCTACACAGTTGCCATGTTTTTTCTTGTGATGAGGACTTTTGAGGCAAATAGATGTCCAGTGGTTTTCCCAGTCCACTGCTGACCTGCGGCCAGACTTCAGGTCAGAGGAGTCTTGCTCCGCCCGCCTTCCATCACTGAGCAGATCACAGCCTCCCTGTGAGGCCCACGTGCTCGGGCCAGTGAGAAGCACCGCGAGTGGGCAGCAGTGACAACCCATGCTTTGCACCCCAGCCCTGCCTCTTGTAACTCTGTCATCTGGGGCACATTTCTCATCCTCTCGGAGTCCGTATGTTCTCATCTGTAAACAGGGCTCACGGGGGCATCGTGGCAAGGCTGCCCTGAGAATTAAGACAGCTCAGTCCTCTCGCCACGCCTGGCACAGTGACTGCTATCAAGGGACATAAACTTCCTCTTCTCTTCTCTAGGCCCAAATGACGGAAATTGGCCAAAACAAACAAAACCGCAACAGGAACGAAACAAAGCGTAAGGCACACAAGGTCCGCTTTGTAAAAAGATACAGAGGAGGTATTCCCCAAGACCGAAGGAGCGACCGACTGAAGGCTGTACAACCCAGCTGCTGCAACGTCAGCCTCCTTACCCTACGCCCTGCCCTTCCAAGTGTCGTGCACGTGCCTGCATGCAACTGTCTCTCTCGCGTTAGCATTGCAGGCTCCCTGAGGGCAGGCACTTCTCCTGTTCATCCCCGATTCCTCTGCCACGGACTAGAGCCTGGCATGGAGTGAACGCCGGAGAATGTTTGCTGCGCGAGAGAACTGATGTCCACTCTCCACGGTCTGTAGAACGTCAGTTAAGCTGACAGCCGAGAATCTGCTTCTCCCATTCGCATTTCCTCCCTGGCCCCCAAACCCCTCAATGGTGGAACATCCTAAGGCATCAACATCAACTGCACTGAACATCTCCTTCTAGAAAACCTGGAGACTCCTGCAAAGAGACCAGTTTCCACAAACCATACAATAGAATCCGCCTCATTACTTTATAGCCACACCACATACAGTTCTATAAATCAAATGACCAAAAAAACCTTTATATGGAAACCTACAAGCCATAAAATGTGTTTTTTAAGTGCTCAATAGGAGTTATTTCGGTCTACCCCTCCAGAGTCTCACTACAGCTTCCACTATGACAGACGGAAAGTGGATCATTCCACCCGAGAACCAGGGCGTGGAGGAGAGAATGCCCGTCAGGAGCCAACTTACCTGGCTCTAAATCTGGACTTGCCACCCAGGACCATGGGCAATGGACCAGACTTCTCTGAGCCCAGCTTTACTCATTGGTTAGATTAGCAGCACTGTACTTTTTCTTCCTTTGAAGAACTGAACAAGTTGTATATGAGACACCAGCAAAGGGCTCAGCACACAGGATGTGCTCTGACGCTTCACCTGCCCTCTCTCCCCTTCCTGCTAAAGTGAATCTGAGCTCCCTAGGTCTTAGAGAGGATCTAGGACTTGCATTTTATATTATATGTTGATTACCTGGAATCTTATCTCATTTGCCAAGCTTTAAAAAATATATTGTTCATTTATTTTGTTGACGAATTCGTTCAATCTTTATTTTTTTTTCCTGACCAAGACTCATTGAATATATAGGCAGTTTGCTGGGCTGGGGGATACAGAGAACGTGCCCACAAGGCGTTTATAATTTAGTAGGGCAAATGAATCAGGTATTGTAATACAACATGGTAAGATTTAAAATAAAAACACGCAAGGATGCTACAACATCTCAGAGTTGGACCATCTAAATTAGGCGAGGACTCTTGGAAAGCCTCTACTCAAAGGAAGTGACTCTTAAGAGCATTTTTAAAGAGTGAGAGTGGTTTAGGCTCTGCTGCTGGGTTTCTGATGTTGGCTACTGAGTGGATGATTGATAGAACCAATCGCAGGGAAATGGTAAGGAGAGTGGATACTGAGTGGAGGGGCATAAATGGTAAATGTGGAAGGTAAGGCCAGTGAAACATCCAAGGAGAACTTTCTGTTGGCATTTGGATATTTAGAGGTTTTGAGTCTGAGAAGGACACCATGTTTAGAGCTATGGATTTTGTAATCATCTTTGTTTAGGTGGAGCTGAAGCCCTGGGTCCTGTGGCAGTTGTTTAGCACAAGATTCAGGGAGGGGAATGAAGCCTTAGATGTGAGGTCTGGGCAACAGAGATGCTGAAGGGGTGTGGGGAGATCTCATGAAGGAGTCTGCGCAGTGGCCAGAAAATTAGAAGGGAAATCAGGATCAGTGACCTCCTAGACTATTAAGAAGAGAGTGGTTAACGGTGTCTGATGCTAGGGAATTCAGGACAGTGAAGGATGGTCTGCCATGTGTTCAGTCTTCAGAGTGGGGACGAAGGTGGCTTTGGCAGAAGAAGTTTCACTGCGGGGGCAGCAGCAGAAGTCAGTTGGTGAGAGCTGAGGGATGATGGAGAGAGCAAACGGTGCCCAGGCTTTCCAGCTGAGTGTGACAGAATAAGAAGGGAGAAAGTGAGGCTCTAACTGCACAGAGATGTGGCTATGAGGGAGGCTGGCATTGGGTTTGATTTTATTTCATCTGTAGCCTGACAGCCCTCAATACTGATATATGGTGTCTGAAGATAAAGAGTTTTGTGGACTTGTCAGAGACCTGCATGTGCTAATCACAGCATTTTGTATGTGGCTGATGAGTAACGAGTACATGTCAAATGAATTGTTTCAAGTCAGAAGTTCCATCTCTGGACCCACTCAGGGACAGACCAACCAACCAACATTTAAAAAACAATTACAGTGACCATTGTCATCACCATCATCACCACCGTAATCATCATCACCATCACCACCATCATCACCACCGTAATCATCACCATCATCACCACCATCATCACCATCATCACCATCATCACCATCATCACCACCACCATCATCACCATCACCATCATCACCATCATCACCATCATCATCACCACCATCATCACCATCACCATCATCACCATCACCATCATCACCATCATCACCATCATCATCATCACCATCATCACCATCATCACCGTCATCATCATCACCATCATCACCATCATCACCGTCATCATCATCACCATCACCATCATCACCACCACCACCATCATCACCATCATCACCATCATCATCATCACCATCATCACCGTCATCATCACCACCATCACCATCACCATCATCATCACCATCACCATCATCACCACCATCACCATCATCACCACCATCATCACCATCATCACCACCATCATCATCACCACCATCATCATCACCACCATCATCACCATCATCATCACCATCACCATCATCACCACCATCATCACCACCACCACCGTCATCATCATCACCACCACTGTCATAATTATCATTACTACCATCATCACCACCATCCTCATCCCACTATATGCCAGATGCTAGGGTACAAGCCTCACAGGTATCACCTCATGTCATCCTTTTAACATCTCTGTGAGAAAGGTATCATTATTATTAGATTAAGAAACCAGTGCATGGAGAAGAAAGATTGTTTCTAGTCATTTCTAAGAACTCAAAGTAGAAAATACTGTATCTTTTCCCATCACAGTTCACTGCTATATCAATGGCAACCATAACAGTTCCTGGCAAATAGCACATTCTCAATAAATATTTATTCAATTAATAATAAAAACCAGTTATGTATCTCCATTTCATAGCCTCCAATTTTCACAGATATTAGAGCTATTCAAGATGCACATTCCAAATATTAGATAATTGAAGAAATTTGCCTTCATTTGGACATTGGATGATTATTTCATTGGTAGCAATTTAGCTTGAGGTGGAGAAGAATTAAAGTAGTTCAATGTGTGTCAGTCCAGACTCCCCGTGACCACACAGCACTGACCTTGGACCACACCAGTATTTATCCTGGAGGAAGTTCCTCATGGTGGGAGAGCAGGTGGCTGGGTTAACACACATCGTGTATGGGGCTCTAGCTATTAGTATTCTAACTAATGAGATATAACCATACTAATCAGAAGCATAGCTTGTGATGGACATGATCATTGTGATGTAAAGAGGAAGCCTCTCATAAAATGTTATCCCATCACAGAATCCAGCTCTTATGTGTTTATTTATACATGTTCTCAAGCTCTCTCACATGCACTTGTGCTCTGGTCACATTTTAGTGTGTCTTTTTATTGTGGGTCATGGCCAAAAAAGTTTGAGGTGCGTTGGCCTGAGCAGTCTCTAAAATTCTGCTAGCCTCTAAGCATCGTCACCACCACCCCACGGACATCTGGGATTTGTCTCACCACTAAGGCCCCCCCACCACCTCTCGACCGAACACCCATTTTTCTCTCTGATGTAATCCGCAAAGTTCACTCTCATCTCCCAGCTGCTTGAGCTCCCAGTCACCTTGCTGGACGGATTCAATATTACAGAGATCAAGACAGGGAAACAGAACAGAACAAAACAAAACAAACAAACAAACAAAACCCCCCCACACACTCTGGGTCCTGAGCTCTCCATTGCCCGTGGTGGCAGGAAATGCAGGCTGAGAACTGGGAAAGGGGGAAATAGAATCCACTCCTGGCACTTCCTCCTCCAAGCATCAGGAAGTCTTGGGAAAGAGGATGGGAAAGGAAATGGCAACAAGAAAGTAGAAGAAAAGGAAAGAAGGGAGCATCACAGGAGAGAGGAAGATGCATCCAAGCATCTTATTTTAGAATTCTCCAGAGAAACAGAGCCAGGGGGATCTGAGAGACAGACAGACAGATATATATGTGAAGATAGAAGCTGGATAGGATATATAGGGAGAAGATATATAATCCAATATCTCCCTACCTAACCTATCTAACTAGCCAGATTTATTCCCAGTACCTGGCCTCTGCAGTTGTGATGTGCCATGTCTGCGGGGCAGGCCTGAAGGCAGGAGACCCGGGGAGAGTTCATGCTGCAGTTCACATCTGAAGGCTGTGTGCTGGCAGAATTCCCTTTTCCTCCGGGAAGTCAGTGGTTTTCCATTAAGACCTTCAACTGCTTGGATAAGGCCCACCCACATGATGGAAGTTAATCAGCTTCACTCAAAGTCTACCATTTTAAATGTTAATTTCATCTAAAAATACCTTGACAGGAACATCTGGAATAATTTGTCCCAAATACCTGGGTGCTGTGGCCCCGCCACTTTGACACATAAAATTAGCTACCGCCCATCTCAATTTCCCTTTGCAGTAATCCCTCCTAAAAGAGTTTAAACTGGTACTGCTTTCCTTCAGGAACATCCTAGAAAAGGGAAGGGAGGAAAACCTCTCTACCCTCTCCCCAGGTAGTTTATCACAAGCAAGCTAATGCCTAATGTTTCCTTCTCAAAAGACAAAGTCCAATTCGTGCTTAAAGAATTCAAATTGTAAAACACTCGGGAAGAGTACGTGCGTTGGTGTGAGTGGATTTTATGCAAAGTTTGTTTTGTTGTTCCCGTTCATAGGTGGGGGAAGAGGTGCTAAAGCAGGTGGTACAGAAACCCGGGGTTAGATGTCATTGAGAACGGGAAAGAAATCAGGATGCAGAGAGGCCGAAATAACCTTGCAAGAATCCTAAGTGTGCACACACTTCAGTTTATCTAGACCTACTTTGGAAAAAACTCAGGATCTCCCCACAGTAAGACTACAGGCAGGTGCTGATTTAGAGGTGGTACCTTGAATCTGGGGAGGCAGATAGGGGCTTGGGGGGAGGAGATACTTCAGGGTAAACCCTTGTTGTAGAGGGAAGAAAAATGAACCCAACCGTGTCTGGTCTCACACGTGGTGATCTCAAGTGTTCTCTCAAAATGGGATTGGGTGATGGCCTGTAGTCTGTTCCAGAAAGGAACATCATCCAACAGATGCTGTGTCACGCGGCAAGACTCCAGCCATCAATTAAGGAATGGAAACAGGGTAATGTGTGTCTCTCCCGGCCCTAAAGCTGAACTTAGACACAGTGCTTGGACCTCTTACCTCTACTAGAGAGACTGAGCTACTACGTACAGGACACCAGAGAGAGAATTTAGAATCTGATACTTGTACTGCTGCTATGAATAATGATAATAACAATAACAATAATAATAACTGAATGCATACAGCACTCCCGATTCTAAGGCAAATGACTTATACACATAATTGCATTTAGCCTGCCCAAGAATCCTAATTTTACAGGTGGAAAACCGAGGTTCAAAGAGGGTGACTTGAACAAGATCAGAGGATCAGGAGTGAAGATCTCCCCCAAAGGCCCAGTCCTCTCCTCTTAGCATGGGGACATCAGAAGTTTGGTGCTCTCTGCAGAGAGAGACAGTCCCCTCATCAGAAGCCAGGAATCCCATGTGTGTGAAAAGCACAACTGTTGCGGAAGCAGGAAGCTGGGGGTGAGGCCAGGATCAGGGGTTGAGGATGGCAGAGGTTAAAAAGGGGAGCAAAAAACGCAGGCGAGGCAGGATCCCTGCAAAAGCACAGGCTGCTTCAACGGAGGGTAAAGCAAGACTGCGAAATAAAGCTGCATCTTCTGCTCTATTTTCCACCCTCTCCCTCCCCCTCTCCATCTGTCTGTCTCTTCCCATTTCTCTCCCCCTCTGTCTCTTCTCCCCTTGCAAATCTTCATCTGCTAATTTCCATCCAACACGTTTATGAATTAATTCCAACACTTCTCTCTCTCTGTCAAGATATGCTGCTTTCTAACCTCCCCACCCTCTGGCAAAGTGTGCATTTTGTTCCGCAGACTGTTTTTCTGACAGCTCCTGGACTTGGTCATTTGCTCTGACACCCACCCCAGTCACTGAGGGTCTGCAGAGAAGAGAGACCAGGTCTGCAGCTAGCAAACCTCGCCATCAGGCGGTGAGGCTGAACGAGAGTGAGGCTGAGGACGCCGGGGGCCTGCGGGGAGGAGAAGCAGGAGAATTTGATAACCTGCCCAGACGCTGAGATAGGGCACAGGTGACTGTCTTCTGCAAGAGGCAGGGTCTGTCAGAAAGCAACCTCACCATACTCATTGTAATTAGCACAAACCAATGGTGCTGGGCAGGGGGGTCTAAAAATAGTTTTCTTGGAAGTGTACTAACTAAGACAGACACATACAGCACGCCAAGTTACATCCTGGTGTCTTTTCAGCTCTGAAATACCTATGCTTCTAGGCATGTTGAAACCACAAGAGAAGAGATTCTGAGATCTTCGTATCTTAAATCAATCAAGAACAAGCTCATTTTAAAGATGAGGAATACACAGAGATGGGGAGCCCTAAAGAGCCAAAGAAAGAAACAGCGCAGAAAGGGCCAGACACGGCGGTCTGTATACGTGGTGTTTGATACATGGGCTGATTGACTGGTGGACGGGTGCACGCATTTAAGGAGGAAGACCCAGGAGGATGCCATTTGCAGGCTTTGGCGAGGGGGTGGGGAGAGAGCCAGCGCCGGGCACAGGGGTGCGAGATGCAAGTAACTCCAGAGCAAAAATACACGCCCCAAGAACAGTAGATACAAATACACACAGGGGGCGGGTGCACAGGGGCTGAAGAGGTCAGAGCTTCAGACTCTGGAGAAGCTCCTTCCACTCTCTTGCCTTCGGGGTCCTCACCTGAAAACGAAGTCACTGAACCAGATGATCTGCAACTCCTGTTTCAGAGGTAACAGCCCATAGATCCATGCCCACCGTGGGAACACGGGCCTTTCCATTCGCACCTCTTTCTGCTTCAGCCCGTGCTGTTTCTCCTTTCCAGAGTGCCCTCCTCTGCACATCCAGTTCCCAAGCTCACCTCTACACCCAGCTCACAAGTCACCTTCTCTGGGTACATCCCCAGTTTCCCAGCATAAGTATCCCTGCCTCCTCGGCACCTCCTCAGAATCATATCCTTCCTTACTGGTAAGCCCAGGACACTTTCTCTTTTCTGTCTGATGGAGGACCAGTCGATCTCTATCCTCAGCACCAAGCACAAAGCTTGGCAAAAAGTAGGTGCTCAATAAACATTTACTAACGAACGGGTATGACACTTCCGCAGGACGGTCATCTTCCGAGCAGCCCTTGTCTTTAACCGGACTGTGCAGCACTTCACAGCAGACGGCCGAGGATGCTTCCTGATGAGTTGTCTCAGGAAGAAAACCCAATAAGAGAAAAGCCAAGCACAAAAACTAGTCCAATTACCACCGCGATTCCAGGCCTGGACTCCCCATGCCTGAACACCCTCCTCGGTCAGGCCAAAGACAGCTTTTCCAAGACAAAGGGGTGAGCCTGCGACTCACGTTTCTTTGCAATTAGCAAAAGCTCCCACTTGGTAAACAGGCTCAGTTTGCTTGTGTGTCAGCGGTTTGCCTCATCAGTGACCTCCACTCAGAGCTGGAGGGAAAGATTCTGAGTCTAGACCACAGTGTGAGTGAATGGAAGATGGTGGCTCAAAGGAAACCCTGACCGTTATTCTTACACTTGTCACAGAGGGGGCACCAAGTTCAGGATGTGGTCATTTGTTTCTTTAGAGACACTCCTTCAACGTGCAAATGCACCTTTAACACGGCTTTTCACACTGGCTCTCGCTTGGGCTGTTGCCCTTGTATGGTTCTCAATTTAAAGACAGCCCGCCTTCCAGAGAAGAGCCGGCCAGCTGGGATTGGGGAGCAAGGCGGGGATCGGGGGGCTGCTGCGTGGATCCAGTCACCAGCAATCACGTAACTGCGTTCGATTGTTGAGTCTTTGCCTTATTTGGTGCTAGACTTGCTTTCAATCAGGAGCTGTCCCCCCACGTAGCTATGCACGCCAGCACCTCTGACCTCAGAACATCAAGTCCCCACCGGTCTGCCTTCCCTGAGTAGACGAGGAACAAAGACAGAGACCGTCTCATCTGCCAGACAGAACAGCAGCCCTGCCGGGCAGAGCACACAGGGAACCGTGAATGTGGACGCGCAGCCGTGACACCTCACCCGACCCCCACGCCAAGAGCACGGGACCTTGGCGGTGCGTCTCCCACCCACACTCAGGACCTCGCAGGCACGACAGGGCAGCTTCGGGTCCCTGGGGAAACGCCTGATCCCTACGTCCTAGAATTTTGGACTCGGCAGGGATCTCAGGCATTGTCTGTGCTAACCTGTAGCTAACGCTAAAACCCTGTGTGCGACCCCTGGCTCGTGGCCCCCGGGTTTTTTGGGGGGGCACTTCCACGCACACGAGTATCACTGCATCACAGAAGGCCTTGCGATATCGACAGGCAGCTCTTGCGTTAGGATGTTCTTCCTATTTCCACTCATTCGAATTTCTGACCTAGCAGAAGAGAAACGGGAGGCAGGAGAGGAGGCCGAGGTCAAGGCTGTCAGTAAATATGACTTCTGCTTCCCTATCATAACGACAATATTCTTACTACCGATTGTTGCCGTGGTTGTGATTGCGGTTTTCTATCATTGTTTGTGATTATTTTCCACCTGAGCACCGTCCCCATCCTAGCTACAGGGCCGCCCGCTGTGTGTTGACCCCCCCCCTCTGGCGTTACACGCCTGCACCTGAGTTATGTCCCCGCTGGAGGCCGGCTCAGGCCAGCGAACGTCCGGGGCAGGATCGGGGCTCTGCCCGTCCCGGGAGCAGCAGTTGTTGGAAGGGAAGGAAAGCCTTCGGAAACTGGCGGAGGAGTCTCTCTGCGCTGAGCCCAGGGGGCAAGACACATGCGTACAGCCGTGAGAGGAGAGGTACGGTCCAGGAGACACCCCGGGGCGGGCAGCAAGTGGCAGATGAAGCCGGAGAACGTGGGAACGCAGGTAAAAGGAAAGAACCCTTTCTGCACAGACCTTGTCTGAAAAATGCTGACTCCAAACACACATGGAACCACGACCTGAACGAGAAGAGAATCACCGGAAACACCCGGATCCCCCATCTCCTCCGACAGAGACGTGTTATGGACGCACAGGCAGCAGACATGAGCGTGATGTCACAGTCAGAGCGTGGACTCTGGACCCTGCAGATCGGGCCCAAATCACGGTCCCACCACTGAGTAACGATATCCCCTCAAGGCCTGTCTCATAGACCCTCAGAGCCCACGTTTCTCATCTGGAAATTGAGGCGGCTGATGGCACCTGTCCGTCTGGAGGCGGGAGGACATCATGAGATGGCGCAGGGAACCTCAGGGTCTTTGGCAACAGTACCGCTGTCCCTTCCCTGCCTCTGCCCTTCTCGCCAGCCCCCCCCACCCCGTTCCCCACTCTCCTCCTTCCTCACCCCCACCAGGACTTTCAAAGCTCAGCCAAGCTCCCATTCTTCCATGATGTCACCGTCCTCACCGGGGTCCCCTGGTCCACCCCAGAAGACACTGTGGACAACAGCTTAACGTGAACATCGTGTGGCGTGACCGTCTGCGAGGCAGACTCCACCGCCCCCTTTCTGAGGGCCAGGGAGGAGGGTATTCTCAGGCTGTCTTGATGAGAAGACCTGAGGGCTGGCGGGCCTGTGTGGCCTGGTAGGAGCCTCCCAGCCGGACAGTGGTGGATCCAGACTCAGGCCGACGTCCTTCCGATCCCTGCTCTCTTTACATGGCAACGTGCTCTGTTTTGCATGCTTCTTTCCCAGGTGTTACTCCTACCCGTATAAATAACTTGTTCAGGATATGAGCATTTCCCATACTTTTATCTGTCACTGCTCGTGCACAGCTGACAGCACGGGAAAGGGGACATAATCGCAGTTCAGATTTGGACCCTGTGTGACTAGGTGAGTTCCTTATCCTCACCAGCCTCATCTTCCTCACCCAGAAGGACTAGCCGTCCAACCTTATAGGGTTGCTGTTACGATTAAGTTCATTAATCTTTGTTAAGCACTTAATACATTTTAATTCCCACGATTGTGGTGGATGCACAGATGAACTGCTCCTGTTCTTTGTCAAGGGAACGCTCGCTGGTCCAGCTGCTGGCAGGGTGGCAGACGACGGCCCCTGGGATCTCCTCACTTGCAAGGCAGGGAAACCCCTCCCCAGGACGGCCCACCTCCAGTGACCGATCAAGGCGCAGAGTAAAGGCCTAGTCTCCTTCCCACCCAGTGGGAGAGGGTCCTGCCTGAGCTGTGCCACCCCCTTGACCTTGACCTCTGGCGCCCCTGTTCCCACTCCTCCGCCCGCCACAGCTGTTGCTTCCCAGGGACTTCCCCAATAAATATCCTGTGCCCCAAACGCCGCCTCAGAGGACCCAGCTTAGGACAGCTATAATCACCACCATCAAGACCGTTATCCACTGTTCCCAGCCTCTTCTTGCTGACGTGTAAACCTGCCTCACAGGGCTGTGGTGAGAATTTTTTAAATGGTGTGTGTGGGTCCCTGGCAGAGCACCCCACACCTGGGACGGGGCTGACACAGCTGTGGACATCTCGCAGAGAGTTCTGTGCCTACCTGGCAGTCCATTGACCCTTAAGGGCTGGAGAGAGCAGCGGGCAGTGGTGATGCTCTTGGATGCTCTGAGAGACGGACCACGGGATGGCCAGCCTTTCTAGATGCCGCGACAGCGGACTCATCATCTCGGGAATCACGTGCTCTGAGAGCCCCACTTGACGGTGGCCTCCTTGCTCTCAATGCCCCGAGCGGTGCACTGATATTTGTAAAGATCCTGAAACTATTTCACATCCATGGGTTTTATATCTTTACTACATATTATTATGGAATATGGTATGTGATAATATAGTAATCAATAAATAGTGATGATATAATAATGGCCGAAATGTTTGCTTTTTTAAAACTATTTTTACTCTATCTTCATCCCAAGAACAAAGTTTTAAATACTTCCTAAAAGCTTTAGTGAAAAGAGGAAGCACAGAAATCAATGAATGAAAATGAATCATTGGGCCAGAACAGGTCCTCGGTCTGGTCCTTGGTTTGGGTGACAGATGTCACGTGTGTCTATCTGATTTCAGCCCTGCCAGGACCCCCCCCCCACCCTGTGCGTTCAAAGGGAGAGCAGGACAGCACATCTGAGAAACCCGTTTCTTGGCGTGCACACCTCCCCTATCTTCATCCCACTTTCCCTGACAGCTTTTCACAATTTGTACCAACCCTCCCGTCTCCCCTTGGTAGACACGTAGCCTCTTTAAGGTCCGCTCACCTTCACAATGAAAGGGAGAGGCAAAAACTCCACCAGATCGCACGCACAGACTGAGCTGACTCTGAGCTCTGCCTAACGGAAACGACCCCACTGCCATGGCCAGGGACGAAGCGGCCAGACGGAAACCCCGTCAGTGTCAGCCGTGGGAGCTCAGTCAGAATGCAGCGGGCTCGGGTCAGAGACTGTGGGAAGCGAGGGAAGGAGTGAGACAAGGGACAGGTGACTCCATCGTCAGCAAGGGGGAGAGAGAAGTACGACGCACCCATCGCTTCCATGTTCAAGGCTGAAGATGCTGTCAGCCGGGAGAGTGGAGGAAGTCACAGCAGGAGTTGGTTTTAAAGGAGTCCAGCGGGTTGTTCGTGGCACCTTGAGCCTGAACTGTCTTCAGCAGGAGAGAAGGGAAGACAGAGAGGTCGTCTGGAGATGCCTGGGCTTAGAGCTGCTAGCTGATGAATGACACCCTTGCTAATAACAAAGTGCAGGGAGAGAGGAGGCAGGAGACAAAGCCCTGGAGGGCAGCAGCTTCCAGGGAGTGAGGCAAAGACAGGAACCGGTGAGGAAGGGAGGCAGCAGCCTCAGAAGGAGAGCCTGGAACCGGGGAAGCATCAAAGAAACCGAGAGGAAGGGAAAGTCGAAGACACGTGGGCAGCTCTGCCCCACGATGCAGAATCAGATCTGAAGGAGTGCTGGCACTTAGGCCAGATTTTTGACCTTGGAAAGAGGAGATGGTGCTGGAGGGAGAAGCCACTCTCAAATGAGCTAAAAAGTCAGGAGGTGGCGCACAGAATAACATCCAGACTACACGCTCAAGGGTTTCACAACAAAAGAAACAAAGAAGTAGAAGCACTTGAAAGTGAGGGATGCTGGGAGAAGTCTGACTGCTATCACGGCCGCGTGTTTGGATATTAATGTATTTGGGGACTTGCAGGAAGGAAGTCACAAAACAGATGAAATAATAATGCTGTGACGCAGCGGGGCAGGGGAGCCGTACGTGGCGTCCGGGTGACCCACTTGGTGCCTCTCGCACGCCCCTGCCCCACGGTGGTGACGGATGGATACCTGTGCAGCAGCCCTCGCCCAAGGAAAGCTCGGAGGGGTGGCAGCCCTGCGCACACCCCCAGGTGCGCCACGGGTGCAGCAGAGGAGCATGCTGCAGGGTGTCCAGATGGAGAGTGGAGGAAAAGGAGGCTGAGTTTCTGTTGCGATCCCCAAACCAGCTGCAGGGTTGGGGGCGGTGGTTCATCCTGCTAACATTCCTCTACTAAGTCTCCTCTGGGAAGAACACCCCAGCAGAATCCTGGAGACGCGGGAAGAGGTGGGTCTGGGTGGCACAAGGTGAGCTACGGTGGATTTGGAGATGTGCCGTGCAAACCTCCTTTTAAAGGAGGACTTAGTAGGGCTGTCCGGCTATGGGGGCCATTAGCAAGCCCTGCAGGGGTAGCTCGGCTACAGGGAACTGCCTTTTCTGAAGTCACGCCCTTCTCAGGGAGGCCCCCGGACAATGAGTGGCCGCGGTAGCATTTAAAGGCCAGGTCATTCTGGCCCAACATGGGACATGTATCAGGCCGCTTAGGCTCTAGAACGCCTGGTGAGGTCAGCTGAAGCTCCCGCCTCCACACTGCAGCTCAGTTTCTTCTGCCGCATGCGGCTTCCTTTCCTTTTTTTCCCTCTAAAGGACACTCCTTAATGAACAAACATCCCACAAACTCAAAACTTTGATATTAAGGGAGTTTGCAAATAGGCTGATGGAAATCGAACTAATTCACACTTGGTGGCTCCAGTTGTGTTTGGAGTTATGGGGATCTAGGTCACGTCTGAAGGGGGCTTGAGAAGGGAAATCCATGTTCGGAGGAGCCACTCTGGGGTGTAGGAGTGGGAGATGTGTCCACAGGACAGGGATCGGCCTGTGCTTCCTGCTTGTTCCTGCTTCCGTTTCAGTGTATCTGTCAACTGGACTAAATGGACGATAGAAGAAGAAACCGCTGAACAGCAACCACGGAGATCACCAGGACTTTAACAGCTTCCTGAAGTGCTCACACCAGAAAGACGTATGTTCTCAATACAGGGTCCAAACCCATGATAAAGGAAAACCATGTGTTAATTATTTTATGTCGTCACCTCTCCTCTCACCTCATAGCAGAAACTGTTACTGCCCCACCCATACACCTACCATTTCGGTGTGATCTAGATGACTTCCTGCTTCTAGTTTCAGCATCTCTGTGCCTGAGCGCCTTTGTAGGATGACAGAAAGCCATTCCCACAATGCATGTAGCAGGTCAAAAGTGCCAAGGGCAGCCTTCAATTAATAATTGACAGAAATGACTACATAAGTAAACCAGCTCCTAATCTTTGTTGGGAATAATTTATAAGCACATACACCGCACCATCTCCCAAAGTTCAGTTACACAGTCTGGTAGCTGTCTACTTCATCTGAGTTATCTAATTTATATATCAGCATACAACTGTTAATAATATTCTCTTACAATTCTTATTTCTATGAGGCCATTCGTTTTTATTTCTGATTTCAGTATTTATTTCTGATTTCAGTATTCTCTACTTTTCTCTTGTTTACTCTACCTGAAGGTTTGTCGATTTTGTCAATGTTTTTAAAGAACCAACTTTTAGTCTCATTGATTTTTCTCTTTTTTAGCCTTTATTTTACTAACTTCTACTACAATCTTCATTATTTCCTTTTTCTGCTTGCTTGAGGTTAAGTTTACTATTCTTTTCCATTGTCCTAAGGTGGAAGGTTAGATTTTTGATTTGATCTTTTCCCTCTTTTCACACCTGTACATTTTTTCTCTAACCAGTGTGTTTGCTGCATCCCGTATGTTTTTCTTGGTTATGTCTTCATATTGATTGCTATTTTCATTTCATTATGGGTGGATGCCACACTTTGTATGATTTCAATCCTTTAAAATCTGTAGAGGCTTGTTTTCTGGCTCACGTATGATCTATCCTGGAGAATGTTCTGGGTATATTTGGGAGTAATCTGTACTCCTCTGTGGCTGAGCTGAGTGTTCCATAAATACCTGTTGGTTCTAGTTGGTTTATAGTGTTGTTCATGTCTTCTCTTTGTTGATCCTCTGCCTACTTTTATATCTACTATTGAAAGTGGGTTATGAAGTCTCCAACTATTATAGTTGAATTGTGCATTTCTCCAAGTTATGTCAGTTTTTCTTCATGTATTTTGTGGCCCTGTTGTTAGATGCATATATGTTTATAATTTTATATCTTCCTAATGGATTGGCCCTTTATCATCATAAAATGTCTCTCAATCTATATTTTTTGACTATTTGTTTTCTTTTAAAGTCTATTTTGTGGTAAAGCCAGTCTAGCTTTTTTATCCCTGTTTGCATTATATACCTTTTCCATGTCTTTACTTTCAGTCCATTTGTTTCTAATGTGTGTCTCTCATAGAGAGCATATAGTTGGATCTTGTTTTTTATTCAGTCTAACAATCTTTGCCCTTTGATTGGACTGTGTAATCTATTCACATTTGATGTTATTACGGATATATTTAGGGTGTTTTTTTTGTTTTTTTACGTCTCTCATGTCTTTTTTTGTTCTTCTACTTTGCCTTTACTGCTTTCTTCCACATTAAGTGAATAATTTTTAGTATAGCAATTTCTTTAGTAAGTTTCACTCTACTTTCTTTAGATATTTTATTAGTGGTTGCTCTAAGCTTACCATATACACCTTAACTTATCAGAATCTACTTCACATTTATACTAAACTCCAGCGAGATATAGAAACATTACTTCTACATAGATCTAGTCCCTTGGCCCACTTTTTGTGCTATTAGTCTTATACATATTACTTCTGTGTATGTTACAACCCAACAACATATTGTCAGAAATCATAATTTTAATTAACTTTATGACTTTTATAGAGCTGAGGAAAAAGAACACAGGTATATTTATAAATTTTGTTGTATTAACCATTTAAGTTACTATTTCTGGTTCTGCTTCTATGTTCTTGTGGATCTGAGTCACTGTCTGGGGTCATTTTCTTACTCCAATACACCTTTGCTCCCACTCACCTCTTATGCTATTATTTTCAAGTATACTACATTTCTATATGTTATGGGCACAACATTTTAATTACATACATATTGTTTTATACAAGTGTTTTATTTTTTTAAAATCAGTTATCAGAAGAAAGAAGGAATAGGCATTTATACAGTCTTTTATAATTATATAACTACCTTTATCAGTGATGTTTGCTTCTTGGTGTAGATTTGCCTCACTGCCTGGAGTCTCCTGCTTTCAGTCTGAAGAAAATTAATCTGCAAGCAATGGAGTCTCTCAGTTTTTATACCTAGCACTGTCTTTATTTCACCTTTATTTTTTGAATGTTAGTTTTGCTGGATATAAGTTTTTAGGTTGACTTTCTTTTTTAAAAAAAAAACAAAAGCATTTTGGGGCTTCCCTGGTGGCGCAGTGGTTGAGCATCCGCCTGCCGATGCAGGGGACGCGGGTTCGTGCCCCAGTCCGGGAGGATCCCACGTGCCGCGGAGCGGCTGGGCCCGTGAGCCGTGGCCGCTGAGCCTGCGCGTCCGGAGCCTGTGCTCCGCAACGGGAGGGGCCACAGCGGTGAGAGGCCCGCGTACCACCAAAAAATAAAAGCATTTTGAATATGTCACCCTACTGCCTCATGACCTTCATTATTTTTAATGAAAAACCAAGTGATATTTTTCTCTTGTTGTTTTCTCTTTGACTTTTGACATTTTTACTATGGTGTGTATGGGTGTGAATCTGTGTTTGCTGTACTTGGAGTTTGTTGAGCTTGCTGGGTATGTAGATAAATGCTCTCATCATTTTTAAAAGATTTAAGCCACTATTTCCTCTAATATTTTGTTACGCTCCTTTTCCTCTCTCCTCTGCTGGGACTCCCACTTCATATATGTTGGTGTGCCTCTTTGGTATCCCAGGCATTTTTAAGGTTCTGTTCATTTTTCTTTATTCCTTTTCCTCTGTTTTTCAGATTGCATAATTTTTATCAATCTATGTCCAAGTGCAATGATTTCTTTTTCTTTTTTTCTACTTGAAATCTACTGTTGAGTTTTTTTAGTAATTAAAAAAAAATGTCAGTTATTATAGTTTTCAACAACAGAATTACCATTAGGTTCTTTTTTAATTTTAATTTTTATTTATTTTTTTGGCTGTGTTGGGTCTTTGTTGCTGCGTGTGGGCTTTCTCTAGTTGTGGTGATCTGGGGCTACTCTTTGTTGTGGAGAGCGGGCTCTAAGCACGTGGGCTTCAGTAGTTGTGGCACGTGGGCTCAGTAGTTGTGGCTCGCAGGCTCTAGAGTGCAGGTTCAGTAGTTGTGGCGCACAGGCTTAGTTGCTCCGTGGCATGTGGGATCTTCCTGGACCAGGGATCGAACCCACGTCCCCTGCATTGGCAGATGGATTCTTAACCACTGCGCCAACAGGTAAGGCCTCTTTTTTACAATTTCTTTTTAATCTTCTCTATTTGATGAAGCATTGTTATAACACCTTCCTTTACTTCTTTTTGCCTGGTTTTCTTGAGTTCTTTGAACGTATTTATAATGGCTGCTTTGAAGTCTTTGTTTAAATATAACATCTGAGCCCACTCACAGGTAGTTTCTGTTGCCTATGTTTTTTTCCTTGTATGGGCCACTCTTTGCTGATCCTTTTCATGTCTCATATTTTTTTTGGTGATAACTGGATATTTTAGATAATACATTGTGGCAACTTTAGATACTGGTTTCCCCCAAGGACATGTTTTATCTTCTTGTTTGCTTGTTCGTGACTTGTGTCCATGTCCCTCTTTATGGTTTCTAGTTCCCTGTGCCCCTCACCTTCCGTCCTAAAGGGGCGGGTGTACCAAAGCACCTTGTCTTTGCATCCATCATGGTTCCAAGACATTTTTCCTTTCAAAGTTATCTTATCTTTGAGAAATCCTCAAGACTTATGTTTATATAGGCACATAAAAATATTTTATTCATATTTGGAGGTGACTTGCCTAAAACAGAAGCTCTATTTTGGGGGAGATGCTTATAATAATATATAATATTATTATATAATATATAATAATGTTATTATATAATAATAATATATAATATTATTGTCAAGTATACTGCTTACTTTATTAATTTTAATATTAAAATAGAGAATATAAATTAATATAGAGAATCACACAGTTAAAAATACAAAGGGGAGGAAATTTAAAGCAAAAGCAAAAACAAACAAACAAACAAAAACTAGCTCTTACTTCAGTTTAAAAAGAGATCAAGTGGTTAGCATGGTCCTGAAAAGTCCACAATCATATACACGTGATTCTGGACAGTATCAAGCTGATCTCCTTTGGAAGGCCTACAGAACATATTTCAAATTATCTTGGCAGTCATGGCCCTTTATAATAAAAACCCAACTTTTTCCTTCCCCCCCAGCTATTAAATGTTTTATTTTTAATGAAATCATTTTCCCATGAGTATCCTATAAACCCTCACTTCAAACATCACACATGTCTCCCATATGTGTGTTTTCCTGTAAGATTTAGCTCAAATCTTACCTCCACTATAAAAACTTCCTCCAGCACTTCAAACTGAAGGGATCTTTCATTTCTCTGAGCTGCTATAGCTTTTACTTTGTGCACCTTTCCTTTGGCAGTTAGAAAGTCACTTCTTTGTGTCCTATATTCTACTAAGTCTTTGCCAATCAAAATGTGTACTGTTATTTCCTTGGTGTATTCTAGCTCCTCAAATTGACTCTCAGATCCTTGGGTGCAGTGACACAGTCTTTATTTTTCTTTCTATTCCTTACAGCACAGTGCTATAGGGTTTTTAACCCATTACACATAGTGACCAGCTATAATAAAGAAGTCTTTTCTTCCAGATGTAGAGAAAGAAGGCAAGCTAAAAAACTCTATCTTTTAGATTCCTCCTGGTAATGGCTCTGACAAGATCAGCGGATGTCTTAATTCCCTTGAGGACACAGACAAACTATTATTTCACTCATTTTGATAACCTGCACATGGTAGGCGATCAGAGAATATTGGGAAAAACTCCCCAATGGCTGAAATGGCGTTTGCTGTGCCATTCTCCCTTTATTGTGTTCCTTTCCACTAACTAACGCTCATGCCCTCAGTGCGCTCAAACGGCGAGAGCAGACCTTCATGGCCTTGTCCGTGTCCAGGCGATCCTTGAAGACCCTGCAGACACTGCCTTTCTGCACACGACTCTACATGTTTACCCCAAGCGCCATTTCCGGGTTCTTCTGTGTAGTCGCGTTGCATTGTGGCTTTTCTTCACTCGCCACGTCTCTCACTTTATAATAGGAACAAAATAGTTTTATGTGCCTTCATTTTCCACTTCTATCTCTGGCTTGCAATGGCCCCTCTGTGGAATTTTCAGTGGCTAAGAGCTTTCCGCCTTACGTGTCTGTGCAGAGCTGACAGGTAGGGAGAGAAGCGTGAGGACGCATGGCTATGGAGACTCCAGGGAGGCTGTGTCCACTGCAGTCCCAGGCTGAGGACAGGCTGCTGTCACCACCCTCTCGCTCCCCCCGCTCTGTCTTTTACTCGGTGTCGCCCCCCCTCTAAAGTACACCCACAGAGGAGTCACCAGCATCTGTCCCCAAATTCGGATTTGCGGGATCCTAAAACCACCAAACCACACCCCGCGTGTGTGACTTACTGCACTTCTCTCACGAGAGCCACCAGAGCTGCTGCCACCACAGCCGCCATGCCTCCCGGTGAGCATTATCATGGAGGCACTTGCTTTCTCCGGGGTTCAAGTGCCCAAGTACTTGCTTCCCCAGGTACCCAGAGACAGGGAAACGGCATGCCCATTGCTGCTGGTCCCCTAGGCAGGGCTGCTGTGGCTTCCTGTCCAAGGCAGCTTCCCCAAGGCAGTAGTGGCTTTCCAATTTTGGTGGCTTTGATTGGGAGTGGGGACAGCTCCTTGTGTGTAAGACAGGATCCGTCGGTGGCCCCAGTTCGGCAGCGTGCCTTTCTGAGCGCTCGACCTGCTTTGCCGTCCCTCTCAGTGCGCGGGCATGACGTTTCATGTCCCACACTAAGTACCGCTCTGCCCAAACCGGATGCCATGTATTCTTCTCTTTGCAGCTGGAACCTGCCTGACACGAGGGCTGGCCACCTACCAGGGGTTGCCTGAAAGGCACTGGAAATGCACAGTTCCCAAGGTCCTATCCATCGCTGGGCGAATGCCCCCCCACGACATGTCGGGGAGAACGCTCCACTATTCATTTTCTGCTTCTGCATCTCCTAGCGTGCGTTTTTATGAAAGCCATTGTTTGTCACGGTAAGCAGCTGTTGCCCCACGAAGAGAAACTGTCAAGTGATATGACGTTTGGAAACGGTGACATTTTCCTCTTAATGTCTTTTTCCTCCTTTTCCCTCCAACCTCTCGCAAACTATGGCTGCAGCGGCCACGGGCCAGCCCAACGGACGAGAGGCTCTGCTTGACGCTGAATAAAAACCAAAGCGGGAACAGGCCCTTCCTTTCCGCTCCGCAGTCCTCGTGGAAACCGTGGCCCCAAGTACTCACGTCACAGGTTAGGGGTTGGTCACCTTGGCACGTAATTTTGATGATGGGAAAGAGCGCCTTTCACTCCCCCGAGTGTCCTGCCGCCTGGAACCAGGGATCGGGAACCTCTGGGTGTCCCCAGGTCTAAGGAGAGCCTCTCCCAACCCTGGCCTGGCACTCATCCCTCAGCTGACCCTCTGCCCAAGCAGTGCCAGCAGGATGACCATTTTGTGTCTGCTGCTTGTTTGTTTTAAATCAACTTGTCCGCCAGAGCCAGCGCCTGCCTTGGCGATGGCTTTTGACTCCTGGAAGAGGCTTTTGCACGCACGCTTTGGGCTCAGTTCTGGCATAGATTTAAAGACAAACGTTGTCCTCGCTCTAAGGGCTGTCATGCATTTTGTGCACGACGCCAGACTGGCTCTGAGCAGCTGAGCCTCGTCAGGAAGTAGAACCGCCCACCTGCCTGCAAATCGCTAACTCAAATACACCTGCTCTTGTAAAACGGCGCCCTCTGCCTCCAGGTGCTCATCTAACTCCTGGCGTCTCTTCGACAGCTTTGGGGCCCTCCCCGCGGGCTCCTCTACGTCCCCAAGAAAGACCTCTATTCTCTTCACATCCCCCTGAGCCAGCTGGGCCTTCATGGTCCGTCATCCACTCGGTCCAACGCCTTAAACCCCTTTGCTCCTTTTACTCTTTTTGTCACGACCTTGCCACCGAATCCCAAGTCTGGAAGAAGAACCCAGCTCCTCTGAGCCTCAGCTGAGAAGAACAGCACAACAGGACAGGCTGATTTCTCCATAAACTCATGCTCGCCCAAGCCAAGGGCCCTCACGCCCCTGTCCTGCACGTTTTCTACCATTCATCCTGCCACCCCAGGGTGCCTTTTCGCCGCCCCTTCCGTCTCCGTCCTTGCGTCCCGCTCACGTCCTCGGCGCACAGGCCTTCCGCCTGAGAGACAGTGAGAAGCACGCCCGTCCACGGCCGGGCTCCCCTTCCCCTGGTTATGACGACGTGCTAGCCCTCTTCCGGTCTTGCCTGATAGCTCTACCCATATGCTTTCCCTCCATCCCTCTTGCTTTCCCAGGCAAATAATCCTAATGAACACTCCCTGAATGTACTGTACATTCAGTCTCACCATCTCGAGTTTATCTTCCCCGCTGGCTTTTAAGCACATGAAAACTAAAACTTAAAAAAAATAATGACTCGGGCCTTCATAGTCTAGCTATTTCTCTTGCCCCATTTCAGACAAGTATCTCACATCATGCCCTTTCTCAGCTCTCATCTCCCAGTCACACTGCTATGCACACCGCCATCTCCACCAGACAGTCCTTCCTATGGCCTCTGGGAACATCGAGAACACTATTTCCACTGGACACTCTTAAACCATCTTCTTGATATCTCTGTATCTTCCAACACTTTCTCCTCGTACACACTCTACTTTGCCTTCCTTCCTCTAAGTCTGTCCTTCTTTGTTTTCATTGCGAGTTCTTCTTCCACCTGGCTTTTGAAGGTTGGAGCTCTTCAAGACCCTCTTATCTTTTGATTCCATACTTCCTCCAGAGCCTATGGCTTCAATGGTTACTTATATGAAGATAACTCACTAATTGGTTTCTTAAGCCGACAATTCTTTCCCTCTCTCTCTCTCTCCCTGTCTGTCTGTCTGTCTGTCTGTCTCTCTCTCTCCATTGCTTCTGGGACAAACCTGCTCATTTTCTCAAACAGTTTCGAGCACCGAGCAGGAGGCGGGTGCTGTTCTAGTTACTGTTTGTTTACACAGAAGGGGACAAAATACACAATGGCATTGCCACATCAAACCTAGTGTGGCATACAAAACAATACGTAAAAGATAAAAACAAAATACAGTGGTAACAAGTGATAAGTGCTCTGAAGAAAACCAAAGCCGGGTAAGAGAATAACAAGCAATAGAAATCCTATTTTAAATTGTGCGCTTATGGAAATCCTCTCTGACGAAGAGACATTCAATCAAAAACTCAAAGTGAGGGGATGAACCACGTGACGTCTTGGTGGAAAATAACCTCGGGCAGAGAAAATAGCGAGAACAAAGGCAACCAGGTGGGAGCATATAGGAGTATAAACTCATCATTAAAATGAAACCTGTAGGAGTCCCGATTTATTCAACTCCTCCAGCCCGGATGTCTATCTGAGTTTTCAGGCAAGAACCCACACTTTCCATATCCAATCCATTACTCAGCCCTATAACATACATTTCTCTGAGAATTCTCCCCTATTCTACCTGGTGAGATATTGCCTGTTCCCAGCAGCTTGCTCTGCTTCCCAGACTCCGGCACCTGCGCGAACACAGTAGAGGCTTATCTTCTACGTGGCGGCCTCTCCTGGTTTCCCCATCAGATCACACCTAAGCCATGCCCGCCCAGCTGTCTCCTGAAACACGAGTTACTGATAGCGACTGCTTGTCCAACATAAGATGTCACTGATCTGGTCATTGGAGAGTGAATCCTTGGAGGTAAGTTCTGTTGTGAACATCAGGACGAAAGGAGGAGGGGCCAGCCCTTTCCAGCTGATTTATATGCAGCTGCTTCTCTGCTCCGCTCTTACAAGGGGGGACGGGTACTGGATTTAGGCATCAGGCTGGGTAGAACGAGTGAGGGGGCTGGTCAAATTCAGAGCATGGGATCTGATGATGTCTCAGTCTGTAGTCTCTTAAGGAGGTGGTGTTCATGAGGGAAGCGATTTCTCCCATCAAGAATATCTCCTATACAAAGTAGACAATCATTCATTAATCCCTAACAGTTGATGTGTCCAATGACATGCCACCTCTGACTTGTGTTTATTTCCTTTCTGGAGGCCAAGGGTGAGGTGAGCACAGAGTAACAAGCAGCTCCAAATTCCCATCAGGTGTTCACGCTGATTTGCAGGAAAATGGGATGATGGTTTTATAACAGCTAATAGAGTTTCTGATTTAAGGCAGCTGCTAGAAATTAGCAAGGACTCCACTGAAAGCTTCCCAGTCACTTATAATAACAGGGTAATAAATCATCGCCAGTCCTTTCTGGCATTTATGATTCTATTAGAAACCGAAGACCTGGTTCAGCTACTCTTCTCCGTTTTTTTTTCATTTATTTACTAAATTACCTTTTAAAGTTCAAGGGGAAAAATAAAGCATTGTTCTCACTTTGCTGTCAAATATATGAGTGACTGGGTGTCTCCGTGGTGTTCCTATTGCAAAAGGGAGTGGGGAGAGAAGAGGCAGAATGTTTACATGAAGCCATCTAAATTTTTTGAAACCTTAATTGTTTGGGGAGCACAGTTATGCATCGTGGAAAGTTGCCGGATGTTGCGTCTGAAAACACTTGTTCTGTATCCCTGCTCTTCTGCAACCTGCCTGCGTGACGCTGGACCAATCTTTCAGTATCGAAGAGTTTTCATTTCCTTATTTGTAGAAGTGGGATTTGCAACTCTCCCCTTTATCTATGTGCGTGGTAGTTGGCGTGTCTAATAAAACAATAAATGCGAAAGTGTTTTGGAAATTATCAGGCTTGATGGATGTTAGTTATTTCCGTTTATGAAGAGCTTTGTTTTGTTTTGTTTTGTTTTTTTTGCTCGTTGGAAACACTTATTCAAAATAGGAAGCACTGATTGCTAAGCTATTTACAGCTGTTTGTTCTCCCTGCCCTAGGCTCCTGAGGAACATCTATCCCTTTCTCTGTTGGATCTCTGAGCCGAATTCTCCACTGTGTCAATAACAACTAGATAATACCCCCAGAATACCCAGTCTGGAACTGAGCCAGCTTCCTTCTCAGTTTAGCTCACAGATAGCTATCTATTCATCCGCATTTTCCAAATCACAAGAAGTCATGTGTCACTCTCATTATGCATGAAGTCACACACTCACACTCACGTGGCCGTGTTTTTTCATATTCTTATAAATACACTTTGGCAGAACCTATGCCATCTAGTCCGTGAATTGTAAGTATTAAAAGAGATATTTAGGAGCCATGGGAACTGTTGTACCCAACAATAGCATACGTAATTATTTAGCGCATGTATAGGAGTCTTTGGAGACCTCCCTGATCTATGAACTTGTTAACACAGGAAGCTGTTTCAATATACGTAATTCAGTTCAAAGAAGTATTTATTAAGAGGTCTCTCCACCGCTCAGTGCAATGGTGCCTAGAAAGAAATATGGTTCGGTTTCTTGCCCTAAAGGAGTTTATAATCGCACTGGGGAGATAACAGGAAATCGCTGGAGGAACCGTGAGATGACACGCGGTTGACTGAGGGTTGAGAGGGGCCAGGGCACCCGTGGGAGTCCTGGTAGAAGACGTGGGAGCTGAGCCGAGCCACACCTGCTTGGTGGACACGGAGGGTCTCAGAGGAGAGAGAAGGGATGGAGAAATGGCTTCGCCAGGCTGGTGGCGGCAGAAACGAATGCCGGACTCGGCACGCGTAACCGGGGCTCCTGGCCGACCCGGCAGGCAGGGCCGTCGCGCTCGGCAAAGGCGGCACGACGACGTGCGGTAGCTGGCGAACGTGATTGGTCGGGCCGGAGGTGGAGGCGGGCCTTCGTGAAGGGCCAGGCCCGGGAAGGCTCTATCACGATGAGACCCTTAATATCTAATAAGCAAGAAGGCCCTATGCTGTCGTTTTTCGGAAAGCAGGGGTGGGCGTGAGCAGATTTGGGTTAAAATCGTCACTCTGATATCACAGCAGAGAGGAGAGATCGGTAGCAGGGACACCAGTCAGGAGGCTTTTGCCGCTAAAATGGCGAGAGCTTAAACTAAACCAGCTGTAAAGCAGGCACAGCCATTTGCCAAATAGACACCCTTCCTGCAGCTGCATTCCAGGGAGGCTCCCTTTACACAGGCTATGTGAGTGGTGTGTCCCCTGGAGGTGTGAAGCGTGTAGCTCTGAAGAAGGTGTTAATAGAAGATACTTCTGGGATGGAATTGACAAGGCTTTGTAACTGCGGAGATTTTCAGGGTGAGGGAGAAGGACTCAGTCCTTGAACCTCCATTCTCTACGTACCCACTCTCCCCTGGAGACCTCACGTTGACCTCTGGCTTTAAGTATCATTGCCATGCTAATAACTGAGCTTACGCATATATACACCTTTCTCTGAATTCCAGAATTGAATATTCTTCTGCCCACTTACCCTCTCGATTTGGATTTCAAGTAAACATCTCAAATTTGAAGAGTCCAAACCCAAACTCCTTATTTTCTCGCATTTCAAACTTGTATCTCCCACGTTTCACATCTCGGCAAATGTCAGCTTGATCTTTTCAGCTGTTCAGAACCAAAGCTTTGGAATCATCCTGGGTTCCCATCCTTTCACACCTCACATCCCACCTATCAGAAAATAATGCCAGATCTACCTTCAAAATACATTAAGAATCCCATCCCGTCTTCCCACCTCGACGCATGCCAGCCTGCACTAGACCCCCTGCATCTCTCACTGGGTCACTGTGAAATCCTCTGGGTGGTCCCTCTGCTCTGGCACTGTCTGCCCTACGTCAGATTCTCAGGACAGCGACAGGGATGGTCTGTTGAAAACAAGCCAGATGATGTCACAACTCTGCCCCCAGACCCCCCACTCTGAAAGCAGAGCCTCCAGTGGGCTGGCTCCTCCTCCCCTCTGACCTTTCCTCTCATCATGTGACTCCAGACTAGCCACACCCCCTTGTTTCCGGGCCGCTGGGCACACTCCTACCTCAAGGCTGCCGCTTCACCTGCATGAGAAGCTCGTCCTGCAGACACATCCACGTGACCGGCTGTCGTGAGGTCTCCAGGACACGCCGGCTTCTCTCACTGGGAAGCACCCACCACAGCCTCCCACCTCTTCCCTGCCTTATCCTCCTGGTGCCTCCTGCCGCCGAGAATACTGTGTTTTCCTTTATGTCTGTATGAATGGACGCATGTATTGTCTCTTCCACTAGGACAAACACTTGCATAAGGTCACTGCACTCAGAAAAATGGGGGAGTTGGAAATTAGACTCGATCAGAATGGAAGTAACATTTGAGGCCGTGGGACTGGATGCGTTTCATCAGGAGAAGCTTAGGGATGGAGAAACCAGCACTGAAGAGACATGGGAAGGGAGAAGGAGATTGGGAGGAAGAGTGGCCGTTCAGAGTGAAAGCGTGAAATTTTGAAACATAAGACTTAGCCATTTCGTCACATGTCATTAAGAGGCTAAGTAAGACAAAAGTCAAACATGAAATACTGAGTCTGGACTTGGGGAAGACGTTGGCGACCTTAAGGAAACGTGTTTCAGCTGAGCAGAGAGGGCCCATTAGAGAGGCTTGAAATGGGAGTGTGAGATAAAGAAATGAGGATGGCCAAGATAGCCCTTCTCTTTCCTGAACTCTCCGAGAGGACAAAGGAGAACAGTATGGATGCTGAGTAGAGACTAGATCCACGAGCAGACAGATTATTTCCTGAAGCCTCACCAACCATTAGCGATGATCCAGAAGTAGGAAAAGAAAGCCAGAGAGAGCGCCTACCGGGATAATCAAAAATTGACATAGAAGGTCCGCAAGAAACTCCCCTTCTTCTCTTAATTACCGGTTTATATTAAATTCCTGTAAGAGGAATTAGAGAAAAGTTTGGCATGTTGTGTGCTTATTAAAAATACTACATTTATAATAGTCTGGCATCTTTAATCAATTCGATTAGAAATGACATATTTCATCTAGAACAGAAATAGTTCCAGGATGAGAACAAAGCGAGGTGTATTTATTTGTCCTAAGTATTTCTTGTTTTCTTTAAAACACATGGGCCCTGTGGCTTTATTACTGATAAGTACCTCATAATGAAGTGTTAACAAGGAATGCACTTGAAGTGTCTTTAGCAAATTTAATTTTTAAGTGCATAATATGGTCAGAAAATTGATTCTAAAACAAGAATGTATGTTCTCCTCTCTGTCCTCCCTCGGTGAGGTCTGGGCCATCTCTGCGCAGTTCACAGGCACAAGAGAGAAGAATCTGGTAAATGACACATCCCTAAACTCTGCCATGAGCTGGGAACACAGGCCCCAGGGTTTCCCCTCAATTTACCATGTCCCTGTGGGCAAGAAAGGAGGGTCGGCTGTGAACGTTGAGGTCAACAGTGACTTTATTTCACAAGCAATCATCAGGCATTTATCTAGTGCCTTGCACAGTGCCCGGCACAGGGAGGCTACACAGGGAACTGAAAAGGTTTTAGTCTGTAAAGTATGTTCAGTCCCATAGCAGCCCTGAGACAGATACAATGTAGTGGAATGATCAGGACACCGTTTGCTATACCCAACAGTGTAAAGCTGTGACACAGACAGGCCATGCTGTGGTCATGGCAACGCCCCAAATGACGGAGATGGCCCGTCCTGTATGGCTGAGTCCTACCTGGATTGCAGAGGATAATCGATACACGTGTGTCCACTACATCTGAGGACAAACTGAAAATGTCTGGCACACACTAGAGGACACGTTTGAGCGACTGGGAGGGAGGCGGTGGGCTGGTGGGAGTGCGGACAGGGCCCTGCGGGAGGGGCGTGGGTTTGGTACAAGGAGCACAGACAGGGACCACCCCCCTCCCCCATTTGTAAACAGCTGGCGATTGACTATTTGCTGAAGAACTTCTTCAGGAAAATTAATCTGACGGTTACACGTAAGAATAATTAGAGAAGAGAGATTCTTACAAAAGGAACCAAAAAGACAGCAATTATTACGGTCTTGGTTTCTGAGGTGAACTTGGACTTGGCCAATTCTAGAAAGAGGGTTAAAATAAGGTAAACATAAGTGACACCGGCACATAAGAACCAACAGAAAACCATGATAGCTAACTGTAATTTCCAAGCCAAGGTAAAGAAGGAACAATTGGAAACTCTTATTTAGGACACGTCAGGTGCTAGGTACTGTGTTGGGTGTTTTGCGTTTTTTACCTTATTTTATCTTCACAATACCCTTATAAAGAGGGGGGAAAAAATGAAGGTCTAGAGGTGTAAGTTACTTGTGCAAGATCACTTATCCAGGCATTGGTGGAGGGGGTTCTTTCCGTGACAAGAAGCACTGCCAAGACTTAGCCCTGATTTCACACTTTCATACC
Source organism: Kogia breviceps (assembly GCF_026419965.1). Lineage (NCBI taxonomy): Eukaryota > Metazoa > Chordata > Mammalia > Artiodactyla > Physeteridae > Kogia > Kogia breviceps. Next base: position 119,573,644 of record NC_081316.1, read on the forward strand.
TGCCTGCCTCTCCTCCACCTTCCCTGTGTCCCAGGCACACCCAGATGCTACAGCTCCTCCCACAAGCCCGGTCCGCACTGCTGCTCCCGTCCCCACCAGCTCCCGTACGTATCTCTGCTCCCTTCCTCTTAAGACGTAAAGCCTGTTTCCTAACATCCTCCACCCCGTGAGGTTTTCCATTTCTCCCACAGATACGTGACTGCTCTCCCCTCAACCTCCTCTACCTTCCACTTATTACTGCAGGGATCTGGGTGTTGCTCTTGTCCATAATAACAGACTGTGGCTTCTTGAGAATAAAATAAGACCTCTTATCTGTCCAGGGATCTTCGTGATTCCTTTAGAATAGAAATTTGTTGGACAGGAAAAGAGAGGAGGTGACAAAGGACAAAAGACAAGGCGTAGGGCTCAAGAAAAAGCAGACGGTGTTGCAGCTACACAGGTTTAAGGGGTGGTGGGTGGGTGTAATATGACCCTGAACCTGGAGGCCGGAACGCCGGGTTCTTTGGACAACTCGCTTTACCACTGTGGACCCACTTCTCCTCCAAAACACGAGGCATTTGGACACCTGGCACTCCCCAAACCGCATCCGATTTTATCATTCCGTTTCTCATATTTGCAGGCAGGAAGCAAAAATCCAGGCCTGGACCACCTTATTAACTCAAATATTTTTACTGTTTAAAGAATCAGCTTCCCTCCAATGGCCAACTTGAATAAACCAGTTCACCAGAAGCCCAGCATCAAGACAGCACAGCCGGGCTTCCCTGGTGGCGCAGTGTTTGTGAGTCCACCTGCCAATGCAGGGGATACGGGTTCGTGCCCCGGTCCGGGAGGATCCCACATGCCACGGAGCGGCTGGGCCCGTGAGCCATGGCCGCTGAGCCTGCGCGTCCGGAGCCTGTGCTCCGCAACAGGAGAGGCCGCAGCAGTGAGAGGCCCTCATGCTGCAAAAAAAAAAAAAAAAAAAAAAAGACAGCACAGCCAACCCCCTGGGTGGGATCTGTACCAGGGCGGGCGTGCTCTCCTGGGCCCCCAGGGCTGATATTCCGGTTCCCAGCCTGGGGAACTCTGTGGCTTGTTTGCATAACAATTACACGCATTAGGAAGGCTACTGATTGGAGGGCTCCTCGCCAAACCCCGATAGCTTTTTGAATGAAGCTGCCTTTCTTGTCTCTGAACAGCTGCTGGTGTCCCGCTCAGTCTTCCGTCGCCACCAGAAGAACGGCTCCAGCTCCCCTTCCAGCTTCCAAAGTTGCTTTTCCAGGAAGGAGAGTCATCGGGTGGCTTCTCCCCGTGTCAGGATCTCTGCTAAGTCGCTGCTGAGGGACCTTTCCCAGGCAGCGCAGCAAAGACTCCGACAGCACCACAGTCTTGGAGGCAAAACAGAGCCGGCACTGGCACCCAGGAACAATGCCGGGTAGATGAGATGCCTTCTGGGTTGAGGGAGACCTGCTGCCCGCTGGGTCGAGTCTTCACTTCACTTCACAGAAGTCACTCAGCTACTCAAGAAATAAGCTCTGAGTTCTCACCGCGCCAGCTTTGCACCAGGCAGCGACCGCCCTCGATGAAAAAGCCAGGATCCTGCCTCATCGGGCGATCGGACGGGCCACGCGAGTGACGCCCGCCACACGTGTTGCCCCTGCTCTGTGCGCGGCGTGTCCTCTAACTCTGTACTGTCCTATTTGCCGTGTGAGCCCCTGGAGAGCGGAGATCACGTCTGACTTCTCTACCACCTCATCGCCGAGCAATAGCTGGCCAGCTCAAGCACCTGGAGAGCGAAGCCTGTGTCTTATCTTTCTTCCTCCTGGTCTCCCCCGTATTACCAACAAGATTCCTTGTTTACACCAAGTGTTCCACAAAGCACTATACATATCTACGCATATTTTTTAAAACAAAAATAGCATCTCTTGCCCACACACAGCTATGTGTATTTCTGAGACTAAGTCAATTATGTGATTGCCTATTGCTGTTCTATGGGTCAGTCTGAAGGAAAACAAAGAGCGAGATTAAAGTGAGCACTGAGAAATTGCTTTCTTAGTAAGTATGACGACTGTGTAGCAGCCACCTTCCCGGGTTCCTGTCCACTGCACTTGGAATTCTTTGGATTCCTCGGAAATTTCCTGGAGGGCCGTGGCCCTGCATTGATACTAAAGCCTCACTCAGAGCTGAGTTTTGCAGAGACCTGAAATCCGGGAAAGCGCCGTTCTTCCAGTGGGTCTAACGCCGCCCTCTAGGGACCCGTGTCATGGGCAGAAAACTGAGTACCTATTGCATCGTCCTGGATTCTGGTGGGATGCTGCCACCATCTCCACCTTCGGCTTAGATCTGCTGAGCCACCAAAACAACTCGAAGTGACAGCCAAGTTTTATTGAGCACTTACTATTCTTCAGAAGTGGAGCTCTTAGAGTCCTTACAGCTACTCAGTTATAATTCATGCAAGCTACATTTCACAGATGTTTATTAAGTACTTATGATATAATCTCGATAAATCCGTTGCGGCCCTCAGTGTAGGAACCTTGGGGAACGAAGATGTAACACTTACTAACGGGCAAACTGAATAATACGTACTAATAAATAATTGTATTACAAAGCTTCACGAGATTTATGATCCTACTTAATCCTCACAATATTTAGCAACTGTTAACCATTATTTTCTCCTTTTATAGATAGATAAGAAAAATGTGGCTTTAAAATGTTAAATGAGTTGTCCAGAGTAAAGGGACCAGCTGGTTAGAGCCAGAACAGGCACTCGGGTTGTCTAAGTACGTAGCCCCAGGGCTCCATCACTAGGTATTCTGCCTTCCAACCTACACCAGTGGGCTTCTTAGGCCAGTGACCACAGATTGGACCCCAAACAGTGAACAGGAGCCAGCTTCAGCCATCACTTACTACCTCTGCCTACCCTGGCTTGAAAACATTATGTGATATTTGCAATAAGAGTCCCATTAATATCATCGAGTATCTAACCTCTGCCACCTTGCATCATTGCTGACTTTCAAAACCCCTTCTATCTATACTTTTTCACAGTCTCAACCCCGTAGTGTCCTGGACACCCTGACACCCATTCCCTCTACTCCTCTTACCATTGTTCCCTCGTTCTGTACATGGTGCATCTGTAATAAACACTCTCCCAATAGGCCTGACCTAATTACGAGTATCTCCCCACCTTCCTGTCGCTGGTTCTTCCAATCAGACGCCTGCTCCTTCCACCCCGTCCAGGGAAAGCTGTTTGCTTTTATTCTTCTCCACCCACTGTCAGTTCGTCATCTTCCCCTTTACTCCTCATTACACATCATCTGGTTTCCAGTCTCACCATCCCACCAAATCTCCCTTGGCACAGGCCACCCATGGCCTCCTGTACGAGACTCCTATTGCCGTGTAACAAACAAGCACACGTTTAACAACTTCAAACAACACTCGTATGTTTTCTCACAGTTCCTGCGAATCAGGGGTCCTGTTACAAGTTATTTGTGTCCCCTGCTCAGGGCCACACCAAGCTGAAATCAAGGCATGCATCGGCCAGGGCTGTAGTCTCACGTGAGCCTCTGTCTTCTTCCAAGCTCACTGGCTGTAGGGAGAATTCAGTTCCTTGTGGTTGTGGGACTGCAGCTCCCATTTTCCTGCAGGCTGTGGGCAAGGCACCCCTCTCAGCCACTAGAGGACTCTCTCAGGTCCCCACCATGTGGATGCTGACTATGAGAGAAGCCTCCCTATGCAGCTCACAGGTGGAGGGTTGCTTCTTCAAGGCCAGCAGGAGACACCTCTCACTTTGAATCCCCTTTCAAAGGGTTCATTTGAGTAGGTCAGACTCATCCACAGTAATCTCCCATTTGATTAACTCAAAATCAACTGATTCTAAGGACCCTAATTACATACACAAAATCCCTTCCCTTTTCCATTTACTGTAACCTGAACCCGAGCATGAAATCCTGTCCTATTAACAAGGCTGACCCATCCTCTGGAGGAGGGGTTTATATGGGGCATGTGCAGGAGAAACTCTTAGAATTCTGACTACCATCCTCCATATGTCCAAAGGCTTCTCCTAATAGGCCTGTTCTTCTCTCTTCATCAAAATAAAAACCTTACCCTGCTAGTCTGACCATCCTTTCTTTTCTTTTCCCAGTTATCTCCCTGGCTTTTCTTTTCTACCTTCTTCACAGGTGTTGCTTTTTGGCGGTCAATCCTGAGCTACCCATTTTTTCCAAAAGGATCATCGTACATCACACCTCAGACTATTTACACGTATGTTCATTGCTGCCTGGAACGTCCTTCCCATGCTTTCTTCATCCTCTGGTCAACTTTCATTCATCCTTCAGAAATCTCATTAAACGCCAACTCTTCCTGGAAACTCTTTTGGACTCCACTTCCCCTCCATCTGATGGAGATTCCTGGCCTCTGTTTTTCCCACAGCATTCCTTGCAAATTCCAACTCAGCCCTTCTTTCACTGTAAAATAATCATGGATCGACTCACCTATCACTGTGGCTCGATTCTTTGAGATCACGGACTATATTTTATTTGATATTAAAAAAAACCGCACTACCTCAGGAGTTACACACTTTAGACATGAATCCAAGTATAATAATCATTCTACAGATGGAGAAACTGAGGATAATTAAGGTTAATTAAGCCACTGAACATCGTGCATTGGTTAAGAGTCAGAGTAAGGAAGAGAAGCACATCTCCAACAGACTTTGGGACTGTCTAGCCATTCAGAACTGCACGTTTGAGATCATGCATTTAGGAATCTGGCGTGACTATTACCAAATCCAATCCGCAAATTAGAACAAATACCTAGCATTTTGCCTGGGTCACAATAAGGTGTCCGTGTGATAAAAGTTTTTGAATGAAGTCAAGGATTGTTAAAAAAAAAAAAAAAAAAAATTGAATTGGGAAATCATATAGGTAATTAGGCTTATAAGGGTTCTGGATCTATATAGCTTCAGGAAGTTTTTCTCCTATTAAATGGAAATGGAATATTGTTTAGGATTTGGAATAGCAAAAGAAGAATGGACAATAGAGAGTTAATTATGATCAGGGAAAAAGAAAAGTCCAGTAAACTACAATAGAAAATTCCCTATAGAGCCCATGACCTTCTGGAGGCAAATTAAGCAAATCTACTGAAGATGCAGAAAGAATTCCAATAACAAGCCTTGTAAAATTTGAACCTCTTAAGCTCCATCTAATGAATAATCTTACAGGTCATCCAAACCAGCACCCTTAAAGTAATGAACCAAACGTGAATCCAGATGACCACGTGAATATTAGAGAGAACAGGATTTCAAAACAGGTTTCTAAGTCTTCCTTCTCTAAGTGACTGTGTGATCCACCCACACTCATTCGTTCATCCTCTCACTCGTTCATTCATCCTTTTGACAACACTTTATTCCGATTAATGTGCGAGAGTGGGAACCTTACAGTCAACAAGGACTGACCCCTGTCCTCTAGGAATTCTCTGTCCTGGTAGAAGACTGGCTCGTAAATGAGGGACAATAGGGCTCTGGGAAGAAGATTAGAGAGTTCTTTGAAAGCTGTTTTTGTGGGGGAGAGGGTCAAAGGAAGGCCTCTGGGAAAGAACGACTTCTGCACAAATACGCCAAGGAGCCAGGTGATGGAGCCCAGAGGTCCTTGCATGCACCTGGAACAGCCTGTGGAGAAATATTAAATCAAAATGGGGCTGATCTGAGAAAGGATGCAGAGACCCATGAGGCTGGTTTGGGAAAGAGTCCCGTGGGCTTCACAGTTTGGGTCAAGTCTGAAAGCGAGGCTGAACTGCCACAAGGTTTATAGCCGGGTTGGGGCAGCACAAGCAGATGTGCGACTTCAAGTGATTGCTCCGGACACAGTTTGGAGGATGAATCTGAGGGGCCAGGAGTCGAGATGAGGACGGTGGCTGCAGCTAAGCCAGTGGTCATGGAATGGACAAGGAGAGAAACAAATGACGGGCGGACACAGGGGCAAAGGGTTCAGTGACGAATGGGACAATACCGACACGTCACCCCATAGGCTTGTTGTAAAACCTGAATGAGAAAACAGATCGGAAACTGCCATACGAACAACTGTGTTATTATTACCGACAATGTGGGAAAGTGTGGAATTTTCTTTCAAGAAGCCCGAATCGTAAAGCAAAGAGTGCTCCCCCGGGACATTGAAATGTGTCGCCCTCGCCTTCTATTACGAAACCTTCGATAACAGAAAAGGAACAGGACCCTCCAGGGCGGGTGAGGCTGGCCACGGTCCCAGCAGGCAACCACGGCCCGTAATCTCCACTCTGGTCGGGCCTGTGCTCTCCGCCAGTTCTGTTTTAACCTCAGGGTAAAATGGCAATTTTATTCATATTAATACACTTGCATAAAGTGCTAATTTACTCCATCATTTTCCTAATTAGCTCCATTGAATTGTAAGGCTCATCTGCATGAATCATGAATCCCCACACGCCTTTTCCAGTGTCTGCCTTGTCCCTGACGAGGGAAGCACGGAAGGAAGAAGAAACGCTCATCCGCAATGCTTTGCTCATCTTGGAGAAAGACAGCCTGCTTTCTGAGAAGATGGTAAAGGCATCGAGAAGGACCATTACTTAAAGCTGGAGAGACACTGGGAGGGCAGCCCTGCCTTTCTTTTAGAATAAATAAAATGCAGCCTTTGTTCTGGGTTTGACTAGCTCTGTCGTTTCCTCTTGGAATGTGCTAATGAATGTCGACTCCTTTCCAGCTGAGACTCAACTCCACTCAATCTGCTCGTGTCACGGGGAGGAAGATTAAAGGCGATGAGGTAGAGCAAGAAGAGTGGGTTTATTTGATCAAAGAATAAAGGAAATTCATGCTCCCTTTGTTCTCTGGACTAGTTATCTCAATTGGATTGAAAACGGAGCTATTCATAAAACGGACAAAATTAACGTCAAGAACCTTTAACAAATTCCTAACAATAAGTTAATGAGAAGAGTACAGCAAACCAATAGAAAAATGGGCAAAATAAATGAACAGGCATAGTAGAGAGGAGAAAACACACATGAAGAAATTATAAATGAAGACTAAAATTACATAGCTTTTTATACAGAATCAATCTGCAGAAATGAAAATGTCTGTCCCTACGCGGTACTAGAGGAAGATGTGATTCCTCAAGCTCTTTAGACATTGCTGGTGGGAGTCCAAGCTGGTGTTTCAGTGGGCAGGTTGGCAATACCTTCTATACTTAAACATTCCCAAACTCTGGGGCCCAGAAATTTCTCTCCTTGGCATGTCTGTTCCTAATAGCCTTGTTCATGAACAGGAAAAAAATCATGGATTAAGCATAAAAGCTCATCAGCATTAAGTGGGTAAATGAACAGAGGTATAGTCACAAGTTGGAATAATACACAGCCGTCAAAGTAAACGAACCGCAACAAAGCACAAAAAATATGATCTTAGAAGCACAAGAAGTGGAAAAGTTTCTTCAACATTACACATATCAGAATGCATGCCCTTTTTATGAAGATGAAAAACAACAAAACCAAAAATTCATTATATATATATACACACACACACACGATGAGACTGTATCAGAATGAAAGCACGAGACGGACACAAAATTCTCGATGCTGGTTACCTCTCGAGGGAGGCGGGAGGAGGAATTTTGAGGCGGTCATGTGGGTGATGACAAGGTCTTAGCCTTTGCGTTTTTTGGAAGGGTTGTATGTGTTTGCTTATTATATTATTTTTAAAAGAGAAAAATAAGAGGTTGGTCACTCACAGAATGCTGATGAGAGGGTTTCGGGGACCAATGGTGGTAAATAATCCGATTCTGTGCACCTGAGTTTCGTTTAGAAAAGGTAAAACCTCAGCCATCAAACATCTTTTTCTTGACATGGTTCGTTTTTAAAGAAAAAAAAAAATCTTTCTACTCTATCATTACTCTACGTGTCTCCTTAACAAATGTCTTCATTTTATTACCCTTGGATGAGCTTCCTGATTTACCAAGGTCGCGGCAAGTGAAGAAAGGCGAAAGGAGGAAGAGCAGGAAAGGATGCGTGTGACTTAGAGCAGCTGAGGCTAAGGGTCTCTGGAGATAAGAGACTCTGAAAGCGGGCTGGGGGGTTCCAGAGAGATGTGGTCCAAGAATCTCAGGCAGCGCTTGCCGGGTGGATGGTTCGAGTAGGTGCGGGCACCTGCACTCCTCTCTAGGTCCCAGCTCACCGCAGAGAAATGCCCTGGCGGCGGTGTTCTCACGCACCTCCTCTCCTCGTGTTTCTGTCAGTGTAACTCAGCACCGAATCCAGGCAACAATCACCTGTACTAAGGACCACACTTTCTATTTGTACAGCACCTGTGTGCTGCTCACACGAGTCTCTCAACAGCCTCAGGAGCAAGGGCGGGCTCGCTTCTCTTTCCTTATTGTCGTAGGAAATAGCTGCGGTCTGGAGGGACCTTACTTGGACGACCCAGGAAAGAAAATTCTGTTCACCAGCCTGCCATGTCCTTTCCAAGATTCCATCCAGAAAGGAAGCGGCTGAAACAGGGAGCTCAGACTCACAGGTACTGAATACGTGTCTGTGCACTGAAATCTTTACCTCATTTAATATTTACAAGACCCCTAGGAGGTAGGCTGTGTCATCACCTCCCTTGTAAGGACAGAAAGATGGAGAATTCAGAGAACCCACGTTATTAGCTGTGTGAACTAGAGCAACTAGCTCAAGCACTCCAAAGGTTCATTTCCTCGTCTAAAAAAATGAAAACTGGGCTTCCCCGGTGCCGCAGTGGTTGAGAGTCCGCCTGCCGATGCAGGGGACGCGGGTTCGTGCCCCGGTCCGGGAGGATCCCACGTGCCGCGGAGCGGCTGGGCCCGTGAGCCATGGCCGCTGGGCCTGCGCGTCCGGAGCCTGTGCTCCGCAACGGGAGAGGCCACAGCAGTGAGAGGCCCGCGTACCGCAAAAAAAAAAAAAAAAAAAGAAAAAGAAAAAGAAAAAGAAAACTATAAGAGTAATGAACATCATGGAGTTATTGGGAGAAATAATGAGATGAGGTGTGTTTAAAAGAATAAACTGCACGAAGGTGACAAACGGTGTAAGTATGACTGAACCCCTGGGTATATGATCCCAAGCCCTGCCCTTTCTCGGAACACATAATGCAGACAGCTAAGCAGAGCACAGTGCAACCCAATTCTGAGAACCACTGCTCAAGGTACTGCCGTAAGAGAAAAGGCCACAATTAATTCTCACCAGATACCCCTTTTCACACCTGCCAGAGCTCCAGAGAAGTCATCTCTCCACAACTTGGTTATTATTAGAACCACAGACGAGAAAATCTTTTCACTGGCAAGAGACTAAGACATCGAATTCCGTCCGGCGTCTGCTTTAAAGAGTAGGAGTGGAGTTAGATTATCAGTGACATTTTCTCAGTGGAAAGATTGCCAGGATCGTATTTGTATTCATTTTCATAAATGCAATATATAAGCCACTAATAGAACAAAATCTACTAATTAAATTTCATTCAATAATGCATTTTTCACCTTTCCTTAGTGGTGCCCTGTACCTTCCTGCCAGCACAGTGCTAATAACGTCTTAGTTAGCTTATAAATGGGGCTTATCATTAAATTTGAAATATTAGCAAGCATCAATGAGCCCCAAGTGACAGCACAGTACATAATTTGAAAGGGTTTTATACTGCAGACCTAGTTTTTGCTTAATTTAATTTATTTATTAACAATTAAACATATGGATTTGGAAGGATGCTAGCTCAGCTGCTCCGGCAGCCCGGTCCTTCGATATTTGCCTAAACTAGGAAGAGAAACAGCAGCAAACCTGAAGCTCACGCCTCTGAAAGAAAGGCTCCTTTTATAATCCCTTCATGTCTTGGGACGGACAAACTGTTTATTTCCTACCCCAAGATTGATTTTTGATCCCGTTTTCACTGTAGTTTACCTTAACAGTTAAGGCCTTTGTGTTCAGTGAATTATTTGGAAAAGGTTTATAAATTCCATATTCATATTTGAAAAAGGATTATAATGCCTCTATTGTCAATAGCAGGTTATAGAGCTTCAGGGTTTCTAGCATGCATGTGAGGGGCTGGGGAGGACCTGGTATATATGAGTTAGGGAAAAACACATTTTGAACTAACACTGACATTTCATCTGATAAAATTCTCCAAGGGTGGGTGAGGCCCAAATTATCACGATTATCCCACTGGATTGACAAAGAAGCTACGGCTCGGGGCAGGGGTTGGGGAGCTGCCATTCTTCGAAGTCCACAAAACAAGGTAGAAACAGAGCTATGACTGAACTAGATGAACCCGCACAGGCTTGCCTCGAAGTCTCTGCCAAACCTGCTCTTCTCTGAGTTCAGGCATCTGGACCTGTACCCCTTTCTCTAGCCAGAGAGAGACATCGCTCAGAAAAGACAACAGAACATCCACTGGTATTGAAATAATGTCTCCGCCTGCATTCGTATTTATTGAACAAATTGCATTAATTCCCTTATTCATTTATGTATTCCAAACCGACATTTATCCAATACCTACTTTATGCCAAGCAGCTTTTTAAGCATCAGGGGCACCATACGAAACAAAGATAAAATCTCCCTGTCCTCACGGGGTTTATGTTCTAGTGGGCGGGGGGAGGCAGGCAGCAAGTAAAACAAATGAGCATATTATGTGACTGATTAGGAAGTGTTAATGGAGGGGAATAATAAATGGGGAAAGGGAATAGGGAGCGTTGAAGAAGCTGGTGTTTGTGATGAGAAGACAAATTTAGGATCTGATCATGTTCCCTTTCGGGCTGCATCAGAGAACGGGTGTTCAACACCCACCCCCATCCTCACCCCCGCCCCAGGTATACTCACACTCTCAGCACATCAGCCTTTTCTTTTCCCAGACAGAGGATATCGGGATTTCTATTTGTTCTCTAATTGGCTAGAGCAATGTTGACATCCAGTGGCGAATTAGATTGATCACTGGTGCCCACACTTGTTTTTTAATCCCCGTGCATGGGAAGGACGGTGGGGTATGAGACCGGCCTGTCAGCACGGTTCGGTTCAGGGGGGCTCCTCTGCAGGCACCCACCCTCACCAGCTCCACGTACACAGTCAGGACACTGGTGTGACTGGGGTTCAACAACATGCATGTCACCCAGTGTGAGTGTGCATATGTGTATCTGTCCTCTAGATGTGCATGTTTATAGGTATCTATGAGAAGCTGTGTGTACATGCATTTCTCCTGTTCCCTACACATGGGTCTGACGCTGTGCTGTTCTACCTGGCATGGAACTCTTTCTGTCCTCAGGAGCACGCTACCCGGAACATGGAGAGAGAACGACCCTACATCCTGATTCTGTCCTTTTCCATCAGGCTGACGCTCTGTTGTCTGTTTCTAATGAAGCAAGAGCAAGCATGGCTGCCTCGGGCTTGCTTCCTTCCCGGTTGGGCTGGCTCACGGCAGCTTGGGTGCCACCGGGAGCACTGTGCCCCACGAAGACAGCCGCCGCGAAGCTGCCTGCCCATTGTCATCATGCACTCTGGGGAAGAGACACCCTGTCCCGACTCCTTACTCGGAAAGGGCCGAACACCCACACATACAGCCCCTGCTCGCCAAGAGACTCGAGTCTAGAAATACAGCTGACTAGCAGAAAGAGACTGACATCCAACTTCGCACCCAACTTTATCTTTAAATTCAGCACCTATCCAGACTGCACGCCACGTCTTATTAATTCATACCTTTACGTTCGGATCTTTTCGTTTCTGGCGGTACGCGGGCCTCTCACTGTCATGGCCTCTCCCGTTGCGGAGCACAGGCTCCGGACGCGCAGGCGCAGCGGCCATGGCTCACGGGCCCAGCCGCTCCGCGGCACGTAGGATCTTCCCGGACCGGGGCTTCGTGTCCCCTGCAACGGCAGGCGGACTATCAACCACTGCACCACCAGGGAAGCCCACACAGGTAACTTTTTTTTTTTTTTTTTTGCGGTACACGGGCCTCCCACCGTTGTGGCCTCTCCCGTTGCGGAGCACAGGCTCCGGACGCGCGCAGGCGCAGCGGCCATGGCTCACGGGTTCCCGGATGTGGGATCTTCCCGGACCGGGGCACAAACCCGTGTCCCCTGCGTCGGCAGGCGGACTCTCAACCACTGCGCCGCCAGGGAAGCCCCGGATCATTTTTATTCAGTATTGACAACCTGCAGATCATTTTCGCACTGGATCTGAGGCTGAGCCCCCCCCGCCCCCGCAAAGCTGCATTTGGAAATCCTTTCTACCTCCGGGTGTGGGAAAACAGAAGGAAAAAAAGGCCCTCTAACGAGTTTAACACACTCCACAATTAAATATTGACTGGAAGTTCTCTCCAAGTCTTTTTCCCTCCATCTCTCTGCCGCCACAGGGACATGTCTAGATGTGATTCCTAAGCTGTCCCCATCCAGTGATTACGTTCATTAGGACACCAGCCTTGTGGTTAAAGCACTTTCCTTGCTGCTGCACGTTTAATTAGACAACTCTTCCCCAGAAATTATTTATAGCCAGGCTCCAGAGCTATTGTTAGTCCGAATGTAAATAAGATTCAGGGCGGGAGTCCCAGTGTGCCCCAGCGGCTGGCGCGCTCCTGCACGAGCAGCCCGGCAGGCACCCGGGACTGCGGCCAGGGCTGTGCGGCCAGAACTCGGGCTATTAAAAAGCCCAGGCGCGATTTTCTAATTAAACTTTTGATACAGAACCACACAAAAGACTAAATCTATCAGGTCAGCCTGAGTGCACGGAGGAGGAGCAAAGGGGAGACGAGGGAAGGGCCAGAGCCCTGCTTGGGAGAAGGGGTGTGCAGGAGGGGGAAGGGGAGGGGTGGGCCCCTGTGCCCCTGTGCGCGGGGCAGGCATTTTCCTGCGTCAATGTGCACTTGCGATCCCTGATGGCCCCAAGGGACGTAAGGAGGAGACCTGACACCAGCCTCTGTACTCCGTGCCGGAACGGTAGCAGCAGAATGGAACAGGGTCCCTGCAGTGGAGACACTCAGGTTATTGTAAATGATACAGACTCGTGATCAAACCAAGAAAGCACAGTAGGAAAGAGCTTTAGTAACATCAACAACCACTATCCATTGAGCACGTAACAGACACAGGCACTTTACATGCCTTATTTCATTTACCATGCACAATAAACCCGGGAGTTGAATGCTGTTATTGTAATACCAATTTTCAGCTGAGAAAACTGAGACTTTAAAAAGACAACTCTCTGTAGATCACACAGTTAGTAAGTAGCTGCCTATGAGACCCAAGCCCCTAAGTAACCATCGCTTTACCGTCTACTGGTGCACGTGATGCCTGCAGGAAATTGTGCTAGAGGGAGCTTTGCCAAGGCGACCGAGGATGAGTTGGGTATTGAGGCATGAAGAGGAGTTTGCTAGGTAGACAGTAGGGGGAAGGAGGAAATGGCAACCCAGATGTGCTGTGACTGTCACATTTATAGAGAGAACTTGGATCTAGGGGCTAAAGCTCTTACCAAATGGTAGCAGTAGCAGTAATAATAATACAAGAGAATGTGGAAAGTCAGAATTGGAATCCAAAATGCTAAAAAAAGGGCTTCCCTGGTGGCGCAGTGGTTGGGAGTCCGCCTGCCGATGCAGGGGATACGGGTTCGTGTCCCGGTCCGGGAGGATCCCACGTGCCGCGGAGCGGCTGGGCCCGTGAGCCACGGCCGCTGCGCCTGCGCGTCCGGAGCCTGCGCTCCGCAACGGGAGAGGCCACAGCGGTGAGAGGCCCTCGTACCGCAAAACAAACAAACAAACAAAAAATTAAAAAGCTAAAAGCTCTTGGGTTTTTTTTCTCTTTTTCAAATGTTGGCTGTGTTCATATGATTAAGAAGAGGGTAAGGGAGTAAAGGGGACAAGACGGAGGAGTGGGATTAGGTTTGTTCCTTCAACCAACCCCCCAAATCTCTCTTCACTGCTACGCATTCATTCTGGATGATTCTACCTGGACCTTAGCGTATTTCTAACAAACATCAATCCTCATCATAGACTAGGCAACTACGCGTGTTGTATTCCCGGAAAAGGAAAGGCATGGAGAAATGCCTTGCCCAAGACCTCCTTACCCAGCTGGTTCGGTCCCGGCACACGGGGGGGAGGGGGGCTAAGACGAAGACTCGGCTTGCGACCCTCAGTGTATTTTTCTTCCCTTTCACCACAAAGCAGACAATCTGGCCAGAAAGGTCTGTCTTGGCCGTGCTTCCCGTGCACCCGTATAGATGGCATCACGGAGTCATCCTTCTGTTACTACCGCTGAGGCCAGTTCAGACAACCACACTGGCAGGAGAGCAGTAGAGAAGCCGGGATGTCTATTGTTTTAAACGTGTAATTGATTCTAATTCATCACTTATTGCTCGGTGACAGATTTTTATACAGTTTATTATCTCTGCAGCAGCCGGAGGGCCGGCTCCTATCGTCCCTGGGCTCCTGGCGTGGCCTCAGCCGTGGCGCCGCCTTTATCTGTCTGATTAAGTTAGGGAATCTGGTATCTCAGGGTCCCCGGGTAACTGTCAGCAGTACACGTCCTCCAAAGGCAGGACTAAAGGAGCCTTTCACCCCTCTCCTCCTTGACCTGCCTGTCACGGTTAGTCTTCTTGTTTGCTGATTAGTTTGGGACTCTGGGTCCCCAGGACCTGGGAGATAGCTGTCACTCCTGCGCTCTCACCACACAGATGCCGGCACCTGAGTGACCCCAGGGCCCCGGGAAAGCGACAGACGCAAGAAGAGGCAGGGCAGCCCCCTGGTACCGCCACTTTCTGGCTTCTCTGTGGCTTTGCTATCAGCCCAAGCCGACACACATCCCATCGGACTCTCCCTTCCGGTGGAAGCCTTTTTGTTCTGTCCTGGGGGATCAATGCATTTCCCTCCAAGAAGAACGCCAGTGAATGGCTGTCCTCCCGGGAAAGCTGCTCTTCTCACCCACTTCTGCTCAGCACAGCCCACACTTGACTGGGGACTCCGGTGCTGTGCTCGTGCACGTGGCGTCCGCAAGGGACCCTCCAGGCTTCTCTGCTTCTCAGACAGCAGGGAGCCAGGCAGGAGGCCAGCAGGAGGGGTGGGGGGACCCGCCTCACCATCCCACCCTGGGATCTCAGGAGAAGGCTCCTGGCCAGTCTGGCCCGCTGGAGGCACCTCAGGCTCCTCCTGTTTTGTTTGCTTCAAAGAGCCTGTGTGTTCCACAAGTTTCAATTCATCCCTCACAAAGTTTCCTGCTTCTCCCACTCTTTTTTTTTTTTTTTTTTTTTTGGCTGCACCACAAGGCATGGTAGATCTTAGTTCCCCAACCGGGGATCGAACTTGTGTCCCTTGCATTGGAAGTGTGGCGTCTTAACCACTGGACCGCCAGGGAAGTCCTTGCTTCTCTCACTCTTGAAATCTTGACCTGTATCCACCACATCCTGGAGCAGATACTCTTTCCAGGGTGGTCCTGCACACAAATGTTGTGTCTTCAGCCTCACGACAAAACAAAACAGTTCTCCTCTCCGCGGTCCCTTTGAAACCTAGCTGGCTTTGGCGCACACCAGAACTCCGTGTTCTGTTCAAACTGGGACCCAGCCCTTGCGTGACCGCTACTTAGCCCCTTCCTCCTGACCCCTTCACGGTCAGAGCCCACAGAGGTGGGCTTGGGCAGAGGTCCGTTCTCTGACCCGAATGTCCTGTGGCCACATGTCTGTCCTCCAAGACAAGGGTAAAATATCCACTCTCCTTGGGGACCCTCCCCGTGTCCCCAGGGAGGACGCCACATCCCTGCTCTGTCACTCCCCTTCCCTTTCGGAACTCTCTCATCATCATGGGACAAACTGCTGACGTCTTCCCCAGCAGGCTGTCAGTGAGGAAGTGCTGCTAATTCTACATGATTTGACGGCACTCGCTCGATGGTCTGTTAGACACAGGTTGGCCCTTTCTCCCTCTCATCACTGGAGGGAGTCTGTCTTTACTGGTCCGTATGGCTAGCTGTTCACGGCCCCCCAGTGGAGATTTTCTGTCTCCTCCACGGGTTCTTCATTCACCTTAGTGTCTACGCAGCCCCTCAGTCTTTGTCGATTTCCATAGGTATTAATAGCCATCGGAGCAAAGCAACAGTCCTCCAAACAGAGGACTTTACGGTGAGGAAGGATAAAGCACTTTCAGGACAGAGCCCCGAACCGCCCATGTGCATACAAGTTTTATATACACAAAAGGCCTCTGAAGGCGTCCAGCCATCCCCCTCCTTCTACAGAAGAGGAAACTACAGGTTAACCCATAAGAAACTTATCCCAAGCCAACTAGCTGCCAGTTGGCAGGGGAGGAAGTCCCCGTTTCTCTAAAATGCCGTGGGACAGTTCCTTGCTCCCACCAGCCCTGACCTA
Organism: Kogia breviceps; assembly: GCF_026419965.1. Classification (NCBI taxonomy): domain Eukaryota; kingdom Metazoa; phylum Chordata; class Mammalia; order Artiodactyla; family Physeteridae; genus Kogia; species Kogia breviceps. The sequence goes on from NC_081316.1 coordinate 119,589,958, forward strand.
CCGGGCAGCAGCTCTTCTCAGTTCATCATGGGAATGAGCTTTGCCTCTGGAGAAGGAATTCATGGCTCTGAACCTACTACCATTTCTCTTCCAGATCACAGCCTCCCCCAGGTGGAAGGACCTCTCTCATCCTCCCCGCAACCAGCAATGGCCCCGCCGTTTTCTACAGCAAGTGTAAAGCACACACAGACTCAGTTTAGGGACAGTTAATTTCCAGTTCTTTCCAGATGGGTTGGAATAATATCCCCAGGTGGTAAATACATTATTAAGAAGGCAGTTTGGTGTGAAATTGGCTATTAAAATATAGATAAAGTTTAATATATTGAGCTCCTTGTCAGAAAAATCACTTTACAGGGAGCTTATTATTTGTTTGATATTAAAAGAGTCACAGCTCTGCTCCAAGTGACAAATGTGGGGGGGGGGGGAATGCCACCGGTAATGAACAAAAGCTTTTTAACATTTAAATTTAGGTTTTTCTTATAGCTCTGCACGCTGCCAGGAGCCTGCCAGTGCGGTGCAGCCAGAGGCGGCCATCAGAAGCCTCAGAAGCTCGGGAGCCAAGGAGGCTGCCAGCTTGGCTTTAAACAGCTTGAGTGTCCCCCAAAGAGAGAGCTACCAGATAGCAGAAGTGGAGTTTGAGGGTGGCTCCCTCGGCAACACAGTGGAAAGGAGATAGGGGTCCATATCTGGGCAGACATAAGGGAAGTCTAAGCCCCCCCCCCTTCTTTCAAAGTATCCTGACCTCCTAGAACAGAACACCTGCCTCACATGCAACCTTTCGGGAAGCCTGACTGCACTCAGCCCACCAGCTTGGGGAGCCACCTTCCCTGTGCGGGTACTTCACGAAGCCAGATGAATGAAAACTGAAGTTGGCCAGCCCCAGGAAAAGATGCTCGACATTGCTAATTATTAGAGAAATGCCAATCAAAACCACAATGAGGTACCACTTCACACCCGTAAGAATGGCTATCACCAAAAAGTCTACAAATAACAAATGCTGGAGCGGGTGTGGAAAAAAGGGAACCCTCCTGTACTGTTGGGAATTGGTGCAGCCACTATGGAGAACAGCACTGAGGTTCCTTAAAAAACTGAAAACAGAACTACCATAGGATCCAGCAATCCCACTGCTGGGCATATATCTGGGGAAAATTCTAATTCAAAAAGATACATGCACCCCAGTGTTCATAGCAGCACTGTTTACAATAGCCAAGACATGGAAGCAACCTAAATGTCCATCAACAGATGACTGGATAAAGATGTGGTACATATATACAGTGGAATACTACTCAGCCATAAAAAAGGATGAAATCATGCCATTTGCAGCAACATGGCTGCACCTCGAGATTATCATATTAAATGAAGTCAGACAGAGAAAGACAAATACCATATGATATCACTTACATGTGGAATCGAAAAAAGTGATACAAATGAACTTATTTACAAAACAGAAATGGACTCACAAACATTGAAGATAAACTTAGGGTTACCCAAGGGGAAAGAGGGGGTGGGATAAATTTGGAATTTGGAATTAACAGATACACACTATGTATAAAATAAACAACAAGGATTTACTGTATAGCACAGGGAACTATATTTAGTATGTTACAATAACCTATAATGGAAAGGATTCTGAAAAAGAATAGATACACATGTATAACTGAATCACTTTGCTGTACACCTGAAACATTGTAAACCAACTATACTTCAATAAAAGTGAAAAATAAAATAACTAATGACACAAAAAAAGAAAACTAGAGTTGGCAAAAGAGAAAGGTGTGCTAGAACTTCCAAATACAAACCTGGAACTACAAATTTGCTATAAAATATCCCTGACCAAGGTAAGTGCTTGATAGTAGCCCATGTTGGGCTATGTCAACACTCAAGGTGTCTACGGGGGGGTCATCCATCATCTACAATTGCAGGAGCTTTATAATTCCTCATACTAGCAAAATCCTCCAGGAAATATGCAAAACTCCAGAAAAGAGGAGCAGAAGTCATGAAGATATGTAAAAACCACAACCCCATTTCATTCAAAGAAAAGCCAATGGCATGCAATTAAAATTTTTTAAAAATGTTTGTGAGGAAAAAGAAGGTGGAATCGTTAGACAGCGATCCTTAAAAAGAAAAAAACTAGTGACTATGGTCAACAGAGTGGAATCCTCATTTTAATATTTAGTACACGCATGCGTGCATTTACACACGGACGCACACACACACGCACGGGGCACACATGCACACACACGCACCGATACTCCTGAGAGGAAACATCTCCCTTTTTTCCTAAGAGTGAACCTTTATAACAAGCAAACCAGACTGGCTTTTAGGCCGAATTGACAGAAGGGCGTTTCAGCAGAAGGTAAAAGTGAGGGCTACGTGTCTCACCTGGACTCCGCTGTTGTGTGGATTAAACTTCAGTCTCTCCCTAACACCATGGCCATTGGTTGTAACCAAACAGGAAACAGCAGCAGCCCACGACAAACTCTCCCTGCTAGCCAGCCCCGAGCCATCATACCACGTGCTCGGAGGGTGGAAGGGTGACCACGACACGGACTTAGTGTCATCAGTAAAGAGCAAGTGCCCGGGGCCGTCTTGAGTATGTCTCCAGGTGTGCTTCAATCAAACATCGTCCAAAGTGGAGACCACCAGGGGTACTGCAATCAGAGCCTGGGGTCTCCAGGTCACCACCTCCTCAGAGCACTGTGCTGTTGACCCCTGGCGTCAGCTGACCTCCAGGGGGAGGTTGACGTGCGCGAAGGGACCCTCCACATCTGCCCACTGGTGTCCCAATGCTCGTTTCAATGTGGTGCGATCATTGTCACGAGGGTCTTTTTAGTCATAAGTAATGAATTCCATCTTTTAAGGGACAAGAAGCTGGGATTGCAACTTTACTTTCAACAGACAGAAAGAGAGAAAACTTGATACAAATTGTTGGAAAGGGATGGAATAAATAGGTCAGATGTTAAGACTGGGGTTGAACTCTTTCAAACAAACAAGCAAACAAACCTGTATTTTTGAAAGGAGAATTGTGGGGACCAGGAATGGATCCAGGGTTTTTCCCTTAACTGATTCTATCAAATACGCACTCAGTCTGATGAAGTATGTACTACTATCTCAGTTTGATAGAGGAGGGAGATGCCACAGAGGTTAAATACCTGACCAGCGTTATACAGCTACACAGGGAAGGCAAGGATTCGATTCTGGTCTGTAGGAATGTAAAGTGCTCATTCAGGGGTCACTGGACTGGGGCCTTTTCAGTCCTTCATTCACGTCCTCACGAAGATCGGTGTCTAAATCCTGGCTTACCACGTTACTCTGCGGTAGCCTCCTGACACCCCAATGGCGGAGGCCTTTGCTTTCTCCGCCTACAAAATGAGGATGGCGATGCCAGTTCTGTGGGGCCATAGGGGTGTTTGCCGTGAGGATTAGATAAGATGGCGGATGTGAAAGTTCTCAGTAAACTCCAAAATGTTATTCAAATATAAGACGTAGTTATAATGCCATTGTTCACCTTTATATGAAATTATTTTCCATAGGTAATTGTCTGTGTGTGGAGAGAGAGAGAGAGAGAGAGAAGGAGAGAGAGAGAAGGAGATGAAGAAGGAGGAGGAGAAGGGAGATTGACTGGTTGGTTGTAGGTTATTTTCCATCAATTAACCGACCCGATAAGACCTTATGCTCACACTTTGCATGGTGCTGGACAGAGTACTTGCAAACACCTCATCTCATCTGAATTAAAACACCACCAAGAGTTGCAGGTATTATCTTCTCTACATCCGTGGGAGAAAAGGAGACCTGCAAGTCACAGTGCCTTTTTTGATATTCATAAAATATTGACTACAATTTCTCCATTCATCTGGGGATGCCAGAACATGCCAACGATGTGAGAAGAAAAATGCAATGGAAAACAAAGAAAATTTTATCTACTAACTCATTTTTTCTTTAAATTGGGAAAATGTCACTGTTGATTCTCTTATTAGTTTCCCGCAGCTGCTGTAACAAATGAGCACGTACTTGGTGGCTTGGAACAACAGAAATGTATTTTCCCACAGTTCTGGAAGCCAGATGTCTGAAGTCAGCACCACTGGGCCAGAATCAAGTGAGTCCAGGCTCTGTCCTGGGGCTCCAGGGAAGAATCTTTTCTTGGCCTCTCTGAGCATCTGCTTGCTGCTGACATTCCTTGGCTTGTGGCCACATCACTGCAACCTTCAAGAGTAGCGTCTTCAAATCTCTCTGCTCTGTCTTCAGATCACCTTCCCCTCTGTGTCGTTAAAATCTCTCCCTGCTCCCTCTTATAAGGATGTGTGGTTCTGTTTATGGCCCACTTCATCCAGGTTAATCTCCAATCACAGTTGTGCGACACTTCTTTACCATGTAAACTAAGGTCTCTGGGTCCCTGGGATTAGGGTGTGAATATCTCTGGGGGGCATTTTCAGCCTACCACTCTCCTCTCTTGTTTCTCAGGGGCAAACTTGGAAAACACTGAACACTCTTGCTTCTTATAGAAAATTAAGGTCTCTAACTCTTGATCACAGCATAGACTGAAGTCCGAGTAGGGCGTCAACGGAGAGTGTCCTTTGCTCTGCTTACAAAACACAACTTCTGCAAGAGATGGACAAATGAACACAGCAGGCCTCTGCAGGCACTTCGTGTCCCTGCCCCCTGCCTTTGACAGGCGTCAGCGTCATTCTGGATGTACAGGTTGGTGGCACCTGTTGCCTGCCCCATAGGAAGCAGGTCACTCCACGTCCTTTCACCTCCTGATGAAGCTGGCACACAGCCCTCACGCCGCTGAGGCTGGGCGGAAAAGCCAGCTGGAGAGGAGCAGGTGAGGGGGCCAAAGACCAGGGGCGCTCGGCAGTGTTCTGGTTTGGAAGGAAGTTGGGCGCCCATGCATTTCCATGGAGCAGGCGTCCCCCGGGGGGGGGTCCCTCTCCTCTGCTGTCTAATCTGAAGCCCCCCAGCTGCCACTCCTGGAGCTGATTCCCCACAGTCAACACCTCTTGGGACATAACCGTCTCCTTAGAGACTCCAGGGAGGCGTGAAAGTGTGATTCTGCTGTAGCTCTGACTTGTTATTTAATTTTTATTTTATTTTTTGGCTCCTTTGGATTCCTGTGGTGTTGATGTTTTATTAATGGCTCTGTGCTCTCCTCAGAGGCAGCTGGAATCCTGTCCATCATTTGCAACTGACAGCTGAGTACCAGCCAGGTAGAGAGGAGAGGCAGCGGCCAGGCTGGAATTGCCCTCTGTGGCTACGGACGCCTGACTGTGTCATGCTGCCTGCAACCCCCAGTTCCTCTAGGACCTTCCTGTGGGAGCCACACAGGCCTGGCTCATCCCGGACGGAGGGTCAGCTCTGCCCCACCCGTCAGCGGGTGAGGGCACCTGTGCTCCCGCCTTGCTTCAAGGCCCCCTTGACGTTAGCTGACATTAGCCTTCCATGGATTTGGCCCACACCGGACCCTCGAGTGGACAGGCATTTGGAACCTAGACCACATCTCCTCCGTTCCACTGCACCCGTCCTTTGGGAGTAAAGATGGACTGAATTCCATCCCCGAGGCAGGAATCATGGGGCTGTGATGTTTCTGTCTCCTTTCTGCCCTCACTAACGTCTATGGGTTCTCGCTGCAATGCCTGGTCCTTCCCAGTCCCTCCACTGCTCTGAGGCCATCTAACTCCGCCCTCACCCCTGCCTGGACTGCTGTGCTTCTCCACGGCCTTCTTCTGGCCCCCTTCCTCTCTCACCCATGACTTGCAGAGCTGCCTTCCACATATGCCTTCCCCTCGCTTAAAACCCTCAATGGCTTGCCATTAAGCTTAGAATGAAAACACAAACTCAGAAGGATCTCCGCATGCTCTGGGGCTCACCAACCTCTCCAACCAGCATTTCTGGACACTGCTGTCCACCCCATCCCTACTGCCAACCACAGCCCCTGGAGAGAGGAGATTCTAAGAGATTAATTGTGGGACAAAAGAATGGATAAATAAACGGCTAAAGTCTTCTCCCAGACTGCCTGGAAATAACATGACAGCAGTGTGATGTGGATTCATCCAGCAAATGAAGTTTCTGCCTAAATCAATGCCTTTTCACCCCAATTCCTGCGTTTTCTACTTTTCTACCCCTTCTACCTCTATAGTACTTGGATATTTGTCTCTTTCTGTAGGAACACATGACAGATCGTATAGGGTAAGACCAGTGTAGCTGGTCTCCTTTGCATTTCAAGAGGTGAGACATACCTTCCTGTGAGTGTGTGTGTGTGTGTGTGTGTGTGTGTGTGTGTGTGTGTGTGTGTGTGAGAGAGAGAGAGAGACAGAGAGAGACAGAGAGAGAGAATGAGAGAGATAGAGAGAGCCTGCCTTTCCTCAGGGACTACAGATGTATTCCAAACCTTCACACCATCTCTTTCTGGTGGCTCAGTAATCCAAGAATAAACTGTTAAGAATGGACAGATAGTTATTAATTATATTAAGCACATTTGATCTAGATTTTCCCTATGGATCTCTTCTGTGAGTCCCATCTTGGTGTAACCTTTTCATTTCCTTCCAAGCCCCATCATACTGTATCCTTCATTTCAGGAGGTGGGCATTCCTCTGGCCCTGAGGGGAAGGGACCACTGATGGTTACTCAGTAACATCTGTGCCTTTGCCCTTAATCACGGGCCTCAGAACGCCCAGGCGTCCGCTGGGCTGGCCGTGACCCGATGACCCAATCCCGGCTAATGGGGTGTGCGGCTTCCAGGGCGAGTTCTTACGACGAGGACCCCCTCTTCCTTGTACTTCTTCCTTCCTTCTGTCTGGAATGTGAACTTCGTGGATGTACCGAGATTAGCCATTTGGGATCTTAAAGTGCCATCGGGTGCAGAGGGCGCAGCATAACGGTGAGCCCGGGTCTCTGACCCTGGGTCACCATAAGACCCTGAATGAGCTACTTCTTCACTTTGAAGTGAGCAACAAAGTTCTATGTTGCTTTATCATCGTAACTTTTCTGTTACAGGCTGACCCAACTTGAATGAATAAACTCTGATGTTTCGCGTAAGTTTTGGTACCGGGTGCCACTGACTGCCAAGCCTCAGCGGACAGAACTATGTGACACAAAGAAAGGCTCACCGCCGTCTAGAGGGCGGCCGAGGCCTTTCCCCTCGTGTGTCGCTTTTCCTCCTAGAATCATCCCTATACCTCTTTGCACTATGAGGTGTGAAAGCCTATGCGTTGTCCTGACGGCACAACACGGGTGCTACTCGTGTCCCCAGGTCCTTCCTTCCACCCAGGCCTCGGCAGTGCCCTGCAGGTGGTCAAACACAAAGTGGGCAAACATCCCTGGACAGGGGCGGCGGGGGTCGGGGGGACCCCCAGGCACGTGCGTTTACCTGTCAAGGGGCCGCCCCGGGGTGGGGCGGGGCTTGCAGGCCGAGCAGGAGACCTGCCTAATAATTGTCTGCAAAATAGCTCAGCTATTAGTCCTTCACTCTCAAAGGCAACCATATTCACTTAATTTAAAACAGGAGGAGGCAAGGCAGAGGAAGAGAAGTCCTTCACTTGCCCAACTTTCGGATCAGATGTCAAACCAGTTCAAGAGCAGACATATCCCCAAAGCATTTCTCCCGAAATCATCAGGCGCCTCTAAGGGCGCAGGCCCGCAGATGGGGGCCTCGGGGATTTCACCCCGCACAGCACAGCGCAGCTTATTTTAGAGTTTGGGGCTGCCTGCCCTGCCTCCTCCCTTTCTTTGAGCTCATCTCTGTTATTATATTCAAAAGGCCTGCATCCTTCTAGCCTCTGCAGAGCACAGCTCCAGCTGTAAATGACCTCAGCAGAACTCTGGATTGATTTCACCTCCCTTATCTGCGTGATTAGCTCAGCCACTGAGCAGATACTTGGTGCTTATCAGCCCATTAAAAGAGTCAAAGAATGCTGTTACCAGTTTTTTATCTCTAAAATGCACACAAAGCCCTGCTGATTATTCTATTAATTTGTTAATGAACCTGTCCAGCAGGCAGATTCTCTGTTCCTTTGGAAGGCAAAGTAGGGGACTTAGCATTTAAAGGAAGGAGTTTGAGCCCTTGTATTGCTAAAGCTTAAAATTTTGGAACAGCTGCGGGAAGCTGCAACACGCGTGCTTGTTTCATTTTGTGTTTTTCATCTTTTACTGAAATAAAAGGCACACAGAAAGACACAGAAATTAGGCTGGAAAAAAATTCAGTGTCTGATGGAAACAGACTCACGCCCGTGCGGGGCGAAGCGGAGGTGCTCGGCAAGGACGTTTTAGCACTCACAGCAGGTCTTCTCAGGTCCAGATCTTCTCTTGGATTTTTACCTATTGGTACACGGATGGCAAGTCTATCCAAGAACAAAGGATTCTGGGGAAAATGGGTTATAGTTTTTTGCATATGTTGTCCTATACTTGGGAGCTACTGCAGTTGTATGTAGCAACACAGAGCGTTCCACGAGGGGAGACACGTGCCCATGTGTACCTCAAGTGCACGGGGTGCTGTATCAATAGAGTAATATTGAAACAGGAGGGAAAGGGGCAGGGCACAAGCTTTAAAAGAATGACTTGGCCATAGGACCTGACAAAAACTGGTCAGAACTAACTAGATCCAAGACGGCAAAAGATTCGACTTCCAGCAGACCTTGAGCCTCATTATACACTCATGGCAATACATTAGCATGCTAAATGACACAGCTACCAGTGCCATGACTGTCCAGAGCTAACCATAAAACGCCAAAAAGTGGGCAGTGGCCCAATTCCTGGAAATCCCCACCCTTTCCCCCTGAAATAGTTGGAATAGTCCTCTCACTCTTTAGCCTATAAAATTACCCAGGCCAGAAAAACTAACCACGCCGTATTTCGTATTTCGAGGCTTCTAGCCTTCTGAGCCGGCCCACACTCTGTCTGTGGAGTGAGCTTCTATCTGAACAAATCCACTTCTTACCTATCGCTTTTTGTCTCTCACTGAATTCTTTCTGCGATGAGACATCAAGAAGCTGAGCTCCGTTAAGTCCTGACACAAGATGTGCGATCTCCGTTAAGAGGTTCAAGTCCCAGTCTGAGCTTCATTATCACGTCACTGGGATCGCATAGTACGGCCACATGCTCTCTGGTCTTGAGTTCACCAACTACTGAAGCGCTTCAGTTTCCCAGGCTTTGGGAAGGAAGACAGCTCAAAAATAGCACCAGCGTCCAAGGAAGCCCTGGGCCATCCCACTGGCTTCAGAATTAAGGTCAGATTATAGATCGGCCACTTGTTACCCACGGCAAGAGAGTGGGTGCCTCACAGGGGGCTGACAATTGATTACCTTCCACCTCTGCTGACTGGTGAAAAATTAAGATGGAAACGGGAAGTAGGTGGTGAAAAAAAAAAAAATTCCCGTCAAAAGCAGAGCAGGATTTCCGAAGAGCCCCGTGAGCCCTTGTCCTGAGGATGTCACCTTTCGGATTTTCTTTCCTGGTGTGTGGATGCCGGGAAGTGTCAGTCTCCCTTCAGGACAGAGACAGCCATTTTCCAGGCGCCAGAAGTACTGGCCGTAGAGGTTCCCACCTGCTCCCCTCCCCGCTGCCTGGCAACTGCCCCAGGGGAATGGAGCCGCCTCTGTCCATCCAAGGTCGTTTTGCTTCATCTGAGGTCATGCTGTGTCATCTGAGGTCACCTCCATTCAAGGGGGTGGTCCGCCCCCAGGGCCCAGGCTGTGTGGGGACACAAAGATCCGTCACCCTTCCCTCATCTGCGGGTGACCCCAAAGGGCCACCTTAGCTCCAGGGTCTCCTTCAGGATTGATGGGGGTCTCTGTACAAACGCAACAAAATCCATCCTTCCCTTCAACCAGTCCCGATTTCCTCCCTTCCTGCAGGTTTTGCTCCCGGGAGCCCTCTCAAATAAACTCTCTGCAGAGTTCCACAGAACCCACCCTAAGATATCTACAACATGAATGATCTGTACACTAACGTGCCTGGTTAAGGAGTCACAGCAAGAAGACTAGATGAATTGTCTACATTTGCTAAGGACACTGGTAGGATTGTTTACTGACATGGATTGATGGCTATGTGGACACCTCCGTCAAAAGCTTTGGTTATTTAACCAGAGTCGGCACGTCCAGAAGTTTCTGAAGAGATTAAAAGCATGCTCTGATGTGTTCTATTTAATACAGAACAGTGATTTAGGTTACTATTTATTTACTTTTTACCCTTTGGAAAAAAAAAAAAAAAAAAAGGAACATTGTGTCTACCATATATAGATACAATCCCTGATCTCAGAAAACTTCAAATTTTGTAAGTAAACAGAAAAGACTTACTTGTCAAAAATGTAGCAGTACATACACATTTGGAAGAGCTGGTTAAGGTGAGAAACACTAGATTCTGGAGTAAAAAAGATGCTCACTGTCTGTCCAAATGTAATCATTTGCTATTACCAGCAGCACATGAAGGAAGTCTGGTACTTAAACTAAAAGTCAACTGTGCTGATACGAGGTCGGTGAACTGGGCTTAATGGTCAAAGTGCAAAAACCCCAGGTGATTGATTTCAGCCAAGTAATGTCCAGCCCCAGAAAGGTATCAGCCCACTCTGTCCTGTACCAGGCGGACAATACGAAGTGCCGGTTCATGGCCAGATGCCAGCATCCGAGGACACTGAGAGTAGCATGCCCAGAATGGCAAAAGATCCAAAAACTCAAGTGCTTGAGAACGAATGCCCACCAGCCCCTTTTCATATCCTGCAATGCACACTAGAGCGTCACATGGCCTTGCTCCTGTTTCAGGGTTCTTGTATATTTACTCCCCTCTCTCCACCTGGAATAGTCTTTTTCACTCTCTGCAGAGACAGTTTGAAAGTTACCTCCCAGGTGGCACCAATTTTCCCTCTCCTGGGGTTAGCAGTTCCCCTCTCCGGGCCCCCATCAGAGCCTTCTTCACGCCTCCTCTACCCCTCGGGACGCTAACTGACAGGAGAGCTGCCAGTGCACCGTGTTGTAGGTCCACATCTAGAGGAGCATCTGATGTAGGGTAAGTATTCTTGGATGTTTGCTAAATGGATTAGACGTGTGACTGACTCAAAACAAAGAAGCAGCAGATTCTAAGCAGATGTGTAAGAGGTGGAAGAGCCTTCAAATATTTAAAGAGTCATTAAAATATCCTTGTAACACAATGAAGAAATACGGACTGGATCATAATTTAATGGTGTGAACCTGTTATTAATTTAATAACTGTGACCAAAAGTTTCAGATGAATGAATTACTGGCAATCTGGAAGGAGGTCTCCAGTGATGACTCTGATTCTAGCCTTATCCGATTCAATTCTTTGATTAGTGTCTTGAACAAAGATACAAAAAACACACTTATCAAAATTTGTGGATGACACAAAGCTGGGTGGAAGAGTAAATAAATAGGAAGACAAAAACAGGATCCAAAAATATCTCAAGAGGCTAGAATTATGTGCTGAGTTTACTAAGTTGACATGAGGGGAAAACAGAAAGCCAAGCCCTAGGATCCAAAACAACTGTAAAATAGAAGAAGAGAAAAGAGTAGCTAAGCTGCAGCTTTTGTAAAAATCCACAGGGGGTTTAGGGCAGTGTAAGTTCATAATGAGGTCACATCCTCAACTGACTTAAAAAAAGTCAATGCAAATTTAGGAAACATGACTGGTAGTGCTGTATCTGGACAATTTTAGAATTTAGAAATAATCTAAGTTTTAGATAAACTGCTACTGGTTGTGCTCAGAACAGAGCAGCCAAACATGGAGAGAGTTCTTGAAACCATGCTGTTAAAGGAAAGCAGAATCTGGCAGAGTAAATATGGAGATGAAGGAAAGCAGAACAGGCCACCCCAGAACAGGCCACTTCGGCATATTGATTATTTTGAATTAAAGTGACTTAAAGAATAGTCAGTGCAATAAAGACACTCTGCCTGTCCTGAGTCCCCAAGAAAAAGCAGAAATGAGTCTCCCATGTGGATGCTACCCTCCCCTGTATAAGCTACAAGGATGTACCGTCCAACACAGGGAATGTAGCCAATGTTTTATAATAACTATAAATGGAGTATAATCTTTGAAAATGTTGAATCATTATGTCGTATACCTGAAACTTCTATAATATTGTACATCAACTACACTCAATAAAAAAGAAAAAGAAACAGAAAATAATAAATAAATAAATATATATTTTTTAAAAATAGCATGCCCTGAAAGCCTCTAGAGAAGCTACGTTCCGTACAAGATTGATGCGTTCGTTGCATCGTTGTTCGTGCTGCCAGGGATCTTCTTGCTCCTTCACTCACCTCCATCCCCTGCATCCCTCACTGCCCCCTAAGGGGCTATACTTTATTCCTGCCAGGTACGCAGAGCACTTGCCTCCTTATATATTGCTCAGAGCAGGGGCTGACGAGCCTTTCTGTAAGGGCTGGATGGTAAATATACAGGCTCTGTGGGTGATACAATCTCCGTTACAACTACTCAGCTCTGCTGTTGTAGCATAAAAGCAGCCGGAGACAACCTGTAAACAAATGGGCATGACCACGTTCCAATACAGCTGGCCGGATCTGGAACACAGGCTCATAGCTGGTTGACACCTGGTCTTGGACAAACGGTTCTCTGCTGGGAGCAATTTTGACCCACAGGGGACACTAGGCAACGTCTGGAGACATTTTTGGTTTTTACAACTGGGAGTAGAGGTATAATTTCTCTGGCATCTAGGGGGTAGAGATCAGGGATGCTGTTAAACATCTCACAGTACACAGGACAGCCCTCGACAATAGAGAATTATCTGCATCAAAATAACAGTAGCGTCAGGCTTGAGCAACCCTGGTCTAGACAAAATCATCATCACCATCATCATCATCACCATCATCATCCCCATCATCCCCATCATCACCAGCATCACCACCATCATCATCACCATATTCACCATCATCACCACCATCACCACCATCATCATCACCATCACCATCATCATCATCATCATCATCACCATCACCATCATCATCATCATCATCACCATCACCATCATCACCATCATCACCACCATCACCATCATCACCATCATCACCATCATCATCATCATCATCACCATCATCATCACCACCATCATCACCATCATCACCATCATCACCACCATCACCACCATCACCATCATCACCATCATCACCATCATCACCATCATCATCACCATCATCATCACCACCATCATCACCATCATCACCATCATCACCACCATCACCACCATCACCATCATCACCATCATCACCATCATCACCATCATCATCACCATCATCATCACCACCATCATCACCATCATCACCATCATCACCACCATCACCACCATCATCATCACCACCATTATCATCATCACCATCATCATCACCACCATTATCATCATCACCATCACCATCATCATCACCACCACCATCATCACCATCATCATCATCATCACCATCATCATCATCATCACCATCACCACCATCACCATCATCACTATCATCATCATCATCCCCGTCATCCCCATCATCCTTTGCGTTTGTCTCAGACCTTCAGCATCAACCTCAACCTTCTGCTTGACTTCTGGAGCCCACAGGACTACAGAACCCTAGAAGATTTGGGGTGGAAGCACTTGTAAAACAAAGAGGGGAAATGTGAATCTGTCTGTTAATTCAACACAATGTAAAACAATTCAATGTAAACATCTCTCAAAGAAGAGTTTTCTTTAATAAAGCTGCGTGTTGCACATGGCAGAAACTAACCCATAGTTTAAATTAGTTAAATTAAGAATAAAGGTGGAATTGAGAGATCTTCTAATCCTGAAATTTTGCAGTCGGGCTTCCCCATAGCACCCTGGGCATCTCAGCATCCTGACCAAGACTCACAGGAGGCTCACTTCTTGCCGGCCGGCACGTTTATCTGCGTCTGAACTGGGCTGGCGGCTCCCACAGGAATTGGCGCCAGTGTTACCTAACCCACCCCCTCATTGTACAAACAAGGGAAGAGGCACAGAGAGGGTAGGTGATGGCTCTTGGTCACATAGCTATTTAGCGGTAGAACTGACACTAGAAGCATTTTTCCCAGTGAAGCTGACTTTGCTTCCCCCATACCGTTTGGGCCCTGCTGCACAATGAAAAAGGCAGTCAATTATACAAGATAAAACCTCTCTTGAATTTGGGAAAAAATACAAGAACTTTCCCTTTTGTCATGACCTACATCACTTTTTGGTGAGTGTACAATACCTCAAAAATTAAATGTTTAAAATAACGCAACGGATTACGAAAACCTAGTTTAAATGAGTTACACATCCAATTCATGCCAGCCCCACAAGAAGGCCAAATTTCATTAAAAAGAAACTCAGTAAGGCATATCATCTTTAAGCATTCTAACAAAGCTTTATTTAAACATTTTCTTTGAAGATGAAGTATCTTAGGATAATAAAGATAATTACTCATTGTAAAGCATAATGGTCCACTTGACAGAAGAAATTAAATGTATGGATAACTTCTAATAAAAATTAAAAACCTCTCTTCTACCACCCTTTTCTGTAACATATTTTTAAAGAGAGATGGTCAGAAATGCCCCCCGTCTACCTCATAAATTCACGTAGCCGCACGTGGTCAGCCTCTGCAGCATCCCTCAGGAGTCAGTGAGGGGCCCTGTGCCCTTCTGGAACCGCCAGGTGGTATCCACGGCTGCAGCAGGTGATGAGGTGGTAGTACCGTGTCAGAAAAACCCAGCGCTCTATTCAATTCTTGCCTGTTAGACAGCACAATTTTCCGTTCCTGCCGCTTCTCCATCTCAAGACGGTTATCCCATCACAGGCCTCTCTCCCATGGAGGGGGATGCGAAGCATCGCTGGGGGCCTCACAGTTCATCCAAATGCCACCGTCCATCCACCAGCAGGATGCAGAGGGCGTCCGCATTTCCACGCGAGAGATCATTGCTTTCCTTCTGTCATGCACGGAAGGCACTTGTACTTTGAGGTATCGGCTCTGCTCTGCTCTCTTGGACCCCAGGGCTCAGGGAGATGAGGCTTCCTTCTGCATGGGCACAGGAGGTCCAGTGGGAGAAAAGAGTCTACTATTTCAATCTGAGTTGAATGAAACTATCTCCTACGCCAGCCATTCTGAACACTGATCACGACCAATGTATCTGTCCATTTCCAGCCTGACCTCTCTTCTCCAACCTAGTTCTGGTGCCACATTTTCTATTAAGAAAGCTCTTGCCTAAACCTCCCAAATCCCCAGAACTTGAAGAATAAAAGGATGGATCGATTCATCTCGGTGTGTTCACCTGATGGAATAACATGCGGCGATCAAAATGAATGAGGTATACAGCTACAGACAGCACATAGGATGAAACTGAGCAGGGCGATTACAAACACAAAAAAGAGGATGATGCCATGTTCTAAATTAGAAAGACATCTAAACCATATCGTACAGTTGAAACACGCGCATAGATAGGACAAAACCAGGTAGATACGTTGCAAGATAGATCCATTGATAGACTGATAGAGTAGTGGATTAATCAATCGATCAATAGAGGGAAGTTGGAAGATAGGAGAAGATACACACAGGTAGACCAAGGTCAACGTTCTGGCTTCCGTGTTGGGGGAACGCTCAAAAGTTTGCACTGCATCAGGAAGGTGGCAAAGAAGGGAAAGAGGAGGGATGGAGAGAGCCGTGGCCCTAACAGCTGCGAGAGTGAGTGTGGCAGGGGTCACGGTTACAATTCATTCGGGTGCCTGAGTTCCAAGCAGACACAAAAACCGGATCAGTCACTCGGTGCTTCCCAACTTCCAGCTCCCGTAGCAAATGCAGGGTACCGCCTGATCCCTTTGGCAGGATGTGTAAAACCTCTCCACCGACCACTGCCTGACTTCCAGGGGCGTCTGTGTGACCGTCCGCCTGTTCCAGGCTCCCGCCGCAAGTGGCTCTGTCTTCCTTCCCACTCCTCACGTGTACTTTCAGACCACTCTGCCTTTGGTCCTACGTCTCCCCTGCCTGTGTCCTCCCCGACTAGTGTCCTCCGAGACCAGGCCCTACACCACCTTCTCCGTGACACTGCCGCCCTGCCTGACCCCTGCCACACTGAGCACGTAGGACCCCGTCCTGCTCTCCGTAGTTCCCGGGGCTCCTCCTTCAATAAACGCTCAGTAAGTCACGTTTCAGTTGGTTGTGTATCGCGGGACTCTTGGGTTTTATGAGATCTTGAAGGACAAGGCAATCTTCTCTTCATTTCATATTCCCTGGGTATAGCAATTTTCTATTGCTGACAAATCACCAAAAATGTGGTGGCTTAAAGCTGTTTGTCATCTCACGGAAGTCCAGGGGGGCTGGTGAGCTTCTCTGCGCAGGGTCTCACAAGGTTCAGATCAAGGTGTCGACCAGGCAGCGTTCTTACCTGGAGGCTCTGGGGAAGAATCTGCAACTACGCTCACTTCGGATGTTGTCCGAGTTCAGGTCCAGGTGAGACCGAGGTCCCGGATTCCTCGGGCTCCTGGCTCCAAAAGACCACCTGCATTCCTTGGCATGCGGTGTCCTCCGTCCTCAAGGCCAATCTCCCCTGGTGCCTCTAATCTCCCTGACGCCTCTTTCTGTCACCAGCTGGAGGAAGTTCTCTGCTTTAAGGGTTTATGCAATAACATCGGACCCATCTGGAAAACCCAGGATGCTGGTTCTATCTTAGGTCAGCTGTGTCATGTCACATTAACACAACCACTGGGGTGCTAGGTGTGTCCTCATATTCACGGGTACCTGGAATTAGGACGAAACCTCGCACGGAGGCCATTTTAGAGATTTTTCCTGCCACCTGCGGTATCTGCCACAGTGAATAAAAAGGAAAGGGAGAAAGAGGAAGCCTCTAAAGCCTATTTCTGCGCGCCCCGTGCGCCCCACGCCTGTACACACAGACGTGTCGCGTACAAAGACACACACTGTGACACGCCGGCGAGCGCGGCTCCTTCACACTTGGGCCTGTGGTCGTGGTCCACGCTGGCCTATGTGGGAGAAACGTCCTCAGAAGAGTGTCGCTTACGTCTGTCCAGGTAAGACCCGGAACCACTTAGAGAAGGGTCACCGCGGTGTCCTTGTGCAAGTGCAGATGTCTGGGCTCCACTTCAGAGCTAATGACTCAGAATCTCTGAGCGTGGCGCCTGGCGATAGGCGTTTTTAATAAGCTTCCCAGGGAATTCAGTATCTGAGAACCACACCCCGGGTCCCTCTCCTCTCAGAGGAGACTTTTTCCCTTTAGTCCTTGTTTACGATACCAGTCAGTGCTCAGCGGGGCAGCCGCCGTCCCGCTTTTCTCTGTCCCTGGACCACCGCACACGGCTGACCCCTCCAGTCTCAGCGCCGCCAGCGGAAGAAGGAATAACAGACCCACTCCCGGAGCGACGGCTGAACGACGGACCGGGAGTCTTCTTGAATAACAGTCTTCCGTTTCCCAGAAACTACAAGACTGGTGCAAAGAAAAGGAGAGGAGGGTGCCGGACTCTTGACAGCTGTAGCTGTGACAGGAGGGGAGCCAGCTGGCCCTGAGATCTCGCCTCCTTGGGACCCACTGTATTCCTGCTAAAACTGTCTTTGGTCAAAGTAATTACTCTCTTAACTAGGGTTGCTTTCGAGAAAAGTCTAAAAGGAATAGAACATGCAGGGAATAAGAGAAAAAAATGGGAATAATCGCATTCTTTCTTTTCTGTGCTTTCCTCTTTTCTTTCTCTTTTGGCCCGTCTCTCCTTTTTCTTCCTCTCTCTTTTCTTGTTTTGATAGCCAGAAACACTACAACCAACCTTCAAAACCCATGTCGACTCAGACATGCCCTTCTGCAGGTCAGAAAAGTCTGACCCTCTTTTGAAGCCAGATTACCAGTGAGATACGAGGAAGAGAGACAAGAAATCGTGCTCCGAACTGTATCCAGAGGTCAGACAGTCCACTGTGCGGCTGCTGGTTCCACACCAGCCCCCGAGAAGCCAGACAGTAAAGGGCCCCAACTGGGCTCGCGCCGGAAACAGCCTCCGCCGGATCCCAAAGGGTGGGAGTGTCCGGGGACACAGGGTATCACCCGGCCCTGTATGCCCGAGGCACACTGCTCTGTCCCCCAGCAACAAGCCTCAAAGACAGGGCAGCTGAAGTCACGCCGCCGGGGTCAGGCCTTGAAGGAGGCCTGACAAAGGCGGCCTGCGTCCGGCTCCCGGGAGCCCCAGCCTGGCCCTCGGCCTCCGCGGTTTGCCGAGTACCAGCGATCAGCGTCCCGATCCCTGTACCCACCTGCAGGCCTCACATTCACCGCGCCAGAAGGGCCAGTGAGGAGTATCCCACCTCTGCTGTCTGCACACGGGTATCTGGCCTGTGCCTTGGTTGCCTCCTGCAAGCACGGCTGAGAAGACCCCAAGGATGGACTCCCGTGGGCCGGCGCCAGTACTCAAAGCTACAGAGAGGAGAGGGCTGCCACAGCGCCGCCCTGTGCTGGACGCTCCCGGGACCCTGAGGATCTGAGTAGAAAGTCTACGCACTGAGCAACATTCGGGCGGGAATGAGGGTGGCCCAGCCCCAAGGTGACCTCTGAACCAGCCCCTCGCGGAGCAGAGATAAGTGTGGTCAGACAGCCCCTGCCCAGCCTCCCCGCGCAGACACCACTTGATATTTGAATCTAAAGGTTAATTAAGTGCAGCTGCCAGGCAGAAAGGCCACAATCAATTATCGTGTCTTCTTGTCCACTTCAGCCTATTCTTAATTATGTTCCCTGGGTTTGGGGAAGGAGGTCTTCCAGCCAAGTTTTGGAAAAGAGGAGCTCTTTTGTTTGGAAGGCAGACCTGCCCTCCTGGACCACAGCACTCAACTTCATCATCCCGGGGACGGGGGGGTGTCCCACGGCAGTCTGTCACAGCCAAGGGGCACTGGGCAGGCTCTGGACAGAGTGTCCTGGAGAGCGTCCCAGGCAGCCCCCACGGGCATGGAGCGAAGCGTTTCCCTTAAGGGATTTCCTTGAGAGCAGGGCCACTCTCGCTGCGGCCTCCAGCGGCCCAGGACTGCTCTCCGGGACGTGCCACAAAGCTCGTGGCCCTGCACTGGCCTAGCGCCCACCTGCCATCTGTGTGTCAACGTCCTCGCCCACCCACGTGCCCCCCGGTGCGCACGTGGGCACATGCCGAGCTCTCTGTCATCATTAACTGTTTAAAATTCCAGTGCTGTTCATCGAAGTGGTGCGGGCTGTGTTCTCATTAAGGAGATCAATTCCTGTTGAATATTCACCTCCAGGGGCGGATGTGGTCGGAATGAGCTGATGGTTTCTGTCTGGCCCGCCCGAGCTAATGAGTGGCCGCCGCCATTGCAACATAATCACTGGCCTGCAATCAGTCAAGATAACAAGCCGAAGCGCCTGGCAGGGATGCTGGCTGTTCCACGTAAACAGACACAGGAAGAGGGTCTCACAAACGGCCTGTCCGTCTCAATGAGCCAGGCCAGGTGGGACATGGATGGGTAGGTAGGTGGCCGGTCCCCCCGGCTTGAGCCCCACCTTCTTCCCCATATGACTTCCCATCGTCTCACCCACAAATTCTGCACATGGCTGCCTGCAAAAGCCCTTAAAGCCCTTTGGCTGCCTCTAGCACGACTCGTTCCTACGCTTTAGTCCTAATTCAAGAGCCCCGTCCCATGAGAGTCTCCTGAGAAGGAGCCCGCACCCCCGCGAGGGGCTGGGGGGTCGGAGCCCCGGGAGCGCCCCAGCAAGTATTTCCTCTGCCCTGAGCTGTCTGCGCCACGGAGCAAGCAGCTGGGGTTCTTTCTCCTCCTCTCCTTCCTGGGAACTCAGCGTTAGAGGGTGGCAGACGGTGGTGTTCAAGACCGACCGATAAAAACAAACCAGCGTCCAAAGCTCTTGCCTGGCCCCTGGGAATGTTGGAGGGTGGTTTTTCTGAGCTAAGGGAATGAGACCAAACAACTTCAGAGTTAAAAAATTAGCTAACCGTATGGAGAGGCAAGGCTCTCCTTTTAAGATTTGGGTTCATGCACGCCAACTTCAAGAAATCCCATTAAGAAATTGTGTTATTTTACCTTTTCTTTTCTTTTTTCCTCCATCTTTCAGAAAATGTTGCATTAGTGGACCTGAGCAAGGAATGGATTTTAATCTCTTTTACCCCAACCCCTTGCCCTCTGCTTCACATGTTTCTTGTGTGGGTTGTTCTAACCGACATCACAGACACTTAGCCTAAGCAACAACCACACCCTGGCAGCCTCCCTGAGGGAGTCACGCCGTGGACCCGCCTGCTGCTCGCTGCCCCACTGCAGACTTCCTACGAACAGCCATGCGGCCGCTGTCATGGACCAGAGGCGAGGCGTTGGGAATACACGGTCCTCACCGTCTAGTAAGAGGGCACGTCCGCGTAAGTGTGAACGACTGCAAAAGAGAGGGCAGGCCGTTGACTTTCGACGCTGAAATACAACATTTTCCTGAATTTTTAGGCCAGAATATTTTCTTAGAAATAATCACACAGGCACACCTCGCTCTGCTGTGCAGGGATTGCTCACGCTTCACAGATACTGCATTTTTTACAAATTGAAGGTTTGTGGCAACCCTGTCTCCAGCCAGTCTATGGGCGCCGTCTTCCAACAGCTTTTGCTCACTTCGTGTCTCTGTGTCACATTTTGGTAATTCTCACAATATTTCAAACTTTTTCATTATTATTGTATTTGTTATGGTGATCAGTGATCAATGGTCTTCGATGTTTCTACTGCAGAAACATTACAACTTGCTGAAGTCTCAGATGATGGTTAGCATTTTTTAGGAATAAAGTTTTTTGTTTTTTTTTTTTTTTTGCGGTACGCGGGCCTCTCACTGTTGTGGCCTCTCCCGCTGCGGAGCACAGGCTCCGGACGCGCAGGCTCAGCGGCCGTGGCTCACGGGCCCAGCCGCTCCGCGGCATGTGGGATCTTCCCGGACCGGGGCACGAACCCGCGTCCCCTGCATCGGCAGGCGGACTCTCAACCACTGCGCCACCAGGGAAGCCCAGAATAAAGTATTTTTAATTAAGGTATGGACATTGTTTTCTTAGACACATGCTACTGCACACTTAATAGACTACAGTGCAGTGTAAACATAACTTTCAAATGCACTGGGAAACCAAAAAGTTCATGAGACTCACTTTACTGTGATATTGGCCTCATTGAGGAGGTCAGGAAACGAACCTTCAACGTCTCCGAGTTGTGCCCATGACTCCAGGGACGAATAGACTGCCTTTATTAATGACCTCAAGAGGCAAATGGGGACTCCAAGCGAGAGCCCTCAGTATACCTCTCTGTTCAAGAAAATCTGTTAGGGCTTCCCTGGTGGCGCAGTGGTTGAGAGTCCGCCTGCCGATGCAGGGGACGCGGGTTCGTGCCCCGGTCCGGGAGGATCCCACGTGCCGCGGAGCGGCTGGGCCCGTGAGCCGTGGCTGCTGAGCCTGCGCGTCCGGAGCCTGTGCTCCGCCACGGGAGAGGCCACAGCGGTGAGAGGCCCGCGTGTATCGCAAAAAAAAAAAAAAAAAAAAAAAAAAAAAGATCTGTGAGTCCCTAGTCCAGGATTTCTGTAATAGATCCTGGGTCACAAGCTGAGGACACAGTTGCAGATAAGATTGCTCAACAGCAGTCGGGTTCCTGTGTCTCAGCTGGAGGGACGGTAACCAGGGCAGCTGCACGGAGGGTCACCAGGGGAATGGGGAGCACAGGGCTCTCTCCCTCTGTCACATGGAGGAAAGAGAGACTCTTGCCACTTGCAGGTATGAGCCGCATGTCACTGGAGAAAAGTGGTGATAACCGGATGTCATTTCTAATCTTGCCTCTCGTGGACAAGGCTGGGGACAGTAAGGAAATGGGAAATGGCAGCTGGTGCCACTCAGCATTCCAGCTCACCTGTCCTCTGATCCTCATCAGCTATTAGGAGAGCTAATTAAGCCAGCGTCCTGCTCATACAACCGCCACTGAGCTCGTGGAACGTAATCTACACCCAGTGCACACAACAAAATAGCACACCCTGAACCACGAGTACCGGGGGACATGGGAGCATCCGCTCGCCCATGACAGGACAGCGTGCTGGGCCTGGCATTCGGGAAAAAAGCAGGCAGAACGCTTACGCCTTGAGAGTCTGCTTTCGAAGCACAGGCAGTGATCTGAATACACACAAATAGTTGAAAGCGCAGCGAAGTAAAATCACTGAACGAAGCCATAAATGAGAGGGAGGCACTGACACCCCGCACAGGACACAGTGGATGGGCTGCTTGGGGGGGAGGGAATCTGGGCTGCTAATTAGAAGTGGGACCTGAGAGTCTCGTTATGGAACCTCCCCACATGGTTTGGAAGGGACGGCGATTTCCTTGCTGATGGAGATGGAAAGTTTTCCTGGAGAAGGTAGATTTTGGAATGTCCCAATGATCTGAAAAATTACTTTACACAATACACACTTACAAGAAATCACTTGTAAATCCTGACGGCAAACACCTGGGAAGGGAAACTGAGCTTACCATTCTTTCCCTCGCATGCTTTCCTCTGGCCTCTTATTTTGCTTTTTAACCAACCAACGTGTTTTTAATATTTATAAGGTGCTATCCACCAATGAGGAGGAAAAGAGCCTGATATAAATTAATCACAAGGGGTTCAAAGATGGCTCTCCAACTTTTGGATGGGGTTCTGACCTCATCTATAGAATAGTAACGGTAATGCTGGCATTTAGGGCTTCCTGTGAGGCAGGTGCCATGGTAAGCATGGCTTGCACTCTCTTGTTCAGTGGTCCAACAGCCCTAAGAGATGGGTACTATTGTCATTCTCCTCATACAGATGAGGGAACTGAGGCTCAGAGGTGAAGCCACTTGCCCAAGGTCACACAATTGATAAGTGACAAGTGACCAGCTGACCTCAGCCTCCTCTTAGAGGTTGACCTATTGAGGCCAAATAGTTACTCTTCCATAGTGCTTTTTTGCAATTAAGAGACACAAAGCGAGAGCTTTGCAGAGGAGATGCTTACAAGCCTGGATGATCACAGCACCACATAAAATGTTATCACTGCCCCCGCTGCCCATGGATGAAGGGGGAGCACACGTTTGTAGACACAGCACAACCCAGCACACTTGCCTAGTTAATGTTTTACCTCCTATTTTTTTGGAAGGGGGAAAGTAGACACTGTTCTTAGATGGGCCGTCTCTGAGAAAACGGGATCCGTTGCCACCCGGACCTGGTGCAGTGGTCGGGGACCCAGGGCCACTAGAAGGTGCAGAGCCCATCACCACACAGGTGGCTGTTTGGTCAGAGGGCTCAGCCCCACTCCAGGCTCAGCACCTGTAACTGTCTCCCTGAAACAGCTGCGGGGTCCCGAACTGTGGTCCAGCCGAGCAGTGTAGCCAGACAACAGCTGTGTTTCTCCCCGGACTCCACACTGCATTATGATGTCTGCAAAGCACTTCACGATGCTCGAGGATGAAAGGAGTTATAAATGAAAGATATTATTATTAATAAGCATGTAGAAGTACAAAGGGAAAAATGTACCCGCCCTCCCTATCCGTCACCTTCCACGCTTCACCGAAGGGCCATGAGCTGCGGGAGCCTCCAGGAAAGCCTACTCGCAGAAATCAATAACTAGTTTTAAAAAATAGATCTGGGCTCTACCGGAGCTGACGGTTCAGGGGTTTCTCATAATTCTATGCAATAGTCAATATTAGCCATCACCGCCTCAAATAAAGATTGAATTCAAATTCAGTTAGGACTGGTTTTATATGCTAATATACCAACTTGATTATTAAATGTCTTTCCTGAGGGTTTTGAAAAATAGGCTGTGAAGGGGAAAAAAGGGAAAACAGAAAGCCTGCCTGAGTTGGTGTGGTGAGAGCGAAGAGGCCAGCTCACACTGGTGGCCTCACGGCAGCTTGGTTCTCCTGGGTTTATACAATTAACCCTTGGGGAAACCGAGTTCCATTCTGTGGGTGGCAGGAAGCCTTTCCAGTCTACCCGTCAGGAGGTCCAGGAAGAAGGGTCACAGAGCCTGGCCTTTGGCAGCACTGATGGTGCACCGGCTCCGAACAGAGGCCTGGAGTTCAGTGTGCAGAATGCCGCGCGGGCAGCATCAGGGTTCAAGAAAGAAGTGGCAGATACGTCCACATGCCTCGGGATCGCGCGGTCCTTGGGGACTCTAAGACAGACACCAACTCACGCCGGCACGTGTTACAGAGACCTGTACGTGCAAGCTGGCGGCACCCCAGGCTGTGTTACAGGAGACGGAGGATCGGAAGACCCACCGGAGACGCCAGGAGGCTGGGTGGAGGAGGGGAAAGTAAGAGGAGGCTACTGGAGCAAGTGTGCTGAGAACTTCTGATGGAAGCTAGGAGCTGCTTTGAGAGAGTGAAGCAGTACACGCACCGGCTGGTCTTAACTCATTAGCAGGTGCAGCTTCTGGAAACATGTACAAATGGAGCAAATGCAGGTAAAGCACGCATACAACAAAGAGGAGCAGACACTCATGGGGCAGAATGGGTTTGATTTCACAGTCAAGAAGACGAACAGTTTAAGAAACACTGTTTGCCAGCGATAATAGACCCTTTGCACGTAATTTATGTACAACAAAGAACTGCATAGGAATTTTTGCTCTGTGAATATTTAATTGCAACTTGCAAAACGTGTCAAGCAAGTCACCTACTTTCCCCGGACAATTCTGTTAGTGGTGAAGAGATTTCATCAGTAAAAGATTTGGGGGATACTGCGTGTACTCTGCATTTTTGCCATCCCTCTTGCATTTGAACTTGGGTTGGTGAGGCCGTGTTGCGAAAGATCTAGAGTGCAAAACGAGTCTTCCAGGACTCAGTTCTAGCACTGCCATGGGTGAGCTGCTGAGAAAAAGGACCTGTTTTCTTGCACCTGTATACCAGTTAGCCTCCCAACCAGAGTGCATAAAGACCCCTGGAGAACAGATCTTACATGTTTGAATCCCTGAACTTATGCACTGTTCAGGTCCTATGCATCTGCATTTTGATACACAACCCGATGATTCTGAAGAAGGACATCCTCCAATTTATAAGATACACTTGGAGGCTGAAGAGCTGAGATCTCTCTGAAGAATATGCACAGAGGAGCCTATAGCTCTTTTCCCTCCCTAGAGAGGAAAACGGGATTGATTCGGGAGTAATTAGAATTATCAGGCTGCAGTGTACAGCCCAGCGGTAAACATAAATACATAAATATGGGGCAACTTATTCTATAGTTCACAGAGGTGTAAATTGTTTCTCTTTGTGCAAATGTATGCAGTCTTCTCACTTGTGAATTGCACCTCCAAGTATCAGGACTGTCTGTTTTTAACGCTGGCACGTGGGTGATTATAGCTGTGATTAAGTCCTTGATTATACAGCGTGGTGTCTCTTGGCTTGAAACACTGCTGGGCAAAAGCACTCCCACAATTCGAGGCTCCAGTGGAGTTTGGATAACTGCATTTAAGACACTCAAACTTTACAGGCCTTAACTCTTTGGTATGTCAGTCAGGAGGGGCTCTCGGGAACATGGATTCTCAGCTGAAAGCAAGACTGGAAATCGGAAAAGAGGGCATTGTTTGGGTACTTTTGTGCTATTTTAATGTGATTTTTATTATTATGTATTATTATTTCCCTCAGCACGACTTGAGTCGTTTGGTCAAATGTGTTCAAATTGTCTGCTACACATAGTAACTTACAAGAAATACCGCCTATCTGAATACTGTTATTTTTTAGTAGCCTTTATAATGGTGACAAATTATAATTCATAAAGTTTATGGAAGTGGATTGTAGAGATTCCCCCCAAACACTCAAACACATATGTGTGAAACATGTGGACACAGCGGGGGAAGGGGAGGGTGGGATGAATTGGGAGATTAGGACTGACATAAATACACTACCCTGTGTAAAACAGAGAGCCGGTGGGACCCTGCTGTGTAGCACAGAGAGCCCAGCTCGGTGCTCTGTGACCGCCTAGAGGGGTGGGATAGGCGTAGGGTGGGAGGGAGATGCAAGAGGGAGGGAATATGGGTACACACAGAGCTGATTCACTTCGCTGTACAGCAGAAACTGACACCACTGTAAAGCAACTATGCTCCAATTCTAAAAAGGGGGTCAAAACGGACTTGGAGTTCTGGCTTGTCTGAGGGGCGACCCACACCCTGCGTGCCGGCCTCTGACAGACGCTGTGCACGGGTGCCCCGCCCCCCTGCTCTCACCCCCTTTCCCCCAGGCTCCCCTGGAGCGCCTGGATCAGTAGGTTTTGTCCTGCCTGCCTGTCTGCCTGCTTTTTCTCCTGCTGCTTTTCTACCTAGAAATCTCTCCCTCCCAGTTTTCTAAATCTGATCTGGGTGAAACCGAGGTTCCTTCCAGCTCAGGTGCCGCATCCACGGCGCCCTCTCTCTAAGCTGCCTCTTGCCGCTTCGCCTGTTCCCTGTGTGCTTAGCGGTCATTAATTTTAAGTAGTCTGATCAGTTTTATCTTTTCAGGACTATTATGACTGCACATGTAGTATTTATGCTTTGTCTTTTAAATTTTTGTTAGATTTTTAATGCCTTGCTGTTTCCTATTCTTACTTTACATGTAGTTTGGACAAACGTGTGAGAATACGTCCTGATACACATAATTTATGAGATACATCATTAACCTTGACATATTTTAATTTTTATTTGCATATCATTAACCTTGAAAAATTTTCCCCATAGTGGGGATGGTGGGAGCTGAGCAGGTTACGGGGCTCAGATGGGACCTTGAAGCTGAGGGATGTATAGCTGACATGCTTGACAGCTCTGCCTCACTTCCTAGCTGTGGGACCCTGAGAAAGTGACATAGCGTCTCCATGCCTCACTTTTATGGTGTCACAGCTTTAAGACTGCAAGGCTCGTGCTCCTAGAACGATCTCGGTCCCTGGCAAGCCGAGGTTACCCTAGCCGTTTCCTCCCCTGTACTGAATGCAGGAGATGTAGTAAAGGTATATTCCATATGTGGCTGTTATGAAATAATTCGGGACAGGAGCTGAGTAACGTCCCTCTTCTGACATGACTGAAGTTCAGTGCAGGTTAAAAGGAGGCGCTGGCACAGACTTGCTGGTGGAAGCGCACTGCTGACTAGACGGCGTCTGACTCACCAGGTGCCTTTGGTGTAGACGGCCCAGGAGGAGACGGCAGGGGCCTGCACACTCCAATGGCGGCGTGATGGGAAGACCTGCCCGCCATTCAGTGAGGAGCCCACCTGGCCACAGAGCATCTTCCCACGTGGCAACCGCCCCTACATGGATTCTGTGCCAGAGGCAGGAAAGGTGATAACACACTAAAGCCTCAAGGACGAAACCAAGGCTCAGAGGGTCTAATGGTTCGTGCGGTGTCACAGCAAGTGACAGTGTGGAGTCAGGGTCTACAGAGGCGGGGTTCTTTCCTCCGTGTGTATGTGGGGGGGGCATGTGTGTGTAGTATACAGTGTACAGAGTGTGAGTGTGGGAGTGGCGTACGGTGTGTGTGTGCACGGCATATGTGCGGTATATCGCGTGTGTGTGAGGTGTACGGTGTGTGTGTGCACGGCATATGTGCGGTATATCGCGTGTGTGTGAGGTGTACGGTGTGTGTGTGCACGGCATATGTGCGGTATACCGCGTGTGTGTGAGGTGTACGGTGTGTGTGTGCACGGCATATGTGCGGTATACCGCGTGTGTGTGAGGTGTACGGTGTGGGGGTGTGTGTGTGGGGGGGTGTGTCTCATCTCAGTCCCCACGAGAGCTTTCCTGTGTGAAGGAGGCTGACGGGAGATTGATAAAGCCTGACTCAGAACTCAACCAAGTGTCAACATGCTTTTACAAATCCTACATTCAGGGCGTGAATTTAAAAACAGAAAGAAAAAAAGAAAAAGCTACTTGAGGATTTAGCCCCTCCTTCAGGTACAAAAGTGAAATTTGAAGAATGCATCTTTGAGTGTGAAATCTCCCACATCTTTCCTCAACCAGTGATATTTTGCAACTCATATCTTTGCATTTCAGCACCGTTCACTTGTGGAGAATCTGCTTTCTCAGAAGCGTTGCACCTCAAGTGTCCTTTAGAGAAAACAGTTCTAAGACACAAGGAACAGTGGACCAGTGATGGAATCTCCAGCACTGGCTAGGCTGGCAAAGACAAATTTGGGAGGACGAATTTCCACGCTGCTCACTCCTCAAGGCGCTAGCTCTCCTCTCCTCTGCTCACGTGAAACCTCCTGAGATAATTATCCACATTCCATCATTTGATTCATCCTGACAAGTGCACCCATCACTTCTTGTAAGACACAAAAGTTTACAGCCTGTTTGTAACATGTATACACGTGTGAGTTATTTGGTGTGTGTGTGTTTGTGTCTGTGTGTGTGTGTGTGTGTTCATTCTTGAATGAAAACCTTCGCTGCCCACTCCCCACATAGCAGATAAGGTGCATCCGGCATCCTTAGTAGCCTAAGCAGGGGGTACAGTTCCCTTCCTGCTGCAGAAGAAGGAGGTGAAATATGTTGGGGGGTGAGGAATCCCTTGGTCAGTTTCCTTGTAATCTTAGGAGGAGACACTGGGATCCGGTCTGGGTTCCTGACCTCTGCTCCGCTGTCCCTGTCACAGAAGGAGCACATGTGGGGAGTGGGGCTTCCTCAGTCCTGCCCGGGGAGACCAACGTCCTGGTTATTACAGCAACGCGACACCAGGTTAAGGCCGTCACCAAGTTCTCACCTCTAAAGACGGCTGAGACACCACTGACAAGATGCTACAGAGGCAAAGGCAAATCTTTGAAACACTGGGTTAGAGCAGCACATTCAAAAGTCCACGAGGTGCGTGGAAATGTGTGCTCCCATCGCATGCACCCTGCTGTCTGCTCCCGACCCCCAGGTGCAACAAATGGCAGATTAGAAACGATGTGGAGGAGACAGGTTCAAGATGGCAGAGTAGAAGGACGTGTTCTCACTCCCTCTTGCAACAACACCAGAATCACAACTAACTGCTGAACAATCATCGACAGGAAGGCACTGGAATTCACCAAAAAGATACCCCACATCCAAACACAAAGGAGAAGCCACAGTGAGACAGTAGGAGGGGCGCAATCACAATCCCATAACCGCTGGGTGGGTGACTCACAGACTGGAGAACATTTATACCACAGAAGTCCACCCACTGGAGTGAAGGTTCTGAGCCCCACGTCAGGCTTCCCAACCTGGGGATCCGGCAACGGGAGGAGGAATTCCTGGAGAATCAGACTTTGAAGGCTAGTGGGATTTGATTGCAGGACTTCGACAAGACTGGGGGAAACAGAGACTGCACTCTTGCAGGGCACACACAAAGTAGTGTGCGTATTGGGACCCAGGGAAAGGAGCAGTGACCCCATAGGAGACTGAACCAGACCTAGCTGCTAGTGTCGGAGGGTCTCCTGCAGAGGTGGGGGCTGGCTGTGGCTCACCCTGGGGACAAGGACACTGGCAGCAGAAGTTCTGGGAAGTACTCCTTGGCGTGAACCCTCCCAGGGTCCACCATTTGCCCCACCAAAGAGCCAGGGTAGGCTGCAGTGTTGGGTTGCCTCAGGCCAAACAAGCAACAGAGAGGGAACCCAGCCCCACCCATCAGCAGACAAGCAGATTAAAGTTTTACTGAGCTCTGCCCACCAGAGCAACACCCAGCTCTACCCACCACCAGTCCCTCCCACCAAGCCTCTTAGATAGCCTCATCCAGCAGAGGGCAGACAGCAGAAGCAAGAAGAACTACAGTCCTGCAGCCTGTGGAACAAAAACCACATTCACAGAAAGATAGACAAGATGAAAAGGCAGAGGGCTATGTACCAGATGAAGGAACAAGACAAAACTCCAGAAAAACAACTAAATAAAGTGGAGATATGCAAGCTTCCAGAACAAGCATTCAGAATAATGATAGTGAAGATGATCCAGGACCTCAGAAAAACAATGGAGGTAAAGATCAAGATGATGCAAGAAATATTTAACAAAGATCTAGAGGAATTAAAGAACAACAAACAGAGATGAACAA
Organism: Kogia breviceps; assembly: GCF_026419965.1. Lineage (NCBI taxonomy): Eukaryota > Metazoa > Chordata > Mammalia > Artiodactyla > Physeteridae > Kogia > Kogia breviceps. The sequence goes on from NC_081316.1 coordinate 119,619,916, forward strand.
TACAATGACTGAAATGAAAAATACACTGGAAGGAATCAGTAGCAGAATAACTGAGGCAAAAGAACGGATAAGTGACCTGGAAGACAGAATGGTGGAATTCACTGCTGCGGAACAGAATAAAGAAAAAAAAAAAAAAGAAAAGAAATGAAGACAGCCTAAGAGACCTCTGGGATAACATTAAATGCAACAGCATTCACATTATAGGGGTCCCAGAAGGAGAACAGAGAGAGAAAGGACCCAAGAAAATATGACAAGATTATAGTCAAAAACTTCCCTAACACGGGAAAGGAAATAGCCACCCAAGTCCAGGAAGTGCAGAGAGTCCCATAGAGGATAAACCCAAGGAGAAACATGCCAAGACACATATTAATCAAATTGGCAAAAATTCAAGGCAGAGAAAAATTATTGAAAGCAGCAAGGGAAAAACAACAAAAAACACACAAGGGAACTCCCTTGTGTTAACCATAAGGTTAACAGCTGATTTCTCAGCAGAAACTCACAAGCCAGAAGGGAGTGGCAGGATATACTTAAAGTGATGAAAGGGAAGAAACTACAACCAAGATTACTCTACCCAGCAAGGATCACATTCAGATTCGATGGAGAAATCAAAAGCTTTACAGACAAGCAAAAGCTAAGAGCATTCACAACCAACAAAGCAGCTCTACAACAAATGGTAAAGAAACTTCTTTAAGTGAGAAACACAAGAGAAGAAAAGGACCTACAAAAACAAACCCAAAACAATTAAGAAAATGGTAATAGGAACATATATATTGATAATCACCTTAAACGTGAATGGATTAAATGCTCCAACCAAAAGACACAGGCTTGCTGAATGGATACAAAAATAAGACCCATATATATGCTATCTACAAGAGACCCACTTCAGACCTAGGGACACATTCAGACTGAAAGTGAGGGGATGGAAGAAGATATTCCATGCAAACGGAAATCCAAAGAAAGCTGGAGTAGCAATACTCAAATCAGATAAAACAGACTTTAAAGAATGTTACAAGAGACAAGGAAGGACACTACATAATGATCAAGAGATCAATCCAAGAAGAAGATATAACAATTATAAATATATATGCACCCAGCATAGGAGCACCTCAATACATAAGGCAATTGCTAACAGCTATAAGAGAGGAAATCGACAATAACACAATAATAGTGCGGGACTTTAACACCTCACTTACACCAATGGACAGATCATCCAAACTGAAAATTAATAAGGAAACACAAGCTTTAAATGACACAACAGACCAAATAGATTTAATTGATATTTATAGGACATTTCATCCAAAAACAGCAGATTACACTTTCTTCTCAAGTGCGCACGGAACATTGCCCAGGATAGATCACTTCTTGAGTCACAAATCAAGCCTCAGTAAATTTAAGAAAATTTAAATCATATCAAGCACCTTTTCTGACCACAACGTTATGAGATTAGAAATCAATTACAGGGAAAAAAATGTAAAAAACACAACCACATGGAGGTTAAACAATACATTACTAAATAACCAAGAGATCACTGAAGAAATCAAAGAGGAAATCAAAAAATACCTAGAGACAAATGACAATGAAAACACGATGATCCAAAACCTATGGGATGCAGCAAAAGCAGCTCTAAGAGGGAAGTTTATAGCTATACAAGCCTACCTCAATAAATAAGAAAAATCTCAAACAATGTAACCTTACACCTAAAGGAACTAGAGAAAGAAGAAAAAACAAAACCCAAAGTTAGCTGAAGGAAAGAAATCATAAAGATCAGAGCAGAAATAAATGAAATAGAACAAAGAAAACAATAGCAAAGATCAATAAAACTAAAAGCTGGTTCTTTGAGAAGATAAACAAAATTGATAAACCATTAGCCAGACTCATCAAGAAAAAGAGAGAGAGGACTCAAATCAATAAAATCAGAAATGAAAAAGGAGAAGTTACAACAGACACCACAGAAATACAAAGCATCCTGCGAGACTACTACAAGCAACTCAATGCTAATAAAATGGACAACCTGGAAAAAATGGACAAATTCTTAGAAAGGTATAACCTTCCAAGACTGAACCAGGAAGAAATAGAAAATATGAACAGACCAATCACAAGTAATGAAATTGAAACTGTGATTTAAAATTTTCCAACAAAGAAAAGTCCAGGACCAGATGGCTTCACAGGTGTATTGCAACAAACATTTAGACAAGAGCTAACACCCATCCTTTTCAAACTCTTCCAAAAAATTGCAGGGGAAGGAACACTCTCAAACTCATTCTATGAGGCCACCATCACCCTGATACCAAAACCAGACAAAGATACGACAAAAAAAGAAAATTACAGACCAATATCACTGATGAATATAGATGCAAAAATCCTCAAGAAAATACTAGCAAACAGAATCCAACAACACATTAAAAGGATCATACACCATGATCCAGTGGGATTTATCCCAGGGATGCAAGGATTCTTCAATGTACGCAAATCAATCAATGTGATACACCATATTAACAACTGAAGAAGAAAAACCATATGATCACCTCAACAGATGCAGAAAAAGCTTTCAACAAAATTCAACACCCATTTATGATAAAAGCCCTCCAGAAAGTAGGCAAAGAGGGAACTTACCTCAACATAATAAAGGTCATATATGACAAACCCACAGCAAGCATCATTCTCAATGGTGAAAAACTGAAAACATTTCCTCTAAGATCAGGAACAAGACAAGGATGTCCACTCTCACCACTCTTATTTAACATAGTTTTGGAAGTCTTAGCCATGGCAATCAGAGAAGAAAAAGAAATAAAAGGAATACAAATTGGAAAAGAAGAAGTAATACTGTTCACTGTTTGCTGATACTATACACAGAGAATCCTAAAGATGCCACCAGAAACCTGCTAGAGCTAATCAATGAATCTGGTAAAGTTGCAGGATACCAATTAATGTGCAGAAATCTCTTACATGCCTATACACTAATGATGAAAAATCTGAAAGAGAAATTAAGGAAACCCTCCCATTTACCATTTACCATTGCAACAAAAAGAATAAAATACCTAGGAATAAACCTATCTAGGGAGACAAAAGACCTGTATGCAGAAAACTAGAAGACACCTTTGAAAGAAATTAAAGATGATACCAACAGATGGAGAGACATACCATATTCTTGGATTGGAAGGATCAATATTGTTAAAATGACTATACTACCCAAAGCAATCTACAGATTCAATGCAATCCCTATCAAACTACCAATGGCATTTTTCACAGAACTAGAACAAAAAATCATAAAATTTGTATGGAGACACAAAAGACCCCGAATTGCCAAAGCAGTCTTGAGGGAAAAAAACAGAGCTGGAGGAATCAGACTCCCTGACTTCAGACTATACTACAAAGCTACAGTAATATGGTACTGGCACAGAAACAGATATATGGATCAATGGAACAGGATAGACAGCCCAGAGATAAACCCATGCACCTATGGTCAACTAATCTATGACAAAGGAGGCAAGGATATACAATGGAGAAAAGACAGTCTCTTCAATAAGTGGTGCTGGGAAAACTGGACAGCTACATGGAAAAGAATGAAATCAGAACACTCCCTAAGACCATACACAAAAACAAACTCAAAATGGATTAGAGACCTAAATGTAAGACCGGACACTATAAAACTCTTAGAGGAAAACACAGGAGGAACAGTCTTTGACATAAATCACAGCAAGATCTTTTTTGATCCACCTCCTAGAGTAATGGGAATAAAAACAATGAAACTTAAAAGCTTTTGCAAAGTAAAGTACAAACAAGATGAAAAGACAACCCTCAGAATGGTAAAAAATATTTGCAAACAAATCAATGGACAAAGGATTAATCTCCAAAATACACAAACAGCTCGTGCAGCTCAATATCAAAAAAACCAAACAAACCAATGAAAAAATGGGCAGAAGGCCTAAAAAGACATTTCTCCAAAGAGGACATACAGTTGGCCAAGAAGCACATGAAAAGCTGCTCAACATCACTAATTATTAGAGAAATGCGAATCAAAACTACAATGAGGTATCACCTCACACCAGTTAGAATGGGCATCATCAGAAAATATACAAACAACAAATGCTGGAGAGGGTGTGGAGAAAAGGGAACCCTCTCGCACTGTTGGTGGGAATGCAAATTGATACAACCACTATGGAGAACAGTATGGAGGTTCCTTAAAAAACTAAAAACAGAATTACGATATGATCCAGCAATCCCACTACTGGGCATATACCCAGAGAAAACCATCATTCAAAAAGACACATGCACCCCAGTGTTCACTGCAGCACTATTTACAATAGCCAGGTCATGGAGGCAACCTAAATGCCCACTGACAGACGAATGGATAAAGAAGATGTGGTACACATATACAATGGAATATTACTCAGCCATAAAAAGGAACAAAATTGGGTCATTTGTAGAGATGTGGATGAATCTAGAGTCTGTCATACAGAGTGAAGTTAGTCAGAAAGAGAAAACAAATATCCTATATTGACGCATATATGTGGAACCTAGAAAAATGGTACAGTTGAAGTGGTTTGCAGGGCAGAAATAGAGACACAGATGTAGAGAACAAACGTATGGACACCAAAGCGGGGAAAGCGGTGGGGGGTGGGGCTGGTGGTGTGATGAATTGGGAGATTGGGATTGACACGTATACACTGATGTGTATAAAATCGATGAGTAATAAGAACCTGCTGTATAAAAATAAAATAAAATAAAATTCAAAAAAAAAAAAAAAAGAAACAACGTGGAGTTTCAGCCGAAAAGGTTCTGGCCCTGTGACTCCTCGCCCACCACCCCTGCCCCAGGTATCTGAGTCTGGTTCCCTAACGTGTAACATAAAGACAGGCCGCTCTGCCCTGTCCCGTTAACAGAATCATCATAGGCTCCGGGAAAAGAGCCCACGTTGAGAGCACAGAGTGCACGCTGTTATTAATAGTCACGACCGTCATAAAGTAACGCAGCAGATAAAATGCAGCCCACTGCTTCATAAATTTTACCTAAAACTGATATGCCAGCTATAATAGTCACTAAACATTTAATTAACAAGACTGCTCTTTTTAGATTTAAAAGGGTTATTTGGAGATGATTTCAATGGTCAGTGCCTCTTACAAATCTATCCAGGAAAGTCTGAACTCCTGTGTTTTTTTTCCCTTCACGAATTTCTCTCTACCAAGCAGAGGTATCCAAAATCATTCCATTAACCTCTGCCCTGTGCTCAGAGTTGAGACTTCTTCTTTTTTCCAAAGAAGGCATCGTAGCAACTACACGTGGAAAAGTTTCACTGACCTCCATTAGGGAGGGTCTTTTGCCTGTTCCACCCCCTCTCCACCCCGCAGTCTACAAGATCGCTGAAATAGGATTTGAGATCTGAAAGGCTACTCAGAATATGGCTCCACAAGGCAGGGACTTTATTTAAAACACGGCTGTATAGTCAGTTCTTAGCTCAGCATCTGGCTTTTCATAGGTGCTCAAAAATACCTCACGAAGGAAAGGAAGGATGGATGGATGGACAGACAGATGGATAAAGAAGCAACCAGAGAGCATGCATGTAGAGGAAGGGGCAGTCATCATTTTCGCCCCAGAGATGGTTGCTGAAGTGCACAGGGAAATTCTGGAATTACTGGGACTTCTATAGGGCAATTTGGCAGAAGAAATATTTCTCCTCCTTGTTGCCTCCCTGATTCCCAGCCCTGTCAGAAACATTAGAACCAAGCTTTCAAGTTAGCACTCCAAGACCTCTAAAGAAGAATTCAAATGCAGGTATTTATTTAGTACCCAAAGAATGAATATTTATTGGGTGTCTACTCTATGCCAGACACAGTACTTTGTTTTTTATGTATGCTAGCTCATTTAATCTTCAACCTTATGATGGAGAAATTATGATCACCATTTATCTTGAGCTAAAAGACATTACATTCGCTGCCCACATCTCACGGTGAAAGATGGCGAAGAGTGGTGCCTAGTGGCTGTATTTGCGCGACATCCCTTCCTTCAAGCTGCTCTGAAATAGATTTCTTCTTGCCCTTCCCTGCTCCTTGGGTGCTGGTGGGGCTGGTCCTCCTCCAGACAGAACGGACCTCATTAGCATGTGACCTAGAACTAGTGAGTCATAGTACCATTTGCTTTGGCTCCAGTGACTGACCCAAGTCTGACCCATCGGACAACTCCCATAATTTTCCCCGTCTGTAGAGCCCCAGCTGGGGGGCCCATCCTGCACCTGCACCGGGGCAGTGAGGTGCAGATCAGTGCACCTGTCCTGAGACACACGCAGTCCTCGTGCACACGGTAGCTGAGCCCAGCTCGGCACACACGTTCCCCCTGCAAATCAACAGGGGACTCGGGAAAGAACTGAAGTTGTCACATACTCCTGTTGGCCGTGATTGTAAAAGCCCGGGGTCATCATTTGGTGGCTGAATTCTCAAGTCTGTGTGAGAATCCGGGGCAGCCAGTCCAGAGCTCACTGCAATAAATGGCCAGAGATTCTACTGAAGCCTCTTCTTCCGGCGATAACCCTCACACAGGTACCTGGTGGGTGTGGAACCAAGAACCTAATGCAAGATATGAATTAAAAGCGCTCCCCCCGCACTCTCCCAGCAGCTGGTAGTGACCAGCTGCTGCAGGCTCCTTAGTGGCCGGGGCCCTTTTCCCACAACATGTGGTACAAGTCAGAGGCTCAAATGCAGGTATTTCTTTGATTTTCAGACAGCTGCGATTTCCTAAACATCCACCTTGTAGCCTACATCTTCACTCACCTCACCAAGTCCCTCCTGAAGAAACATTTATCTCAGAACTGCAGTGGGGATATGGAGCATAAATATATATAATTACTCTACATTAATATAATTAGCCTGTCTCTCTCCTGATCCAGAAATGGTTGTCCATTTTTAGCTGCTAATGGCTGGAATTATTTATGTGCATTTGTTCAAGGACTAAAAATGGACTCATAAAAAAAGAAAGCAGAGATGTTAGGACAGAAAGGTCCTTTCATCTTTTCCATCCCATTGTTCCCGGCCGGGGCCCATCTCCTGCCTTCTTGGGAACTGAACTGAGTCTGGTAGCTTAGGGGAGATGAGATGCACACAGGTCACTCGGTCCATTTACTCTCTTTGATGAATCACCAGCAAGCGGACAAGACCAAGTACTTTGGCTGTTTTGAAGCCAACAACTCCATCTCCAGAGCACCACCGGTGGGGACCCATCCCTGGTACAGGGCAGGGCCACATTTGAGAAGAAAGGCGCTGACTCAGCAGCTTGCACTTCTGACATCTTCTCTACCAGCCTAGCTCCTCCAGCTACTGTGAAACCTCAGACACGCCAGAACGTACAACTACCACTCACATCCATACATTCTGAGATTAAAAACAAAAGTAGATGCAAGCAGATAACTGTGTATAAATATCTTCTTCTTTACATCTCGTAGGGAATAAAGCTTTCCTTGTAGCCTGTACTTCTCTTTCCATAATAGCTGCCATGTTGAACCCCATGTGCCCAGCACTGCATTATTTTTTATGTACGTCATTTCACTTCATTATCACACGTAAGTGAGGTGAGAATAAGTATGAATAAGAATAAGTATAAAAAGGAACACTGAGCCTGAGAACGGGTAGAAGAAGATACTCGGTGGTCACGGATACGGAAACAGACAAATCTGGATCTGAATCCTACCTCTGCATCTTCCTCGCTGTGTGGTCATGGGATCAGCTTCACAGCAATACTGAAGCAGACATGATGTTCCCACTTTAAGATCAGGAAGCTGCAGTTCAGAAATTAATTAAATTCTCTAATTTGCATAGAGCCGGCTCATTGATACACGCGAAACGCAGGATGGTCAAATCAGTTTGTCCTTGAAAACGGTAGTCTTAATGTCGTCTTTCATTGCTTCCTTGATGCAGAAAAGGAAAATGACTTAGTTGTGATTGAAACAAGTGTAGCTGTTAATTTAGGCATCGATCCTATCCGATGGGTGTGAAAGGGCATTCTTGCCAATGTTTGATTGAACGGTGGTATTTTGAGAGAAGGATGGAGAAGATGCTCTTCCGGGAGGGAAGCCCCCTCTGGTCGGTCCTGGGGGCCTAGCACGTCTATGTCACTCGCTCCCCCTAAGTCTGGGGTTCTCTTTGGAGTAGATCCCAAGCAGCTACCCCAAGACCAGTAGCATCTCTCTAGCTAGAAGAGGAGCAGAGCACGTGTGTGCGTGTGTATAAGGGAGCGAGGGCAAGAGTGAGTGAGAGAGACAGAGAGAAAGCGGCGGTCATTAGCTACAAGACCTTAGACCACTGCCTGCCACATGTCCAGTGCTTAGTAAACGCGAGCTGCCATCTACCTGGGGTGCAGCCTTTAAGGAGCACAGGATCTGGAGTTCGGCTCCTTGGCATCGAACGCCAGCTTTATCTCCTTCTGACTCGGAGCTTGAGCAAACTGTGTAACCTCTCTGTGCCTCCGCAACCTCCAAGGAAGAGAGATGCCATATGGAGAGACGGGGGCATTACATGAGATGCCAAGAGCATTTAGAGCCGAGGCTGAGATAGAGTAAGTGCTTGATGAAGTTGGGGTGAAGAGTTGTTTGCTCTGACCGTCACTAAGGTGTGAGGACCGAGCCTAGGGGAGGTATAGCCTGAATGTTTAACTTGGAAACGCTCCATTCTGGACCCTGGATCCTGTGTTTTTGTGCACCTGTCGCTCACACTGGGACAGTGTGAGTTCCCACCAGCACCAGCAGAGGCAGGTTCTCTCCCCAGGGTGGGTGTAGCAGGGTTGGGGGAGGGAGGCTTTGCAAGGAGGATTATCCCTTCCGCTCTCCCCTAACAACCCCCCGCCCCGCCCCCATCAGGTTGATGTGACCTTCAACTCCAGATGGATAACACCCCAGTCAGCAGCAGGGGTGCACTGGGAGCCTTGCTTTCATAAGCATTACACGCCTTGTGATTTACACGGAGGGACGGTGATACTGACACGCGCTCCTACTCGTAGGGTATCTGCACCCAGCCTGCCGTCAGCCCCACAAGACAGAAGCACGCAGGGCAGCCTGGCACCCTATCTCTCAGGGTCCCAGGGCTGGCAGCAAAGCTTCCTCTTCCTAGAGAAAGTTTCTACTCCATCAACTACAAAAATCATACTGCAGGTGCGTGTTCATAGATCTCTCCAGCAAATCCCATTGGCAGGCTTAATCTTTGGATCAAGGGTACCGAGAAAAAGAAAATGGGCCCTACAGCGCTTCCCGGCTCAGGGTGATGGAGGGAAATGGATACCTGTGCCCCTCCTACAAAAAGGGCCAGTGGTGAAAAGTCAGGAAACGGACCAGAATAGGTCTAGACCACGTCATTTAGCTTTTCCAATGTTAATACCGCTTCACAGAAGTTAGCGCCAACCCAGACCTCTCCGCCCACGTGTGCTATTTCGCTTATGTACCCTCCTGTTGTGGGTCGTGCTGTGTCCGCCCGAAATTCATCTGTCGAAGTTCCAACCGCAGTATCTCACAATATGACTGCATTTGGAGATGAGGTCTTTAAAGAAGTGATGGAGTTAAAATGAGGCTGTTACGGTAGGTCCTGATCAAAACTGACTTGTGTCCTCATAAGAAGAGAGACACTGGAGCACACACACAGAGAAAAGGCCACGTAAGGCAACGGCAGGAAGACGTCCATCTGCGCGCCAAGGAGAGAGGCCTCGGGAGAAACCAACCCCGCCAACACCTCGGTCTCGGACTTCCAGCCTCCAAGCTGTGAGACAGTAAATTTCTGATGTTGAAGCCACCCGTTCTGTAGCATTTTGTTATTGTTTGAGCAGACTAGCACACCTACCACGGAGAGCAGATGTGCTCAAGGAAGTTGAGATCTTGATAAACAGAAAACTCAAAATCTACTGAAAAGGTCAGGTTGGAAAGAGGAGAGGCCCATCGCCAGGGCTGGCTGGGAGACAGCGAATCAGGGTGGCTTTGCAGACTCGCTGCTGAAATGCAGTGAAACAGAGCTGAGAACGTGTATGGTCCCCATTCTCTCCCAGGTTAACGCAACCCTGTGTGTTCATGAAAAAGAAATAAGCATGGAACAAATTCTTATGATGTGCCAGGCACTGCTGAGCTACCAAGACGGCAAAAGATCAATGAAATACTCTCCGTGGTCTAGTGAGAGAAATGTTCAATTTTACTGTTCACATTTCTTTACATGCCTACATGCTGTAGTTAGGTGATCTGGCATCTCCCTTACGTTGTTCTCGTTCACTCATCAAACATTACAATAGGTACATTTCAGCATGTCCAAACACAGGGGCGTGTTTCGGGGTTCTGTGCACGGCCCTGTCTTACTGGATATTTAATTTAAGCCATGACCTGAGAAAAGGTATCCTAATGTCTTCTATGGGCCATACCAAGCTGAGGAAGCTAGTTAACACCCAAAGAGGCAGAATCAAGAGTCAAAAAGATCTTGATCTCTGGGAAATATGGTCCAAGATTAATTTGGTGAAATCGATTCAGGATAAAGAACCAGCAGCTTGTCTATGTAGAGGAGGGGCCTCATCTACCGGCACGAGAACAAAGCTAGATCTTTGAGGCATCCTATGACTCCTCCTCTTTCGGTCCATTTGCTACACTTTCTCCCTCGTGTTTCTTCGCTTGCTTGCTCTGGGTGCTGACGGTCTGAGTGATCTTTGTGGCCGTGACCCAAGTGCCCCCTTCCTACGTGTGAGGTCTGTCCCGAGCACCCTGCCTTAGGGAACAAAGGGTTAGAAGTGACTGCTGCGCGCCCTGATGGAAAACATTCAGACAAGGTGTACCCAGGGCCCTAGAGCGAGGCACTGAGGATAGAGAACGACAGGCCAAACATCTTAAGGAATGACTAAATAAATGAAAAATGAACAAAAGTGAAGACAAGAGAGTTAACCTCCCAATAAGTCAGAGTGCCGCCCTGAGGATGAAGAGATATTCGTCCTGGGAAGCAACTCCGACAGGTAAGAGCTACAGGAAATCAAAGATGAGATCCAGTTTTAGCCAAAAACAAAAGGTTCAAAACTGGATTTGGTGATCTTTTCAGTTACTGAGCTCTCTGTTCCCGGAAGTGGTCAAGTAGAGGCTGCAGGGCCCCTCTGTGGGGTCTTGCAAAGGGGACCCTTGCACTGGGTGGGAGGTAGGGTGGAATGACCTCTAATGTTGAGTCTAAATTCTAGATTTTCTTCTAACCCCGTTGGACTCTCTTTTATCAGGAGCCGGGCTGGGGTGGAAAGTGCAGCTCCTATGAATGGGCTCGTTTTGCCACCTTTGTTGAGAGCTAGTGAAATTTATACTTAGCGCAAATGTCAATTTTAGGCCCCCACAGCTGCTGGGTAGGAAATTCAGATCCTGCTGAAGAAAATGGAGTCCCAGCTGTCTTTCCCTCATCACCCTCTCATGTCGTCAAGGTTTCTGTCACCTTGCAATTAGCCCTGACCTGAAAGGAAAGCAAGCTGGCATCTGTGCTGTGCAGGCTGGAACTCCCAGTGGGCAGGAGAAAGGCCATGGCTCTGAAATGGCTGCAATTTGGGTGAACTCAGACAAACTCTGGTCTTCACGGGTGACTCTAACTGAGGGTCCACAGCGCTGGTACCCGGTCCAGCTTCCTGGGGGGCAGCTCCTTGTCAATAAGCTCCCCCCGTGGACAACAGTTCACTAGCCCTCTTCAGCACCAAGTGAATGCAGACTACGGGATGGGGACGTGACCTCTCCCTCCACAGCACGTCTCACGCGTCAGCAGCAGGGTATCACCGTCGGCCCATTGTCCCTGCAAATCAAGGCTGTGGCCGCCTCTCATTCTCACATCTGAGGCCGTCATGGCCCGATGTGAAGCAGCAGAGAGGGTAGGAAGAGCCCTGGCAGAGAGGTAGGGGCGCCCGAGCACCAGCCACGTGGCCTGGACGCGCAAGGCGCTGAGTCAGTTTCTCCGGGGTGGCATTTCGCCCGAGGTCCCTCCCAGTGCAGGTGGGACACCGGCCTCCCAGCCTTTCCTGGCTCCAATCCATCACCCTCCTACAGAACATCTTTGGGGTTTGGCTCCTTTATCTACAAAATGAGGGGAAAATAATGACTTCCCTGCCTCAAGGTGGTTGTTTAACCAACCAATAACCTGGGTTATTATCAGTAGACCATGGTTATTGACATATACGATTTTACCTTTATAAAAAGACTTATAATTTAAAGATTTTTTTTTCTAAATAAGGGCAACTAAAATTGAGCTATTCTATATTGCCAGGCACTCTGGCCAGAGTCTCACTTAACTTTCTTGAAAATCCCTGTGTGGTAGGTATTATTATTACCTCTCACTACAGAGGAAGCAACTGTAGCCCAGAGAGGTTAAGCATGACCCCCAAGGTCACACAGCTAGCCAGTGGCAGAGCTGGGATAGGATCCCACATCCTTCTGCTGTCTGAAGAAGTGAGTACAGACCAAGTTAAAAAAAAAAATTGGTTGCAATAGTCAGGGTTGGTGTCTTTCTTATTCTTCTGACTCCCTGTTGCCTCTAAGTTGCCAAAAAAAAAAAAAAAAGAAAGAAAAACAAAAAAACCACTGCTGTTTTTGGCTGAAACAGCCCTTCCTCCAAGTCTCTGTGGTCTCGGCAAGGGTGCCAGACTGCTCTCTCCAAAGCTGTCCTGCCATTTCATGCTCCTCCGCATCTGTGACAGGGTCGGAATCGGCAGGACCCACACCTGTCCTTCTCCTTTCAAAGCAGCGAGCAGGAAGGTGGCAAGTGACCCGCCACTTCCCCACCAGCTGGTGTGCTCCTTTTCTCTTCCCCATGTTCAGGGATTTCAGAATTGCAAGCCTCTTCAGTGCCTTCATAGGCAGCGGATCAGAAGGGAGATGTCAGGGAGGGGACCAGAGAACAGACTCTGTTGTCTCCACAGCCTCTGCTCCCCCCAGCAGGTAAGTGTAGAGCGCAACGCCACCCCCGCACCAGCTGGCAGATGCCACCTCCTGCCCTGTGGCACCATCGTGTCCAAGGCAACGTCAACGGGGGTTCTCGGGAGGGACAGAGGAATGAAGGGATCGTTTCCGTGCTCACTACGTTTTCCCATGGAGCCCTCAGGCCTTCAAAGCCCTACAGCGCTTCTCAGAGGTGTCCGGGTCAGGTGAACTCTGACCACTAAAGTGATACGTCTACACTCTCTGCCCTCTCATCCAGAGTCCCGTGAGAGGCGGGAATATACCACCCAGGCGCTGACTGGCCAGGAGCACGAAAGGGTGGAGGGGGCTTGCTCTCGGTACAGGACGGGCTCGGAGCACCGGGCCGGGCTCGGAGCACCGGGCCGGGCTCTGCAGGAAGCGAGCCTCGGCTGGCAGAGTCCAGGCCACCAGTCCCGTCACCCTCGGCGATCTGGGTGGTGCGTCTGAACTGCCGGAGGGCAGATGTCACAGACCGAAAGGGAGGCTTGTCGGTCCCTTGAGCATCTGGGAGGGAAGAGAGCTTCCCTTTCCTCACCTCCTCATCTGCCCCATTGAACCATGTCCAGATTTATCGACATCCTCAAGTCAACTCCTTACTCCTGAAAGGTGGCTAAAAAGGCGTGCGTTTCACAGTTTTCTTACCGTGCTTTTTGACACCCTCCCCCACAGTTATCCTCCTCTCCGAGGACGCTGCACGCCACCTCCCCCTCCCCCCTCGCCCGCCCACCCCCGACGCGGTCTGGCTCTTCCCGAAGTCCTCGCCCGCGTTCATCCAACCTGCCCCGCAGCCTGCGGCCGCAGCCCGTCTCCCTGGCAGACGCTGCCCTCTTCCGCAAACGCGCCCAACCTGCCCCACGGCCCGGTGCCTCCAGGCCAAACTGTCCCGTCTGTCAGTTGAAGCCCTTCCCCATCCGGTGCCCCCTGCCTTTCTAAACTGACTCTCGAGTCCTTCCCTGCAGGCGCGTTTCATTTAATTCCTGTGTGTGTGTGGAGAGAGGAGCTGGCTTTGGGGCGAGCGCGGCAAGACGCGGGGTGGAATCCCCCCTGTGTAGACGCTGTGGGTGCCGTGCAGACCTGCCCCACCGGGAACAATGCCCAGTGCTCGAAGGGGGGCCTCGCCTGCTTGGCGGCGGGGCACGGAGTCATCCTGAGCCTCGCTGATGCGATGCTCTCTCCCCACACAAACTACAGGAACTCGGGAGATGCTGTCCTCGTAACGCACAGATAAATACTGCAGGACGGGGCACGGGGAGGGAGGCCCAGCCGACGGCCTGGGGCGGGACTTGTGCAGTAAACACCACACCTGCAGATCTCACAACACAAAGAGCAGGAGGCACAACCACACAGGATACCTGCTTACCTGGGAGAGATCAGCAGTGAAGGCATCAGAAAGCTTTGCGGGGTGGGGGGTGGGGGGCGGGGCTTGGGTTATAAAAGGCTGAGAAAGACTGCGGGTCAGCCGGAAAAAAGCCAGATGAAAGTATTAACTACCAGGTACTAACTACCAAGTATTAACTACCCAAACTGCCAGTTTGGGTTCAAATCCCAGCTTCTTACTTAAGCCACAAGACTTTTGTTAGCTGGTGACCTCGGGAAAGTTACTTAGCCTTTCTATATCGCAGTGACTTATTCATGTGTGTGTGTGGTTTTATAAATCTGTGGGATGGGAAGGGACAGTGGCACCTACTTCCTAGGGCAGGAGTGAGGATAAAATTAGATAATGCATCCAGAGCGCTTGGCGTGGCATTTATTTTGGGGGGGGCGGGCACCTGGTCAGAGGTTCAATATATCAATAACCCTTAGGTGGTGACATGGTGTTGCTGTCATCGATTGAACCAACTCTCCGGTAACAGGGAGCCCTACAGCGGGCCCGGCCTCCCATCCTGTGCCCTTTTCTTTCCCCTGTGCTTGCCACCCCCTCCATGGCCTCCAACAGCCTCTCCACCATCCGCAGTTCCCTTTTGTGCTTAAAACTGCCTTTAACCGTTTAGTCAAGAGGCAGACGAGGGACAGCTTCTGGGAAAGGTGAACGACATCCCGTCCTGAGTCTTCAAGCACCCTCACCTGCCCTCTTCCACAAAGTGGGTCCCGTATACCCTCCGCTAGTCACGCGACGCTGCCATTTCAGTGTTAGTCAAAGAAAACACAGCGCCTCGCTCGGATGGTTTGACGGACACGCTCTTCTGTCTGCACAGCGGGAGGGCGTCTCCTGGGAACGCAGCGGCACGGACGAAGAATGGAAACGGGGAAGAACATATTAAACAGCCCAAACGCTCTGGAACCTGTGGCATCCGCGGCGTCACACTACACAGACAGAGGCTGACTTGGGTCGGGTTCAGGGGTTTTCTTTGGGCCTCTCCACCCCCAAAGGGCAGTGGTCCTCCTGGCCCCTGGGTCGGCAGAGTCCTCCAAGAAGGCTTAGCTGCTCGAATTGCACAAGAAGGAGCTGTGACTCGCCTCTGAATCCCAGGACCTCACTTCTGGACCAGTACGCAGGCCTGTTGGCTAACGACCTCGCAGCCTCTCAGTGAATGCGCTGCTCGGCATATGCTGTGCCAGCGTGGGAGCAGGCCACCCACTCGTTCCCCCGTGGGACACCGACCAGGCGCCACCACTAGGCCCGCGTTCACAGGTGACACGGGGACCCAGAGAGGCCCCCGTGCCTGCTTAGTGAAGGCGGGCTCCCGGGGCTGGCGGTCTGTGGGGCCCAGGGTCACGGCGGTGGGACCGTCCCTTCCAGGGCTCATCAGAGAGGCCCCGGGAGCCCGACGGGGAGGAATGGCCTCCCGTGTACAGAGCAGACAAATACACACACGCTGCCACCGCGCACCCAACTCAGAAGGAACCAGAAACCCTTTGACAGGCGCGTTCTCCATCTTTCTGAGAACTCTCTGCCAGGCAGGCGCGTCATGTCACCGCCTCAGGGACGTGGCGACAGAGCTGCCAGGAGGCCCAGAGCCACAGGAGCCGGGCTCCTGGCAGCAACCCACCCACGTGGGTCCAGCGAGACTCAAAAGAGCACCGTCCCCGAGCTGTCTCCTTAGCGTGACCCCCACCCCGTCCCTTTGCCATTTGTGCCTGGGGCCAGCCGTGCTGTTCAAGCCTTCGGGGACCCGAGTGGTGGGACCCGGGCTCCTTTCCCGTCCTGTCCGAGGGCCCTTCGGCTGCCGAGGTCACGCTGGGCACCTCAGCGACTTGCCAGAGCAGAAAGCCTGGGTCTCGCCCAAGCACGCTTCTGGCCCAGGATGAATTTAATTTTGAAGACATTCAATCCGCCCCCTCTATTTTCGGTGTCAACCTGTTACTGTAATTTAATTATCAAGGGGAAAAAAATGAGAGGATGAGTTTCAGAGAGAAAAGAAAGCCCCTCCCGAGCACTGCCTCACGAGGAGAAGGCTTCCTGCAGAGCCCGTGCGGTCGCCCGGCCTTTTCTCTGGGGGGACAGCCCCGCACGGCCTCGACCCCCTCCCAGCCCCCCCCCAGCACAGACCAGCCGCACCCCTGAACGGCAACGGCCAGGACGGCTCGAGTCAAGCCCAGAGGGATTCCCTTTCATCTTGCACACCATGTGAGCCCTCTTCTTATTCGAGAATCTCTGTTACCGGGGAGGGTGCAAGAGGCTGGGACTGGGGGTCCAGCCGCAGTTTTCCGTTCTGGCTGCTGAGAAACCGTATCTTGACTTGAAACCTGCCTACATTTCCCTTGGAATCGATCGTGAGAGAACACAGGTGAACCCCCGCCAAGCATCCCTGAGGAGCCATTCTCCCCATGACTTCCTCCTCTGAGGAGCCCAAGTCGGCCGAGCCCCCGCCTCACTCCCAGCCTTCCCTTTCTTCCTGCTTCCTGAACCCCCCGCCGCCGCCCAAAGTGTGAGGTGACAGCCGTGCACACCCAGGAAAATGGATTTCCGGCTCGGCCGCGACACGGCTTCAGGAGGACCTGAGCTCCGGTCCGCAGCGCGGGTGTGTGGGCTCTGACAAACGGAATCGGGCTCAGCCCGTGCAGAGACCCTTCTCCCAGGCATTCTCCTCCACCCACGGCTGCTCCCAGTTGTGAGTGGTTGCACGTGGCTGTCTGTATTGTGCATCACGAGAGGGACGGAGAAAAAAGGGGCAGAACAGTAGCGGGAGAAATCCAGACGAATCGTTCCCAGCAGATAGATCTGGAATCACTGCAAGCCAGTAACCACTGGGAACAAAGCAGGCATCTCTGAGAGGGAATTCACCTGCTGACATCTCTGTCTCTTCGTTCAATCAATCAAGAAACACTTGTTGGCCACCTTCTGGACACCGGGCACCGGGCTGGGCAGGGGGTACGGGCTACCTCTCCCCCTCAAGCCTGCCCTCCTGTGGGAAATGCAGAAGCATGGCTAGACTTCCGCAGTGCGGCGTTACGTGACGCGACGGCAAAGTCCCAGATTTCTGCTGCCCCGTGGAGGGCATCAGGAAAGGCCGCCACGAGGAAGCCGAGTCTCAGCTGAAAGTAGAAAGATCAGCAGAAGCAGGTCAGGTGAAGCGGGGGGTGTGTGTGCAGGTGCGTGTACACAGGTGGGTGTGGATGTGGACCCATGGGTGCACACCCATAGGGACCCTCCTGCTCGGGGTGGGAGCTGGAGGAAAAGGGAGGGAGCCACCCTGAGCAGCACTGATGTGGTGCTCTCTCCCCACAGGAGGGTAGGACTCCCCTTTCTGTATGTATAGAGAGACACTAAGAAACGAGGCGAGCAACGCTTTCTAGGCTGTGACAGGGTCTGTACAAAGCTACCTGCATCTAAGGGTACCTGAGGAGTCTCTGGGGGAGGAGTGGCGAGCAGGGAGCGCCACGCGGGGTGTGGGGTCCTGAGCGCTTCACACCAGCTGCAGAGTGTAGCCCCGATTAGAGGCAGGTCGGCAGGGAGCCCTTCTTGGGGGCTGGCAATGGATGAGGGCACCCTCGGCCCGGGTGGGGGCAGTGGACGGGAAGAAGACAAAGAAAACTACAGGATGAAAATCACTAGGAGTTGGGGCTGGTAGGAGGTCAGGGAGAAGGAATAGCCACGGGCGACCCAGGTTCCCATAGGAGTGTCTGGGCGCCATCTTCGAAGAAGGGACTCAGAGGAGGAACAGATAAAGAAAACGAATAAACTAGGACTAAATATACTGAGCTCTAAGTGTCCATGGAACAGCTAGTGGACACAGCATTTAAGCAGCTGGACATGTGGGTCTGGAGCTCCAGAGATGCAGAGCTGGTAAGTGTTTAGCAAGCGCCTCTGGAAGAAGGAGAAAAGCCTGGGTTTCAGGGTTGGCCCATTTCCGTGGTGGGTATCCTGCCACCACGGCCCACTTCAAGCTACCAGCGTGCGGCCCGTGCGTACGGTGGGCACGTCTGGCCTCACGCCGCCGCTCAGCACACCGCTGGCTGAAGGTCAAGTGTCGGGGCTCTAGTATGGGGGGCAACCTGAGAATGGGAGGGTAGAGGTAACATCACAGTCAGGTTAGAACCGGAGGGAGGAGGGAGGGGAAATCGGCAAACTCGTTCAGGGGACAGGGTCACACCAGTGGTGAGAAGCCCATCCGAGGAGGAGCCCACAAAGGGAGCTGAGATGGAGCTTGTCTATTCAGCGTTTATTCCCCGCCAGGCTTCTTATGTGTTACCTCCTTTAATCCACGTTCTATTCTAGGAGTAGGTGCCATGGCCAGCCTTATTTTATAGCTGGGGGACCGAGGCACAGAGAGGTTAAGTAACTTGCACAAAATCACAGAGGAAGCCTGAACTGGAGTCTGGGCCCTTGCATTTCATTTTAGAGCAGGGAGTGTGGAAGGAAACTTTAAAGTCCTAAGGAGTGGAACAGTCACAAAATCGCAAAGCACTAGTCAACGAAGGGCCTTAGAAATAAGCCTCTCACTTCGAAACAAGGACACTGAAGACCAGCCCGGAGTCTCAGGCGATGATAGGAAAAGGCACCTCTCCTGTCTCAGGGCTTCTCCTCCCCTTTTGTGAACGACATAACCACCATGGATTTAAGAATCCACATACGTTGTCTCTAAGGAAAAAACTTGCCATGGTTCAAGAGCTGCTCCCAGTCAGCCCCCGGGCAGAACGCCCACCGGCAGATCGCACCCCGCCTCTCAACACCCCCTCTCTTTTGGCTGGTGCACTGGGGTCCCTCGTGAAGTTACGTCGTCAATTCTGCACTGTGTTCTGCACCTGCCTACAGGTTGGGTTCTGATTCTCTGCCCGTCATTTGCCACGTGTGTCTCCTCCACTCAGTGGGTGGTTCTTCCTATGGCCCTGCATTCCGGCAGGAACTTAGCGTCTGTTGAATGAACAAAGGACCCAGCCTCCGCAGAGGGACAGTCACAGGTGGCTTCACCTCGTTCCTTCCTAAGACCCAGTGGCTGCTGCGCTGGTTCCCTGAAACGGGGTGGCAGCTGCTCAGTGAGGCAGCACAGTCCTCGTGGGGGGACAAGTAGGGGGCTCCCTGTCTCTACAGTTGATAAGGAGCCAGGGTCCCGGCGCTCGGCCAGGGCCCGGCACGGCCTCCCCACGAGAGCTGTGCCCTGTGAGCCGGCCTCGGCCACTTCTTCCCTTTCCCCGGTCAGAAGCGTCGCCTGTAATCGGGCACCGCGTTTTCAGAACAAGGCACGTCCAGCGATGTCTGCATCCTCTTGGATGTTCGCGAGTCAATTACTCTGGGCTTCTCTAAATCAGCGGAGAGGTGGACACAAGGCTTCTGCTAGACAGCCTCCTAATGGCAGGCCGCCTGCCAGGGCGAAGGCTTCTCCGCAAAGACACTTGAAAACGGGGGCACAGTGATGGCCCAAGGGTCACCTGCTTCGATGGCCCCGCAGCCAAGCGGGAGGCGGGCCAAAGTCCCTGACAGTCCGACGGACAAGCGTCAACACGCTCGCCTGAAAGGGGCTACGAAAGGGAAGACGGCCGCCCCTGCGCTCCCGCTGGACGAGGCCCAGGAGCCCAGGCTTCTGTCACGGCCACACCTTGGAGACGCAGCCCCGAGGCTGGCCCGGAGGCGGCTCTGGAGGCCGCAGCGCCCTTTCGTTCCCGACTTGCTGTGTGTGCTCAAGCGACTTACTTAGCTTCTCAGGGAAACCTAAGAGCCTGGGCATCAGCCCTACTTGGTACCAGGTCAGTACCTTTGACGTGTTTCCAAAGATGTAAACGTTCGAGTTCCTTGGAAGGAGACAGTGTGCATGTGCAGTATGGAGCGGTAGTTCGTTTCTGACAGCCTGAAGAAGACGGATCATTCAATTCCAAAGTAGCTCGTTGCCTAAAGAACATCACGTCCTGACGCCCTTTCCACCCGGCACTCGGGCGGCTGCCTTCCTGCCTCACGCTCCGCCCCTGCGTGAACGAGCCTCCCCGCCGCCCGGTCCTCTGCGGATGGATTCCGACGCCGGGAACGTGTAATCTGACACAGGAAAGCGTCAGATGAAAGGGAAGCTGAGGGAAAGCAGCACGGCCCCAGGGGTCTAGAGCCAGCACCTCACCCATCCCTCTCTCTCTCTCTCACCCGCTGGCATTTGGGGGTCTGCCCTGCAGGCTTTGGGGGGCCCACACAGGGGTCCCTCTTCCTTTCCTTTGCATCCCCCCCCTCTGCCTACGTGCGGTCCACAGCACTTTAACATCACGAGAGAAGATTTAAAGAATTTTTTAAAAAAAGTTCTACTTAACAGCACTCTCCTCTGGGAGATGTAAATATTCATAAACATATCAACTCTTCCAGACCCATCACAAATAGAACTGCCACTGACACCCCTGCTGCCTTAGGCATTGTTCTAATAAGTTAGGAACAGGCAAGTGGAAGGGGATATTTTTAACTTCATTTTTTTTCTCAAAAACTTTCATTTTTTTTTTTCTTGATGTGCCCCGCTGGGAACAGAGCTGGAAAGAAACTGTTTGCTAGAAATTGAGAATGCTCCAGAGTCCTAGGTGGGATCTGAAATGGTGAATGAGACAGGTGACCCCAATCTCACATCTCCATCCCACCACCGAGGATGCTCGGGAAACAGAACCTACTCTCAGCTTCACCCGGCCCAATGTGAAGACGTGCGTCCACCTACCCAGCCAGAGCGCAGCCTCAGCCGGAACAAAACACGCCTCTTCTAGGGGAACCCTGGGGCGTCGGCAGCGTGAGATAGAGCCCTTCTTACCACCACTGGAGGATTTTTTTTCGCGGAGATGCAGCTATCAATACTCTGGCTTCTCAACCGCTGCGGCCACAATTGTGTTATCTGGGCATGAGTCCGCCTTGATAAATATGTCTCCTCGATTTGGTTGTTATTTATTATTCAATAACTGTCGTACTAAACTTAAATTAATGGGGTCTTTGGAGACAGCCCCGAATGCTGCTTCCGCTCGCTTCCGCCAGGGGAGACCTGCCACGTCCCTGAAAACCCCCGGCTTGTGGATGACTGCCCCCAGCCACGCGCTTCACTCGGGGTATCGGCCGCGAGCCTCTGTGGCTGCAAACAGAGAGCTGGGTGCCTGCCACCCACCCACCTCGACGGTCACTGGGCTCCCCGTGGCCGCCCCCCCTTCTCCTCCCCCGCTGCGCCCACTCTCCTGGCAGATTACAGCTCAGAAGCAGACAAGGTGGGAAAACGAGACGGGATTAGAGGAAAATAGATTCATGAGAAGACAGATAACAGAATTGCTGGGCTCTGTTAATTAAAAAGCAGCAATTTGTCTGAATTCTGAATGTGAAGGATCCCCTGGGAGGTATTAGCCAGCTTCCTCTGAGAACGGGAGGTGTTCCATCTCCATGGTATAGCTTGCTACCCGGGGGCTCTGTGTGCGTGTCGGGATGCGGGGAGGCAGGGTGGCCCTGCCCTCTTTGCCCTTGTTCGGAAACCCCAATACCTCTGTTGGACCAAGGCCACCGGGGGGCTGCCCTGCCCGTACGCCCCCAGCACCCCCAGACTTCTCACGGGCTTGAGACCCCAGGCTTCGCAAAGAGGTGGAGACTCACCTCTCCCCCCGGCAGAATGTCCCGCTGGTTCAGCAAGGGGTATCAACAACACTGCACGCGGTCCCCAGAGCTTCCTCCCCGCCAGGCCCTGTTCTAGGCGCTTTACGTGATTAACTCATTTTAATTCTCACAACAATTCTATGAGGCAAACACTCTGACCATCCCCGTTTTATCAGAAAAGACACAGAGACGTGGGCAGGTAGACTAACTCTATCCAGTGATAAATGGTAAAATAAGTTTCAAAGGCAAGTAGAGTGACGGCAGAGCAGATCTCATTAACCACCAGCCTCTCTCGGCCGTCACAGCACGAGTCACCGCTCAGGAGAGGGTCCTAAAATCCCCTAAAAGAAAGCAGCCGACGCATACCACTTAGCGCCAGAAACTACCCACCGCGGACAGACAGAGCCTGCTGGAGGCAGGGTGGTCCTCTGCCTACTGCTGGTTGATTCATCTTGTGCCTTCAGAAGTGAAAGTCCTCCTTTGTCTGGCATTTACTTGTTTGAGAAAAAAAAAAAAACATTTTTCTGATGGGCTCATGGCTCCTACCAAAAAGAGACCCCAGAAAAAGGAATTTTCTAGCACGCTGGGGCTGAGAGCCTTCCTGTTATGCCCCAGAGCCACACTGTCTCTCAAGATCAAGGCAGGGCACTCTGTCTTCTCCTGGATTCATCCGGGCCCTGGTCTTTGAAGGTTTAGAACCCCTTTCCCAGGGCTCCCAGCGTCAATAATGTGCATTTTGTCCACGAAGTGGCAAGTAAGCTAGTATGCCTGATAACCCAGTCAGTTTAAAAGTTTAGATGATCTGACTTCACAAAAACTCAAGAAGAGATAAGTGTTCCCCATTGATTCAGGCTTTGTAGCTTCATTAAAAATTCATCTTTATACAAAAGTATATATGGAAGCCTGCGATGTAACAGCTTCTACTCTGAGTGTCCTGGGTACCGCGGTGAACAGCACGGGTAAAGGCTGCTGCCCTCGTGGGGCTTGTCATCTAGAGGCTTTTGCTTGGATACGGAGCCTCCCGTGAGAACAGCATTGGGTTCTGTGTGATTTCCAAATTTCCGAGGCTGTCAGTTACAGGGAGCAGGATTTATCTGCAGGCAGGAGGCCTGCAGCCGAAATCCGGACACAGCCCCCTAGGATCATCTCCTGTTGCTTCAAAGACTCAGTGGTGACGTGACGTGTCATCGCAGAGGTGGTGCTCCAGACGCTAAGGAGCTGGTGTCGTCCTGGCCAGACTCGGGCAGCAGTGTGAGCCCTGGGCCTGGAGTCGGAAGATCTGGGCACACCTACCACACCCTGACCCTGGACTTGACTTCCCTGGCACCTCGGTGTGAAGTAAGGGCAGGTAGGACCCAGAGTCCCTGTTTGAAAGGGTGGTTTACAGCTCGAAGCAAAACAAAACCAAGTGGAAATGGATTGCACGCGTGGAAATGCCTGGAATCCGTGAACTGGCATGTAAATGGGAAGTGCTGATGTCACTAAAATCACGCTGACTGAGACGCGCATAGGCCGTCTTGTGACCTGGTCTGCTTCTTTGACAACCTGCAGGTCTAAGTCCTCCTGGGAGCTCATTTCACCCTGCCCTTTGCTCTCCATCCGGGGGGAGCCGTTTGATGGGTCAGCTCGGGAGGTGGCCCTCCAGCCCCCGAGATCCCCTGCTGGTGTGTCTCCTGTTAGCCGGGCTGCAGGGCAGATGGCCTCAGGAGAACCGGGGGACTGAGGGGAGGGCTGCCTGTCGTAGCTCGGTGCTTCCCCGCCTGGTTACCCAATCACGCCGTCATCCTGGTGCCGCAGGGCAGGGATTTTGCAGATAGGACTGAGGTTCCCAATCGGCGACTGCAAGCTAATCAAAGAGAGGCTCTCCCTGGGGGCCTGACCTGTCCAGCAGGAAGGCTTCCTGAGAGCAGCGTGCTCCCGCCCTTCCGACGACCAGCCTGAGCTCATGCCAGTGGGGTTCCCACCCGTTCATGACTTTTCCTACTGGGCTGCCTCCCCGAAGGACTTTGCACTTAGCCAGCGCGCACCATGGGGAAAACCACTCCTTGCAAGACTCCATCACCGTACGTATCTTTGTCCTCCTGGCCCCGCTGCTCTGGCGGGTCCTCACCGACACTCCACCCTGCCGGCCTGCCCTGCAGTTTGCCTGCGATGCCAACACCGCTTCCACCCATGGGCGGCCTTATACTTGAGGAAGAGTTGGCGTCGGCGACCTTGGGAGGCCCAGCCGCCTCTGATCGCTGCACATCACGTGCTGGAGGAGTGCGCGGAGCCACGAAGCCCATCGTCACGGGAGAATTAATAAACACAACGAAGGCCAAGGCCGAAGACGCCTGCCTTAGAAACCTCTACCACTGCGGACCGTGCCACGGGCTCGTGGTTTCCTAGGTGCCGAGCTCCCCGTACCTGCCGAGGCTTTTCAGTGTGAAATTCGGGGGTCCACCGGCTTTATTTATTTATTTTTGCCAGTGCAGTTTGTCCTGAACAATCAAGATAGATGGCCAGCTCAGGTGAGTTTATACAACAATCCCAGCAAGAGAAACACTAAATCAATCTATTGGGGGAAATATTAATGCTCTCATTAGGAGGCTTAATTATTCACATCAGCCTCTGGTTCTTTCCAGGACATTAATTCCATTTCTTTCCATTGCTCTGACTTCAGAGCAATTGCCCTTCTCAAACTTGTGAGAAACCCAACAGGTGCTCTCGGTTCTTGGTGTGTTAAACTATTCTGCCCAGAGCCTGGAGAGACGGTCTCAGAACCAGCTCTCCCCCAACTCCCTCCACAGGCGCGCACACACACACACACACACACACACACACACACACACACACACTCTCACACTGCACACACACAGAGACGCATACCACACACACACATACATGGACACACAGGCACACACACACATAGGCACACACATACATGGACATAAACACACACACTGCACACACACAGACATACACACAAACATGGACACACACAAACACACACTCACACTGCACACACACACAGACACACACCGCACACACACATACATGGACACATACAGACACAGAAACATCCCCCCCACACACTCACACACACTGCACACACACATACATGGATACACACAGAGACACACCACACACACACAGACATACACACAAACATGGACACACACACACATACATTGATACACACACACACACAAACACACACCACACACACACACACCGTGGCTGATTTGGACCAAACTCATCGTTTCCTCCACACTCATACTTACATTCCCATCTCTTTCACATTCGAAATAATAACAATAGAGCTAAACACACATGTATTGATTTCCATGTGCCAAGCACAGTTTTAAATGCTTTAAACACAGGAACCGCTGTCGAGCGCCTCAGAAGTAGCACTATTGTATTACCTGTATTTTACCAAGCAGGGAACTGAGAAGCGGGTGATTAGCATCTTGCCTGCAGGCATCTAAGGAAGGGGAGAGTTAGGGTTTGCACCCAGGCAGTGCTGCCCTGGAGCCCACACTCTCCATCTTTACGGCAAACCGCCCCTTTCCAGCCAGGTCCTCTGTACTGTGTCGTGCTTCTCTTCCGCCCCTTTCATAAGGTTTTACCATGAAGAAAAGTCTCTAAACGACTGGGAAGAAGGCATGACGTTCGTGCCGGACAAGACAGACCTTCCTGATTTTTGTTGTTGTTGTTATAAGCCTTTCCCTCACGATCGTTACACAAAATTCAAATTTCTTTTTATGCAATTAAAGGCCCTTCAGCATCCTCACCTTGGCACTACATACATGCACAATTTCACATAGTCTACGAGGATAGTGCAATGTTCCTCTCTCCACCCACCTGAGAGCTTTCCAGACAGATAGCTCTGCCACAGGCACTGCCCTCAGAAGCAAATACACCCAAACAGCTTTCTGTCATGTACCTGTCTTTCCCAAGAGCTCTACCTCCAGAGGCAGTGGGGAGGAAATAACCCCCGGGAGGGTCAGACAAAGCAGAGCTTCATTAGAATTTGTGGGGGTTTCAGTTCTGGCTAAACCATCAGGTTCTTACCCTCAAGGGACATCAGAGAGAGAGTGCTGGGGTTTTTGTACCAAGGTAGTTTTTCCCCTTTGAAAAAAATAACATTAAAAACATTGTTCTGAAGAGTAGGACATTAACTGAATACACTATTTCCATATAAACTAAGAGCTTGGGAGAGCTGGAGAACTACAGGTCAGAAACACAGTGTTTCAAGTACAATGAAGAGCCCTCCAACTAAGAGTAAAATAATGTAAACAAGTCAAATGGAAGGGGGCGGCTCTACAGGTGAGTCACTTAAGGTCGCTCATGCATTCAGTTAATGTACGTTTAAACCCAAGCCTGTGATGTGCCAGTTGCTGCTCTCAGAACGGCGTTTTGTGAACAAGGCTGGAAAGGCCTCTGTCGTCGCAGAACTTGTCTTCCGGTAGAGGATTTGGAAGCACACACGCCGATGCTCTAAGAGTGAACATCTGAGCACAGCATGGCTGGGTGGACGTCTGCCCTTTGCTGCCCACCCAGCATGCCTTTCTTGGTTCAGAGCGCCTAGATATTTCCCTTGGAGAGTAAGCTCCACATCCACAACAGTCCTCGTGGCTCTGGAGGCAGGCAGGAGGTCATCAGGTGCCCTCAGGATAGATACTGTTTGAGATGGGCAGGTGCCAGTGACACAGGCTGTGCACTAAGAACCACCCCTACCTGTGACTTTTTTGACCCTGGATTTTCCAGACTGTTGGAAGTCAGCCTCGGGCCGCTAGAGACCAACACGTGGAGAAAGCTGCTTGGGAATCTTGAAAGGAAAGCAGAGCCCGGTGGTTCAGAGATAGAGACTAAATTCTAATTACCCTGTGGGCGCCCCTGGATCCTGCTCTACCTGAAGTCAGCACTAATTCTGGATTTCTGAGATACATGAATTAATCTCCTTCACTTATCTCTCTTAAGCCAGTTTGAGTTGGGCTTCTATCCCCTGCAACCAAAATGGGTCTTGACTAAGTCCAGTTAAGAACTTCACTCATTTTCAGCTGATCTCTTAGAGGGAGCATATCCATCTGCTGTGTTTAAGACACTCTGATTTGGTGTCAGACACAGCTAGGTTGAGCTCTCAGGTCTATCAGCAGACTTAGGACCTGGTTCCTCTGTTCTCACACCTCTAAACTGATAACAATAGCAGAGCCTTCTCCACAGGTTTGCTGAAAGATGCAATAAGATTACACATGGGAAGTGCTTGGCACGGGCCTGGCACGTGTTCGCTACACAGCAAACGGGGTCCTTGTGATCACGATGGTAACGGCTATCATCACAGTCATCATCATAAACATGAGCATCTTTCTTGGGCTCCACACCCATCCCCCTGGCCATCCCCCTGGTTCCCTGCCCCCCTTCACAATAAAACTCTTCTAAAAAAATCACGTATGGGGCTTCCCTGGTGGCGCAGTGGTTGGGAGTCCGCCTGCCGATGCAGGAACACGGGTTCGTGCCCCGGTCCGGGAAGATCCTACGTGCCGCGGAGCAGCTGGGCCCGTGAGCCATGGCCGCTGAGCCTGCGCGTCCGGAGCCTGAGCTCCTCAATGGGAGAGGCCACAACAGTGACAGGCCCATGTACCACAAAAAAAAAAAAAAAAAAAAAAAAAAAATCACGTATGCTCTCTTTTGCACTTTTCACTTCCGAGCCCCTGATTTCCACCCACTCCCATCAGCTTTGTTCCCGTTATACTCTTGAAAAATTGCTATTGTCAAGGTCGCCATGAACTGCATTGTGTGCCAAAAACAGTGATTAAAATTCCTCTCATTTTCCTCAGCCCTGCGGTACCTGTATCACGGTGGACACCTTCTTTCTCCTGAAGCCGTTACCTCACTTGCCTCTTCTTCTCCCTGGAAGAAGAGGTCTCCGCTGGCTCTCCCTCCTTTTTTTGGGGATCATCTATCTCTACATCCACTCCCGGGTCTTCCTGTTGAGTCCATAGCTGGGAAAAAGGCTTTGAAATGTGGGCCTCTAGTGGCAGACTCTTCCTGGGGGTCGATTCCTCCATCACCCATTGTAGGACAACGTGGCCCAGATGTCTAAAGGGCTCTTCAAGCAACAAAACCGGCCCCGCTAATTCACCACCCTCCTCCACCCCGAAATCTGCTTCTCCTCGGGGAGCCTCCACCTTGGGAAAGGGCATTCCCATTCCTACTCTCTTGGGTCAAAAGCCTAAACGGCCCCTGTGGTTCCTCTCTTCCTTATCTGCACATCCGGCCCACTGGCAGGTGCAGGCTCTGACTTCAACTTATCCTGAATCTGATTCCATCTCACCTGCTCCACCCCTTCCACGGGAGTCCCGGCACGGGACTATGCAGCGGCCTCCCACGGGCCCTCACGCTCACATCTGCCCCTCCACACCGAGAGATCAGGTCACACCTCTGCCGCCGCAAAGCTTCCAGTGGCTTCCCGTTATGCCTAAAACCCAAACTTCTTATACATGCCCCGTGCGAGCCCGGCTGGTGGGGGTTTGCACGACGCTCTGACCGCCGCTGGCCCGCTCCGCTCCTCTGGCCCTCCCTGGGGACTCGGGTCACACCCCACGTGCTCCTCACACACAGCACCCCGGCTCCGGCCTCTCCTTCTGCCTGCAGCACGGCTCTCCTGCGTCTGCCCAGGGCTGGCTTCCCATCAGTTAAGTCTCTGCTCCATCCTCACCTCCCCAGACAGGCCTTGCCCGACCGTGCCACCCACAGACGTGTCTTTCCCACCCCCATTCACTCCCTTTCTGGTATTCTGCCTTATTTTCTTTAGAGTCCGTATTTTTCATGTTCACCTGCGGGCTGGCTGCCTTCGTGGGCTGGGCGCACATCCCGTCAGTGTAGGTGGAAGACGTGCGGGGACTCAAAGGAACAGGCACGGACCGTTCTCACCTGCCCATCAGCGGGGGACGTCGGTGGGGACGTCAGAGTCTCCCCTCTACTCGTCACACCTTGGAGAGCCCCGCCAGACCCTTCAGTCGGCTCTGGGAACTTGGAGTGGAGGAACGCACTTCCCAGTGGTGGCTGCCCTGGGGTGAGCTGCCTTTATTGTAGAAGAAATAATAAGTGTTTAAAGCTTGGCATTCAAACTACTCAGTAAGCCCAACTCTCACGGGCTGAGCCGGGAGGCTGGCAGGTGAGGGGAGCAGGGGATGCGTTAGAAATAATCTCATGCTATATGTGGTGTCTACTACAAAGTCATGTGGTCGTTCTTGAACGTCTGATGTGAAATCGTCGTTTCATAAACTAACTCATGTCCTAACAGGAAAAAGGACAGGCAGAGCTAACAGACATGACGACAGAATGACCAGTGCATAAACATCTCAGTCAATACATGCTGAGAGCCTCGGGGGAACCGGAAATCGATAGGGTAGGTCAGATCAATGCCAAATCTCCCTCCAGACTCAGTAAACTTCTGAGAGGAGAGAGAATGTCTCTTTCAGTGAAAATGGAAATAGACGAGGACACATTAAAGAATAAATCTACTATGAAATCATCTTGTAATTTGAAGGATTCCCGCAAATGTTAAATGTTTGGGGAAGTCGTCTGTTCTTACAGTGGGGCAACGTTCCTTCAAACTCAGTTTAAGTGGACTTTATCTTACAGCTAAGACGTTAATACCTGATTAACTTAACCTGATTCTCATCACCCCTAATCTCTGCCAAGCCGTCAGGCATGTGCAGTATTCAGATAACTTTATAGTAATCTTTGTCATAGATGACATACTGTGAAATCTCACTCATGGACATTGTTTTCTTGCTAAAACGGATTGGCAACGCCTCCAGGGCAGAGACACGAGGTCTCACGTTCTTTCGCTCTTTGTCTTTAAACGTACGTGACCAGGGTTCCACAGCCTGCACACAGGTAGCCACAATCCCACGTCAAGCACTCGGTCCCAGGTCCTAAGGGGATCGCCTCGCACCAACGCTGTCACCAGGAGGACCGGCGCAGACCCCAAGGTGGCGTGTGGAGCTTGATCCCGGATTACGAAAGGCTGAAGGCTGCCTACGTGCGATGCACACTCACTCAGTCACGCGTGCTGGTTACTCTGCTTCTGGTTGGACCACCTCTCCAGCACCCCTGCCACTCTTCCTGACCCGACCCGTTCGGTGCCTTCGAAGGCCAACCTCTATGGACACGTCAGCCAGGCTCCCTTGCCCTCAGCTCCTGGTTGGGTTTGGCCAGTGGAGGCCCCAGCAGGAGGTGGGAGGTGGTGGAGCAAGAAGCCGGGGAGCCACAGCCCAGCTCCTGTGGGACAGCTGCCGTTCCAAAGCCACCGCCCACACCAGCCTCGCCATCGGGTCTCCTCCCTGAACTCTGCCCACATCCCTGGGACGGCTCCCTCACTACACATTCTTCCTAACGTCCGCTGGGGTCCGTTGGGCCCTGTCAAGCCTTCAGGTGCACAACCAGGGTATACAGTCACTCAGCAAACGGTGTTGAGCTCCTACCTCGTATACAACAACGCCTGTAATACACAGACCCCATCTTCTCTAGCACTGTATGCCTGCTACCTTTTATAACACATCAGAGTACACTTCGTGTTCGCTGGTTATTATCGGCCTTGCTCTCCACTGGGAATAGCTGGAGCGCTGGCAGCACACCTGTTTTACTGAGTATTGACCCAACACCTGGCCCGTACCCGACCCGAAGCTCGTTTCCATTTGGGAATGTTCTCGAAGAATTTTAAGCTGAGTGGTAAACCTAGGTAAATAACTAAGTATAACACAATGGGATACGCGACTGCAGTTATCAAAACATAAAGGAGGAGGGGCTTGATTCTGAGTTGCCCAGGGAGAATGAGGGCTGTGATAAAGGACCTCTGACAGGTGGTGACACGGCACGAGGTGCAAAAGGACGAGTGGGAGCGTCTCAGAAAGAAAGAGGCAACGGGAGAGGGTTCCAGACAGAGGGAAGGGCGTGGACAGGAGGATCAATGATGTGGAGCGTCCTCATGGATCTGACACACGGACACTGAAGGGTCGAGGCCAGGAAGATGGCAGAGACGCACTCCATGGAGAGCACGGCACGCTAGGGAACAAGTCAGGGAACCTCTTCTTGCCTCCATTTCTGCCTTATGGTGCGATGCGTGGGCCTTCCCACTGCAGCAGGAAGAAGCCAGCCCCCCTACCCCGCGCTCACTGGAGCTACCCAGTGACAGCACGCCGGCCCACCCCGTGTGTGCGCCTCAGGGTCTACCAGGAGGGGACAGCAGCGCACCGTTCCCACTGTTAGCCCAAGGTGATGTCGATTTCTGAGAGCTCTTGACATACAACCTACGCATTTTAAAAGTTAAAAATGAAAATAAATCGACGAGATGTCTTTACATTCAACAGACATAAATAATCAATCGCACTTCAGAAGACAAAGGAAGCCTGGTGTTTAAAGACACACCCTGCCCCCGGGGTGGGTTCCAAACTGGTGGCGGCCTCACTGACCGGGGTCGCCTGGGGCCACGGCTGAACCAGGAGTGAGTGCGCCAGGGGGGCCGTGCTGTCGGCGTCAGGCCTGAGGTAATTTTGCAAAGACCTGCGTCGTTTGTCAAAGAGACTAAGCAGATTCTCCTCCAGGACGGTCTGGTGGCTTTCTGGGTGAACGACTCAACGTCAGGCACCGGCGCGCCTATGCTGTGTCGTTCAGAGACCAGCACAGTAATACCCCACGTGAGTACTACGGACCTGTCTGGAATTCGTATTGCCGCACGAACACCTCTTATTTTCCGACAAAAGGCACTGAAGAGTTTCTGGGCCCAGAGCCTTGGTCCCCCGAGGATCCTGGGATTCTCTAATTTAGTGGTTCTCAAAGCCTGAGCCCTAGATTTCCCAGGGTCTCCAAGAACTTTTCGGGTTCATGTGAGGTCAGACTATTTTCAGAATAATACTAAGATATTCTGTATTTTTCATTGTGTTGATATTTACACTGATGACGCAAAAGCAACGGTGGGTAAAACCGCCAGCGCCTCGGCAAGTGTCAAGGTATCAGCCGCGGAGCGTGCTGGCCGTCAGCGCTCTTCGCCCCAAGCGTTCACAGGAAAACCCCAAAGCCTGTGGAGCTTAAGAACACCCTTCACTTGGGCTTCCCTGGTGGCGCAGTGGTTGAGAATCCGCCTGCCGATGCAGGAGACGCGGGTTCGTGCCCTGGTCTGGGAAGATCCCACATGCCGCGGAGCGGCTGAGCCCGTGAGCCATGGCCGCTGGGCCTGCGCGTCCGGAGCCTGTGCTCCGCAACAGGAGAGGCCACAACAGTGAGAGGCCCGCGTACCGCAAAAAAAAAAAAAGAACACCCTTCACTCAACAGTAAAAGAATATGCTAAGTCTCAACTCTCGAGTACAAAGTTCACAGTGTTATGAGTGGCGAGAGGGGACGCTCCTGACCCTGGGCTGTGCCCGCCTTACGGACCTGCCCTCGCGCGCGCGCTCGCAGCCTCGCCAGCGGCCGCCTTCCTGGGGCGTGATCGTTCCTGGAACAAAGGACAGACCATCTGCGGTTACTCAGCCGTGGGTCCTTGACAGTCGCCTCTTCGAAAGCATCACCTCGTGGAAAACTCCTGCCAGTATCTGCTGTCAATGCTAACATTTGAGCTTCCAGGTAAAAATGATAATCTGGGGGAAACTTTTATCAGCCGCTACTGTCTTTACAGCTTCTAATATGCAGACTCTTCTGATGAGAACTTTGGGGATATTCACAGTCAAGACACATGACTCTGAATCTTAGAGTTGCCACCAACATTCTATAAAACCTCTGGTAAGCGAGCGATTCCTCTCTTTGGCTCTCTCACATCCTAAACTTCAAAAAAATCTGAATTAGGATAAAGGATTTTTGAGGTCACTTTCAGTTCTTCCATTTCTCTCCACCCCTTCCTCTCTTTTCTCCTTTTCCACTCTCTTCTTAGGTTTCATTTATTTCTTTTTTTTTTTTTTAATTAACGGAAGCATAGTTGATTTACCATGTTGTGTTAATGACTGCTGTACAGCAAAATGACTCAGTTATGCACATATATACATTCTTTTTCATATTCTTTTCCGTGATGGGTTATCCCAGGAGACTGAATATAGTTCCCTGGGCTCTACAGTAGGACCTTGTTGTTTATCCATCCTAAATGTCATAGTTTGCATCTGCTAACCCCAGGCTCCCATCCTCTCAGGCTTCACAGCTTCTAAGAAAGAAGCAAGGGCATCCACTACTGGGATAAAGAGAGACCACAAAGCTGCTGGACGGGGAGCGCCCCTCCACTCCCGGACACTGGGCTCTGTGTCACCCGAGTCTGAAAGCAACGATTCTGACACTTGACAATCGCCACATGGTGTCAGAGCCACGCATGGAAGGCGCTCCCCTCCACTCCTGAGACAGAACCTGGCACCTGTGGGCAGGTTCGTGCTCGGAACTGCCTGCTCTGTGCCCATCGCCCCGAGGGGAGGAGGGAATGCTGGGTGAGAGCGGGTGTGGAGGCGAGGAGGTGGTCAGCCTGCTGTAGCCCCCGGGTCCCGTCGGGCCAAGGCACCCGCAAGCCATCCTGCGCTGCTGCAGCTTGAGAGGAGCGGCTGGGCGAGAAAAGCAGGCATCCTGCTGGGAGGAAGCCTCCCCGCCCAAGACGCCGAAGCGCACCTCTTCGGGTCGCGCACAGAGGCCTGGGAATCGGCACGCAGCCCTCTGTTGCTAAACGCTTGTCGAGGGGGACTTGCTGCTTGCAGAGTCTGCACGCCAAGCTCGGCCTGCATCCGAGCTTGAATCTGCCAGTTTGCACCTGGCAGCAGAAGCTGCTTTTACCAAGCTGGGTCTCCCCAACAAGGTCAGTTTTGCCACCGCTTGCCTTTCACTGTGGTTGAATTCCCGTCAAGCATGTGTAAGGGAAATAAAGGCTGAGGAGAGAGAGGAGGAAGATATTCTTGCCTGCTTATCTCTGGTTGATTTTCCGGAAAAAAAAAAAAAAAAAAAAAGCGCTCTCCGTCCTAACGTCTTGTCTGTTTAAAATTGTCTGATTAAGTCTCCAGAAAGCGAAGGCATTGCTGGCAGTGTCCAGAGGGCTCTACCTCCTCCTATTTTTTCCTTTACAGCCTGTAAAATGGACAGCCACAAAGAAGGAATCGCACTGTGGACGTGTTTGCATCCTGATACCTGGATCTCGGCAGGAAGAAGTGGGCAGCGGACGGACAGTGGGGTCCTGGCAGGGGTGGGGGGGCTTCCCCGACACAGGCAGGAAACAGCCCCGAGGGGCTACATTGCACTCGGCCTAACAAACTATCATCTTGAGAGCAATGCTCCAATTGAGTTTTCATGTAAACACTAATATTCTCTCTACTCAGCTCTTCTCTTCTTAGGCAGCTCATGTATATTTCACTGCGTGTCCTACCCACTATTATACTCATACATCAAAGGATCTGAGGGCCAGGAACCTGATTTTGAAAACATTATTCTTTCAAAGATTGATCCTCTCATCTTGACCACTTCCTTAGCTGGAAGGGAGAGGTTCTCCATATATTATTTTAATGTGCTCTATGCAAAGGAAACCTTCTCACCTCTCCTGCCCAAACTTTTCTGCAAGTATAATTAGGCAGGACCCTTGATTTCGTTTCCTTTCTTTTTTCCATCCATGGACACTCGGGCACATCCATAAATGTCACAAGAAAGTAAAATCAGAAAGGGACGTGGGAGCTAGAAAATCTGAGAAGGTTGGTGGATCCTTTGAGAAGCTCAATGAAAGGGGACACGGGGTGTCCTTTGGCAGCAAGAGGGATGCTAGCAAGAATTTTAGAAGGAATTTCTTAGAAATGGGTGTAAAGACGATTTTTAGAGGAGGTCCTTCAGCCTGGCCTGTGCTCAGTGTAACCTCCAGTCTGTGCGTGTTGTGTCTACCTCAGTGGTGCTCAGGCCCCAAGTCTCCACTCAGAACCCCATCAGGATGCAGGAAAACCCCTCAGCCCAGACCCCACCCACTGCTTGCGCTCAGTGCACCCAGCTGCCTGACCTCGGCTCTCCCACACCGCCCACACCCTGGTGAAAGGGGATCCGTGGTCACCTGCTGAGCCATCGCTGTCTTGGGTCCCACGGGTCCTTGTGTGTAGGCGGAGGCAGAGTCAATACCAGCTGTGTCTACAGCCTTCTCTCCTACCCTGAAGGGTGCTGCCGCTATCGCCAACAGGCCCAAGAAGTTTCCCAGAACAGTTAACCTGCAAATACTGGGATCTAAGAAGATGGGGGCTTAGAGTCGTCCTTTCTTATAACACGTCAGTTTCCAGTTGAGGATTTCCACGTAGAGGGTTCATGTCAAGCGCTTGGCCCAGGTGGTTCTGCCTGGTTTCCTGCCCTGCGTCCCTACTTTCCCAACAGATGGGGTCTCCTGAGCCCTCGCGTATATTTGCACGTCACTAAGCCCAGGACTGACCACAGCATCCCAGGAGGAAGCACCACGCCCCCCTTGTGGCTGCTTCAGCTCGGATCGCCTGGCCCAGTTCTGAGTTGGGGCTGTCTTAGCAGCCGTACCATTGGCACCAATTCTGAGAACGGTACCAGGCGTTGCTCCCGTGCCCCAGACGCCGCCTTGCTCGGCTGTAATCCATGCATCGCGCGGGCTGCAGGAGTGGACTTCTGCTGTGCTCCCGTCACCAGCGCGTGCAGCCCGCCGGCAGCCCGGGGGCTCGCAGGCTCCCCTGCAGGCTCCCCTGCAGGAGCCCTACAGACAGAGTGTCTGTACCGACAATCTCACCAGCCTTGTATCTGCCTAGAGCCTGTCACTGCACTGCACCTGTCTGGGTTTTTACGGATTGTGCTGTCCTCTTTTTTTTATCCGAGTCACTCACTCAGCTCATACCGTGAGATCTGTTCAGCCAGAGACTAGCCAGGCCAGCGGGCAGGTCCATCCTTGCTGCCCCTTCCTGGCCGTGCCGTCTGTAACAGGCAAGGAGAAGGGGGCGGCTCTGAGCCGGGACAGATGGCTCGCGTCATACAAAAAGGCAGAGAGAAATAACCAAGGGGCTGCTGCTCTGGGCCCCAGCTACCCCCAGGGGCTCTTTCCACCTTTCACGTCTCTTGTCAAGTCCAGCAGGCAAGACAGCCTCCCGTGGTGTCAAAACCAGGAAAGGTACACTGTCCTCTCATAAAAGGTCTTTGGAGCGCGTCCCCCGGGCTCCGCGAGATTCTCTGTGCCGTCCGTGCGCCCCCGCTGGGAAGCGTGTCTGCACTAGTGCTCGCTTTCATAGAATTTGTATGATGACTGGGCCCTAAATGTATGCCGTAAGGTTTTCGTCAGCCACGTGCTCAAAGAAGGTCATTTGCAGAGCCGTTTGTGATCATTAATACAAGACAGATTTTCAAAGCAGCTTGTGAGCTGAGGAAAATTTCCTGGATGTTTTTGTCAAACTAGTAACTGTGAACAGGATTTGATCACTCGATGTGTCAGTTGTAGACGGGCTGAGAAATACTGCTTTCAAATCTTAAAACAAAAGGAAAACAAAAGGCTGTTTGCCGAAGCCCCTCGTCTCCGAGACTATTGCAGGAAGCGGCCCGAGGCAAAGGAAAGAAGTGGCTCTGACCCAAAGGAGGGCGACGACAGGGGAGGGGCCGGATGGCCCCGCAGAGTGGGGGGGGGGGGGGGACCAGGGACAGGGACCAGGAAAGCAGGGACTCCTGTAGGGAAGTCTGGAGGCCGAGTAAGTGATGCTGTCTCAGCAGCCAGTCTCAGCTCACTCACGGAGCACTGTCTCCACTCAGTGGGCAGCTGTCAGCACTGCACGCCACCCCGAGGCTCCCAGCTGAGGCCCAGGTGTAGACGGCCTCCCTCTGTGGGAGGAGAAGCCAGCGCCATCAGCTGAACAGCGGGCGGCAGGCTGGCCCCTCAGAAGGCCAGGGTCCCCCGTGTCCTGTGGCTGCATCACGGTGGGCGGCCTGGCCCGTGCGCAGGCCCGACGGGGAGGGGAAGCCGCACGCTGGGCCGAGCAGGGCCCGTGTGTCTCTCCTGGGAGTCCCTGTGCGGCCGTCAGAGGCCAGCTCTCTTTACTGCCCCCCCAACCCTGGTTCTACATGGGTCGTGGAGGGAAATGCACCGCCAGCCATGACGAGCCTCCAGAAACCCTGCTCCCGGGTGGGCCGGCACCGAAGCCGGTCCTTTCCTCAGAGCAGGTGAGTGGGCCTCAGGGCTGCACTGGGACGTGGAGGAGAGCCCAGACCCCAGATCCCAAGCGTGCAGGGCAGGGAGCTCCTCTGCCTCTGTGAGCGCATATGGCCCGACGTGGGGGACGTAGTGGGTGTGAGAAAGGGTGTATTTATCTACTGCAAAGACATTATCAGAAGCTGCAAACAACACTGAACAAAACAGATCCAGGTCTCGGCCATGGAGCCTACATTCCATCCCCGAGGTACGCGAGTACCACGACCCCTACCTAACATGTGCCATATGTCCATCAGGGACAAGAACAAGGAGGAAAAATAAACCAGGGAGGGAGAGGGGAGTGGCCAGGGGTCAGAGGTGACGGGCCCACCAGGAGGCGCCACGTGGAAGAGGGCAGGATGCGCGAGCTAAGGAGGTGCGAGGGCCCCCCGGGGAGCAGGGTCCTTGCTGTGAAGGGAGGCGGTCCCTGTGCCTCGGCCCAGGCCCAGGCCCGGCAGCTTAACTGGGAACGCACACGCAGGACAAATCGGGAAACCGCGCTTCTAAACAGTGGATGTGCCGCCCACGAGGTTAACGCCGTCAGAGGGAGAAGAGGCATTAAAGAGGGGCCCCGCGGAGGTGGAGGGTGTGCTGTGTGCCGGGGGCACCGACCTGCCCTCCGGCCACGCCTTCTCCCTGAGATGGGCCACCTCCAGGGCCCGCACACAGCTCCGAGGGCCCGGGGTGCGCGCAGTGATGGAAGCAGGCGGCGTGCATACGCGTATCATTCCTCCCACGCAGGGATGCTGTCGCGCGTCCCCTGAGCACAGCGGCCACAGCCAGCCACGTGGGACGCACCTCACCACGGGCCCTGGGGTCCCTGACAGTGCGGCTCTTGTCTGCCGTCTCTGCAGACAGGCGGCTAGGTCACAAAGGCCCCCTGCCAGCCTCTCCCTGGAGGTCCCCTCTGTGTGGACGCAAGGACCGATATGGA
Source organism: Kogia breviceps (assembly GCF_026419965.1). Classification (NCBI taxonomy): domain Eukaryota; kingdom Metazoa; phylum Chordata; class Mammalia; order Artiodactyla; family Physeteridae; genus Kogia; species Kogia breviceps. The sequence goes on from NC_081316.1 coordinate 119,657,906, forward strand.
CGACGGCAGAGCTGAAGCGCAGCCACGGCGTGGTCACCCAGGCTGGGGTGCTAGGGTCTCAGGCCGGCTGAGCCCCTCCCACGGGTGCTCACGGCCGTGCTGTTTCACCGAGAGCCCTGCTCTCTCCCCTCCCACCACCTAAACTCTTAGCCCTCAAATCCTAGATGGAGCCTTCCCGACGCTCCCCGGAGGGGTAAGGCTCAGGCTGTGTCCCACACTCACGCCTGGGCGCCGGCCCGTCCTGTCCTGTGTGCTGCCTTCCCTGTGGCTGCACCCTCCCCACACCGCGAGTGCAGCCCGAGGCGGGGGCCCCTTTACTTAGTCCTCACCTCCTGGCAGGAAAAGCCATCCTCTCCGGGCACGAGCGCCACAAGGGCCCTGCAAGAAGAGCTGCCGCCCCGGGACGGTGGTGCCCGCGGCTCTGTCTACGCCGCTGCCCGCCAAGGAGGGCGCCGCGTACGGGGGAGTGAGAGGCTGAGACGGCGCCCCGCTCGCCCCACTTCCACACATGCTGGTGGCCTTCGTCCCGGGCGGGAAGCCGATCCTGCGGCCGGTGAGCACACCGGGACTCTCAGCTACAGCCACCTCCCAAACGTGCTCAGAATAACAGCGCTGAAGAGAGCCTTTGAAAGCGGCCAGTTCCGGGCCCACTGCATCATTTCCAGAAGAGGCCCCCGCGCCAGAGGGTCTGAGACTTGACTGAGGTTCTCGTTGGTTCAAGGAACCAAACTCAGAGCCCGCCTTGAGTCTTTTGCAGTGTTTACAGCACAACAGGATGAGTCCAGTTCTGGGATCTGATGGCAGAACCATATGGAAGGGAGGCGGTAGGTAACCCTGTGCGAACCGTCGGGACACCCCGGGCCCCTTCGTCCTTCAGATAAGCCTGCCGCCTCCGGTTCTGTGTACCACCCCCATCCCTGTAAAGCTGTATGGAGACAATACAGGTGAGAGCTATCTGGAAAGTAAAACCACCAAACAGAGTAAAAAAATTACCACAAGAAGCGATTATACTTGGTTCTAAGAAATCAGTTCTTATCCTTTACCTTGTTGCTCACTCATGGCAAAAAGCGCTTTAGAAACTGTGGAACGCGCTATGTGGATGTACTTACACATTTCTGTAACAATAATTTGAAGTCTGTATAATTGGTGCTACTTGCCAGGAATCTGAGGCTCACAGACCTGAAGCCATTCCTGTTTGCTCAGAGATCTACATACAGCAGGAAAGGGTGACCTTGAACTTGAATAGGGCCGTTTGGGTGCCAGGTGCCAGGCTCTTCCTCTTGTACAACATCACTCACGTTTCTTCAACAGCGACAAATACACATCTATTTGGGGGGACTCCCTGGGGTTTGGAATGAAGTACTCTTGAATCTGGGCGCTCTCATGCTTGACTCTGACCGAACCCTTGAAAGAACTCAGGGCCAGAGGAATTGCAATTCCTTTCTCCAGTGCAACAAACCACAGACCGAAGGGAAGCTTAAGAGATGTACTCGTCTGCCTATTTACCAAGGAGCAAAGTAAGACGCAGAGAGGAGGAGGGATTTGAACCAGTCGTACGAACACGTTTCTGCGCCTGAGCACAGCTTGCAGGGCGGCGAGGTGGAGAACAGGTGCCATGTGGAAGCACACCCTCACTGCCTCTGTCACTGCTCTGTCCTGCTGTCCTGTGGCCTCTCCCCCCAGGGTCAGCACGGCCACCCCTGCCCCCTGTGTGGCTCATAACCAGGTCCACCCATTTCCAGAGTGACATGCTGTCCATCCTGCTTTGGGAAAATGTTCCTGTTACATTCAGACAAAACCCTACTCACTCTGTCCCATGGGCCATAGCAAGGTTTGAAGGACGGTTATCTTTGAGGGTGGAGTTACACGTAATTGTTATTCCCTTCTTTATATCGTTCACTATTTTCACATTTTTAAAACTTTTAACAGAGAAATATATTTCCTTTCTAAACATGGAACAATACACCTTTTCAAAGCCTTTTCTCAGCATACTGTCACAACTAAAATTGATCTGATAAGCTTATTTATATTGAAGTGTCAGAGATGGATGTGCACAGACTGTGTTTTAGTTCCAGACCCAGCATTATAACCTAGTTTAGTTCCTTAAGCCGAAGTCTGAACCTCTAAAGTGGAATCAAGACGTTCTGGTTTATTGGGGACAGATTTAGAATCGGGGCCGGATGGGGTACAGGGAGATGAGGAGGCCCCTGAAATCTGCTTGGATAATTTTCCCTTAAACTGCCACAAAATGACTGTTTCCCTTAATAGATCGGAACCAAAAAATCCTTGTTAGTTGGGTTTTTATTTCCATATGGGAAATGTATAGCAGCAGCAATCTTGTTCTATGTCCAAATGGTAAAAAACAAAAGCCAGTTCTCAGCCTGTTTCTTCATCAAAATTCACGGCTCTGTTCTCTTGGTGCTTCCCGACTTAGGTTCTGGTTTCTGCTTAATACAAGTCTCTGAATTACCTGCACAAACAGCTGATATACTGCCCTGCATCCTGTGAATTTACAGGTTCACAGAGGGGCCTGCCAGGATAACCTGATTCACAGGAGTTAGGCCAATGAGGAAAATGTTAGGTCCCTGACATTTTATAACAGGTGGACATCTTGGCAAGCCCTGAATCTATGTATACCTGAATTATCACACCTGGTCTGCATCTTCCTGTGTTCGGTCAGCCTAGATTCTTTATAGGCCCATTTGTCCACGCCGGGGTCAGACAGAACAACTGAGGTTCAGGGGCCCTCGAATCAACGCACAGTAACCGAAGAGGTCGGCGGCCTCAGCCATGGATCTTTGCACAAGTCACTAGCTTAAGCTTAGTTCACGATAAAAGATGGAAGGAGACCGTCAGGATCAGGAGATAATCACTTACATCACCACAGAATCATATCATTTGGAGCCAGAGGGATCAGAGAACTTTTGAGACCATCAAATCCAACGTCTTAAGCTACAGAGGAAACAAAAACTCAAATTTGTTGAGATAGTAGCTAGGAAACAGAATGGTGCCATGAAAAGACCATGAGCTTTGGAGCCTTATAAACATACATTTGAGTTGTGTCTGCTGTGTGTACTAAGTGAACCACCGGGGCAGGAATTTAAGGCTACAAAGCCTCAGTCTCCTGGTCTCCAAAATATTGGGTTGGCCAAAAAGTTTATTCCGGTTTTTTCCGTAACGTCACTTTTTGGCCAACTCAATAGCATCATCATACCAACATACCGGTCACTGCCAAGTAAGGGACAGTGCAAGTGAAATGCTTCACACTGTGTCCTGACACACAGTAGGCACTTTATTTTTTTAAAAAGTGACAGAACCAGAACTAGAGGATCACTCATGGTTTAGTGCCATTGTTTCCTCGCCCAGCGGTGGAATTACCTGCAGGAAACTTTTCAAGCATATGCTGTCCCATTCCGTCCCTAAAAGAGTCGGGGGTACTGCAGGACCACAGCTGGGGTGCAGGGAGACTTGTGCGTGTTTGAGCTGAGTGTAAACACTGAGAGAGGACGTGTACGAGGCGGCCAGACTAAAGACTCTCAGAAGAAAACGTGCCGGAGCGCACGCACGTGTGTGAGCTTGCCTGGGGAGGGCGTGGAGATGTGGGTGCGGGTGCGTGTGAGCTTCCCAAGGCGACAGCTGGTGCCGGCTGAACCCCAAGCCCTTCCCTGGGGGCAGGAGCGAGCTTCTGCAGCTCTGGGCAGTACCACACATGCAGACGCAGAGGTGACAAAGACTCTTACCTCCAGAGATGCCCTACAATAAATACCGTCATCGGACAGCCCGCTCACGGCAGAGCCTCACTTGACAGCAGGCTCAGAGGACAAGGAAGACCCAGGAGCGGTGCTGGGAGAAGAGAAAATTCTACCCTCTCCTGATGAGCAAACGCCAATCCCAGCCCTCTGCTCAATTCCACTTCTAACAAGTAGTGGGGTCTGTTTAGTTGGTATCCTTAGTACATATTAACAATAAATAAAGCTTCAATAAATATGCAAAGCAAAAACTAATTTAAATTGACGTTTGTGTCGGGTTGGGTGAGAGAGAGTCCTTTACACCATAAAATGATTTAGGATATATTACCTCAGGCATCTGCATTACAAATTTACCTCTCATTACAGCTATGTTAATGGGGAAAATGCAGCTTCTCAACAACATTCAAGGCTGAGTTTATTAGCATAGATTTGCATAATAATTAGCTCTACAACAAGCAAAGGCTGTCGTGTCTTTCAAACATGCAACTTTCAATGTCAATTTTCTGTGCTTTGCTGCTCCTTGTCGTCCCTGTTTGTCTAAAGCTCCCGGGACCCCTGGCCCTGCTTTTGCTAGTTGCTAAATTCTCTCCGACGGGTCCATTTAGACTCATGTTTTCACAACCTCAACCCAGCTCCCCTCGGGAGAAAGTGGGTGCAGGTCTCCACCTGGGGATGTAGGTGACGAGAAGCCCAGCTTGGGGTTCTCCCGTGTGTGGACAAAGGGACAAGGTTACACAGTCTCCACTCTCAGATGCCAAACCCTAGGGACAGAACAGCAGTATGGTGAACCCCTAAAGAGGATACAACCCAAGTAATAGTCAGTTGACTTGGGGAATGCATAAATCCATGTTGTTTATCAACAGTTTCCTTTATAATTATGTTGTGTCTAAGCTAATATTATAATTATCTCCCACTGCCTGTGCTCCTGCTGTCTGGGTGGTCAGGGCAGGTAGCTGAAAGCACAAGGCTGAACGCTGTGTGGGACGAATGCTAAGGCTGTGTGGGCTGAGGGTTGACTGATGTGGGTGTTTTGGACTCTGTCAGGACCAGGCGGGCAGGTGAGGTCACACCCTGAGCTTCGAGATGTTTCTGCAAACTTAGGGGCAGCCACCAACCTCCTGAGATGCACCACTTCCTTCCCTGGTAAACTGAGCTCCTCCTCACTGTCGACTTAAAAAAAATGCACAGTGTGAGAGTTGCGAGTTCAGTTTTATTGGGGGCAAAATGAGGACTATAGCCTGGGAGACAGCATTTCAGAGAGCTCTGAGCAACTGCTCCAAAGAGGTGAGGGGGAAGGTCAGTATGTGTGTGATTTGGGGGAAGGGGGAAGGCATGCAATCAAGCACATATTTTTGGCAGCAGATTTCTGCTAGTCTCGTGAAGGTTACTGCTCGTCACAAGGAGCAGACATCACCGTGAAGGATTTTAGTGCTTTTCTAGACATGAGGAGGTACGAGAATTGGGCTCATAAAATCAGCTCCTGAAAATATCTAACTATCTGAAGACCTGTTCTTCCAGGTTCCCCCCCCCTCCCCCGAGCACAGAGGGCCTCATTCCTGCTCTCCACCCTCAACTCTTTTCAGGGGGTGTTGAAAGTCAGCAGCTGCAGCAGCACATGATTTAATCCCTGTAGAGGGAGATGGCAAGGGCCAATTTGTAGCTGACACCACCCATCAAGATGAATATGGACGTTCACCCGAAAAGGGAGCTCAGAAGAAAGAACGTGGGTTCTCAGTGCACCTTCTCAAAGGGCCAAATGACCGAGTATGTTTGTACACATACCCCAGATACGTTTCATCTGCAAGAAGAAAATACACCGTGTCGGTGTGTGTGAAGCATGAAGACAGGCCGCACATCCACGGCCCCTCAGATCTCACCGAAGGGCATGGGTTTGCCCAGTCCAAGCAGTGAGATGCATCAGGACAACCAAAGGTTTTGCTGTGCTTCAAGGAGACGGAGGTAAGTAGAGCTGAGACATGCAGGCAATTCCACTCAGCCAGAAAAAAATTATATATATATATGTACACACATATAAATACTTGTACTGTGTTATTTTGTAAAAGACTTAGCCATGATCCCTTCTCACAAGTCTAGTGAGTGAGGATAAAAATGTGATTTACTGAGTGTTTACTGTATCTGGGACCCCTTTGGAAAATCCTCTTATTGTCCCAAGCCATTAGTATTATGAGTTGCATATTTTGATGTGTAAATGAGACTTAAAGACCTTTCTGATTCCAAAACACACATTCTGGGCTTCCCTGGTGGCGCAGCGGTTGAGACTCCGCCTGCTGATGCAGGGGACACGGGTTCGTGCCCCGGTCCGGGAGGATCCCACGTGCCGTGGAGCGGCTGGGCCCGTGAGCCGTGGCCGCTGAGCCTGCGTGTCCGGAGCCCATGCTCCACCACGGGAGAGGCCACAACGGTGAGAGGCCCGCGTACCACAACAAACAAACAAACAAAAAACCAAACACATTCTTTCAAAGCCATAGCCGGGGCTTAAAGATGCATCACTGGCCCAGGAATCAGACATCTGCTGTGTGCCGCTGCTCCCTGCCCTGTGATGTGGGCAAGTCATGCCCCCAAACTGTTTCCTCAAATGGGAAAAGTGGGACAAAAATGAGATGTTGGAGCTGTAACAGTGCTCTGTTGTCACTTCCGTCAGTTGTTCGTTTTTTAAATGATGGGGACAGTGCCAGGTTCTTTTATAGTTTTGCTAAGTGCTTTGGACTCTTCTCTAGAAAAAGGCACCAATCAACATTCATTCAAAATTCTGAAGGCTTAGCATTCAGGGGGCCTCCTGTAAAGCCTTCTATGCCTAAGACCCTGCAAATCCAAGAGTAAACGTTCCTGAAAGAGCCCAATCCTCTCATTTCATAAATGGGAAACAGGCTCAGAAAGGATAAAATGCTCGCCCAAAGTCATACGGTAGGTAACTAGTTAAGTCAAAATGGTGTATCCAGGGCAGCCCTGCGTCACGCTCCTCTATATTCCTAGACGAGCTTTATGTGCTGATCCACAGCACTTAGACCGGAATAGGCAAAAGGAGTAAAGAAGCAGGAAGACAAAAACTATTGAAGGGGGGTGGCGGGGTGGCGGGGTGGAGCATCACTATTAAGGGTGTGGACTTCTTCAATGGTGACAAAACTGCTTTAGAATTAACTACGAGTGATGATGCACAGCCTCGTGAATATGCTAGAAACCAGTGGATCACATACTTCAAAGGGATACACTTCATGGTATGTGAATTATATCTTAATTTAAAAAAATCTACTATGATAACCATTCAAGATGCTATTAAAGAACTTTATATTGAAGGGCATAAATGGGAGACAAAATATTCAAAATAAGTCAAAGGTAACAGCAGCATAATCACCTGTGGGCTTTAGGGAGGGGTAAAAGCGTTTAGAACGAGGAAACGGCAAAGGGGCTCTGGTTAACCTCACCACAAGGAGCTTATCACGAGTTACAGCTCTGGGGTGTCACCCACAGGACCTCTCATTCTCACACTTCCCCTACTGAACTCTAGGGACTGCTTGACCATCAGAGGTGAAGTAAGTGTACGAAGCATAAGCTGTATTTTGGAGCTGCTGTATTATGACCCATCAGAAAAGTGTTCTCCCCGTGTATTAGACAAGAGATAACTGTGAGCCCTGGTCTGACGAGGTGACAGAGAAGCCCGCACTGAAGCCACATGACAAATACCCGCTGTGGGGCAACCACTGACACACCCACCCCTCAACAAATATCTGGGTTCTCAGGACCAGAGAGCTAGTTACAGAGATTTAGTAGAGATGCTGACTGAGCCTTGTGATACAGACTTGCTGACTAGGTGTCTCAGCCAGGAGAGCGGAGCCTGAGACAGGGTTTGTGCAAAGACAGTTGTTTGTGGAAGTGACCCCAGGAGCCTGGGAGGGGTGAACCGTGGTAGGAGGAAGAGCCGGTAGAGAGGGGAGATCTTGAGTGGGCCTCCAGACCCAAGCCGAGGACCAGGTGAGTTCAATCCTGCAGAGCCCTTCTGAAGAGCCATGTAAATACACATCTGCACCACCTGCCTGAGGGCTGGAGAGGAAAGAACACATCCTCCACCTCTACTTCCCCGCCTGCCGGGTTGCCCTGTGGCTTGTCCACTGCCTCCCACTCAGGTTAGGGCCTGAGCATCCAGAAGGTTCCTGCAGCCACCTGCCAAGCTCCCGGGCAGGGAAGACAGGTGCAGCTAAGGTGAGATGCTCCCTGTTCACATCGATGAGAAGTTCCTCACCGCAGCACCGGCTGGGATAGAAGTTGGGCGAAAGGAGGCGAGCGGGGACACAGCAGGTGTGAGACACGGTACCTCTTCATAGCCCTTAGGGAACCCAGAAACAGTCAGGCCAGGGTATAGCATCACGAGCAAGGTTCCGACAGTGGAGACCCAAGAGCTCACGGGAGCGGTATGCAGTGAGGGGAGTTCCAGCTCCATTCAGTGTTTGACCCCAAAGCGAAGTCAGCACCTCTCCTGCCACTTAACCCCTCACAGAATCTGGATCCCATGAAGGCGAGGGTGACGTCACCTCCATTTACCTGTGTCCTCAGCGGGCGTATCAGTGTCGGCCACAGAGCGGGGTCTCAACCAACACCTAGTGGGTGTGGAGTCACAGCACCGCCGCGAAATTAAACGACCTTCTGGTCTTGGCGTCCTAATCCTCAGCAACGCTACTGCCAACCGAGCATAAACAGCCAGACAATTATTTACGTCATCTCACTGAAAAGTCACCACATCCCTTAAAAGAAGAGCAATGACTTACCACATCTGTTTTATAAACAAAGAAACAGGTTTAGAATAGTGGCCCAAGGTCACACAGGTGGTATACAGCACAGCCAGAATTCAAAGCCGGTTTGACTTATTCAAAACGTGTATTCTTAAATATGAATCTACTCTCCAACCCACGCCATCCATTCTCTACACGAATGACTCCAGTAACGGGAATCTCATGCATTATTTGCCGAGAGAGCTTGTTCAATCTTTAGAGGGCTCTTGGGGCTGTACAGAACGAGTCAATCCACATTTCTTTCTCTCAGTATGCAAATCTACTTGGAACATCTACATAGAATTCATTTCAAAGGATAATCTTTCATTTTTCTAAGACCACTAAATAAAAGAGCTACTTGGCTTCCCTGATGTCTTGCCTCAGATGTTATATGATGGAATCGTGCATATTGTCTGAACTAAACTAGAAAACCAGGTCAGAGGTTTTATTCTTCTGGTGCTGGTATAATGGCGGCCCCTCTCTTTACTCTGTCCGCTAGGAGGCTCAGAGTTCTAGTAATTCTCTTAACCACATTTCTGGTGTTGGTTTGTTATAATATATCCTGCGTGTTCCACTTCCCTTTTAGGTGGAGAAGAAAGCTGACGAGAGCACACACAGACTTTCACCATCAGACTTTAGAGGAACTTTAGTCCAGCTGCCAGGAGGAAGGAAGATGAGACCTGGGGGAAGAAAATAATACTCAAGAGCCAGTCTGGACCCTCAACTCCAGGATCCCTGATGAAGTTAACAAGACAGATGGTTCACAGATGCTGAGGAGCAGGACACTCTTGCTGGTGCTAATCTAATCTGCCTATTTACTTTTGCAAAAATATGAGTAGCAATGAATCTGGCCATATCATTCATCATTATCCAATCCCTTTGCAATGCAAGCTACTGAGCACTTAAAATGCTTAAAAATAGGTGGAAAGAGAGCCATCTTTCAGCCCATTTCAAACACTGACCACAGCGAGTCACAGAGGTGAACAACCGCGCACAGAACCCAGCCATTCCTGTGCACCCACGATCACAGTCTCTCTCAGGCAGCCTCAGCTTGGGAGGAGATGGTGTCTACACTTCAGGGCTGGGGAGTCAGAGCAGAGGGAAGACAGTGAGAGAGCAGATGTGAACCACTCACGTGCCCCCACTTCCTTCAGCCTCAGCTGCCTTTTGTCAGAAAAGTAGAATGTGGACTCTCTCGCTCTCTCTCTCCTAAAGTAGCTGCAAGGATGAAAAATGTTGGCACTGGCAGATATCAGAGGTGACTGTAGGATCCATATTTCTGTGACATTGTAAGGACTGGTTTGGCAATCTGGTACGTGCTCACCAGCCTTTCATCACTGGGTCGTACAGAAGCCAGGTGATGATGATGATGATGGTGATGATGATGATGGTGATGGTGATGGTGATGGTGATGGTGATGATGGTGATGATGGTGATGATGATGATGGTGATGGTGATGGTGATGATGGTGATGGTGATGGTGATGATGATGATGGTGATGGTGATGGTGATGATGGTGATGATGACGGTGATGGTGATGATGGTGATGGTGATGATGGTGATGATGGTGATGATGATGATGGTGATGGTGATGGTGATGGTGATGATGGTGATGATGGTGATGGTGATGATGGTGTGGTAATGGTGATGATGGTGATGATGATGGTGATGGTGATGATGGTGATGATGATGGTGATGGTGATGGTGATGATGGTGATGATGATGGTGATGGTGATGGTTATGATGATGATGATGATGGTGGTGATGATGACGATGGTGATGGTGACGGTGACGATGGTGATGGTGATGGTGATGGTGATGGTGATGGTGATGATGGTGATGGTGATGGTGATGATGGTGATGGTGATGATGATGGTGATGGTGATGGTTATGATGATGATGATGACGGTGATGATGATGATGATGATGGTGATGATGATGGTGATGATAGTGGTGGTGACGGTGATAATGGTGATGGCAGCATGCATTCACACATGGTTTTACAAGGGTGAGCCAGTGAAGATGATAGCTTGGAGGTCTACATAGCACAGGGAAGTGGAGAATTATAATAATTCATCCCAGAAATGACCTTTTCCTCAAAAACCTGAGTCATTCAGATAGAAACATTTTTGGAATTGGGGAAGGGGGGAAAATTATTTGGAAAAGTAAATGTATAATTAGAAGTAGCTAATTGTTCACCAAATATATGCATTATTGACTTGAAGGGATATATACAAAATATTAATAAAGTATAAAATGTTACATGTTCCATTAACGTGTTTATAAAAAAAGAAATCTGCACAGATTTTATATATATTTATTCATGTACTCTTCCAAAATAAATTAGGGAAGAATACACAGTGTATTTCTAAAATTCTAAGAATGAGTAATGTAGGTGGGAGAGGCAGAAACCGTGGATTTGACAAGAGGTATTTCAAGATATTTCATTGAACGTGCATAACTTTATAATTCAAGTAACTGACGAAATAGACAACGAAACTAAACGATGATTGGGATTTGGAGGCAGATTTGATCACTGTTGTTCCTTTCTGGTTCCAGAAGTGGCCATGCTTTGTGAGGGCCCAGCTCTCTCCAAGGTAAAGAATGTCTCAGACCCAGGGGAACTGGGGGTATTCCAGTGTCCTGGGCTTGCCCTAAAGAATCTCCTCATCCTGATTGTGTGCTGAGAGTCCCCAGACAGATAGGTTGCGTTTTTTCCTGGCCAGACCTTCTTTAAGGGCCTCAGGTGTGAGAGGCAACAATGAAGTGGCCTGTATGTGCAAACAGGAGTGTCCAGCCTCAGAGCAGAGGGCCTGCAGCAAATAGCAGCAAACTAAGGCCTGCCATGCAGCCTTTGAACCTCCCACACAATTCAGCACCGTCCCATGCCTTCCTCTTAATCCCTCCAGCAGGGGAAATGTCATCCTTTCTTTAGAGAGGCCCAGGAAGAATGAAGGGATTCACCTGCTACACAGCCTGTCCCCATCTATGTCTTTATTAAGGAGAAGGCTCTGAGATCCAAGGACCCTCTTCTCAGGCTCAGTGTTTGCAGAAACTTGGCTTCATCACCACCACCACCACCACCACCATCATCATCCTCACCACCACCATCACCGCCATCACATCATCACTATCGTCATCATCACTGTCATGAAGATACTGAAGCTTAGAGAAACTAAGTGGCTCTGAGAGGCAGCCCTCAGGGTTGCCGATGAAAACCTATCTCCTGACTTAATTGCTGGGGTTCTGGCACAAAATTCACCTGATTCTCCTGCAAGCAGGTGAAGGCCGAACAAAGTAGATCTCAATTCTTACACCAGCTCTGATCAGTTACTAGTGGCACAACATGTAAAATGTAGTGTGGGGACATAGCTTGGTGATCAATCAGTGATGGTCGCTGCTGGACTGAAGTTAGCACGTGTGACTTACTTTGCTCTTTCCTATCAACCTACCTACAGCAGGTGGTTGAGACTTTTTCCTTGAAGGAATTCTACAACAGACAGAATCACTGGTTTATGGACACCTGGACCTAGTTTCTGAGTCTTGGGTTCCTTAGTGTGACACTGACGAAATCCAACAAGGCCATCTTCCAAGCTTCTTAAACAGCTCGGTGAACTTTTTAAAGACCCTAACCTGTGCTGAAATCAGGAAAGCTGGGAATCCCCTGGACTGTTTGCGAGAGATCCTGTGCCCTGTCCATCCTGAGGAAAAGGCACTGGGATGGTTCTCAGGACTCAAAAAGCTAAGCACAGGAGTGAGGTTCAAGCTTTGCCGATCTGCCCCCACTTTCCTTGGGGGCTTGGTGTGACACCTTGTGTAATTGAGAAGTAGAGGTCTGAAATCAAAAATAAAATAAAGCAAGACCCCTTCCTCCTGTTATTTGCAAAGCTGGATTCTGGATGATTTAAAAGCTGAAATGTGAAATTATATAATCAATAGAGGGAAATGTCAAAGCAAGTCTCTGTGAACTACAGGACCGCGAAGAATTTCCTGAATTTCTATAAATAACTTCAAAGGCAAAAAGCACAAGGAAAATGTGTTGACTCTGAGTATGTCAGAATTAAGACTTTCTGTGCAATGAAGGAAACACAGTATATGCTTTAAACACAGTTGACTTATTGGGAGAAAATATTTGCAATGTATAAAACACCAAGGAATATGATTTTGTTTCTGCAAAGAAATTCTTCAGGTCATCACAAAAAAAAGAAAAGAATTTTAATGGAATATAGGCAAAAATATGTGAACGGACAATTTTTTTTATTGGAGAATAGTTGCTTTACAACGTTGTGTTTTCCGTTGCACAACGAAGTGAATCAACTATATGTATACATACAGCCCCTCCCTCTTGGACCTCCCTCCCAACACCACGCCCATCCCACCCATCTATCTAGGCCGTCCCAGAGCACCGAGCTGAGCTCCCTGCGCTACGCGGCCGGTTCCCACGAGCTAGCTGTTTTACACGCTCAAATGGCGATCAGCCACCGGAAGACAGCCCTATCTCACAGGTGATCAAATAAATACAGATTAAAACGATGAGGAGGTAGAATCAGGTCACTTTACACATAACTGACTGGCAAAGATTGGACAGCTGGAGATATCAAGGGCTGTAGGGGACACGGGAAGTCTGGCAAGGGATCGGGTAGCACTTAGATTCAGGAAGGAATATAATTTCATAGTCCGACAATCCAGCATTGTCACTTCTGGGTCTATGTCAGCCTCCAGTCCTTAAGGGACACTGGCAGGGGTGTCCCCTGCAGGGCTGTTGTAGTGAAGGGGACGGGCAACGTTCAAGCCGCACGTCACCCGGGTGACGGCCAGCCCACAGGTGGTGGGCACACGGGTGGAGACACTGCAGGGATGTATAGCAACAGACTCGGCGCACAGGGCACACGGCGAGGCGCACAAGCTCAGAACCGGGGGCCGGTGGTGAACAGGAACAAGGAGGGGTCAGAGCACCGCTGACCTCAAGTGACAACAGCCCACGTCTGCACACAGTTTCCACCCGACGTGTGACCGGAGCGGTAGCAAGACTCTTGGCCTGTGTGCAGTGACCAGGGTGGGGAGTGACCTCAAAGGACACGGATGGAGGAATGGAGCGTCCTGCGCAAACCAGCAAGCATAAGCCACTGTGAAGAAGGCGTAAGATTCACTCTCTGGCCTGCGCCGGGGAAAACAGAAAGTAACAGGCAGTGGAATTTGGAAGTTGAGGGCCTTCCACTATCCTGTCCAGGCCCCCAGCTCCTCTTCCATCCAGAGAAGGAAGCAGGCGGCCCTGGAAGCTGCCTCTGCGTAACGTGCCCTGGTCCCCTGAGCGGTTTCTTTGGTGCCGCCTCCTCTCTCAGAACTGCACTGGCGCTTCTCGGACACCAGAGGGCGCTCCCTGCCCGTGGATTTTAATAATCCTGGCGGTCCCTCCAAACTGGAAGCGTGAAACCAGCATCTCTCATGGGAGGCTGAGCTCCACCGCAACACCCCACATCCTTCATTCCATGCTCTTCTTCCACTGCTTGAGAAATAGGAAGCACACACATTTTGGGGTTGTGGATGGCAGGTTGTAGAGAAGTCCAGAGAGAAAAGCCTCCGACCTGGTGGACCCGCCTCCCTGGTTCTTCAAACGGCCCCTGTCCGTCCTCCCTGGGGTTCATCCTCTCCCCCCGGCAGTGCTCTTGTCTGCCCAGGCACGGCCCCGCCCCTGCCTCACCCAGCTTTCCTGAACTGTGCCCCCCGTGAAGACATCTGCTGTTGACCAGCGTATTTTACGTCACTGCAGATACCTTTTTTTGATACACACTTTGTGCCAGAGTAAAACCCAAGGGAGTCATGTTTCTAATTAAGAGAAGGAAGGAATGACCAATCAGAGCTCATCGCGGGGTTATCTCACGACAGAAGAGTCCCCTTTTCCTGGCAGTGCTTGAGGCCAGACATCCACAATGCAGGGATGCTCTAGAGAAGCCCACCTTTTTTTTTTTTTTTTTGGCGGTACGCGGGCCTCTCACTGTTGTGGCCTCTCCCGTTGCGGAGCACAGGCTCCGGACGCGCAGGCTCAGCGGCCATGGCTCACGGGCCCAGCCGCTCCGCGGCACGTGGGATCCTCCCGGACCGGGGCACGAACCCGCGTCCCCTGCATCGGCAGGCGGACTCTCAACCACTGCGCCACCAGGGAAGCCCTAGAAGCTGACCTTTCTGACGGGTAGCTGGGATAGATGGTACTGAAGATCATTTCTAACTATTAATTTTTCATTTTTGTGAATTCAATTTGTGATCTCCAATCTGACTTCTTTTAAAATACATTTAGGGACTTCCCTGGCGGTCCAGTGGTTAAGACCTCGCCTTCCAATTCAGGGGGATGCAGGTTCGATCCCCGGCCGGGGAGCTAAGATCCCACCTGCCTCGCGGCCAAAAAACCCCTAAACATAAAACAGGAGCAGTACTGTTACAAATTCAATAAATACTTTAAAAAATGGACTACATTAAATAAAAATCATTAAAATACCTTTAAATTCTCTCTATACATAGGGAGAAAGAAAATATCTGCCTGGAATACTCCAGCCTTGCCGTGGGGTGACAGGAAAGTGACTTCGGGCAGTGTGTGAAAAGCACAGCGGGGGCAACCTCGAATGACAAGGACCGAGGGAGGCCCCGGATGGGCAAGTCTGGGTTCACGTCTCATCTCCTGGACCAGGCCATCGTGTGATCTCCTAAATGCGGTCACCACCCCGTTTGGAATCTACGAGCTCGCTCGCCAAGGCCCCAGGCACCCTCGGCACGCTGACCCTCTCCAGCCTGCTGCGGGGATTGCTGGCGCTCCTTGAAGACGTCGGGGGCCAGCCGGGCCGCCTCTCCAAGGGGACCAAGGGCAGGCTCTGCTCTCCCCCCTAAATGAACGGCTCACAGGCAAAGGCTTTGAACTGCAACCACATTAGCAATACAATCTGATAGAATGAATTGGACACGAGGACAGGGGTGTCAGGGAGAGGAAAACTCATCCCAGGGATATGAACAGGGCCTCCACTCACCCGCTCCCCGCACCAAGACCCACTGACCAGTCTGTAGGCAGAACTACAGCACCCCAGCCGGACATACAGCCAGCCAGATGTGCAGAGCTGACCTCGGGTCCACACGAATGCGGCCACGGGGCAGTGCCTCTCACATGATGAGGTGCCCCCCACCCGCCCACAGGGGGCTTTTGTCCAAACGCAGGCTCTGCTTCAGTGGGCCTGAGACCCTTCACCTCTAACAATGCCCTGAGCAGAGTGTCTGCAGCTGGTGTGCGGACCGCACAGCACACAGAGCTGGCAGATGCCCATGGGTCCACACGCACTGGGAACTCGAATGCCGTCTCCCTCTTCTTGTGGAAACTGCTTTCCTTAGAACAGGCTTCACCCTCCTCTGTGGAATGTTTCGGGTGCAAAGTTGCCTGAGACCAGGGGCTTGTCTGACAGGACCTGGGGTTCCAGTCATGTATTTCACGAAACAGATGCCTCCCTGCCCACACACCAGCAAAGTACTGAACCCGCTTTGCTGGGGTCTTCATCCAAGCCACTGAGGAGCCCCTGCATGCCTGGAAGACGGACAGAACGTTAGCACCAAAGCCCATGTTGTCACGAAGGAGCTGGTGTGTCACGCTTCTAACCCTTGAACACCTTGCAGGTACCCACTTGCTTATTTGTTCGTTTCTTTCTTTCTCATTGGCGGCTTCTACTGCACGTCAAACTCTGCCCTAGAATCTGAGGTGTTGACACAAACAGGACTTGTTCACCTCTGAGTTCAGGGGAGACAGAGGTGAAGGGGAAGTGCGTGGACCCACCGAGCAGAGAGAGGCACACAGCTCCAGGCCCTACCCAGCTTCTGGTGGGAACTGTTTGCAACATTACATTCAAAGAAACATAAATCAGAAGTTTTAGCACTGGAAGGGACCACTGGAAGTTCATGTCCCTCCCAGATTCATGGTGAAGTTCTAACCCCTAATATGATGGTCTTTGGAGGTGGGGCCTTTGGGGGGGTGTGAGGTTTCGATGAGGTCATGAGGGTGCGGCCCCCAATGATGGGATTAGTGCCCTTCTAGGAACAGACCAGAGAGCTCGCTCTCTCCCGCTCATTCTGCCACATGAGGATGCAGTGAGAAGGTGGCCATCTGCAAGCCAGGAAGAGAACTCGTCCATAACCTGACCATATTGGCGCCTCCACCTCAGAACTTCCCAGCCCCCAGAACTGTGAGAAATCAACGTCCATCGTCTAAGCCACCCTGTGATAGAGCAACTAGGAGAAACTGAAGTCCAATGAGGGTGTCCTTTGCAGGAGCCTCCTGCTGTGTCCTCATTTGTGTTCATGATTTCAGGGCTCACTGGTGGGGAAGGAGGAAGCATACACAGGAGGGGAAGAGATGGCAAAAAGCATACTTTAGAGAACTTCCACCTGGAAAGAGCAAGCCTACTCAAGGTACTTTCCCTCCATGGAAGCCTTCCTCCAAAATTCCCTGGCGTTCTATGAAGAGTTAATCCCCCCTTTTCCTCTGGGATTCTGTCACACCGGGTAGACCCCTAACAGACATCTCTCTGGATGCTGCGTTCTGTTTACTTAAGTGAATGACTCTCCGCTAGAATGCAAGTTCGATGACTGAGGAACCGAGTCTGCTTTTCTGAGTTTCCTCAGTCCCTAACCGAGTGTCAGCTGTGAAGTACAGGCTTGGTGAAGGTTGGCTGAGGGAGGGAGGGAGGGAGGGAATGAAGTGTTTTGTACACAGTGACACATTCCACATTCACGGGCTGGGTAGATTTGCCTCTCCTCTTGAGGTCACAGAAGGTAGCTTCTATCAGAACCTTCCAGGTAGAGTGAGAAGTTATGCAGTGCATTCCTGCTATGGGAACTGCCTAAGCATCCTCTTAGCCCCAAGGGGAGGCGGAGTGTGGGGACCACAGGCCCTGAAGGTACCCCAGTGTGCTGAGCACGCAGTCCAGAATCTCATTCCCAGGAAGAGAACTGAGGTCAAAGCCAGAATCTTGATGCAGCCGTCATGGGCTGCCCTCCGACACACCCAGGGCCAGCCCCCCACTGCACACACATCCTGTCAGCGGCCGGGCCCACCTCCCACCGGCCCCCACACCCCCCCTGTATCTTTGTAGCCGTCATTCTCCCCCGCTGGAATGTCCTAATGTCCGTCCTCCACCCCAACTGGAGTGCCACCCCCAGTGCCTCCAGGGAGAAGCTCTGGCCCTTCCTCCTGAGTGTCCCAGAGACCTCCACTTGGCTCTGACGTGCTGTGCCCAGTTACTTACTGGAGCTCGTTGCCCTGCTGAGAGCACCTGGGGATCAAGGGCTTAAGTCTGGTGGGTCCTGGAACGCCCAGGCCTAGTGCAGTGCTTCCGGGACAGGCCGGGGGAGTGGCCAGCCTGGCTTCCGCTCAGTGCCCAGCACTCAGCTCCCGCCCTAGAGGGATGCCTGCACCTCCACTCGGCCAGTGGTGCCCAAGACCTCTCCACCCGCGGAACACAAGAAGCTCTCCCAGAGCAGGAGGACAGAGCACCCGGAGAGTCCCAGGGGCAGCTGGGAGCCAGTCCCTTGTCTGGGGGCTCCGAGAGAAGGAGCTCGGGCCCTGAAGGGGTCCGGGATGCAGCACTGCCGGCCCCTCCTCAGCTCCGGCTCTTGCCCTGGGGATGCTGCAAGCTGAGTCCGGCACAGCCCTGTGTCCTCCTGCCAGACTGTCCCCTGCTCTGGAGGACCCCTCCCTCCTACTCCTACTCTGACCGTGCAGCTGGAGAGAGCACAGTTCCTCCGCCAGAGCCTCAGTTACCGCGTGTCCAGCCAGGCCTGCGGGAGCAGGGAGGGCCGGCCGCCTTACGCCCGTGAGACCTCCGTGGGCGACGGCCTCCCGCCAGCCCATCACAGGCTGTGGCCGAGGGCCTTGCTGTCCTGTCTACACGGCCGCCATCCTCCCCCGGCCTGGGTGCTTCCCCAGGTACCCTCTTCTGGCCAGTGACCCAGAACGTCTGCATATTGGCCTTGAGCTCACCCTGGACCAGGCTTCCCTTTTATAAGTGAGAGTCTGTCCAGAGCACAACACGACCGTGGCCAAGGAGTTTAAGGACAGCCCTGCCTGGACAGTCATCAGCAGATGCCCGAGGGGTGGGGTGCCAGTTAGGCTGGGGGGTCCTGTGCCCGCGCCCCTCCTTCACGCAGCTGGGTCTGCTCCAACCTGCCCGGCCACCCAGACTGCTCCTGACCTGGAAAATTCAAGCCCGGCATTTCTTTACGACATGGCAGGGATTGAAGAAACGACAGAAGGACGCCTCCATGACTTGATGGCATCTCTTCCCTTTGGGACTTTGAAGGCTGAGGGGAGTCTGTGCCTCAGGGGGAGACGTTACCCGCCAGCGCGGGGGCCCATCCTGCCCGCGCCTGCCGCACCCACTCACTCATACGTGCACACTCACGCATACGGACACACAACGCACACACTGTCACACACACGTGCACGTGTACCAAATGCTCACACACGTGCACGCACACCCCAGTGAGCTGGCGTGCACAGTCAGTAAAGCACAACTTTCTTTGCAGCTTTTCCTCTCTCTCCGTGGATACAGAAAATACTAAGGTGCTTAGAATTTACCGTGAGCCGGACGTGTACTGCTCTTTTGCCAGCCCTGGAGCTTTTCCTTTGGGGAAGCCCCTCCCCATACACTGAAAGGACAGTCATTCGCGTGGCTCCGCTCACCCAGCCCCAGCATCCTGGAAGGGGCTGTCCTGAGGCCGGGGAGACGGCCTGTACTGGCTCTCGGTGGTCATCAGCTGTCGCCCTGGGGGAAACCGAGGCCACTCGGCCTTATGCAGAGACCAACACACCCCCTGGTCCATGAGGAGAGCGGGTCAGAGGGGCGGGTAAAGGCAGAGTCCTGATGGGGCCACTTGGCCCCGTGGAGCCAGGGGTGCCTGCAGCCAGGAGTTGCACCCCTGGATACTTTCAGCCATTGTGCTGATACATCCCCGTTTTAAAAGGCTGGACTGAGTTCAGCTGTACCTTTGCCCCTTGTAATCGGAAACGACCTGGTAACGCACCATTAATGGAACGGATATCGTAGATTCTAGGTGTTCTGGAGGGTTTTAGCCTGAACGTGCTTTTGCTACTGTGGGAGACGAGATCATGACCCAGCAGACGGGAAGCCCAGGTCACTGCCCGGTGCTCCAGGAGGAGGCCGGCGGTCCGCATGGGCTGTGAGAGGCCAGGCAGGCCTGCTGAGCGCGCAGGCAGGGCTCCCCCACGTGCGGGGAGGAAGGAGGGGTTGATGAACTTGGTAGACTTCCCAATCTTAACGGAGGCCTCCTTTCTCTGAGTTCCTATTGCGGAAAGAATCCATTCGGCAATTCATCTTATACAGCCTTGTATCTTTTGTATTGCTGTCCAGAACTGTTATTTTAATCTTTGTTACTAATTAACTTTTTCATGCTCCTGCTGTTGTCTCCCTAACTAGATGGCGAATTGTTTGAGAGCAGAGACCTGCTTTGGTTATTTTCAACTGGCAGGAAGAGCAGATTCCATGTTGCATCCAATGCAGAAGAAACCTGGAGACGGGGTTTTATATTGTTCTCAGTTTATAGGCAAGGAAGGTGGCTAACTGAGGGGCACGGCTGGTCTAGAACGAAACAGCTAATAAGTGGCAGAAGCAGGGCTCACACCTGGCCGGTTCTACTCCGGAGCCTGGCACGCTCACAAGCACGTGCACGGCACTCAGCAGACACCCTTCAGGTCTCATCCTCCTCAGCCATCAATGTTTTAAGACGCATAGTTAAAATCTGAGGAAGGTCAATCTTCAAATTCATGTTTCGCTTTCCCAGAAATTGGCCTGGAGCTTCAGCTGAGAGCCTCAGCTTGGACACAGAGAACGTCATCCCCGGGGGGCAAATATTGAGCCAGGCACCGCTTGAGGATATCTGAGTTCGAAAACTTGAAGCACCCTGTTCACCCTTAGGATGCAATAGAAGATTCGGCTCTGCTGGGAAGCCCGCGTGGGGGTGGGTGGGTGGCACATCATTGTAGAAGGACAAATGGGGTGTCGGGGCAGTCGGGGGACGGTGCTTGGCCTGGGAGCAGGAGACACGGGTCCTGGTCCCAGCTGTCCTGCTGAGCCTCACCTGCTTCCTCGGAGGTCCACACGGTGAGTG
This sequence comes from Kogia breviceps, assembly GCF_026419965.1. NCBI lineage: Eukaryota > Metazoa > Chordata > Mammalia > Artiodactyla > Physeteridae > Kogia > Kogia breviceps. The sequence continues at coordinate 119,678,595 of NC_081316.1, forward strand.
TGAGATTACCCCTCTGGTCAGTGGTTTTTATAAACGTGGGTCTCATATTTTCTACTTAAAGCAGCGCCATTCTTTGTTAGAAGTCAAACAGCAATTCAGGTGCTAGTGAGCCCCTACCACGCAAAACAGATTTACTGAAGAACTGTGGTATGAAAACGCGGACATCAAAAACCTCCATCATAGCATTTCTCTGCTCAAAATCCACCTGTGCTTTCATTATCGAAGAATAAAGATGAAACGACATACTGTGTCATCAAGGACTCAGATAGCTTGTTTCTACCCACGTTTCCCAGTTTATCTCCTTTACCTTCCCTTCAGGTAAAGGCCAATTAAACGGACTCCTTGTTTTTGAATGTTCATGTTCCTTCCTGCTTTTAAATTCCACTCCCCTTGTCTGTCAACATATATTCATCTCTTCATTTGTTCCTGCAACCAAATGTATTTCATGAGTACCTACTATGTGCCAGGCGCTGTGCTGCATAGTAGGGCTATTAATCTGCCTTCACGAAGCTCTCCCTTGCTTCCTCCCACATAAAATATCTTCCCCTCTCTCTCTACTGCCCACGTTCCAGGTTGCTCTGAGTTCTCCCCAGCTGCACGGGTGCCGTTCCCCACTGATAATAAGCTCCTTGAGATCAGGAATGGGGTTTCCTTTATCTGTATGATCCCTTCAGTACCCAGCATAAAAGCAGACACTCTCTTTGTTAAGCAGGTTTGGAAGAGCTCTCAATACATTCGACAAGACAGACCATACCCAGCAATTAACCAATAATTCAGTGAATGCCAGCCTACTTAACTCCATTTACACACACAATAAAGTTCCAAAACATATGTTATTGATGAGTAGAAGAAAGAGCCGTATGTAATAGTTACATAAAGTAGAGAACCCTCTGTCTGAAAAGTATTTAAAAAAGGAGAAAGCTCTATGGGCACCTCAAAGAATTGTTGGCATTTGGGCAAAGACATAAATAGGTATTCCAGCTTGGGAAGCGAGAAGAGAAAAGAGACTCATTGGGTCCTGTTTGGATCTAGGAAATCAGGTACACGTCACACGTGCAGTGGTCAAGGCATCCTTGGAAGCTGGCTGCATTAGACGCACTGTCTAATTAACCTGTAGGTTCATCTAACATCTGACTCAGATCCTTGCTGCTGTTGTTGAGATCCCTCTTCTGTTTATTCAGTCCTCACAGAAACCAGAGGACAGTTAATGATGCTCCTCTCTGTACTTGAGAAGATGGTGTAAAACCGTACTAGAAAAAGGCTTTTAATAATATATGTCAAATATGCAGATGCAAAGGTGATAATTCAAGTGCAGCTTTAAGATTTTTCAAATACCTTATTCCATCTGCCTTGCTCTGATGGTTTCTGTGAACACATTTTCATTTTCTCAATCTGGAATTAGTAGAATCTACTTGAAAAGAGATATTACAGTCAAACATTGTTCTCAGTTCGAGGTGTAATTATTGTGCCCCCGTTTTAGAAGCTCAACATAAAATGTGATGTGATTTTTCTTTTTCCACGTTGCAAGGGACATCAACTTTTTCATGTCTTTTTTTCCTCCCTCTGAGCTGCCTACAATTTGGAGAATATTATAAACAGGAAAAGAAATGCAGATAAGTTCCATTTTTCCGGTCTGAAATAAAAAGTCAATTCAGTGTCTGATAAAGATCTTCCTCTTTACTCCATCTCCTTTTCGCAGCTGACAATTCGGCCCCAGGACCTGCGCTTCCCTTTCCATTCGGGAGAAGGCGGGCTCGACCCCGCCCCTTGTGTTGCTTCTACCACACCCCTCCCTGTCCCTGTAACCCGTCTATGACCCTTTTCTTTCGTTGCCTTTTGCTGTTGAGGTACTGCCTTAGTATATCTCGATGAGCTAAATCTTTGCTGTTTCCGAGCTTACTTCTGGATGCCACATGAACCCTCAAGCCTAAGTATACACTTGAACCTGCCTCAAATGAGACTGCACTCAGAGTCAGACATCAAAAACGTCAGTGCTGAGAAGGGCCATGCAGAGCATCTAGTCCAGGCTCAAAAATTAACACAGGATGAACTTACGACCCAGAGAGGGTACGTGAGTGGAGGAAGGTCGCGTACGGGGTAGCAGAGCGCTCGGGCTAGCGTTTAGACGCTGCTCGGATCTCTGTTTTGACATTTTTATTTCACTGACCAACATCTTCCAAGCCGTGCTTTTTAAAACAGCCATCTCCAGGAAAATGTTAATACATATTTCAAATGAAAACAAACAAAAAAATGTTCTGGGCCAAATAAACTTACAGAACACCAGTTTAACGTGGCGTTTTGTAAGTTTGTTTAATAGCTTTGTTTACGGCAGGGCTTCATAGAGAGTTTTAAATGTTCATTTTTCTGCAACCCCCCAAGACAGATATGCTATACACACTTTGGCCAACCTATTTGACTACAGATCTTTTAAAATTACTTTTATGAGCAACTATTACTACATCTCAGGCCCTAGTGCACCAGAGAACAATGTTTGGGAAATGCCTCCTTCTGCTAGAATACGGCACAAGTAGGACTGGGCTTGATAGACGGATGTCACAAGCTCTTTCCCACACTTACTAGCTGGGTCGTCTTGCATATGCAGATTTCACTCTGTGAGCCTGAATTCTCATTTGTAAAATGGGAACTCACCTATCTTACTAGATTTTAGGAAATGGCATAGGTCAGTAGGATATGTAAACCAAAATTATCAAATTGGGCTTGTGACAGCTTGCAAAAGTATCTACAATCCAGCATAACAAAATACACATACGAGAAAATGTATGTGAAGGTAAGAGTGAGAAATAAAATACAACTACAGAGGAAGTGCAAAGACATGTGTTGTAAAGTCTCACGTGAACGTGAACAGTGGAAAGAGAAGTGGAATCTGTGCTGTCAGCCTAAGAGAAGAGAGCTCTCACTTCCCGTAGGCAAGCAGCTGGCAAGGTAAAAGTGAGTCCATTTCCCAGGAGAACCACAGCTTTCGTCACTACTGAAGCCCATCAGAAAACTCCATATTTTTCCATCAGTTCTCAGGAGCACAGATCTGGGCTGGAGACCCACCTTTGCCTCTTACTTGGTTCGTTTAGCTAATGACATGACTTCCACAAGCCATAATCTCCTCTTCCGCACAACGGGCAGGTTACAGGCGCCCACAAGCAGAATGCTGTGTCCCTGAGGTGGGGGTACGTGGAACGCCCCTGAAAACTGTGCCCGGCAGGGCGGATGGGAGCTACAGCGCACACTGCCTCCACGACACCCTTCGATGAGAAACAACAACTGTCATCACCCGTGTCTCCTGCCGACGGCTTACGACCAACTAGGTAATAATACCAAAGGGGGTCACGATACAGATAACTTGATAACAAGCTAAAATGTGCAGCTGCCTTAGTTTAATTCAAGTGATGCGTTACTTACATAACCGGGATAAACAATTGATTTTTAACCAGAGTGGAACGACAGAATATGTCTGTGGCAAACACCTGGAATGCAGGTAGTCTATATACCTCCCCAGAATGATCCAGATGCTTTGACCATCATTTGAGTGAAGGGTACAATTGCCAACCCTCATAAAACAGGGATGATAGAAGATCAAGTCCCCATGTTTGAATGTGTATAGCAGAACTACTATCATTTTATACTAGAAACATTTTTAAGCAAGTGATATCAATCATCCATCATAACAATAAAAAAAAAAATCTCTAAAAGTCCCCACAAGAAAGCTAATATCAAGTAATGTGTTTTCTGGGTGAACCTGCTGATATACAGATCGCCAGATGTACCACATGATGTCATGAAATGATGGGACCCACTATATAGAACAGTGGGACCTAAGCCAATTAAATTTTGAAGGACAAGTGCCAAAAAAAAAATATGAATAGGTGGTCTTGAGCCATTTTTCTCTGCTAATAGTAAGGGAGCAGGACCGATTGCCTGTTGAGATCATGGCTGCTATGTGACAAGTACAGATACAGAGACAGCATCTGGGAATATGTCAGGCAGGCAGGCGTTCCAATCTCGAGAGGAATTCTCGGTACATCCTGAGCAATGGATATGTTCTAACAACAGTGGTACTTTCGCCCAACATAATTTCTCTGAAGGGAATTTTACTCACCTAGAGAGATAGGCTATATTACTTTTTGTACCTAAAATGAGGATTTATCCTGTGCTCCTTATCAGTTATAAACTTCTTTAAGGCTCAGCATCGGCTGTATTAATTAATGAACTCACGCACTTGTTTGAAGACCCTGACTGTTCACTTTACCCGGTGACAGCAGCATCCTCGGCCCTACATGCAGAACATAAGGCTCCTCGCGAGGCTCTTTGCTCTAAGGACACATAAGCCAGTTGTTTGGGAATCACCTATTCGAATCACTTAAGAAATAGGGAAGAATAGGATTTAATGCCTGATAAATGAAGTAAAAATAACTACTCATACTTACTGAAGCTCGGGAAAAACGGAATACAGTTTCAACAAAAAGCTATCAGAGAAGGCTTTGTGGAGAAGGGGGCCTTCAAGCAACCCCTAAAAAAAAGCCCAGTGGCTTACGGTTGGACAGAGACACGGGGGAAGGGGACTGAAGAAGGATACTGTGAGAGAGAGTTTTGATTAAGGTCCCAAATCTGGTATCATGTTCCACGGTTTTAAAAAACATGTTTATTGAGCCCGTACTGCTGACAGAATCTCTACGCTTATGGAGTTGACATTCTAGTAGGGGATGTAATAATCATCAAAAATCACCCATATAAAGTGGGAAGAACCCCTCCTTAGGCTCCTCTGAGCCTCTTCTCAAACAGTCCTCAGTTTTGGCCCCTGCCCTTGACCTGCCACGTCCAGTTTTAGCAAAGGGTCCCGCTGAGCCAGTTTGTCAAGAATCCCCCACTTCGACACCTAATCAAGCTCCTCTTCCTCCGCCCTTGACACCTAACCAAGTTCCTCTTCAGTCATTTCCATCCACTCCCTGACCTGCACATTGGCTCCAAATCCCCACCTGGCCCTGCCTGTTCAGAGCTGAGTTCAGTCTCTCTCCTGTTCCGATGGTCTTGACCCCTGTTGCAATCATCTTGAATCAAGTCTTCCTTGCTGTTTTTAACAAGCATCTGGTGAGTTTCTTCTCTTTAACAAAATCTAAAAATCATAACTGTGATACTCTTGTAAGGAAGAGGTACCTGTGGGCAGAACACCACAGGATAAGGAGAAACAAGAAAGAATTTCTGGAGGAAATTGCAAATTATCAAATTGCAATTCAGGGATGGATGAGTTGCCCTTGACTTGGTGAGAAATAGGGGAAAGATCCCTGCAGTCAGAGGAAGCAGTGTCTGTGCACGGCTTCACGGCAAGTCTAAAGAACTAATGGAAGAAGCATCATCTACAGTAGAGGAGCAAAGAGAGGTGTGGGTGGGCTGAAGCCGTGTTCCACAAACATCCCAAAGTCAACACATCCAAATATGAGCTCCACAGCCTTCTCTCCTAAGTCTGACTCTTCTTCCCATTTCCTATTCCATGCAGCTCACGCCTGAGCCACGACTTAGCTCCTGTCTTCCCCCTGAAGTCTTATCAACAAGCCTTATCATTTCTGCTTCATTACTGCCTCTGGAATCACTTTTCATAGTTCAGATCCTCATTTTATTCCGAGTTAATAAGATGACGCTAGGTCTCTCCGCCTGCTCCCCTCTGACCTATTCTCCATGCTTTCAAAATGATCTTTCTAAAAAGTACATCTGATTGTGTCGTTCTCCCAGCTGAGATCCTCGAATGGACCCCAGCGTCTATCATCCAGCTTCTGGCCCCATCACGTCTCATAAAGGCTTTTTATGAGACGTGATGGGGCCAGACGCTTTACGAGACGTGATGCACACATTTCAAGGTGTGCACCCTCCTGTGCTCTGCAGGCTGACATTCTTCCACGTCCGTAGGGCCTAAGAGATCTTATAAATTGCCATATAAACTGCCCAGGAGTTTTGCAGGCTTTCCCATGTTCCTGTACTTTTGCAAACGAAGCTCTTTCTGCCTGGAATATCGCCATCCCCGATGCCTCCCTCCTGCACAGCTGTGTGTGCTCGCACGCGCACATGCATACACGCACCGTATCTTTCAGCATTCCGTTCACATCCCAAGAGTCATGACCCCCCGCCTTCTCCGACCCCACAGGGTGAGGAGCTCCTCTGTCTACACTTTCAACTTTTTTTTTGTGTGTGTGCTAGGTGGGCCTCTCACTCTTGTGGCCTCTCCCGTTGCGGAGCACAGGCTCCGGACGCGCAGGCTCAGCGGCCACGGCTCACGGGCCCAGCCGCTCCGCGGCACGTGGGATCTTCCCGGACCGGGGCACGAACCCGCGTCCCCTGCATCGGCACGCGGATTCTCAACCGCTGCGCCACCAGGGAAGCCCCTACACTTTCAACTTTTTACCTTTCTCAAACATAGCCCTCAACACATAACTGTAAGTAATTGGAGGGCAGGGATTTAACTTTGCTATTTTTGCATGTTCAGGTTGGCATGTCCCATCCAACGACAATCCTTTTCTCTGTGGGAAGGACTCTCAATACAGAGCTGTGCTTTACTGCCCACGTGTGTGCTCTGTGAGTCTGCCACCTGGCCGTGGTTAACTGGCACAGGGGCGGGCGCCTAATACAAGTGGACAAAGCGGAAACCTTCCCTGAAACCTTACCACTGAGATTCACAGAGAACGTAAGTCAATTCCGAAATAAAGCTCAAGAGCCATCAACTATTGTGTTCCTTCCACATTGGAGGAGGTTAGTCTACAACACAAGATTAAAAAGAAATCCAACACACAGGAAGCAATAAAGGAAAGAGAAGGTGAGAGAGCCAGAGAGCAAGCAAAAATCAGGGAGAGGGAGAAGGAATAAGAGTTCTGTGCGTTCTGGTAACAGCACTTAAGTTCCTCATGCCAGCTATCTCTGAGATCTAGATGCATACTTTCCCATCTTATAATTTGGTTATAAAAGATATCCTTCTAGGGGCTTCCCTGGTGGCGCAGTGGTTGAGAGTCCGCCTGCCGATGCAGGAGACACGGGTTCGTGCCCCGGTCCGGGAGGATCCCACGTGCCGCGGAGCGGCTGGGCCCGTGAGCCATGGCCGCTGAGCCTGCGCGTCCGGAGCCTGTGCTCCGCGTCGGGAGGGGCCACGGCAGTGAGAGGCCCGCATACCGAAAAAAAAAAAAAAAAGATATCCTTCTAATAAATCCCACTATTTTTCTAAGCTAGTTTGAATTGGATTCCATAACTTGCAACCAAAATTCTTTGATGCATGCATAGTAACTAATGACTCATTTATTTCCTGTTATGTATCCAGTAGTATCTTAGATAATTTATGATTAGGATCTTATTTAATCATCACAGTGATCTATGAGATGATTATTATTCTCAGAAAATGATGGGGCCTGAATTCAAATCCAATTCTATCTATCTATATATCTCAAAAGCCAGTGAGTAATATGCATGCATTTATTATTATTTTTTTTTTTTTGCGGTATGCGGGCCTCTCACTGCTGTGGCTTCTCCCGTTGCGGAGCACAGGCTCCGGACGTGCAGGCTCAGAGGCCACGGCTCACGGGCCCAGCCGCTCTGCGGCATGTGGGATCTCCCCAGACCGGGGCACGAACCCGTGTGCCCTGCATCGGCAGGCGGATTCTCAACCACTGCGCCACCAGGGAAGCCCTACGCATGCATTTAATATAGCTTTAAAACATACAGATTTACTTCAGCCGAGGGATTATTTCCAGAGAAAGTGGTAAGCTGATGTCGAGTAAGGTCTTTTAGGCCAAAGTTAGGAATCTGCACTTAACTTTCTTAACAACAGCCATTAGAATTCTTGAATGTGGTGCAGAAGAAAGACTCAAGGCAAATGCCATCTCAGCATTAGCTTCAGTAAATTCAATTCACTTCAAAAAACAGGATAGACAAATCTTAATTTTTCTCTTACAGGAAATATAAAATTAAGTCAAAGTCAAGAATACGGGTGGAGGGCTTCCCTGGTGGCGCAGCGGTTAAGAATCCGCCTGCCGATGCAGGGGACACAGGTTCGAGCCCTGGTCCGGGAAGATCCCACATGCCACGGAGCAACCAAGCCCGTGCGCCACAACTACTGAGCCTGCGCTCTAGAGCCCGTGAGCCACAACTACTGAAGGCCACGTGCCTAGAGCCCGTGCTCCGCAACAAGAGAAGCCACTGCAGTGAGAAGCCCGCGCACCGCAACGAAGAGGAGCCCCCGCTCGCCGCAACTAGAGAAGGTCCGTGCGTAGCCACGAAGGCCCAACACAGCCAAAAATTAATTAATTAATTAATTATTTTTAAAAACGCATATATGGGCAGAGGAATAAGTCTGCTGGCTGCCAGATGGTCTTCATTTCTGCTGGTGTGATCTGAGGGATAAAAGTCAGGAGCCCTTAGCGTGTCTACTTATTAGATTCATTTCTTTTAGAATAACATCATTCTACTTATCTGGATCTGGGATAAACTGTTTTGGAAAAAATACAGGTGCTACTACAATTACCTTCATGGACTTGGTGATGTGAGAGCTGTTAATTACTCTGCCTTTGAGGCTTTCAGATCAAAGTTTCGTTACATGGAGCAGTGGTACTTGTTGCCATCAAGGAGGCCGGTCACAGGAGAACAACGAACGTCAAGCACCCAGGCGACGCATAGATGAACGCGCTCGGCCGCAGTCGGTCCGCTTATAGGCCAAGTGTGCCAACCCAAGGTTTAGGAGGCTGGAAACTCCAGAAGAAAAATCCACAAAACTAGAGGCAAACGCTCTGATATTGGTTTCAGGTCTACAACAGGTGATAATTCCCCGCAAGAGCTCAAGACAACTTTTCCAGTCTGCAAATCACCCCCGTTTGCTGGCCCTTGCAATGCCTCCACCTCCATGACCTACAGCAGATGACACATAGCACTGTTGATGGTTCTACAAACGCAAGTTTCTCAGAAGCATTTCTGGAGCTGTTTATCTTGCTAGTAATGGTGTTCTGCTCTTTTTACCGTGATGCGAGGGTCCGGATGAATGCTCCAATCACAGGATCTAAGGACGAGTCCTCGTTTGTTCGAATCGCAAGAGAGGGCAAGACGGTACCAAATGACAAGGTATCAGGGAAGCAGCGTCTGGAGTGAACTATATGCTTTACACACTCAAACACCTGCCTTAGGGCTCTCTCGAGATGCTGGAGGTGAGTGAGCAACAGCAGGGTCCTGAAGCAAGTATCTAGCAGATGTCTGAGCTTGGGAAGGAGATTTCGTGAAAACGTAAGTGTAAAGAGAATATTGGGATGTAACAGGAATATTTTACCTCAGTGATTCTAGGCGCTCAAATACTACCAGGTTTGTGCAAATGTTTCTTTATCTGGCTGCTAGTGTGTAGTACACAGCTCACACAATGCATTATATCCCCAAGGGGAAACCAGCAGTGTCACAGATACTGGCAATCTGCACGTGATGCTGTGTCAAGGTTCCAGCTGGCACCCAGCTCATCCAGCTGTCCCACTGGGGCCAGACGGCATCTCACTGAATCAGTGTGTAATGAGTGGCATACATTTCTTCCTCTAGTCGGTAAGACGTTTCCTAGCCACGCATTCCCAGAAAACAGCCCTTTTCACCCAAACTCGCTGAGGCGAAGAGGATTTTTTTTTTTAACGTAAATCGTACTTGAAATTTCACATCTATTTCTCGCCAGGGGCAACGGGGCAGAAGAAAGGCCAGGGGACCAAAGAAGGCAGAGGAAGGGGTGAGATCGTCTCAGAATAGGGTTATGGGGAGGACTCAGTGGGGGGACTCATGGTGCTTATATCATTAGTGTCTTGCAAAATATCTAGTAACGAGTAGGCGTTTTTTAGGGAGGGAGCAAAGGCGTGAACACTTGTGTGGTAAAAGGAAGGGCTTAAGAGCGTCAAAGGAGAATTCAGAAAAGTTCATCTATTTATGCATCTGACCTTGCCCTAAGTCTCCTAAGGCAGGGAAAAGTTCAAAGTTTACTTCCCAGATCCAAGGGTGGCGATAAAATTTATCTGGCATTGACTTTGTAACTAATAATGCAGTGGCCTTGAATTATAACCCAAAAGGTTAAACCACTCCATCAAAGCTAAGAGAATTGTTCAGAGAGTGAGAAAGACTCAAATATGCACTATGTAGAGAAGTATGTGCTCTATGATTAAGCCGATTTTGATTTTGACTATCTGAGGCTAAGTGTCTGTACAGGTGGAAACTCTGAAATCTCTCTAAATGAGATAAGTGCATGACCCATGGGCTGTGGAGCAGGGCTAGAGCCCCAGGTGGCATTTGTCAGGTTCTCAACAAAGAGCCAGTATCCACTCTCTGGGGAGTAGAAGAGAGAAGCATGATTCAGTGGCCACTGGGGAAACTGTCCCCGTGAAGGTGCCTTAATCACCGCCATAAACTTCTCATACTTGGATTAAAAAAAACAAGGACTTCATGCAAATTCTTGCTCTATCTAAAACTAATTAAAAACCGCAGCACTGCTTTATTCTGATAGCGATCTGGGGATTCCTATTTTGAGAATACGTAAGTTAAAATGAATAGCCATTTTCTTATGTATTGATATTTGTTTAGGCTTATATTAGATAATCACGAAACGATCGTTTTACTACGTATTCGACTTGATCAAACTTTACACGTCTATTGTGTATCACACAGAGTACGTGAGGAAACTGAAAGCATCTTCCTTTTATTGAAGGAAAAACCAAGTCACCAAACTTCACCTTGTATTTTGAGATTGAGTCAAGAAAAAAATCTAGGATGTCCCCATCTAAAAATTACCCTCTCTTATCAGGAAACCTAAAGGCTAATCACCTTAACAATACTTTGCATTCAGCTTCCAGAGTTGCAGGCAACTCTGTGAAAGTGGGGATGAAAGGAAGACAGCCAGGTAGGGAGGGGTGGGTCAGAATAAAACAAAATGTGACGGGGAAAAATTACAAGGTGAAAATGCCCTTTGTTCATACAATGGAACATAATTTTGTGGTAGACATTTTTTAAGCTTGTATTGTATCGCACTGTGTTCCTTTGAAAGATTTCACGTGTCGTGTTAAAATGAATTTCATTTTGTCCCAATCAATGAATCTCCCCACTTGCTATTACCTACGGCCCTTCCTAGCAGCCAGGGTTCTGGCTAGACGCCAACACCAGGCTGGCATTAAAGTAAGTAAAGTTGCTGGCTGTCCAACTGTTCAATCGAGGTAGCTGGAAAATGTCACCTACACCTGGATAATTTTTAAATTCCTTTTTTTTTCTTTCTCTCTCCCCATGCTATGAAATTACCTCCAGCCTATTTGTCTGGCTAGAGGTTAATGGAACACTAATGATGGCTAATGAGCCTTTCGCAGTGCAAGTTTTTTCAAGAAAGAGATATAATAGCTGTTTTCCTTCCCTTTTAATCTTTTTCATCATTCAAGAGTTACAGGCTGAGACAATTAGCAACTTGGGCAGCTCTGCCTCCTTGCGCAGTTGCAGCCAGTGGGGCAAAAAGCAGGAAGCCTTTAGACAGCTTCACGTGCCCACAGGTGAGACCTCGGGATGGATGGCACACACTGCTGCTTGCCAGAAGGCATAATGCTATTCAGGGAGAAGGGAGGCAAGTTAGCGATCTGTCTGTTGATGAAGCTTTTCCGTGGCAGGCAGGCAGGCAGGCAGCAGGAGCTGTCCAAGGTACTGAAGAGTCATCATAAATTACCTCCCCTCCCTTTCCCTTCATTAGACGGAGGGCTGGGGCTGCCTGAGAGAGTCTAGTTCTCCAATGCATCCAAATGTTTAGTGACTTACAGTAAACTTACCCTAACCTCAGAGGATCCTGGCAAAAGAAGGACATTTTCATAAAACAAGTTCTTTAGCAATACTTTCCAGTTTCTTGGGCATTTGTCCATTTGGTGGCGGTTCGATATTCTGTCTCTCTATGCTTTGGAAAGTATACATCCTAGATGCACACGGTACTTAAAACATGCTCTCCTAGTGCTGCTAAGATGGAGAGACACTGAAAATAAAACAAGTCCAAGATCTGAACTAATCTCCAGTCTGACTCAGCTGGTGTTAGGTTTTATTTCTGGTGAAAAGGCCCTATAAATGCCTTCAGCAAATGCTTCAGGAAGACATTCAGAGCACTCAAGGGAGAGAGTTGAAGAATGTGACATTTCACTCTTCTTCAGATTGTTGATTTCTTTTGTATCTAAAAGTGGATTTTAATTAAATGGATCCTGGTTCACAACCAAGGTATAGAGAAAAATATTAAAGTTCCAAATCAAAACCAGGAGCTGTGAGCATAATTTTCCTGTAAAGGTCACTCTCCGTCAGAACTCAGCCATTAATGCCAGCTAACCCACGATGTCATGTAAAGCAAAATATTAATAGGCCAACACAATTTGTAACAAATTATATGCTATAGATATATAGTAGGTTGTTGGGCACATTACGAATTTCCTGTGTATCCTCAGAACGTGTGATTTAGAGATATGCCTGGAAAAACAATCAAAGATGTGCGGCCCCCCTACCATGTGTGTTCAATCAACTCCATGCTTGGTGAGGTGCTAACTAAAAATGAAATATAAGACCTGGAGCAAAAATATAGGGGGAAATGCATATCTGAAATAATCAAGAAAGCAATTAATTATGTAACTGTGGTGCTGACTAGAAACTCAAATCAAGGCAGAGAAAGTTTTATTCAGACCAAGTGTAGTTGAGGGCTTGATCGAAGAGGCCGTGAGGTGTAAATATGAGTTATATCATTGAATGTTTAAAAAAAAAAGGGATCTGCAGGTTCAGGAAGTGAAGAAAGGATGGGGATACATATAATCATGGATGACAGTTGCATGGCAGAGCCATTCTTTAGTGTCAGTGGGCAGATGGGTTGAAATGAGCAGAAACCAAAGGTAAGGAGGTCTCTTAAAAGACAGCTGCCCAAAGGCAGAAACAGGTCCAAAACAGAGAGGAAAAGAATATGAATGTTAAGACATACTGCGAATGGAAATATTGAGACTTGATGACAGATTTGATTTAGTAGAAGAAAAAGAAGCAAGAGTCAAAGAGGATTTGGAGATTTTTAGCCAGGGCAACTGGAATTATTGGGTCATAAATAGAAAAGGGATAGTTTTGTAGAAAAATCAACGTGTTCAATGACACTATTTTCAAATAGCAGAATATTTTTTTCTAGATCCACATGGGTCTGGCCAATCTGAACTATTTTAATGTCTTAAATTCCTTATTTCCCCATTCTAACGTTTGCTCCAACTGCTAAACAGCGCCTATATTCTCTTACACCAATTTAACAATAATTTTACCAATTTACTTCAGACAAAAACTCACTGGAGAAAAAGATGTTTTGTGCAATTGGGTATCATTACCAGCATGTGCTCAGACCGTCCATTTGGGACTGCAGGTTTCTAGAAGGCCAGCATTGCACCCATTTAGAAAATTCTGTCACAGCCTGCAGAACGCCACGGAGATACATAACAGACTTTCCGCAAGAAATGATGATGGCAACTAGAAATAGTCTCAAAGAATTCATCAAACGCCTTAGATGGTAAAATCAAAGCGAAAGCTTTTATGCACATCACATCCTTGTTTTCTAAAGAAATAACGCACCCCCCAGCAGTGTAAGGAACTACATAATTGTGTATATGGGGCTACAGCGCTTATAGCAATGTGCTCCATCCAGATGGCAAATGGGATGATGGCAAAGCCAGGATGAGGAAGCAACTAATGATACTTCAAATAGCAAACCGCAAAGCAAATGCAAGCACAAATGACATACCCGGGGCCAGACAATGGAGCACATGTCAAAGTCAGCTGCTTGGGATGGGGGAGGAGGAGACAAAAATAAAAAGTAAATATGCCCTCCATAAACATAAATACAAATGCATGACACTGCTTCAGAAGCACTCAATGCTTTGCAGATCAGCCTCTGTTCCCCACTCTTGCCTCCAGACCTCCCTTGGCCTGAGCTCACTCAACAGGCAAGAGCCCACAGACCACCCTCTGCACTAGAGGAAGACACGGGCTCTTTATCCATTGCCCTGAAGAGAAAACTCTCCCAGGCACAGTTACCTTTAACTAGTAGGTAATAAAATCCCTGTGGTATGTTCTACCCTTAGGCATCCTGTTTACAAATGAGGGGGAAGCAGGCCAAGTGTCTCCAGGTGAGTCAAGCCTGGATCAAGACTCAGAACTCCCGTAGCCTCGGGCATCACCCTCTTTTCTCCACTGGAGAGGTGGGTTGTGCTGGACCAACGTACCCCACGGTAGAACTGTGACCACTTTTGGAATGTCGCTGGTACCCAAATGGCTCTAAATTTGGACGGAAATGCCAAGGTACATACAAGTAAATTATTAACCAGAACTTACAAGGACTGAAGACTTCTGCTTGCATTTTTATTAGAGGGTATCTATCTGCGTTTAGAGCTGTTGCTCTCTGATAAAGGGGAGGGAGGGAGCCCTTCAAACTCGCCGGGACAAAAGCTGATATGAGGCTCTTCAAACAGACAAAACGCCCTCATCGAATTATACAACCATTGGTGTCCTTGTCAGTGTTCCTGGAACTCCTGATTCAGGCGGTAAGAAACCTCTCACCGCAAATGGACATCTCTGGCCCTACCCTATTTATCGAGACAAGCTGGCAGCCGGCCAGAGCCGGGCTTTCCGCGGATGTGGACAAGACAGCAACGCAGTGGCGGGAGCTCCTTTTCCCCACGTCACTGGCCCCCCACCCTTCGCTCTCCAAAGTCACAGATGCCAACAAAGATTCCCAGAGACTCGGTTTCCATTCTCATGTTATCATTCCTTTCACTGGCTGCTTATTTGTGACGAACTGCAAGGGAGCGCTTTCGGGAAAAGATGCCATTACAGCAAAACGATGCTCTCTTGACACTGAAGACTGGAATCTACACAAACGTTCTGTAACAACTCATTTTAATGTTTGCCTACTTGTCTTAATTTATTTTTTATTTCTGATTCTCAATGTACTCGAGACAGAGGGAGGCTTGCTTCAGCTCAGGGAGACATGCCACAAATCTCGCTGAGACCACAGATGGTGTGGGCTGGCTTGACTGCCTCCTTTCCAGGCTTGGAGTGGCTATTGGTATGCAGCAGACAACTCCACATGCTCGTCAAGACTGTTCACAAGGAAGAGGTGCAGGCCGCACAAAGGCACAGCAGCCAAATGTGTCTTGTTTATGGCAGGAGAGGGTTCACTTCAGATCAAGACAGAAACATATTAACAGGGAAATCAGCCCTGAAAAATACTTTTTTTTTCTTTCTTTTTTTTTTTTTTTTTTTTTGCCTTTGAATTTCAGAGAAAATGCTGGCATACATTTGTTGATCAGTGTCGAGGTATATTTTCAGGTTGGGCCAAGAGGCAGATTTGCTGTGAATTAATATGCACCTCTCTCTCCAGACTTAGTCCTGAGAAGGTTGTTAATTCTTCTAGGTGGTCATATGTCGCCAGGTTGTAAGATAAACAGTACACAGACACTTGGCTGCACGTTTCCTTGATGGGCTATTGTCAGACTTTTGGTCTAAGAATCCAGAACGAAAATTCAATCCTTCCTACTAAACTTGCAGTCAAAGATCTATCACACCTCAAGGAGGAAAGACCCCTGCAGTCTCCTGTCCCGAGCCTGGGTCAGAATATTCTGCACTAGGGCCTTCCAGCGGGGCACAATTGAAACACTGGTGTTCTGGCTTTACGTGTATGACTGGCTCCCCATAATGAATCTACACTAAGCACCTGCCAGCCCTTCCTCAGACCTCCACTTACACCCTTCTATGGACTGAATACAAATGCATTACCTTCACTAGGTTTGAAGACCCTATGAGACAAAGACGGTATTTCATTAATCTTCGTATCTCCCATGTTATCAAAGCCAGCACTGTGCAAGCTACAGTGAATGAAAATGTGTGTTAAATACACAATGAAACACATCCTGTTAATCACCAGGCGGGGAAAAGCTTCTACCGAGTCGTTCCTGCACGTGTGTCTGCATGTAGGAAGCCTTGTGGTTGTGCTGCTATAGACCCTTCACAACCCTTGAGGCCTCGTGAAGACTCACAGCCGAGCTGACTGCTCCGCAAGCCCGTGACTCAGCTGTCCCTTCCTCTGAATTTCGGATCATTCTTCCTGCCTTTTGTCTGCATTAACTGGTTCCTTTGGCTCATAAAATTTCCCTTCTTGTGCTCTGGTCAACTCCTTATCTCCTACCCTCTTAGCTGCAAAAGAGGGCTTTGTGTTAGTACACCCAGTAAACGGACCTCCTTGGAATCGCCTAGGACTCTCCTCTGAGTTTGCCCTGGCAGGAAGCACTGGGGAGAGTTAGAAGATCAGACCAAGAAAGGGGAGATGTATCATCATAGGGACTCTCCCAAGGGCGAGTGGGAAGGCAAGTCAGAGTTTACGTCACCCGGCCCTTCTACTTTACAACTGAAGGAAGTGAGACAGGAACAGAGAACAAATGGGATGTATGGTACTTAAGCTCGGGAAGCCTCTAGCCCGGTGGTCCTCAACCAAGAGCAATCTGCCCTCTGTGGAACACTTGGAAATGTCTAGAGACAACTCAGAACCATCAAGACTGGGCAGGGCTTGCTACTAATGAGCAGAGGCCAGGGAGGTCATAACACTCTACAAGGCACAGGGCAGCCCACACCTGAGAAGAATTATTCCATCCAAAAGCCAATGGTGCTAAAGTTGGAAAACCCTGTTCTGGTCCATCAAGGCAACATGAAGCCAATAGGCAAGGATGGAATAAAAAAGGCAAATTTTTGCATGCTGGGTTCTGGCATAAATATCCTCCACAGAGCAGGGAACTTAGGATACTGGGTGTCCTCAATTGTGAGCATTATGTGACTGAGCTTATGGGATGCCAAGGAAACCTTCTATTCACCAGACACTGAAAAGATGTGGCCCCCACCCACCATGTTTTGCCTCTGCCCGGCGTTGCCACAGCAGGAGCTCTACGCATTGTTGGGTCACTCAGGCTCTGAGTATGTAGCAGAGGCGACAGACCCCTGTGGGTGATCCTACATGAATCCTGAGGCCGTAAACTGGGTTGCCATATCAGGAAGAAGCGCCATGTTTTGAGAAGGGCCTTGACTTGAAGTCAGGACGTCTGGCTGCTACTCCAGCTCAGCTGCGAGTTCTTCACATGGCCTGGGATAACCTATGTCTTCTCCATCCTTGGGCTCAGATTCTTCTTGGTCTATTGGATGTGATGGTGATCTTTGACTTCAAAGGTAGTGGCTTCTGGCTCTGATCATCTATAGGATTCTTTCTCCTTCCCTGAGGCCCCTCTCCCAGCTCTGACTTAGGTGGGAAACAAGCTGTGTTACAGCATTTCCCTTTATGAACGGGGGTACTGCCAGTAAGGCTAAGTAAGAGGGGCAGAGGCAGGGTGGAACGCAGAAACCAACTGGGGCAAGTCTGGTGCAGTGGTATAGGCCTTGCACTCTCCAGTCCTGCTAGGATAGACTCTCAAATGCTGCCACTCATAAACTTCATGCTATTACGTAGTCATGTGCCCTCTCAAGCCCTCGGTTTTCTCATCTGTGAGGTGGGAATCATCATAATAATACCTACCCGCATGTTTATTGTCAGGAAAACCTGAGATAATGCAGTAATGCAAAACGTGTTGAGGACAACCCCAAAATAGGAGCTACATCACGGGCCCACCAATGTGACTTGGTTTCTGGGTCAAAGGTTAGGGATATTATTTTCCTCCCTAAGTCAGTCTGCTCTCCATAGAGAAGAGAATGCCAAGTCTATGTGAGTGAGAAAAAAAAATACACAAACATGCTCTAACCTCAGCAGAATACTGTTGTGCCACTTACAATACGATAGCGAAAAACAAATCACTTACCCACTGGCAAGTGGCTGGTTCCTCTGTCTATTCTGGCTCCAAGGCGCCCCTTCACTGTGATTTAGATGAAAGCTCACCATCCCTGAATAAATCTCGTTCCCTTTCTTTGCTCGTGGGTGGCCAGCAAGGCTTTCCAAGATCGTACTCCCCACGTCCCCACCCTCCCAGAGGTCACTTGGCGTGTGTCCCTGTGTTAGTCGGGGCAGGGCTTTCTCAGACGCCAGCCCTCTCATTAGCCCTCTTGGTTTCAGCAGCCCCAAGACACAGCAGATGCACCATTTCACACCCAGGAGGGAAGGGCTTTACACGGGTGGTTCTCTCATCATCTCTGCCCATCTGGAGCTCCCTTTAAACTCAGGGGGCACCGCCTGCCTGGGCAAACAATGAACCTAGGTGACTTTCCTTTCCTATGCTGACAGGGCTCCCGTAAAACCTAGTGCCAGGAAAGGGTTTTTGCTTTTGTTTTCATGCTTGTTTTTGGGGGAGAGGGAAGAGCTGATCCTTCATAGGTGATATTGGGTCTATCATTTCTTAGGAAAATACAGATATTTGATTAGATTCCCACCTGTGATTGACACCTGTTAATAACCTGCAAGAAGGGGAGAGGATGCTTATGTTGTCAGCCAGAGTTATCTATGACTTTGTTTTTCATCAGCTTTGTCACTCAAGGGCAGTAGTGAAGGATATTATTTTTTTTTTCTTAAGATGTTGCTATAGATCTACAGACACTGGGTGGGGGAAATTGTCCTGCATATCCACCTTCATGCTGGTTCTTAGGAAATATATTGCCAAGCTTGCAGGTAATATTCAAATAATGCATTTATGAAATTTTACTCCCCTAGTTTTGATATGGTGACAGGCAGCTTGGTGACAAAGCTATTTACTCCTTACCTTAATCCTAGGAGTACGGTTTCATTCCAGTATTTTTTACAATTATACTTTGTACTTTTTAAAAAATTTGAGTAAGTATCAGACCTTTCGACATTCTAGTTCATGGACTCCTGGCCAAAAAAGGGGAAATATTCCTAAAACAAACAAAGTGTTTCATATCCCTTAGGAAAGCAAGTGCAATGTAAATATACAAAAATGAATCTTGATCTTAAAAATCAGTTACTATGATGCTGAGTATGTAACCGATAAGAAATGAATTCAAAATGAGTAAAATCAAGAGAAAATAATTAAAAATACAAAAAAGACTACAACAGAATCAGTCTTGTTTTTTCCTAAATCAGAAAATCTTCAAACAATTTTCTCGACGTGGGCCAAAAGAGCTGTCATTTAGCTGTCAAATAGTATCTTATTTTCTTAGAGGAAAAAAGGAGATTGGATTTTTTTTCTTAGAATAAAAGATGTCCCAAGAGCAGACCTGAGATGAGGGGTATTTGCCTTATTTTCTTTTTTTTGATAGATCAAGGTCCCCAGGTGTAGGCGTCCTAGCTAGGGAGGAGAAAAGGCGCATTTTCCTCTCCTGCTGACTAGTTCAGCATCACCTCCTGCTCCTCTACACAGTATAGTACCCCATCACCAGCATCTCGGGAGAAGGGCAAGTGTTTAGGAGATCCAAGGGCAAGCAAGTTACAGGATACTAAGGAACTCCTTAATTATTCAAGGCTCGAGGAATAGAGAACTGTCGTCCGCCTGCCCTTTGGGGGACTTCACTGTGCCTGCCTCAGCCAGCAGCCCCTGAGGAAAGATGCTGTGACATATGTCTTCCTTCCTCTACGCCAGACCCGGGAAGATCCTGGGATTTACAATTCCCATTGGTGGCTTATCTGCAATTACAGAATATATATGCCTGTTTCATCCTCTAGATCTCCTGGCTAAATTGAAAAACACACCAAATGCATTTGTAAACCTCACTTAAAGCCCAATGACAGTGCTGAGTCTGATCCCACTCACCACACAGAAAAGAAGCCCATTTACTCTGTCTGCCCAGAGCTAAACTGGATGGGTATAAAAATTTTTATAGCTCTTTCATGTGCCTTATTTTGGATCTGTTGTGCCATCTTTTTTTCTTGGAATTACCCTTTGAGTGGAATGGAGATTTTTCAGAAAATGAAACTCATTAAAAGAATCACTTAAATCGATCAATATATCACACTCTCTTTTATTTGCCTAGAGCATCATTTGAGACCTGAGGGTTTTGAAACTTGAGCAGGAGAGGGAGGACAAAGGAAGAAGGAGAGAAAAATAATAGAACTATTTTCATTCTATGTGCATCCGTATTTAATTCTTTCAAAACCACTCGGGGGTAGGCCCATTCGATTTTATCCTACCCAAGAAAGTGAAGCTCAGAGGTCCTGCAGAGCCAGGACATAAACCTGGATTTTCTGACTCACGGTTCATGGCTCTTTTCACATGGCTCTTTTTCTAGCTGAAGAAGAAACAGGAAACCTTAACTGAGGCTCAATCCAAATACTGACAACAGCTCACTGATCCCTTGTTCTCTTAAAGGGTAAGGCAATGTCACTAATGACTAAGGGCAAAGAGGAAACCGATCCTAAATAAACTTTAGGGTATTTCTCAGTTGCCTCACCTCAGATAAGAAGTATTTGTGACTCTTTCCCCTGTAGTGTGAATATTATTATCCAGTTTATTGCTCTGACCTCTGAGCTTCAGACACATATTGGATTCTTTCCTCATCGGCATAAAACTAAATAGGTTACCCCTTTCTAAAATACCTATTTTTATAAAAAAGAGTATGAGCATTTTAGACCAAGTTGTGACGTTTGTGGGAGTTTGGACCCATGCTTGGTTAGAGACCGTGATATACCCTGCTGTCTATGCAAGCTCCCCTATGCTTTCATCAGATAAAAAGAACACTAATTCCTGATCCTGGCGGATGTTGAAGAATTTCCACGTGCTTCACACCCTGCAGCTCACAGAGCTCGCGGGACAGGCTCCCACCAGCTGTGCACACAATGGCAGCTCCAGCGTGAACTGCTCACTGGACTTGCAGGAGTCAAAGGCGCCCCAGCGGGACTCTTGCCCACCTGCGCCCCAGCTCCTACCATCACCTCCTCAACCTCATTCAGTGGAAACAGGGTCCTTCCAGGCACTCTGACCGAACTCTTGGGGTTCTGATGACTTCCTTTTTTCACATCTCATTCCCTATCCATAGCAATTCCTGCCAGCTCTACCTTCAAGATCTATCCAGACTCCACACTCGTTACCTCCGCTGCTATTGTCCTGGACCCAAACATGGTCTCCCAGCTCTCTTCTTGCTTTGCCTCCTATTCTTTTTTTTTTTTTTTTTTTTGCCATGATGAGAGGCTTGTTGATCTTAGTTCCCCAACCAGCGACTGAACCCAAGCCCTCGGCAGTGCAAGTGCTGAGTCCTAAACACTGGACTGCCAGGGAATTCTCTCCAAGTCTAGAGTTGACGTGATCTGGCTCGCACGTTTAAAAGATCACTCTGGTGCAAGTCTGTTCTTTACTCAAAACCAGTGTGATCTTTTAAAGGTGTGAGCTACGTCACCTCAACACTTAAAACAGTCCCTCATTTCCTTCTCACTAATACACGGCCTGCCTGCCCCCTGCCACCCACTACATAACACCTGTCTTTTTACAAGATACAAAATCCACGAGGACAGAAAATTGCTTCTATTTCTTTCACCACTGTATCTCCAGGGCAAAGAATCACACTTGACATGAAGTGGAGCTAAATAAATACTTGCGGGATGAATGAACAAGGAGGTGGGGCCAAGAGCCTCAAACACTAGAGAGGGGCTGTTAGAGAGAGAGGTGGCTGGGGTGAAGAATATTCAGGTGCTCTGTGGCACATTAAAAAGGATCCTCTCTTTTCTGTCATGATTTCTTGGAACTGAATAAAACTTGAAATTGCTTTCAGTTCCATTTTTTTTCTGTCAGTCCCTGTGCCTTTGACTTGATTTTCTTCAAAGGCTGAATTATGGAGGGTCCCAGTTAATCTCTGGTTACAGATTATTTATATGTCAGTGGCGGGGGGGGGGTCAAAGAAGATACCGGAAGCCCACCCTGACCTGCGCCCGTATACCTGTCACCTGCTTGTTTGCAGCTATTCAGTCTACAGCCCAGCTCTGAGGCCTCCCAGTCAGGTCACATGCTGTCCTGACCCTGGCCACGAGTGGAGTGACTGTCGGTCCAAGATGATGAAAGCTCACTGCCCGCCAGGTCACAGGGCTGGGCGGGCAGGTGCACCCTGCCTGGCTGGCAGCAGGGCCTCCCGGGGTTTGCTCTGAGCCCTTTGCAGATCCTGCCAATAGTAATAGATAACGAAGCAACTGAGGGGGCCTCAGAGGGTGACCTCCCCTGGGACAGACTTTCAATGTCTGGAGTTGTTACTCTGCAGCCATCCTGAGAAGAGAACAGAGGATCCGCGGTCTAAGGCGGTAAAAAGCGAGCAGAGTTTTGTGAATGTCCACGTGCATCTATGAGGCCTAAGAAACTCACTTCTTTGCAACACTTTGAGAAATACTCCACTTCCCACAAAAATTCAGTGATGAAAACAGCCCTTTATGGTGGCTGAAAGCTAAAGGACTCCACATTCAGCTGAACTGTCATAGTATTCCAATATTTCTAAGTATATTTTTATATAATTTTGAATTTAGAGAAAAAAATTACAAAATCTCCCATATGCATTTACCCAGATTTACCAGTTGCTAACATTTTGCCTAATTTTCTTTACTGTTTGTGCTCTTACTTTCTTATATTTTTTATTAATATTTGAGAATACATGTGAGCTACTGTGCCCATTTACCCCTAAAATACTTCAGTGTTTTTTTTCCTAAAATAGAGAATGTTCTTTTTCTTTTATTGAGAATGTTCTTTACTTAACCACAGTACAAGTTTCAAAATCAAAATTTTAACATTAACATAGTGCTATTTAATTTATAATTTACATGCAAATTTAACCAGTTTTTTCAATAATATCCTTACGGCTTTCTATCCTCCTGGTTCTCAGGAGCCAATCCAAAAGCATTCATCACATTTCGTTGTCAAGTGCCTTCAGTCTGCTATAGTCTGGAACCTTGCCTCCAGCTTTCTTTCTTCCAATCCTTAATGATTTTTAAGACGCAGGCCAGTTAACTTGTAGAACGGTGCCTAATTTAGACATCTGGATGTGTTCTCGTTTTATATCCGGGTGATGCATTTGGTGCAGGAATACACAGAAGTGGTCCTGTACCCTGCTCAGGGCATCTCAGCAAGCAGGTATGTGAGATACAGGTTTGGCTCACTCCTGGTCAACTTTCACTATTTGGTTACTTGGTTAAGGTGTTGTCTGGCAGGTTTCTATTATGCCAGGTTACTATTCTCTTTCCTTTGTAATTCATAAGTGATTTGTGGGAAGATGCTTTAAAACTACATACAGGGCGTCCCTGGTGGCGCAGTGGTTGAGGGTCCGCCTGCCGATGCGGGGGACACGGGTTCGTGCCCCGGTCCGGGAGGATCCTACGTGCCGCGGAGCGGCTGGGCCCGTGAGCCGTGGCCGCTGAGCATGCGCGTCCGGAGCCTGTGCTCCGCAACGGGAGAGGCCACAGCGGTGAGAGGCCCGCGTACCGCAGAAACACCACGACCACCACCACCACCAACAACAAAGAACGACATACACGGCCTGTTCTTCATCAAACATTCATCTGCTAGTTTTAATGCCCACTGGCGATCACTGTCTGCATCAGTTACTGCTCTGGTGGCTGCAAAATGCTGATATTCCAATTTCTTTTCTGTTTTGACTTTCTCCTGGCTATATTTATTTTTAACTTTTTAATTGAAGTATAGTTGATTTACAATATTATATTAGATTCAGGTATACAGTATAGTGATTCAGTATTCCTATAGATTATACTCCATTAAAATTTATTACAAAATAATGGCTATATTTCCCTGTCCTGTACAATATATCCTTGTTGCTTATTTATTTTATACATAGTAGTTTGTGCCTCTTAATCCCCTATCCCTATCTTGCACCTCTTACTTCCCTCTCCTCACTGGTAACCACTAGTTTGTTTTCTATTTCTGTGAGTTTGTTTTGCATATACATTTGTTTGTTGTTGTTTTTTTTAATTCCACAAATAAGTGATATTACGTAGTATTGTCTTTGTCTGACATTTCACTAAGCGACGTATTCTCTAGGTCCATCCACATTGCTGAAAATGGCAGAATTTCATTCCTTCTTATGGCTGAGTGATGTTCCATTTTATACACACACGCACACGCACACGCACACACGCACGCACATATCACATCTTTATCAATCTGTCTGTTGATGGACACTTGGGTTGCTTCCATACCTTGGCTATTGTCAATAGTGCTGCTATGAACACTGGGGTGCATGTTTTTCTTTTACTCTACATTACTGGTTAGAATTATACTGTAGGAGAGATTTTTCCCACTCATTCATGCGTTAACTTATTCATTAATCTATTAAATTCCATACAGACTCACTGACTTTATTTTACTCAGTGGATTATAATCTATTATTTCTGTTATAATTTGTTAAGTACCTTTTGTTATTTTGACGTTCAGATGGGAGTCCCTTCAAGCTAGCTCCTGTGTCATTTTTACTGTTCCCATGGTTTTTGGAGCCCTTCATTACCTTGTAGCCCATGGAAACGCCCTCGGCTCATTTTGGAGACCCTGCACCCCAGTCCTGGGCCATCCTCAACAGCAAGGGATTTGGGGTGCTTTGGAGTAGTTTGTATAAGCTCTTTTCTGCCCCATATATCTCATTAACTTGAAAGTTTTATTAGAGTTCTGGTTTCTTTTTCTTTTTTCTTTTTTAAACATCTTCATTGGAGTATAATTGCTTTACAATGGTGTGTTGGTTTCTGCTTTACAACAAAGTGAATCAGTTATACGTATACATATGTTCCCCTATCTCTTCCCTCTTGCGTCTCCCTCCCTCCCAGCCTCCCTGTCCCGCCCCTCTAGGTGGTCACAAAGCACTGAGCTGGTTTCTTTTAAAGAGAGCCTAGGATGAAACTGAGTTGTCACTGACCTTTCCCACCCTTCCTTCCTTCCTTCCTTTCCTTCCTTTCTTCCTTCCTTCCTTCCTTCCTCCTTCCTCCCTCCCTTCCTTCCTTTCTTCCTCCTTCCTTCCTTCCTTCCTCCTTTCCTCCCTCCCTTCCTTCCTTTCTTCCTCCTTCCTTCTTCCTTCCTCCTTCCTCCCTCCCTTCCTTCTTTTCTTCCCCCTTCCTTCCTTTCTTCCTCCTTTCCTCCCTCCCTTCCTTCCTTCCTCCCTCCCTTCCTTCCTTTCTTCCTCCTTCCTTCCTTCCTTCCTTCCTCCTTTCCTTCCTCCCTTCCTTCCTTTCTTCCTCCTTCCTTCCTTCCTTCCTCCTTCCTCCCTCCCTTCCTTCTTTTCTTCCCCCTTCCTTCCTTCCTTCCTTCCTTCCTTCCTCCTTTCCTCCCTCCCTTCCTTCCTTCCTTCCTCCTTCCTCCCTCCCTTCCTTCTTTTCTTCCCCCTTCCTTTCTTCCTCCTTCCTTCCTTCCTTCCTTCCTCCTTCCTCCCTCCCTTCCCCCTTCCTTCCTTCCTTTCTTCCTTCCATCCAGCTGGAGCACAGTCTGCTTCTAAGTTAAGCAATCTCTGTAGCTTAGTTACAGTACTTCCATTTTTGTTTTATTTCCTTTATTCTCTCCCCCCTCCTTTTCTATATGCCCGTTTCTAGCAGAGACTGCTTTTTCATGTTATGCTCACATGAAAAGGAGTTTAACCAGCTAATTGCTCAGGTGAGAGCCTGATTGTAAACCTAGCATGTGGGCACACACTAGATCATTTACCTTGTCATGGGGCTCAGAGTGACCAGTCTGCTAATCAGTTTCAAAATCAAATGCGACTATTATCAATTGCAGAAAATAGAAATGGAAGCAATGTACAACTGCGGCAGAATACTAAGCTAGGGAAGGTGCTTAGCTCAGAGGCAGGCTGTGCTCTGACTCTTGAATAACTGTAATAACAGCAATGATAATGGATTGTAAAAGCATCACTGGAAAGTTTTCCAGGACTTTATCAAGTCAAGTCTCCAAATAATATGCAAAATATAAGCGTTTCCAGAAGGGAACTGGTGTTGTCCATGTTTTCCCATCCCTGGAGAGCCGAAGTGGACTGAATGTCAGACAGTGGCTTTCGTTTTCCGCCTGAGCCTATGCGGGCACAGGTGAAAACACTCCTCAGAAAGAATCACGTTGCAATCTGAGTCCCAGCTCCCTTGTTAGCTACCTGTGACTCAGGTGACAGCCCTGGATTACAAACCATGACTGCTTTTGAGCATGTCTCTGAAAGTGGGCTGTGGCCTCTGTCTCCTTGTTTAAGATGCCTGTTCTTCGTGAAGACCACATCTGCCGTATCCGGGAGATGCCTCTGTCCCGAGCTTGGTCCACATCATCAGAGGTGAAGGGAGGCTCCTCTGAGGGCAAGTCTGTCCTCTCGGGACTCAGGGTCCAGGGCTGGAGCCAGGGCATTTAGTTTGCTTAATAGTGAGAGAAATAAACGAGAGTCTTTATCAGCATCAGGTGGTTTTTCTTCCAGGGCGCTTACCCGCTGGCCCTGACTGAAGCCAAAAGGGGACCGGAGAAGAGACAGGAAGGGACGTCCCCTTATACCATCTCGTGGCCAGAGAACCAGGATGCAGAGTGGAGAGCTCGGCTGCAGAATCAGAAGAGCTGGACGCAGGGGTGCGGGGAGAAGCCCTCATGGCCTCCGTCTTCACGAGCTGCTCCCTTCCCACATGAAGAGTCTTCAACCCCAGTCAACTCCGTTTCTGAGCACAGGACCTCTCCTCTCCCTGCCAGCAGCTCTGTCCCTGGAGAGGTGAGGAGGGGGAGGCGGGAGGCGGCTGGGTGATCCACAAGTGCTCGCTGCAACCAGGAGTCTCGCAAAGTGGCCTCCCAGGCGTGGACGTGGTCCAGTAAAGACCCTCTGCCGAGCAAATGGCTGGTCTTGGTTTTAATTCAAGTATGAAAATAGCTGGCATTTGGTCACAAGCAGCGGCGTTAGCCTCGCGGGCCAGAGGAGCCTGGAGTTCAATGTGAGGCTCTAAACAACTCCTTCCCTTAGATAATCCCTTTTTTAGAGGCCAACTTGGCAGATAGACATCACACGTCACAGCACGGCAAGTTTTTATCAGCATCAACTCGGGCAACCTCTAGCACTGCTGTGCCCCAGGCCCTGGAAAGACGGCTGGCGGCTCCAGCCAAGCCTAAGATGGCCAGATGGACGGTGGACTCCAGAGCTGGGGCCCGGGTGGCTCAGGCTCGGCTCCTCCTCGGAGGCCCCTCCTCCTTTGTCAGCCAGCAGGGGCCCCCGTCTCTACACCTCCATGTCCTCAAAGAGAAGCCTGGAGTTATGCACTCTTCCTGATGTGCAGGAAACGATGTTAGAAACCGGACTGGCCAGGGCGCTAAAGGGGCGACCACCATCACTGCACTCAGGTGTTTCCTCAGCAAAACAAGAGCCAAACCCTTCTGAGCACTTACTATGGGACGCAGGCACAGTTCTAAGCGTTCTACGTGAATCGACTAACTTGATCCTCACCATTCTAGGAGGTAAACGTGATGGCCTCCACACTAGATAAACTGAAGCGTGCACAGCTTAATGAAGATACACAAGGACACCCGCCCCATGCATTTTAAGCAGGAAGAGAGTCTGTCTCTCAAAGGATGAAATCAAAGGTCAGAGAAGGGTGACTCACTGTGTGAGCATCACTCAGTAATTCTGGTCTGTCTCAAACTCTCGTGCTTTGGCCATTCTACTGTAGCCGTCTGCACCCGAGAAGCCGTCCCAGTGGGCGCGAGATGCTCTGTCCCAGGACCAGAGCTTCCAACTACCAGACAGATTCTAACCACCATCACTTACTTCCATGACTGCCCACAATTTCACTTATTTACTGTCATCCACCAAACGCCCCCCCTATATTCATTTATATGTGGGATTTAAGGACCACACCACAGCAGTTCAACTGGTCTGTAATTACGGAGCATTTCCTCTGGCTGGTAAGACACTTTCTAGAAAGGCTCTCCACTTTGTTAAATCATCAAATCCTGGGCTCTTCACTCATCTTCTCCTTCAGTGAGAGCCTGGCAGGGGTTAATGGTCCTCAGGTTGCCCTGAAATACCTGGGCAGGGAGGGCTGTGGTAGGAATCCTGGAGCAAAGTCAACGAGAAGCAGTTATCTGTTGTGTCTGTTTATCACCACTCACATAATCGCATCCTTACCCCCAAGGCTGGTGAGATCTGGGGAAACAGTTCACATATATTAAGACTGCACTCACCTAAATCTATTAATTTACACTTTATTTTTTAATTAATTTTTTTTATTGGAGTTTAGGTGATTTACAATGTTGTGTTGCTTTCTGCTGTTCAGCAAAGTGAGTCAGTTATACATGTATCCACCCTTTTTTAGATTCTTTTCCCATATAGGTCATTACAGAGTATTGAATAGAGTTCCCTGTGCTATACAGTAGGTCCTTACTAGTTATCTATTTTACATATGGTAGTGTGTATATGTCCATCCCAGTCTCCCAATTTATCCCTCTCACTCCCTTTCCCCCCTGGTAACCACAAGTTTGCTTTCTATGTCTGTGACTCAACTTCTGTTTTGTAAATAGGTTCATCTGTACCATTTCTTTAGATCCCACATATAAGCGATATCATATGATATTTGTCTTTCTCTGTCTGACTTACTTCACACAGTATGACAATCTCTAGGTCCATCCATTAAATCTATTATTTTACACTTAATCCCAGTCAAGTTTGTTTCTTGCCTACCGATTCATTCCAGGCCCTTGAAATCTGCCAGCATATTTTCCAGATGAATACCATTTCATTTCTTGACAATCCTTAAGACCTACAATTTTCAAGATTAAAAAAAAAATCTTTTATGTGATTATAAATATTTAATAAAAGTAGCCTCAGAAAAATGCCCCAAGGAACTTCTAACACTAGCATTTTTGTTTCCAGGGACATGGGACCATGTATAATTATGTTTTGTTTTGACCCTTAGAAATTACAAAACACTACTGTCATTTCCTTACAATTATTTTAAAGCTGTGTTTCTTGACGTAGGGCCTGGTCAAATGCTTACTGAAGATCCCTACTGTCAAGGCTCCCGGTATCCTCATATTTATCCGTACAACATTTGCAAAAGCAATTGGGGACTAGCACAGCTATTATTCCTGGTAATAGTCGAGATAATCCTAGCGGATTATAGGGAGCCGTCCTTGTTCATGGTGGTGGTTTTGATGAGAGTCTGTATGGCGGTAATCGTCTCAGCACGAACGGAGCTCGGTCCCGGCTGTGCTGCTGTCTGGCTGCCTGACCTGCCTGACCTTGGAGTCCATCCTCTTGGGATCTCGGTTCCTGTCCACAGTAGGAGGGCAGGATGACATCATCTCTGCACAAAATGGGCTTTGCAGGGTCATGCTGCTGGTTAGTAACAGCTACAGAGCAGGAGTCCTGACTTCTGATTCGATTCTCAAGCTCCAAAATATTAGCGCTGAGTTCCTCCTGCATTTCTGGGCAGGAGGTCTCTTTTTTGTTGTTTTTGACTTACTGGGTTTATCACACTCCCGTGCGTTTAGCATAACTGGGCGGTGGTTCTCGTGGAGTGGAGATAGGGGCAGACAGCCCACCAGAATCAGGTGGTTTCAACCCATGTGGACGTGCTTTCTTCCACCCTCGTCTTCGCCCCAGCTTGATGCGGCCCTGATTTACCCAACCAGTCACCTGGTAATTCTCAGATGATTCTGGCGTCTCTCAGTCACACCTCAAAGAAGCCCAGCTAGGACCTCCAACAGACCTGCCTCCAAAGGTCAATGGGAAATCAGTGTTTTCTGCAGTGATGACTTGACGGAAGGCTCGACTTGCCTGTGGTTTTCTAATCACCGACCAGCAAGAGGTTCTTCCATTTTCCACCTGCGTTCTTCCCTGTAAGGTATTTAAATCGTCTTCTCATTTGGAAATCACTAGCAAAGTGCATCTAGAATACTGTGAAGGAGATGTTCTACAATTTTCCTTGAAGCTTCGTAAAGCAGACATTGTTTCCCCGTGACCTCTTCCTAAGAAGTGACCTGGAAAAAGTATTTCAATCCGTAGAGTCAATTTCCTCTCAGACCACTGAGCACACCGTGACAACCCCAAGGACACAGGTTTGAAGAACCTTCTCCCAGGACCTCATCTGGTAAGAAATCCCCTCAGTTCCAGACACTCTACTGATTGTATGGTTTGGGGTCAGCCGGCTCATTTGGGTGGCAGACGATTCTTGTCTTTGCATTACCCTTGCATTTTGCAGGCTTTAAAAGACGTTGGAAAGATGCTGAATATTAAACAGACGGAGACCATCAAGGTCTCTTTGTGTTTTACTCAGACGTGTATTTGCTGGGCGCCCTCCTTACTGTTTGCCCCGGTGGAAATGACAGCACACACACACACACACACACACACACACACACACACACACACACACACACCGAACCAAAACTAAAGAGAAGCTCTGCTTTTAAGATGTAAACAAGGTTTGTGCTTCAGCCCAGGGCGGCCGCCTCTGTGCACAGGAGCTGTTGTGGATACGCCCCCTGCCTCCCCATCCACAGCCACGCCATCCAGGGCCATCTGTCAGTGTGGCGCGCGTCGGGTTGTGGCACAAGGACCCAGAGGGACAGGTTCTTGGAGAGTTCTCTGAAGTCCGTGCACCCAACCCGAGTCGTCACACGCTAACAGGTCACCTTGACCCGCGTGGCAGCCTTCCTGGTTTTCTCTCTGTGGCCTCTCATCTGGAGTCAGCACCCTGGTGCCTTCCGGGGTTGTGGGTTTTAATGACTGCGTTATTATCGTCATTCTAAATACTAAGATCTTTGATAGCAGCCTTGCTACCTCATCTGAGGTTTCAGAAAATAAGACTGAGAGGCGGGCTGGGCCAAGCTGGGAGGTCTCTGCCAGAGGAAAGCAGAGCAGCCCCGAGGGTCGGGCGGTTCACGTCCAAGGTGCTCAGTGCGGTCCCTGGCCTCCGGCAGAGATGCCCGCAACGGCTGCCAGGCTGATCGAGACACAGAGAGTGGTCTTATCTCTGCTCTACAGGTG
The DNA here is from genome assembly GCF_026419965.1 of Kogia breviceps. Taxonomy (NCBI): domain Eukaryota; kingdom Metazoa; phylum Chordata; class Mammalia; order Artiodactyla; family Physeteridae; genus Kogia; species Kogia breviceps. The sequence continues at coordinate 119,709,507 of NC_081316.1, forward strand.
AGTAACCCACAGGCTTAAGGAACTCAGAGGGGAGGAAATGCAAAAGGAAGAGTGCAAATCAGAGGGAGAGTTAGTCACTTCTCCCCCATACTTAAGTCACCCTCAAGGAATAAAGAAGACATATGAAGGCAGTGCATGGCTCCTCGGGTTCTCTTAAAGCGCTGCGTTTCATGAAGGCGGAGGTTAAGCCTCGGGCACTCACAGCTCCCTCGGCCCCAGTTCCCACTCCCGGGCTCTCTGCAAAGCCCTCAGCGGAGGCCAGGGACGGGCCAGTACGAAGCCTGGAGCCCCGCGGCTCCTGCGCCCCGGGGCCCTGGGCCTCTCCAAGGCTGATCAGCCTCATCGTGGGGTCAGTGCGCCTGCGCCGAGTGGCAGGTGATGGAGCCTCCGGCTGGCGACTTACTGCGAGAGGCGAGCGCTGCACGAGCACCCCTCGACTGAGCGGGCATCTCATTAAAGCCTGACATTTGCTGAGCATGCCCAGGGCGCAAAGGTCCCCACTCCAATGATAGCATCCCGCCGCAGGCCCGGCGGGCAGCCTGGTGGCCCTGAGGCTGAGCCTCCACCCCCAGCGTCACGCGGCCCCACCATCTCCTGCAGCCCTGCAGGGTGCGTGCGCCTCCACGGAGCCGTCCCAACCCGGGGCCTGGAATCCTCGCCTCCCCGCCGTCCTCCCCGCCACCTTCCTGACCCCAGCATCTCCTGCACAACAGGAACTTCGCCCGCGGTCTGTCTGAGCCCAGCATGGAAACGTGAGAAATCCCCCCATTCAATTCCTGTTGCCCTGGCCGCCCCCACGAGCCAGGCGACACCAGAGGAAGCAAGGCCATCCCCGAGGACACCCAGTGAGAGCCACCGCATACCTGGACGCACCTGGACGTACCGGGCAGGCGTCTCTGCCTAGACCCGCCCCTGTTCACAGAAGGTGGGAAAGGAAAAGATGCAGAACTATCATTTAAAAAGTCTCTCAAAGAGAAGCAGGTAAGGAAAGACATGGTTCATTTGCAATCAGCACTCGGGCAGGGAAGTGACTGGACTGCGTTTGCACATCTTCACAGGACTTCTGACCCTACTGGCACGTCTTTTCCCATCTCCAGACTCTCTTTAGAATATGACAGCATCAGCGAGACTAGGAAAGCGGCATAACCCTGAGCTGTCCTTAGATGTTCTTTCTCTCTTTCCATCTGTCTTCTTGTACTTCTAAGCTCCAAGGGGTCTTGGCATGTCCTGCACTGAATATTCTTCATAATCCCCAGTCATTTCAAACATCATTATTCTAAGCTTTCAGGATCCAGCCATTCGGGGCCTTTTTTGCCTATCTGTCAAATGAGGATATTACCGGTCCTCTGCCTATGTCACAGAGTCATACTTTCTCTGAAGAAAAATATGAGTCAAACGCATTCATTTAAGGAATAGTTACCAGTTACAACTGCAACGTACAGCCTTGCGCTCATAGTGGGGACACGGCTGGGGACAAAACAACTGCTGTCTTCATAACACTTATGATCTATTCAAGAAATAAAAGGGAAGAGCCAAACGAAGTGGAAATATAGGTTCTATGCAAGCATCAAGGAAAGGCACCTAATGCGGACCCAAGATAGAAGCCTCCAGACTGAGCCCTCGGGAATGGGGGAGTCGGCCAGGAGAGAAAGGGATGCCTTTGGGCTCAGCTCCAAACCGGTCGACAGTGCGACTCCTAGGACATGCTGTTCCTGCAGTGTGAATAACTGTCGGTCCACATGAGCTCAAGAGGACTCACTCCCCTTGAATTTTTCCAGAAACCCCGTCAACGCTGCTCGTCTGTGCCCTGACTCCTGATACTTTCTTTTGCACCAGGTCTTCTCATTTCTTTATCTCCAGCATCTCACAGTGATGGCAGGATGTCAGAGTATCATGAAAACTGATAGAATGAAGAAGGTCAGTGGACGGGGCACCCTCCCTCCTTGTACCTGAGGGTGTCACCAGACAACCGCACGGGATGGACTCCAGATGTCCTGCTGTTCTGACAGCTGTCCTAACTCTGGCCTTGCAGAATCAGCCTGAAGGGTCTGGCAGAGACCTTTCTCGGCCTCCCCATCTCTTTCAAATATAAAAAGTAGAAGAGAGGAAGAGGAAGGGAAATATTCCCTAGAGAATCGTTCCTTTTGCTCCTTTGAAAGTCAATTTTCCTGTGTCGTTCTCTAAACTAAGCTCTCTGCTACACAAAATGAGCTTCTCCCTCCTGCGGAGGGCATGGCTCAGACTCTCCAATGCTGTCATCCCGGCAGAAAAGGGAACCAGCGAGGAAGGTCTCTCAGAGGGGTCAGAGGAACAGCCTCACCCAGGCTCCACTTCTGAGCAGACCTCCCAGGTGCAGGGTTCTTTGCCAACTGACTGCCAACTCCAGGGTGGAAAAGACGCAAATCCCGGGTCTATCCACACAGCTCCTGGGAGAATCTGCATCTTTGGATCCCACTTTTCATTGACACAGGAGATGGAGAGCTGCCAGGAGGGCCAAGAGAGTGGACAAGCAGAGCCAACCAAAATGACGTGTCACAGCCCACCTTTTTCTGGAAGGCCCTGGGCAGTCTTTTCTGGACCAGAGGATCTCTGCTTCTGGACACAGTGGAGGGACCAGTTCTGCCCCCCTGACCAAGACAACCAATAATAGACAGGATGGATGAAACAATGATCGCCAAGGCTCTGAACATCAGGAAACGAGAGACAGTGATCCATGAAGGATGGGGAACAAAGATCATAATCTGTGCGGTTACTGCGGTTTGCTGCCTTAAAAGAGTATCCAGGCTACGGAAACAGATGAAGCCTTCGGGTCTCTCTGAGTTGAAGAGTTGAAGTTGAAAGTTTGGGAGACCCCAGCAGCTAGAGATGAAGAACAGAGAACTAGAGAGGAGAGAGCCAGCCACATGGAGACAGAATTTCAGAGATCTGCAGGGCTCTCCTCAGGGTCTCAGCTGAGCACAGGAGACCATGCATGTAAGGAACCCAAGTCTCGGGGAAGAACTGCTGAGAGGTTAGCAGTAACCACACAGTGGGGGCAGGAAGAGTGCCTCTTCCTATTCCAGACTGAATTACAGGATATGGGGCAGAGGACACAGGACAATATTTGGTGCTAGGGAGTAATGAGTCCTAGAGTGAGCAGGATTGCAGGTCAGCCTAACAAATTTTAAAGGCAAGACCCGAAAGGATCAAATTCAAATTGATGAGTATAAAACAAGAAAGAGAGAGATGGCACACATTATAAGAATTGACATCGCTACAGTTCCTACAGATAGTTAAAGGACAATAAAGAGATATTATCAACAAGTTTATGCCAATAAAATTGACTTCTTAAATGAAAAAAAAATCTTCAAAGACACAAACCATCACAGGACCCTCATGAAGAAATAGGGAACTTGAACACATACTATATCGATTAAAGAAATTGAAATTGTAGCTTAAAATCTTTCCACAAGGAAAATTGCAGTCTCAGATGACTTCCTTAGTAAAATATATCAAATATTTAAGAAGGAAATAACACCAATTCTATATGAAATTTTTTCAGAAATTTGAAAAGGAGAGAATATTTCCCAACTCAAGTCACCAAAACTAATCAAAGACGCCAGTTCTCCCCAGACTGATCTACAGATTCCATGGAATCTCAGTGAAACTTCTGGCAGGATTTTTAGCAGAAATTGACAAACTGATTTTAAAATTCACATGGAAATGCAAGACCTTGCATAGCCAAAGAACTTTGACAAACGAGAGCAAAGTTAGAGAATTAACAGTAATTCCAAGACTGTAATGAAGTTAGAGAACTAACTCTATCTAATTCCAAGACTATAGTAAGGTGTCTGCCATCAGGACAGTGTGGTCTTGGTGTAAAGACAGAGAAATGCAACCACAGAACAGAAGAGAGAATCTAGAAGTAGACCAACACATATATGAATAACTGGATTTTGACAAATGTGCTAAGGAAATTCAGTAGAGAAGGGATACTCTTTTCAACAAATGGTGCTGAAAAAATTGCACATCCGTATGCAAAATAATGGACTTCAAACCCTACCTCATAAGACATACAAAAATTCAAATGGATTGTAGACCTAAAAACAAAACTAAAACTATAAACTTTTAGAAGGATCCATAGAGAAAAATTGATAAATTGGACTTTATTAAAATTAAAACCGTTCTTTGACAGACACTGTTTAGAGATTGAAAAGACAGCTAAATACTGGTAGGAACTATTTGCAAATATCACATAGTTACTAGTGGGCTTTTACCCATAATATACAAAAACACTCATAATTCAATTGTAGGGGAACAAAAAACCCAGTTTAAACGTTGGCAAAAGATTTGTAAAGCACTTCACCAAAGATACCCTGATGGCAAACAAGCACATGAACAGACGGCTAACATCATTAGTTGTTAGGGAAAATGCAAGTTAAAACCACAATGAGAAACCACTCTACACTTATTCAAATGGCTAAAATTAAAGAGACTGGTTATATCTTGTGTCTGCAAGGATGTAGAGGGACCGGAACTCTCCCACGCTGCTGGTTCAAATGTAAAATGATGCAACCTTGGGAAGCAGTTTGGCAGTTTCTTAAAAAGTTAAACATACACCTGGATATCAAGTGATCCAGCCATTCTCCTAGGTGTTTGCCCAAGATAAATGAAGGTGTATGTTTATAAAGACCTGTACACAAATGTTCATCTCAACTTTATTTATAACAGCTCCAAATGGAAAGCAGCCCAAATATTGACCAACTAGTGAATAGACAGCCCGACTGTGGTGTATCCTTGCAATGGAATACTATTTGGCAATAAAAAGAGGGACATACAGATACACACATTTGGTTGAATCTCAAAATAATTATGATGAATGAAAGAAGCCAGAAAAAAGGCAGTATATTCTCCATGATACCATTTCTAAAAAATATTGAAAGTACAAAGTAATCTGCTGTGATAGAAAGCTGACCAGAGGTTCTTAAAGATCGAGAGGAGGATTACAAAGTGAAATGACAAAACTTTGGGGGGTTCTATGGCCATTATCTTGATGGTGATGGTTGGTGGGTATATAATTGTACCCTTTAAATATGTGTGGTTTCTTGTACATCAATTATATTTCAATAAAACTGTAAAAAAAAAAACAACACAAAACATAAAAACAAAAACAGACCACGAAGCAACCCCATGGGATTTGCACTGGGTTAGCTGTGGAGGTGGGTATAGGGGGAGACAAACTAGACACGAAGGTGCTCAGGGGCCAGCGACAGGGCTCGGTGTAGTGGGGCTGGCGCCTTTGGGGCCAGCAGAAAGGACCAGAGCTTTGAAGAGACTCTGTGAGCGCTTAGAACAAAAGTCAGGGGAGTCAGAAGGTTTATTTCAGGTTGTTTGGCAGCTAGCAACTCAGAAATTGAAATTCTGCTGGCAAAGCAGGTCCAACACGCCAGGCCAGGAAGTTCTCTGCTTTGTTAGCACTCAGAAGGCTCGGCCCCCAAATGTTGCCTGTGCTAATCAGGGCTGAGTCCTCTCCATGTATCCGCTCTCAGCTCTGACATCATTCTCAGGTGGCCCCAGCCCTGGGGCTGGCAGGGCGGGAGGCTGGTTTGGAAGCAGGATCCTGATGGTGCAATCAGAGATAATTGGCTTCTAGCTCTGATCTGTTTCTCCTCCGGCCCTGCTAGGAAAGCTGCCTCCTTTGTTCCCAGCCCCACGTTCCCTCACTGTCAGCTGCGGCACATTTTCATCTCCTCCTGTCCTTTTGCCCCTCCCCTCCCCGGCTTCACATAGCCCTTCACTCAGCTCGGGGCTGCTGACCGTCCAGTTTCCCTGCCTGGCCCTCTGCCTCGCCAGGGACAGCATGTTCTCAAAGTGCCCCCTTCCAGAAGGGCTGCTGGTCACCCTTGGGGACCGCTGCCCCTTCTGCTGTCCCTGGGCCACGTGGTGGCTCCCCTTCTGTTTCCCTTGAGGGGCAGCTCCAGAGCATCTCCTGCTCCAGGCTATTTCCTTAAAAATCTATCACCCTGTTTTCTCCTAAATCAGACGGTCAGCTTCCTGTGGGCTAGCCTTACAGCAGCACCTCTCTGAGCCCCAAGATCCCTGAATCACTGAAAATGTCACTAGGCTTTCTGCAGAATCCTAAGTAAAGCAGAACTCACTCATTCAGAAAAAAAAAAAAAAAAAAAAAAGAAGAAGAGAGAAAGAGGGAAAAAAGCCTGGGCTGTAATGACTTTACACATCAATAAGACATATGTATGAAGCTGTTTGAGTTGTTAATGATTCACAGTGCAACATCCAATACCGCCCGGGACAAAGCACCTTACTCACCGCTAATGAATAGGCACACACAGAATGCGAGATGGCTCCCAGCCCTTTTCAGCTGCCTTTGATAACACAGGGTCCTGTATCATCTCCGCCGTATAATGAAAACCTCAGGCTGAATTGTATCAAGGCAAATCACAGGCGCGGCCTGCGCGCTTGTATATTACAGGTGATCTGCTGGGCCAATGAGAAGCTACCCCATTAACAGCCCTGTCCACTTAACTATTAATAAGGTTCCACAGGCCTTTCCTCGCCCCCTGCGGCCTCCCCACGCCCCTCTCCCACTCAGCCCACTTAACCTCCCGCGTGCAGACTTGACTAGAGAAAGGGGCGCGGGTCGGCTTGAGGGTCTAGGAAATACAATTCGCATAAAATAATACAAGGATGCTCTTCTGTGGGGAGCTGTGGTCCTCCAGGGAGGCCTCCCCGGGGAGTCTTGGGTGGATGGAAGGGGGCGTGTCTGCTTCCTGCGCTCTTGTTCCTCGGGGCAGTGGAAGCCGGAGGAAGAGGAGGGCTGGGCGGTCCCCCTGGGCATCCACTCTTGGCCCTGTCTTCCTGCTCTGTCCCACCAGCCCTTAAGCTCCTGTCCTGACACGTACTCTACATTTGCTCCAGCTCTGGTCCTCTGCCTTCTCTGCTCCACTGGGAACCCGGGGGGACCCTCACCAAGACAAAGGGAGACGGGAGGGCATCCTGCTGCCAGCACGGCCCCAGGTCACCCGGGCTGGGAGAGTGCAGGGAGCCCCCAGCGCTGGGACGGGGTAGAGGATACCGACCGGGGTCTTTAGCTCAGAGCTTTGTGCTTAATCAGAGTCGCTTTCCTTTACCTGTATTTTCCGGAGTGTTTTTTTCTGTTTCCAGACCCACCTTGGCTTCTTGCACATAGCTCTACTGCACATTTTACCAAAATGCACCAGTTCTCTTCCTTTATTGAATAACAGCCTCCTGTTCATTTTAGAAGCAAGTGAAATGCACAGAATTGCACAATCACTAGAAGGATATTTCTGGAAGAACTGCTCTGAAAGGGATTGTTCTTGCTAGCTAGCCTGACTTGCTGTGGCTGGTCCTCCTCCTGGTTATGGAAGAGCATACGAGACCCGTGTTTAATAGTTGTTCACACGCTACTCGTGATCACAAATATTCATAATAACAAATAACAGCTGACGTACTATTTACCCCTGCTTGTTACCGAGGGCCTTAGGACGGGCACGATGGCCTTATGACCAGAGAGTGGTTGGCTGGTCGGCAGCTGGTTGACCAGAAGCCCACCCTGAGACCCCTATTCCTGTGCTGTTTCCCTTCCACAGTGTTAGCCCCCATCTTGGAGCAGGAGGCGGTCGTGAGGTCACCCCCTCGCCCTCCACAGCGGTGCTCTTTTCTAACAGCTGGAAGAAACCGGCTCAGCTTCCAGAGGGAAGGAGGGTTTCCTCTCTTGCATGGAACTCTCTGCTAAGGTGGTCCCTACCCAGTCACCCAGTCAAGTTTTCCACGTGGCAGATCACCGGCATTATCCTCTGTAATTCTGGCAACAACTCAGGGTACAGAATAAGTCCCCAAAGACGGACGCAACACTACTGAGGCCCTGTGGAGCGAAGGGGCCCCCCTAGCACGCGGCCGGGCCCGGGCCCTCGCCCTCCTACGGTGGTGTCCTCTTTCTCTGCTCTGCTGCTTTGCCCCGACCCTGTTGCCGCTGCAAACAGCAACACCAAAAACAGGCTTCTTTGTGTTATTTAGGAAAAAACCATGAAGAATAAGTTATCTTCAAACTACAGGAGAAACAAAGGTAAGCAGAATGTAATTACGCAAGCTGGAGGTTTGCCATCTAACAACAGCTGCAGAATTCCGTGGTGGAAAGTGGCAGGGGAGCGGTGGTGTGATGAATCGAGAGATTGAGATTAAAAAAGAAAGAGCAACATTGACCGAGAAATATCATGACCCTTCGCAGGACCACTCTGATAGTCTGCTTCTCACCCATATTTATTCAGAAGACCTAAGAGTCTACCCACTTCGGATGAGAAACTCCTTCCTGGCACCTGCAGATGCTCGGGGACGCGGTGCCTGAGGCTGAGAGGAGGACACAGGTGAGAATTAGTGCCGCGCATGCGCAGTAAGATGCGTCTGTTTCTCTCTGGGCAGACGGGCGCTGGGGAGAAACAGGGCAACAGCGGGAGGGGGGAAACTGCCAAACCCACACCCACCCTCCTCAAACGAGGCAGGCTGAGCTCTCGGCGCTGGGCAAGCTCACCACTCTGTCCTCATGCTTTCAGAGGGTAGTTTGCAAGCACTGCAGGGGCCAACTGGGGAAAGGGCCCCGCAAGCAGGATCCAGATCGCTACGGAAGGCTTCGCAGCACAACTGTGGAATCTTCCAACATTAAAAATAGAGCTGTTTCCTTGTGGGCCTGGTGGGCTTTCAACATATGGAAGGAGGAGGGCCACACAGGCTGGAAAGAGTAGGAGCTCTCAGGGGAGAGGGAAAGAGGATGATGGAGGGAGGGGTGGAGGACATGCTACACTGGAAAATAAATTGGAAGTTTAGGGTGTGGCTGGATTTTGAAGGATCTGGAACGTGTAGGCTTTAGGTGTTCGTTAAGGAAAGCCAGTGCACTGTGTGTGTGTGTGTGTGTGTGTGTGTGTGTGTGTGTGTGTGTGTGTGTGTATGTGCGCACGCACACATTTGGTGCAGACGTTGATATTTTGCGGGGGTGTTTTAGCCGATATCATTTTTTAGCAAAAGACAATGGTCATCAGAAATCTGCCTTTAAAAAGGCAAACTATTTTGGGAAAACAATTGTAACTGATGCCCTCAAAAATTTGCATATTTCCAGGACCAAAAAAGGCCAAAAGTACCATTAATGTGAAGGATGATTTTGTCATCACTGGTACAGGGCCCATTTAACAACAGGGAGCTTTTATGTGGAAATAGTCCAAAAAAAAAAGAGAGAATTATTTTTTACAGAGCATTTGGCTGAGCCTCTCTTGGAAAATGTTTCTAATTCTTGGCTTTTCCTAATGAGTTCAAGCTTGATCAACTATTCTGTCTGGGAAAAGCATTCATTCTTTTGGGAAGGTAAGGAAGCTTCTTTGGGATAGATGGTGTTCTTACACTGTTGATTCATTTATTGTTTTAAACTCTACTTAAAACTGAGGCTTACATTATTCTGGAATCTTATTTAGGCACAGAGAAGAACAATAATTCAACACTTTTGCTATTAAATATTCTGACATGTTTTGCTTTTTTGTTTGTCTTAAATAAGGAGGGTTGACGGATACATAAAAAGTATGTCAGGAGTTCCAGACGTCTTTCACCGGTTAGGTGCTTTGTAAGAGTGAATACGGTGCTGGCTTCTGATACCTGCCGGATTCCTAGCACCGAGCTTGGTGTGTCCCCAGCTCCCACTTCATGCCGCTTTGTGACCCTCCCTCAATGCCAAGGGGGCACGAAACAGGTGCCGGCCCCGGCCTGCAGTGAGGCCCGCTGCAAGTCTGCATCCCTCCTCCTGCCCCGAAAACAAGTGTGTGCCCGTTTCCTATTCCTCCCCTTTCCGTTGAGGGTGAAGTTTCGCACTTTAGCAGCAAATTGCACTTTCTAGGAACATCCGAAGCTCTTAGCAGGCCAGAAAAATCGACCTCCGGTCAAAGTGGGGACAGTCTAGCGAGGTTTGCAGACAGCAAACTAAATGCACCAAGGAGTTAAAACACAGGTTCTTTTGAAGAACCTTTTGTAGGAAGAGCCACTGTTCAATGGAGGTAGCTACGTGGGGAAGGGGAGATTTGGGAAGCCTCATCGTGGATCCTCTAGGCTGGCTGGACAGCCAGAATTTGCTGCTAATTTGAAGAGAGTCTCCTAACCTCTCAACATCAAGTGTCTTCATCTGAAAAGTAGAACGGTCTGCCCCGTCCTCTGCTCGTGACTCCACGATACAAAACTCGTCTTCCGTCACCACTCCTCCTCCTCCTGGGTCACCACGCCCTACAAGAGAGACTCCCCGTCCCACAGGTGGGCGGGGTAGCTCTCTCCCACCCCAGTGGTGCTATCGGTTGTAATGGCTCCAAAGCCGTGTCTTAGGGGGTCCCTTCTTGTCCCCTCCTGCACAGCCTCCCTCGAGATGCCTTGTAAGGGACTTGCCCTTCCTGGGCTCCCCACCATCTCCAGGGATGTTCCAGTGGTAGGAAGCCCCTTCTCATTCATAAACCCACAGAGTGTCACCGGACATATGAACCTCCCCTCCGGCCAAAGGAACAGACCCTGAACGTTAAGTGCATGAGGTGTTCCCCGGCTCACAGGAGGACGCATCTCCCAGGGATGTGTTCATTTGATTGTGTGGGGCTCAGCATGGGTTCGTCCAGATATAATGCTGCTAATGGTTGACAGCGTCCTCCACGGGCGGGCTCCCAAAAACAACTTTAACCCTTCATGTAACTAAATTCCTCTCCTATGGTCCTGCTCCACTGATAATTAAGCAACATATGAAAACAATGAACCAAAACATTCTCCCTTTCGGGAGAGTTCACTGAGGATAGAGATGGCGTCGTATCTGTCCTTGCATGACTCACCAGCACCAGTGGTCCCTGCCAGCACTCACGGGACCCACCGTGGGCCAGGTACTCTTCTAAGGGTTTCAGTACAGTGACTAATGGAACCCCCACACCCGCCAAGTGAGGTACGGGCTCTGCTGCTATTCCCACCATACGGCTGAGGTCACCTGGTGTTAACTGGGTAAGAGGTGAGGCTGGAACTTGAAGCCAGTGTGTTTGCCTCCAAACACACCCTCCTCTGAAAGAGCCCTGCAGAGGTACTTGTTGAAGATAGAGATGTACAGAGATACGGATGATTAATCAGAAGAGGTTAGGTATGTTAGGCTGATTCTTTAACGGGAGCCTCTGATAGTTTAGGGGCTGTAGGAGCGGGGACGGTACCGCTACTGGTCTCATCTCTCATGTGAACGCTGGCTTGAGGTTTCAGGGAGGTGAGCGGGGCGAAGGCTCTTCTCACCGCTCAGTTAGGATAGGTCTTTTACATTTTCCCGACAAATGGAAATAAAGACTAGTGTGATTTTCCTGAGGTGACTGGGGGGTCTTAGCAAGAAGGAAAGGAGGAAACAACGTGAGTTTAAAATGAGAGTGTGTGCACTTGAGAGAGGCTGCCCTGGGAAGTGAGATCCCGTGACTGCTGGAGGGGACAGGCGGGGGCAGCAGGAAGGTCGGTCTCCGTCCAGGGCTGGGCTTTTCCCTGGAGTTGCACTGTCCGCTCTCCATTTCTCCACTGGCACCCTCCACGCCGGCCTGTAGACCCGGCCCCACAAAATACACATGTTCTCTCTCTCTCTCTCTCTCTCTTGCTCTCCCTCATCCTTTGGACCAGAACCTCTGTGTGTACAGAACTGGATCCAACGAGTATTCGGATGCTACTGGAGACAACGGCCTTCCTCTCACGGGGTCCCTTGGTCCTCTCTTGACGAGGTCCACCCCAGCTCTCGTCTGCGCTCCTGAAGCCCTAGCCCTCCGTCGCTCACCCTCATGTCCTGCAGACTGTTGGACTTCCTAAGCGCTGCCTCGACATGGTGACGCCGTATCTTTCCCTGATCCCATGCTCCCCTGCCTCCTGGGCACTGCTCCGGGGTCTTCCCAGCTGAGAACTGAAATCTCCTTTCTCTGCTGGGGGAGGATAAACTCCTGGACCACAGCACAGCTGCCCCCTTCATCCACTGTCACCCGAACCTCAACCTATCTGAAGCCAAAATGACCTTCTTGCCCTCCTGAAAATCTTCTCCTCCTAATTTCCCTAACAGTATCCCTTTTCTAGAATCACCCAGGATGAAAAGGTGGATAAACGTTCCGCGTTTCCTTTATCCCCTAAATCCAGCCATCGGCGGCACACCTGGCCATCTTCGCCATCTCTGCCTCATCTCTCTTCCCGGTTTCTCATCACACCCCATCCACTTCCCAGCTGTTCTAATCACTACACCAAGTCCTTGGTGTGTAAGGGCTTGGTGGGTGAGAGCCCACACTCTGGCTTTTGTTACGGCAATTAAATAACATAATAATAGTACAGGCCACACAGAGTGGTGGATAAGATCAAGCAAATAGTCACATATTGAGTAAATTCTTGATAAGTAGTAGTTATCATTCATGTAACTTTTCTCTAGTTTCACCTCTGTTCCAATCCATCACGTCCCCTACCCAAAGAATAATTTCTCAACATGATGTTCTGACAGTACAACTTCACTAAGTTAAACCACGAAAGTTTCCAAAATGGTTAATAAATAAAATCAAAACTCCGTAGCCTGGCACACGGTGTCCTCTTGGTTCATCCCCTAATCTAAGCATCTTTCTCCTGCTCTGCTCTGTGGCTCGCAGGACCTGTGTCCGTGCCATCTTTGCCGTCTGCAAGTCTGTGCAGCTTTGGAAGGGAGCCTAGAGCCCACTCAAAGCGCTGCAGCCAGAGCCCCAGTTCCTTGACCTCCTCTAACCCCATTTTGCGTTTTTGTGGGTATTGCTGACTCAATACAAACTACACACTGTCTCTTGTTTATTATTTTTATCTCTAGACTCTAAAACCTCAGAGGTCTGAGATTTGACTTTACTCACAGCTGTCGTCCTGTCTGTACACAGCAAACACTAGGTCCTCAGTGATTTTTGCTGAATGTAAGTGATGCTTGTCTCTACTGAAACCCTAAGTGGCCGATGAATCGGGCAAAGCTGTGAAGGGGGCATGGACAGGAGAATCAGCTCTCCGTGCATGGGTGAGCATGGCAGGCAGAGAGAGAGCTGTTGATAACGGCCATTCTGATGGCTTCAGGCCAACATCTGAGCCCTTTCCCTCCATGACTGTCTGTATGACACAGCCTGGGCAGAAACTGCCAAGGACCTTTTCACACTCCTGGACCACCCATCCTTCAACATGAATGTAATTGTGCAGCTCAGGCATGGGCCATGGTGGCTACTGTCCTCAGACATGGCCAGGGACCACGTGTCAGCCACACGTGTAATGAGTATCTGCTCCACGGGGTGTCCTTAGCGGGTGAGTCTGATTGCAGAGCACAGCTGATCTTGGAGGGATGCCTGGAGGAAGAAGGCCCTGGACTATCTATTTGCTAGACAGAATGACAGAGGACATTTGAGCAATAACCTATAGTGGCTGAGCCAGGCAGGGGGCTAGCTGGTCACCAGGCCCATTTCTCCCTGTGGGGCTCACACAGACCACACTGCAGAGCTGCCTTACACTTAGATAGAACACTGTCAGTGCTTCTCCAGAGTGGAATGTGGGCAAGCTAACGTGCGGTTGCAGGCTGAGGACAAGCTCCCTCTCGCCCTCTGTGGTCAGGACGGCCAGCACGGCCTTGAAGCAAGCTGTCTGAAGACAGCAGAGCCACGGCATGGGGAGATCTGAGCCCCAGGATGATCTACAAAGGGCTGTGACCTGGGAGAGGGCGAAGATGACTCTCTCTGCATTAACTACTAAGATCTGTGGGCTGTCAGCTGTAATGCGTAGAAATTATTTAGAGTAACAAATACACCGTTCAAAGCACTTCCCCAAATCTCATCTCGGCTGAACCCCAGAGCAAATGTGGGATAAAGGGAGGATGCATCCGGCTGTGCCCCTTTCTTTGTGAGGAAAGGAACGTTTCCTTGGCCTGTCCCGAATCGCACCATCGGAAGCTAGGACTCCTCCTGGAGAAATTGTGTACTTATCTTTCCACCTTGCCACGCTCTCATAAGTGTCAAAACTGCTGCTGAATCCTGTTGCTGCTATTTTCTCCCACAGACCTACATATTCCATCTCCATAGCAGTACCTGCACCTCGGGTTTACAGACCACGTCACTCTTCTTAAGAGGCAGGAAGCGGGAGGAGAGGAGGAAGGCAGAGGACTCTTGAGACCCTGCCACGTGAAAATGGAGGAGGGCTCGGCTGGCCCTTGAGTGCATGCTGTTTTGTCTGGTTCTTGTTTTCTATCTCAGAGTGAAGATACGACTACTTAGTCAGGGTCTGCCTGCCTCCTTGTATCCGGTCCTCCTCTCTCTCCCGATGAGAGGCCTTGAAGGGGGATTTCAAGAAGCGGATGTGTGGAGGAGTGACATCCTTCTCCTCACACGGAGGGCCCTTCAGTTGCCGGAAGGACAGGGAAGAAACAGCAGCTCACCTCTGTTTGGCTGTGCTGCTCCTTGGGGTGGCTGCCAGGGATTAATGAGGGTCCAGTCTCCACCCTCCTCACCCCTCTCCCTCCCACCTGCCTGACACAAATCCTGAGTTGAGCCTGGCTCGTGCCCAAGGGGATAAAACACGCCAACGCCATCCAGAAACACAGGGCCCTTCTTTCTTTCCCCTCTTTCTTTCCTTTTTACCTTTCTCAGCAATTATGAGTTTTATTTCTTCAGTTGGAGGGTGTATCCGTTTCAAACTCCTCCAAAGCCAGAAGCGATGGCCGCTTGCATGGACCTGATATGAGTGGACCTACGAAGAGCATATCCTCCCGCGAGCTCAGGGAAGCCCCTGCTGTGCCTTCCTATCCACCGACAGCCTTCGACATGGCGCCTGGCACACAGTCGGCACTTCATAAATGTTCACGGAGGGAATGGATGATGTGATAGTGGTCTTATTTCCTGTAAATGTGTGTTTAGCAGCTGATATCCAATCACACTACAAATAGATGGGACAAATGACCAAATGTCTATATTCTAACAACTGCCATTAAGTTTACATGTTCTTTGTTAATAGGCAAGTGAGAGATGCTTCTATCATTTTCTAGTGAAAAAAAAGGAGCTACGGGTCTTAATTCAAGCAATAACTCAAAGACAATACTCAGACATCTGGGTGAGAGACAAAGGGACATTAGCAAAAAGAGAAGTGAATTAATTCAAGTTTCTGGGAAGCAGGAAACAACTCCTTCTTGGGTATCTAAGCAAGAAAAATCCTGGACTCTTTAGAAACAACAGGACCAGATGGGAACTGAGTCTTCAGGTGGTCTATGGAGACTGGTAGGAAATGGAGGTGAGACCAAGTGAGAATTCATTTCAACAAATATGTTTTGGGCTCCTAAATGATGCTCGCCTGATTCTTTGGGGGAAACAAAGAGTGATCAGAGCTTTGTTCACCAATTTCTGTGAAAAAAATGGGAGAAATAGAGGTATCTACCACTAATTAATCTAAGGCTGACTATGATTCATGATGAGTGGTCCACTACAATTACAGACTGCATTGGAATTGGAAGGGAAAGACATATTTTGTCAAGGCAGGGGATGGTGGTGTATATGCTAGGACAGTTAAGAGAGGTAGAATTTACTTAAGCTTTGTAAGTTATTTATCATGTTGGCTGGCAATTCTGGAAGCAGCCGGAGCTAGGAAAGGAAATTACAGCAAGAAGGAATGTTTTAATGGTAATCCAGGGAAAGGTAATTATTAAACTGGTCAGTAAAAGAAGTAGGTATAGAAGAAGAGAAAAAGTTTTGCTGCCAACTGGAAAGTTTGGTAGGCTCACGTTGTTGAGGGTTTTAAGTGTGAGGCTTAAGCGTTTGTGCTTTGTTCTGAATGCAGCAAGGAGCCGTGGAAAGCGCGTGAGCATAAGAGTGAAGGAACACATCTTTTTTATCCGTTCATCTGTCGACGGACATTTAGGTTGCGTCCATGTCCTGGCTATTGTAAAGAACACTGCAATGAACACTGAGGTGCACGTATCTTTTCGAATTATGGTTTTCTCTGGGTATATGCCCAGGAGTGGGATTGCTGGATCATATGTTAGCTCTATTCTTAGTTTTTTAAGAAGATGTGGTACATATATACAATGGAATATTACTCAGTCATAAAAAAAGAATGAAATAATGCCATTTGCAGCAACGTGGATGGACCTAGAGATTGTCATGCTGAGTGAATTAAGTCAGACAGAGAAAGATAAATATCATATGATACTGCTTGTATGTGGAATCTAAAAAAAGGCTACAAATGAGCTTATCTACAAAACAGAAATAGAGTTACAGATGTAGAAAATAACCTTATGGTTACCAGGGGGTAAGGTCAGGGGAGGGATAAATTGGAAGACTAGAACTGACACATACACCCTGCTATATATTAAACAGATATAGCTACTAAGGACCTACTGTATAGCACAGGGAACTCTGCTCAATACTCTGTAATGCCTACATGGGAGAAGAATCTGAAAAAGAGTGGATATATGCATATGCATAAAAGATTCATTTAGCTGTATATCTGAAACTAACACAACACTGTAAATCATCAACTATACCCCAATACAACCTTTTTTAAAAAAGTAAATGGACAAAACCTGTATTTTAGGAAGATAATGCTGAAGGCCACGGGCAAGCTGCACTGTGTAAAGAAGGGTGTGGACATAGGAAGACCACACTGAAGGTGGGGCAGGACCAGGAGGCTCTGAGGCAGTGCAGTGCCGGTGGCTGTGTGTCAGGAGGGGTCGAGGCTGAAGGGCAGACCCGACAGGCAGGCTGTGGCTTCTGACTGAACGTGAGGAGAAGAGAAGTAGAGGTACATTCTAGGAGTTGGAGCTGCAGTGACACGGAGGAGGAGGATGGTGTCAAGAAAGTCAGGGGATGTAGAGAACAAACGTATGGACACCTAGGGAGGAAAGCGGGGGTGGGGGCGCGGTGTGATGAATTGGGAGATGGGATGGACATGTAGACACTAATATGTATCAAATGGATAACTAATAAGAACCTGCTGTATAAAAAAATAAATAAAACAAAATTCAACAACAACAAAAAGAAAGTTGGGGGAGAAGAAAGAGTGAGGTTGCACTAGATGAATTCACATTTTTCTATATAAAGTAAGGCAGGAGTCTTGAGCAAAAAAAAAGGGAGACAGAGGTGGATTTGGGAGTATTAAAAATGGCAAGTATCTGAAGGAGCTATTGTGAGTTTAATAGGGGATTAATTAGAGAAGAAAAAATAATGAAGTGTTGTCCTCTACTCTAAAGACCTGGTTGAGTCTGAATTTCAATTATTGATAGTGATCTACATGTGCTGATGGACCTTCCCTCCAACGGTTGGCTGGTACCCTACCAGGAGAATGTTGATCCCTGGAGACAGGCCCTCTCCGCTCCAGCATCCGAGCGCACCATGGCCCATCTCGGATAGCCTCGCCGACTGTACCTCCCCAGAGTTCACAGCTTCCCATATAACTCCTTGCCATTTGTAAAGCTAGGTTTAGGATACGGGCAATTTGAAAGAATGAAAAGATTCAGTACCAAGGTCAACGCCTTAATTTCCTGACCTTTCTATATGCCAAGGAGTTGGTTTCCTAGACCCCAAGAAGTTAGAGGCCTCTGCACTAAACTTCAGATGTATGTGGTAAAGAGAAGACCAGGCCCATGTGACACTAGTAAATACCTCATACAAGGTGTTAAGGATGCTGATACACAATTCTAACGACGTCAGCTCTGTGAAGAGGTTTTATTATCCCCATCTGCAAGTGCTAGCATGGACCCACGACCGGTGCAGTGGACTAAAATTCTGCGAGTTTCACTCCAGGCTGACCGTTCACTGGCCATGCACTGCCGGAAACATCCCTCAGCCTTTCTGGGACTCTGAGTGCTTGACAGAAATGGGGCTAATGATGGCGAGTAAAGGCCCACTTGATGAGGTCGTGTGGATGATGAATGTGCTGGCCTCTAGGTAAGACCCCTTGGGCTCTGGGAGGAGGGGCCACGACCAATGAGGATGCAGAGGCGTTCGCCGCCACAGCTCCGCCCCCCACTCTGGGCTGTCTCTCCCAACCCAGAGGCCTCGCCGTCCAGACCTCCTAACATGACAGGGCTGGTGCCGTACGGACAAGGGGGGAAAATGACATTTGAGATTAAACTCCTAAAAAGAGCTGTCAGATTTGTCGGCTGTTCCCCTCCTGACCTCTGCGCAGTGCCGAGAGGCAGCAGCACCTTCCCCGGCATGTCTCTCCTCGGCAGGAGCAGGATGGACGGAGCATACTTAACTACACGTCTCCACGGCAGCCCCAGCAAATGCTGAAAGAACAGACTCCCTCAGTCAGCAAGGGGGCACGGGACCCGAGCCCTGCGTGTCAGGACTCCCAGCCTCTCCCCTACACGCACTTCGAACAGCCTGTCCGAGGGATGCTCTTGTTTCTGGGGTTGTAACCCTCTGTCTGCCTTGCCGTGCCACCTTCCATGAGCAGGCTCTGGCTTCAGCACCTCGGACAGAGCACAGAGGGCAAAGCCAGTCTGCGGACCACTCAGAAGGGAGAGGGGCCGAAGGCCAAGACCAGGGTGGCAGGAGGACACGGGGGCTTTGAGGAGCTATGAGATTCTGATAGGCTGGGGGACAAGGCTGAGACGGGCTAAATCTAGGCTGACCAGCCACTGGCAGGGCTGCAATCAGCCCTGATTAACAGTCAGCAGCGGGCGCCTCGTCCCCTTCGTTGTCAGACGCCCTGCAGGCTCCCAAAGGCCTGTCTGCTTCCTGGGGCTGCACAGGCGACCCCCAGGCTGCCCTGAACACACGCCTCGGCTCGCTGAGCCTGCGGTCTGAACGGCAGACCCCAGGTCAGAGGAGGCTCCCGCGGCGAGACGGAAACGGAGCCACCTCGGGGGCGGTGAGGACGGCGACGCTCGGGAAGGCGGAGACGCGGGCGGTGCCGAAAGGGGCCGGGGCGCGTCCGCTCAGCGCTGGGCAGGGGGCCACGCGGAGCCTGTCTGCTGACCTTCAAGGTGGCCTCGGGAAACGCGGCTTGGACGCTTTCGCCCTCCTCACCCGCCCCCGCTCCACAAATGAGGAAACAGCTTCACAGATCTGTCAACTGCACGGTGGAGGCACGAGGCCAGGAATGACACCCGCTACGGCGGACTGGACCCTCGCCGCCTGCCCGGCACTGTGCTAATGACCCTCCGTGTGGACGCCACCGGACCCTCCAACAACCCCGAGATGTTCTCTCATCAGCTTCAGTTCACGGGGCAGGAAGGCCAGGCTCACGGACGCTGTGACACCTGCCCACGTTGACACAGACGCTAAACGGCGGGGGTTTAAGCCCAGGACTGCAGAGCCTGTGCGGTTCCTTGCCGCATCAGTGACCATCAGGGCTGCGGTTATTTGCACCCACAGCTGTGCTTTTGACATTTCTTGCTCTTTAGGCTCTGTCACTTGATGTGCGTGGCAATGGTTTCAAGCGCCCTCTTTAAAACGTGAAGCCCTGTGACGTTTGGGCACCTGGCTCTCTCCCTCCCCACCCTCCCCAGTTCTTGCAGGGCCACAGGAGCCTCCAGTGGACCCCAGGGTCCTAGTCATGAAAGTGAAACGGGTGCTTCCGTTGGAAGCATTTGTGCCAGATGGGGGCAGAGCTGGGCCAGCGGCCGCGGAGAGGGACGGGGCACGCCGTCGGGAAGCCACACGGTTCCCCTGCCGGGGAAATGTCTCCCAGACAGCGGCTTCTGAAACTATCTCAAAGACATCAATAATTCATCAACCCCAGAGGGGAGAGAAAACAATTTTTTAAAGAGGAAAACAAAGATCTAATGGGCCTCAGAGACTCCCACATGATTGGCAAAGTTGATTTTACATTCAGCTGCTGGAGTGCAGGAAGATGGGAGACGGCGCGGGGGGTGGCGGGGAGGGAGGAAGGATGTATTGGCTTGAAAAAACAGCACACCTTTTAAAGGGAGAGCAGCCTGCAGCGGCCCATCTGTACACCCTGAATCTGTATAGCTCTTTAGAGTTTACCGAGAGCTTTCATACCTACATTGTGATCTTTGAAGAAGAATGGGGTGAGAACACTGCAGTTTTAATCAACCTAATTTTTCAGATGAGGAAACTGAGTCTTCAAGCACTCAAGGGTCTGCCAACCACCCAAACCCAGTCCTCGGCCCCTCACCCAGCAGGCGGTGCAGACGTCCCTCGTGGCCCTGTGCCTGCTCCGTCACAGGGGGTGTCAGGACATCCCGAGAGAAGAGCTGGGAGACCACGCAGGGAGCCCTGGTCTGGGGTTCTCTGGATCTCGGCACACATCTCAGCTGAGCTTCCCAGGGGAGAAGATAGACCACAGAGCCATTGAAACCTCTCCTTTCCCACCAGGACTAGAAGCCGCTGTGAGGTCCCCAGGGAACATACTGCATCTACCCTTGACCTTCCGGAGGGCCTCAGGAATTCTTGCATGAAGCAAAACGGCATCCTTGTTCGCAGTTAAGAGAAACAGAGACCAAGATTTAAAGTATAATCTGCCAAGTAGCTGACTTTTTTCCCACGCGTTGTTTCTACCTCGGTGTTCAGGAGTCCTATGCTACGTGACTTTCCCGAGCTTTCTGCAGAATCCGATGCCATTCTGCACATTTGAGGAGCTACTTAAAAGGGGGCTCAGACTCCCCTTCCTATCCCTTCCTCACCTCCTCCGCTGTGACCCTTTCCTATCAGTGCCCCACAGGAAGAGGAAACGCCTGTTTGCCTTTTGTTCTGTGATTCTTGTTGACAGCCAGAGGCTCTATCCTTATCTGCGGCTTTGCAGTATTATCGCACGAGAATGCCCACTTCATTACTGCAGAGCATGGAGGTCCTTTCAGAAGTTGCTTCATCAAAATATGTCATCATTAGAGGCTTCTGCATCAACATACAGGACATCTACCTGCCAGCATCCTTTACATCGCCAGCAGTCGCCCCCTTCCCCCCTCGCTGTAGACCCAGGGTACCCCTCCCTCTCCATCCCCCACCGAGGGCTCTGTTTTGACTCCCTTCCCGTTACAGAGACACTCCTGCAGTAATCGGAGGGTGTGAACGCGCTAACGCAGGTATATTGTAATTAATTTCCCTCTAAGTGATGCGTAGGACTACCTAGGCCCCTCATTTTCTTCCCTTCATTCCTTTATAAATATATGATTTGACAGGTTAATTTGAAAGCAAAAGTGAGATTCTTTACAGCCATCTAAGCAGAAGCCCCAGAACGCAATTTGCTGTCTAGTTGGGAAGCATAATAAAAGGGTTGAAGTCAGGTTATCCTTTTTTTTATCATCATTTTACTAATTTAATCTTTTTCCCCTTCCTAAGGTAATGAAATATTCATTTCACAGCCTGAAAACCTTAGCAGCCATTGGCAGGGGAGCAGGATGCAAAGAGCTGTGGCATCACGAGGTGACCTTTCCTGGCGGAGCCCTGCAGCCGGACCCTGAAAGGGCAGCGAGAGGGTGACGCGGGCAGCTCGGGGGGAGGTTCCGTGTTGGCAGCTGAATCGGGATGGCATCAAGCCTCCCACGTCCTGCTGCAGCTTGGAGAAAAGCACGGAGAACTCCTGCAGCTTCTGGGCCGTGGGAGAGCCAGCCAGCCCGCAGCCAGGAGCCACTTTCCGAAGAGGGGCAGGGAAAGGCCATGGCTCTGAGCTCCAGTGTGAGCTGCAGGGAGGGCTTATGGCAGAAGACTTCTCTGCAGGGGAGCCAATCCCTCAGGGAGAGAGAGGACCCCAGCTGCCCAAATGGCAGGCTCAGCTATTACCTGGCTCTTTGCAATTACACTGAAGTGAGGGCTGGGAGCTCCCAGGGCGCAGAGCCTTTCCGCCGTCAGCCGACGTCCCTCGGTGCTTAGATCACACTCCAAACCACCCGAGGCAACGCTTCCTGGTAGTTTGCTAAAAAGCTCTCAACACCCACGCCTGCCCACGTGAGGGTCCCTTCCTCCCGGGGAAGCTGGCCCTCTGCTAGAGAGCTAGCCCATCCGTTGCAGGATCCAAAATCACCTGACTCAGTTCTTTTCCCCCCAGCGTTGGTCTAACAGCAGGAGGCAGATGCCCGATGGAAGCATCTCTAGGCTGTACCCCGGGTACCCTTCTTCTTAAGCCTTCATCTTTCTCCTCTCCTTATTGCCCCGGTGAAAAGCAGGAAGCCAAAGGGGAGAACACTGGTTTCTCCCTGCAGGTACAGTGAGGTGACTGCCCCAGAGATGTCCAATGTCACACACCTGGTTCCATCTAGATCCTGAAGTTAGAGTCCCTTTAAGAAGAAGCACACGCACACAAGGAAGCCCAGGAGACATGTTCGCACCGGCTGACACTCTCCTTTATTCACGGAGAAGGTGACGTGCCTGCTCTTTGGCTGGAGGACCCTGGCGGAGAAGGAGTGGGTCTTAAGAGGCAGGGGGTTGATTGGGGCCCAGGAGTCACCACGGTTGCCCTGCAGAGAGGATACCTAGAAGCACCTCATCCAGAGAGCTCGGATCCAAGGTCCGTGCTCCACCCTCGCAACATTTCAGGTCCCCGTCCGACAGGTTCCTTCTCCGCGGGAGGAGAGGCTGAGCAGGCTGAGAGCAGAGAGGAGATGGGTGTCATTGCCACCATCTTCACAAGTGTGTTCACGCCCCATGCAGTTCATTTGTATTTGCCTAAAGATGTTGCCATGTGCACGGTGATCTGCCAAAAAATGTGACGAAATCAGTGGTCTGATAAATGTCTCCTAATCGTGAATTTTTTCTCTAAATTTTATAAAATTGCGTGTTTCGGTGGTTTTCGCCCTTCTCTGCTTCCTCATGTCACTGGGAACTTTTAATTTTTTTCTTTTTTTAAATTTGCCTCACAAGAACAAGGCCTCAAAAAACTGGGTAAAGAGTCAGAATTGTTCCTCTCCACGGAAATCTTTAGTAAGTAGCGAAAAATTTATACGATCTGAAGAGAAACCAGAGTATACTTTTATTTTTATAACAGATTATGCAATTACGACTATTCTCCCACATAGAATTTGGATTTAATTTTTCATGTCCAAATATTTGGGAAATTTCATCCATTGGGGAAAAGGTGTCCTTCACCTACTGTTGTTTTTAATTATCAGCATTAAAAGATCTTAAAAGGCTGCCTGAAAATTAAAGAGAAGAACCATTTGTCAGGGAAGCTACTCCAACACATCAGAGGAAAAAAGTGCTACTGAAAATGTACGGAGGCGAATGAAGAATTCACAATGGAGAACTGAGGGTGCATCCGGTTTGAGAGATGGCCGGCGGACAGAGAAGAAGGAAGAGAAGGTACATGTGAAGTCTGAGGAAGGAAGAATAGCCCGAAGGATAGTAAAATGCTAAATTTTGCAAAAGAAAGAACCTAGGTTTCTGGGAGTAGACGACACAGGCATTGCATTGCCCTGAATGGTGATTTTTCTCATCTCAGAGAACTTTGCGCCAGCACCGTTTCTTGTGTCTTTCCAGAAAATCGATACAAGATGAGATCAGATCTTACTCTGTTTATCCCACTATTTGCTTAGCATAGGTTGCTAAGGGTTTCTATTTTAGAAAGGCCTGCTGTGAATGTGCCCTTGAGGGGAAATTTGCCTCTTTTACTACTGGGAAGGCCTCTTAAAGGCAGAGTAAGAGGACTGGATGAGAACGAGGAAATTTTTACTTTGAGTAAAGACCAAGAGGCTGAGAGCCAGGACCCTGTCTCCTTCTGTGTTTTCCTTTGTTTTATCGTCTTGAATGCATCACCCTTCCTCCTTCCCTGGACAGAGGCATTTCGCAGCTTCTACATTCAGTGCTCTCTTTTCTTCCCTCCCTCACCCTACACTCCATGCTGCTGCCATCTACATTCCATTCCTACACAACACTAACCTTCAAGGAGCTCTGGCCTGTAAAGTGTAAAAGATACATTTTTACGACCTGTCGTCTTCTTAGGGATCACTTTGACCCCTCTGTCCTTGAAACCCCTTCCTACTTTGGTTTCCATGAAACCATCTCCTAAAACGTCTCCCAGTTCTTTGGCCACATCCTTCCTTTCGTCTCCCTGGACTTGTACAGTTTCTTGCGTGTGTGTGTGTGTGTGTGTGTGTGTGGTCCTCAACACACCCTGCCCTACCCTCAACTCTGCTCACTTCACACATCACTGTTCATTATCTGCTCCACACCCTTGTCACCAACTGCACTGACCAGTCTACTATGTATAATCTATACATCTATATCTGGGCCCGAATTCTTCTCCGACCTCAGATTTATTCAGCTGCCTACTAGACGTCACCACAGACCCAAATTTAAACCTACACCGTCCGTCAGAGCTCTCAGCTTGTTCCTCTTACCCCAGAGCTCTCAGCTTGTCCCTCTTACCCCCGCCCCCATTCTGAACATGGCTCCTCATCCACCCAGCTTCTAGAACCAGAATCCTGGGGGCCACCTCTGCCTACATCTCCCTCCCTCCCTCCCATCTCCCAAGTCGCAGGTATTAACAGATCCTGACCTTTCTACTTGCTGAGATTCTCTCAAACCTCCCTTTTCTATGACCCCATGGTCTTAAGGTCAGGCCCTCATCATCCCTTTCTTCTTTCCTTTTTTTTTCTTAACTTCAGCTGCACCATGCAGCATGTGGGATCTTAGTTCCCTGACCAGGGATCCAACCTGCACCCCCTGCAGTAGTAGCACAGAGTCTTAACCACTGGGCTGCCAGGGGAGTCCCCCCTCATCGTCTCTTATTTAATTTACCAGAAGGGCTACTAACACACTGTGCTGCCAGTATTCATTTCTTGCCAGTCCATTTTCTTGGCTATCAAAGCATCCTTACAAAATGCATATCTGATCATTGCACTCTGCTGCTTAAATATTTTTCTGTCTCCCTTTGTTTTTGAGGATAAAATCCTAATGCCTTAGCATGGTAGACAGGACTCCACATCTACAATATCCCAACTAATGTCCATCCCAGTCTCTTTGCTCCCCCTCTTACCTGGGCCCTTCGCTCTAGCCACCTCAAGATCCTAGCTGCAACCTGAAGGCATATATTCTTCCAGGAACCCCCTTTCCAGCCTGCACAGGTCAGCTCTCCCGTCACCGTCTGCGGGAAGGGACGGCTCTTTGGTGCCCCTTCTCCACGTCCCTATGATTCCCAGAAACTACCTCTAGGAGAGCACTTACCACGTTCGTTCAGACACCCCTGTCTGCTCATCTGAGTGTCCCACTAGGTTGAGAGGCTCTCGGGAGCAAGAACCCTGTTTCTGTATCCTTAGTAGCATATGCCTGCCACATCACAGGAGCGAATCAAAAGTTTGCTGAATTGTTCACAAAATGAAAACAGTATGCAGAAGTGCACCACAAAACTACCTATAAAGAATTATGAAGAGGGCTTCCCTGGTGGTGCAGTGGTTGAGAATTCGCCTGCCAGTGCAGGGGACACGGGTTCGTGCCCCGATCCGGGAAGATCCCACGTGCCGCGGAGCGGCTGGGCCCGTGAGCCGTGGCCGCTGAGCCTGCGCGTCCAGAGCCTGTGCTCCACAATGGGAGAGGCCACAGCAGTGAGAGGCCCGCGTACCGCAAAAAAAAAAAAAAAAAAAAAAAGAATTATGAAGAAATCCAATGTTTATTTTAAAAGATGTCTTCCAAATAATATTCCTTGGGTACATGGATATTTTAATTCCCAAAGCAAAAAAAAAAAAAAAAAAATCTAATGTCTAATTTAAAAGACACACACACACACACACACAACAAAACCACGTCTAGAATGCGTTTTGGTTTTTTTCTTATGAATATTTTGCCCCAAAAGATCTGATCCAGACGTCAAGCAATTTATATCACCCTGGAGCCCAGACCAAGACATCGGGAAACTCCGTGCCTCTCCATCCCCTTCAGCAGCTCTCACCTCTGTCTAGTCTGTTCCCTCTTCACCCCTGCATCTCTGTCTGCGAAACCACTTAGAAAACGCACTCCCACAGCCGTGTGGAGGTTTCAGACGCCGGTCTCCAGCTACACGTGCACATTTGCATTCCGCTTATCAGGTCACCCAATGGCAAGATCTTCCCAGGAGCCGGCAATTCTTCCCTCGTACTGCAGCTGATGAGCAAAACAGCTCTCGCTGAAGGACAAGAGAGCCGGGGCGTGCGTGGCATGCCGCAGACACCACCGGCAGCCTGTCATCGCTGCGGAAAACTGGCACACGGCCTTGTGGATTAAGAGCTGCAGAAGAAACTTCTGCCTTATCGGGTGTGTAGCAAGCGTCTCACAGGCCATGGGGACCAGGGGACTGTGGCCGGCCCAGCCCTTCCACAGGCTCCTGGAGAAACATCAGCTTAGAAACGTCAGCTGTCCATTTCTAAGCAAAGGGAGAATGTTTTATATCCACTTTGGGCTCCCTTTTCACCTCCAGGCCTGCCTCATGGAGCTGACTTTTATCACCTGGTAGGTCAGCAGCAGGCCTGGCAGGGCAGTCCTTAGCAACTCCCGACCTTCCCGCTTCTTCTTGAGGCCCCTCTTCCTGCCTCCCCCATCTCTCCTCCCTCCCTGGTTAGCAGGCCTTTCCTGGCTTCTGCTAGACGCAGCGTCTCAACCAACTCACGCAGGGGGTGAAGGAAGCTCATTTCAGAGCCAGTAATCGACTCCCCCTTTGGATCAAACCGCGAACTCAGATTGCACCAATCTGTCTAAACAATCCAAGGAAAATGGGACCTAGATTGTGCAATTTTAGTGGGTCCACCTAGCTTGCTAATTTAATTTTATTTTCCAAAAACCTGAGACCCGGTGTGCCTCCTCTGCACTGATCCAAGAAACTGAGAAAAGAGAAAAGCACATGTCCAAAGCCAAAGCATTCTGCCAGCCCCACGGGCACTGGTCCTGCAGGAGGCTGCACATCCAGGATCCCTATTCAGGTGTCCGGTGAGGGCCAGCAGGAAGTGCAGAGCCCCAGGAAACTGAAAAATAATAGAGGAGAAACAAACACTTCTGCTTTGTCTTAAATGTGCATTTGGAACTCGGGAGAAAGATAAAGCTGGAGACCAGCTATTCCAAGCAGGGGCAGGGTGCTGGGTCTGGTTTGGGATTTGCCAGTGGGTCCTGGAGTATCACAGTCTCGTGTGCTGCACGCTTAGTTTGAAAAGGTGGGACAAGTCTCTTCTTATGTTTCAATTTCTCTTGAAATGAAGGCCTGCCCTGGTACCCAAAGATGTTTGTGTTTCAGAACAAAATATAAATCAGAGGCTCAGATGAGAAAACCGAAACCAAAACCAAACCTCACCAGCAAATGATAATTATAAGGAAAGTGTCAAGACTACAAATACCATATTCCTAAGTGTCTCAGGTTCATTTCTGAGAAGCAAGCTCCAAGAGGTGTGAAAGTCCCTAATTAGAAAGGGAGGAAAGTCCCAAAGAACCCAGCACAGGCAGGCGTGCTGCTCACTCCATCTGGAGAGCAGGTCTCTCCCGGGGCCCGTGAGAGCCAGGACGGCTGCCCGCCTGACGTGCACCAGGAAACGACGCCACGCGTGATTGACGCCGACTGCCATGCGCCATTCACCACAGACTTGTTAAAAACAGTGGCCTGGTTGCCTAGGGCCTGAAGTGACCCAGCAAGTCCCGCTTGCCTTTGCTTCCTGTCTTCTGGAAACACTCCCGAGCTGACCGAAGGCAAATTAAGGTGTCTGCCTGATCGTGGGTGAGACCGAGGCCACGGGGGATAGTTTTAAAAATCGTCACCCATCTAGTCACTTGAAAACACAACTGGCCCATTCTCTGTGTTCTGGCAAGCGCTCTGCACGCTGCTGGCTCCTGTGGTCAGAGATCTCTGGGGTTCGAGGCAGTCAGGATGGGAGAAGTGAAGCTGCGGTAACAGATGACCCCAACTCTTGAGCACACTTGGCCCCCACTCGGCACCAAGACTGGTAAGGCAGACCCGCGCTGGTCTAGTGCCTGTCTCCCATTCCGGGGGGAGGAGGGGCCTGGTGAATAAAAATTTCTCCTTGGAATTGACACCATTGTTTCTGCCCATATGACCTTGGCTAAAGCAAGTTCTACAGGGAAGCAACAATCCATCCTCCCACAGAGAAGGCAGGCAAATGGCTACAAACACTGCTGCAATCTCCTCCAATACTAGCCAGTGCTTTGTCACTTTGGGGATAAGAAACGTCCCCACTGTTGTGGGATCTCTCACAAAAGCACCGTCCTCCAGCCCAGTCACAAAACAAGCTCAAGACCGTGTCCCCACCATGACCACTCCAGCCACAGGGCCCCACACCAGCCGGCTTATCATCAGAGGGTTTTTGTTTCTGTGAAACACTTGCTACCTGGACTTCTTCTTGGTACCCTGTGGTTTCAGCCTGGTCTTGGGAATAGAGAATCAAAGGCAGGGGCCACAAACTATGGAGAAAGAACCACTATCGTAAGCCCATCTTGGCCGAGTGAAGGCTGGAGGACATGGGTTTGCTGACATTTTATCTTTATCAAACAAACGCAACAGGAGGGAGGATGTGTTCTATTATGTTTTATTTTCTTCAGGAATTCAAAAGTACCCTCACCAAAGAACTTCTAGGAAACTCTACAATGAAATGTGCAGCCACACCTCATGTCTTGTCCTCAGATCTCTGGATTTATGATAAATGGAACTGATCCTGCCCAGCCAATCTGGGGAAAGGAGCTGAGGGGGTCAGCCCAAGGTGAGCAGACACTCCCCAGCCTTGGTGCCCTTGGTAGGAGGAGAAGAAACAATACATAATAACCAAGCACTTACTGTGAACCAGGCGCTCATGTACGGCCCCAACTGCTGCCCCAAGAATGGACAGATTGCCGCCCATTGGCACCAGGCTGCTGCGAACGGGCGCCTCCTCTCACTGTGTCTGTCCCCTCCCGGTCCCTGAGGCCCACCAGCCTGACGGGTGGTCCACCGTATGCATTTCCTCCTGACCTTCTCCCCCGACTCCCAGCCCTGCGTTTTCCTGACCTGGTGCTGTGTCTCCATGGACCCTCCCAGCCTTGGTCTAGGGACCTCAAGGCTCGCCAGGACTTAGCCCCACCTTGGCAGGATATGCTGAGGCCACGGGAAGCCGAGACCGCATTCGGTCCTGGGAGAGGTCTGGAGAAGTCGGAGGAAGCACAGGAAGAGAGGGCAGGGGGCGCGTGGAGCTCTGGGTGGCACAGGCTGACCGGCTGCGCAGACCTGGGGCCTGGCCCAGGTGCACGAGCCTAACGGGAACTCGGCAGCCAGAGAGGCCGTGGGCCTGGGGACTGTGGCACGGCTGGCTCATGCAGGAACCCTCACACCAGCTACACCAAGCCCGATCTGATGGTAAATGACGGCTGCCGCTCTCGTCCTGACAGTATCCAGATGCGGAACCTTTACAGCTACAGCCAAAAGGGGATAAGGAAAGGGTCAGTGGTCACGTCAGCTGGAAAGATATCCCAGAGGCTGGCTACCTTCTCTGTGCTGCCAGGCACTTAATTTGCTTAATGCACATGCCCTTGTTTCTTTGTGGAAAATCAGGAATTAATCCGTTTCACTGATACGTATACTAAAAACCAAGAAGCATCTCCCAGTCGGGAAAGCGTTTTCGACTGAAAAAAGGAAAGCCGAGTTTGAGTCCTGACCCTGTTAATAACTAGCCTTGTGATCTCGGCTGTACCACCTTGAGCCTCCGTTTACAGTTTTAGAAAATAGGCATGTTGATCAAGTCCCTCCCAAATCACGAGGCTGTGAGGAAGATAAGCGGACACGTGAACTACGTCCGGGAAAACTCTTTGAAAACTGCTCTCCAAGTGTGAGACGATACCCACGCGGTAATACTCATTGTATTTATTTGTACGCGACTTCTTCGTGTGTTTCTTTTCTGTGTCTTGCTGTTCTTGTTACTTTAGAGCAACTTGGCCAAAAGCCAGGCTGTCCTTAATTTGGGGTCTCCTTTTACAAGGCACTCAGCACATGTTCCTGGAAGACCAGTGTATAGGACATTCTGGAACCACTGTTAAGGCCAAGGTTAAGCCCATAATGTGACCACTATAGGGTAAAATTTGGGTAGATAGAAAGTGCAATAAGCCTGATAGCTACTGATCCCAGAGCACCTGCTGACGGAATGTGACGCTGTGCTCAGGAATGAAAATTCTCTCCCTTCAGTCCCACGAAGGAAGCAAAAGGTCCATCCTAACTTTCCCTGACGCGCTAAGGGCATGTCAGGGAAAGTTAACAAGGCCGGCGTGATTAAGGAGTAATAGTTTGTTTGCAGGATACAGACCGATCATCGCATTATATCTGGTGGATGAGCTTCTTCCGGTGGATCTCAGCACAAGGTCCCTTCCCTCCATCTCTCTGTCTGCCCGGACAGCGCCCTCTAGTGGCTCCTCCTTCTCCAAACATTTCCGCACAGGTGTGGAAGGAAAGACTGGATTTTATTTCCCACCCTATTTTCATCCTCAGTGGTCCAGGCAAGTGCCCCTGAATCCTTTAACTCTGTTACACTTATATTAGCAGAAAAGTAACAGCTCCGGTTCAAATGAGTAGGCACCATGCCCGATACCAAATTTCATTCCGCTTTTGCTACCACAGCCATCCCAGCCAGACTTGCATTAAAAACGTATCGTATGGCTTTCAACTTAATGTCTGTGAGATATGGATAAATTCTCTTCTGTTGGTGAACCGAATAAGGTTTCCCCCCTTCTACGATTGCATGTTTTATACCAGCATCTCTACTCAATACAGCAGCCGTTGTGCCGGTTCCGTAAAGGGCAGGGATTCAAGCCGCTAACCCACGAGCCAACATGCCCTGTGTTAGCCGAAGTTGCTACTAAAAAGAAGTCATCCAAATCAGCGGCTGCAGTGCGGTAATACAGGCAGCCCCTTCCTTGCCTGGGAAGCACCGGCACAGTGACAGGGGGTTTCCAGGTCAGACAAGTAACTAAAGGTTCTGCCTGTCTTCCCGAGCGCCATGCCCCTTCCCCATTTATGGAACGGAAATCTTAATGCCTATCTTGCAGATTATGCTAAGGATTCACTTAGTGTCTGGAACCGAGGCCTGTGACAAATATTTCTCGAATGAATGAATAAATATTGAATCCATTATTTGGTAAATTTCCATTATTTGTAAGTGCTTTAAAAAGCCAGCTGGAGCTCTCATCCAAGGAAAATGTCCAAGATGAGCAGAACTGGAAAGAACCTCACAGGTGGAATGGTTGACTCAGGGCCACCAGCTGAGATCGCGGGTGACAGGACCCATTTCTCTAAGCTTCATTTGAATAAGGGGATAACTGCTCCCTTGCAGTGCTACAGGGGTGAGGGACATTCAGTGTCTCAAGATTTCAAGGGTAAATAAAAGACCCTCTCCTCGACTCCCAGTTGGTAGAAGGAGTACAATTATGTTTATTTCTCCCTGTACTGAGAGGCATGTATATTTCACTGGCTTTAGGGTCCCTACTGTTATATAAAATGTTGATTCAGAATTCCAAGCCAGACTCACATCCTACAGAACCCCATGTGCAGGCATCCATTTGCTGCAGATGAAACTGTTGCTAAGCAGAGAAAAGAGTCTTTCAAATGCTTATGAGAATGGCTTGCAAAGCTCCTTGGATGCCTAATGTTTTTTTGGTTTTTTTTAAAACATCTTTATTGGAGTATAATTGCTTTACAATGGAGTGTTAGTTTCTGCTTTATAACAAAGTCAATCAGTTATACGTATACATATATCCGCATATCTCTTCCCTCTTGCATCTCCCAACCTCCCACCCTCCCTATCCCACCCCTCTAGGTGGTCACAAAGCACCGAGCTGATCTCCCTGTGCGATGCGGCTGCTTCCCACTAGCTATCTATTTTACGTTTGGTAGTGTATGTATGTCCACGGCACTCTCTCACTTTGTCACAGCTTACCCTTCCCCCTCCCCATGTCCTCAAGTCCATGCTCTAGTAGGTCTGTGTCTTTATTCCCGTCTTACCCCTAGGTTCTTCATGACCTTTTCTTTTCTTTTTTTTTTTTCTTAGATTCCATATATATGTGTTAGCATACGGTACTTGTTTTTCTCTTTCTGACTTACTTCACTCTGTATGACAGACTCTAGGTCCATCCACCTCACTACAAACGACTCAATTTTGTTTCTTTTTATGGCTGAGTAATATTCCATAGTATATATGTGCCACATCTTCTTTATCCATTCATCTGTCGATGGACACTTAGGTTGCTTCCATGTCCTGGCTATTGTAAATAGAGCTGCAATGAACATTTTGGTACATGACTCTTTTTGAATTATGGTTTTCTCAGGGCATATGCCCAGTAGTGGGATTGCTGGGTCGTATGGTAGTTCTATTTGCAGTTTTTTAAGGAACCTCCATAGTGTTCTCCATAGTGACTGTATCAATTCACATTCCCACCAGCAGTGCAAGAGGGTTCCCTTTTCTCCACACTCTCTCCAGCATTTATTGTTTCTAGATTTTTTGATGATGGCCATTCTGACTGATGTGAGATGATATCTCATTGTAGTTTTGATTTGCATTCCTCTAATGATGAATGATATTGAGCATTCTTTCATGTGTTTGTTGGCAATCTGTATGTCTTCTTTGGAGAAATGTCTGTTTAGGTCTTCTGCCCATGTTTGGATTGGGTTGTTTGTTTTTTTGCTATTGAGCTGCATGAGCTGCTTGTAAATTTTGGAGATTCATCCTTTGTTAGTTGCTTCATTTGCAACTATTTTCTCCCATTCTGAGGGTTGTCTTTTGGTCTTGTAATGTTCTTAAACAGCATTTTAATGATTTAAGGGTAAATGAACTAAAAAACCATGGATTTAATTTCCCTTGAAATACATTTACATTTAAAAATTAAGGGGGAACTTACTCGCAGCAAAGCCTATTTGTGATCTGGTGGCAGCCGGAGCGCCCAGAGTGAACTGAGTTCAGTCCAGCAGGCCCGCTGGAGCCATGCAGTCTGGCTCTCAGCAAAGCTGGCAGAGGCTTCTGACACAGGAGTCTGTCCTCCAGCTGCTGGAGGACAGGGATTCGCCACCCCAAGGCTGTGCTGCTGAGGCTCTGCAAGAGGGTCTGCCTGCTCAGACCACATGGACCAGGTTGCGGTGAGCTCAGTGGAAGCCCCCACTGTTCAGCCAGAAGCCCTGATGTCCAGAGTGGTGGCCACAGCCTGGAGCAAAAGGCTCCCTGCATGAGGGGTCTTGTTTAACCAAAATCCTGGTGGTCACCTGCGTTTTCAGAAATACAGTACAGAGGTTCTGTTACACAGATTCAACCAACAATGGAGGTAATATATTTCCCCCGAAATCCAGAAAGTTCCAGGGAGCAAAACTCGAATTCACCCTGCTGCAGAAACTATTTACAAAGTGTTTCAACTGTGCTGGGTACTGTAAATAAACTAGAGAGGATTTAAAGTGCATGGGAGGGGCTGTGAGGAAGATGGAGAAGTAGGAAGACCCTAAGCTCACCTCCTCCCACAGGCACCCCAAAATTACAACTATTTGCAGAACAACCAGTGATGAAGAAGACCAGAGCCTACCAGAAAAGATCGTCTACAACTAAAGATATAAAGAAGGAACCACAACAAAATGAGATGGGTAGGGGGGCAGAGTTGTGCTGTAGTCAAGTCCCATAACCACGGGTGGGTGAACCACAAACAGGAGAATAATCACAATTGCAAAGGTTCTGCCCAAGGAATGCAGGGTCGGAGCCTCACATCGGGCGCTCCAGCCCAGGGGTCCTGGCTCAGGGAAGATGAGCCCCCAGAATGTTTGGCTCTGAAGGCCAGCAGGGCTTCTTTGGGGAGACCCAGAGGGCAGTGGGAAATAGAGACTCCACTCTTAAAGGGCACACACAAAATCCCACGTGCTCCGGGACCCAGGGCAGAAGCAGTAATTTGAAAGGAGCCTGGGTCAGACCCAACGCTGATCCTGGAGAGGCTCCCAGAGAGGCAGGAGGCAACTGCAGCTCCCCTGGGACACAGACACTGACAGCAGCCATTTATGGGAGCTCCTTCTACCACGTGGACACTGGTGCTGGCGGGTGTCATTGTGGAATCCCCCCCTCGGTTATTAGCCCCGGACCGAGCCCCACCTCCATGCAACAGCCTGTAGCTGCCAGTGCTGGGACGCATCGGGCCAAGCAGCTAACTGAGCATGGACACAGCCCCACCCACCAGCAGACAGGCTGCCTTTAAGATAGTCTGAGCCCATAGCATCCCCTGGACACAGCCCTGCCCACCAGAGGGCCCAGGACCCTGCCCCAAACACCAGCGCACAGGCACTAGAGCCGGGAACACCAGGGCCCTGCAGCCAGGTCCCAGGACCCAGCTCTGCTAACCACCTTGTGACCCAGTCCCACCTATCAGTAGCCGCAGCCTCAGTACAAGGCAGGACCTGGCAACTAGCCAGAACAAGTAGCAGCCACACCTACTGGACCACCTACACAGTCAGCCCATCACAACAGAAAGACCCAAACAGCCCTCATAAGGGGAGCCCCTAGAGCAGTGGTCTAGGGGTTTTTGGCACCAGGGACCGGTTTCACGGGAGACCATTTCTCCATGGACCGGCGGTGGGGATGGTTCGGGCATCATGCAAGTGATGTGGGGGGATGGTTCAGGTGGCAGCGTGAGCAATAGTTTAGGTGGTAATGCAAGCAATGGGGAGAGATGGGGAGCAGCAGATGAAGCTTCGCTCGCTTGCCCCGCTCACCTCCTGCTGTGCAGCCCAGTGCCTAACTGGCTGTGGACCGGAACCAGTCCACGGCCTGGGGGTTAGAGACCCCTGCCCTAGAGCACATAGCTCTGGTGATAAGAGGGGAGTGCACTGCTGGGACACATAGGACATCTCCTTAAAAAAAGGCCAATTCTCCATGGTCAGGAAATGTAACCAACCTATCAGATACCAGATACATAAAAAAAAACAAAACAAACAAACAAAAAACCCCAGCAAGTTAGGCAAAATGAGGTAACAGATGAACATATTCCAAAAGAAGGAACAAGATATAACCCAGAACTAAGTGAAGTGGAGACAGGCAATCTACTCAAGAAAGATTTCAAGACAATGATCATAAAGATGATCAGAGAACTCAGAAGAAGAACAGATGAACAGAGTGAGAAGTGAGAAGTTTTTAAAAAAGAGATAGAAAATATAAAGAACAACCAGAGATGAAGAGTACAATAACTAAAATGCAAAGTGCACTAGAAGAAATCAACAGTAGACTAGATGATGCAGAGGAACGGATCAGCAAGCTTCAAGACAGAGTAGTGAAAATCACGGAAGCTGAACAGAAGAAAGGAAAAAGGAATAAACAGAAAGGAGGACAGTATAAAAGACTTTGGAGACAACATCAAGCATACTAACATTCACATTATAGGGGTCCCAGAAGGAAAAGAGAGAGAGAAAGGGGCAAAGAACATATTTGAAGAATAAACAGCTGAAAATTTCCGTAACCTGGGAAAGGAAAAAGCCATCCAAGTCCAGGAAGCACAGAGAGTCCTAAGTAGGATCAACCCAAAGAGGAACATACTAAGACACATTGTAATCAAAATGGCAAAAATTAAAGATAAAGAGAGAATATTTAAAGCAGTAAGGGAAAAACAACAAGATACATACAAGGGTGTGTAAGGCCATCAGCAGACTTTTCAGCATAAAGTCTGCAGGCCAGAAGGGAGTGGAACAATATATTTAAAGTGATGAAAGGGGAAAACCTACAGCCAAGAATACACTACCTGGAAAGTTTCTCATTCAGGTTTGATGGAGAGTTCTAAAGCTTTATAGACAAGAAAAAGCTAAAAGAGTTCAGCATTATCAAATCAGCTTGACAGGAAATGTTAAAGGGACTTCTCTAAGTGAAAAAGAAAAGGTCAAACTAGAAACATGAAAATTATTAAAGGAAAAAGCTCATTGGTAAAGGCAAATATACAGTAAAGGTAGTAAATCAATCATGTACAAAGCTAGTAGGAAGGTTAAAAGATAAAAGTGGCAAAATCAACTATATCCAGAATAAGCAGTTAAGGGATACACAAAACAAACAGGGGCAAAATATGATGTCAAAACAGTAATCGTGAGGGGAGGAGAGTAAAAATGCAGGGTTGTTAAAATGCAGTTAAAATTAAGAGATCAGCAACTTAAAATAATCACGTAAATATGAAGATTGCTATATCAAGACCACATGGTAACCACAAACCAAAAATCTATAATAGATACACATACAAAAAAGAAAAGGAATCCAAACCTAATACAAGACAGTTATCAAATCAGAAGGCTTTGATTTGAAGAAAAAGAAAGGAACGAAAATAACTACAAAAACAAGCTTAAAATTTTTTTAACTGGCAATAATTACATACATATCAGAATTACTTTAAAAATAAATGGACAAAATGCTCCAATCAAAAGCCACTCTATAGTGGCTGAATAGATACAAAACCAAGATCTGTATATATCCTGCCTACAAGAGACTCACTTCCGATCTAAAGACACACACAGACTGAAAGTGAGGTGATGGAAAAAGGTATCCCATGCAAATGAAAAGCAAAAGAAAGCTAGGGTAGCAATACTTTTATCAGACAAAATCGACTTTAAAACAGACTGTTACAAGAGATAAAAAGTACATACATAATAATCAAGAGATCAATCCAAGAGGAAGATGTAACAATTGTAAATAAATAAATAAATAAATATATGCACCCAACATAGGACCATCTGAATACATAAAGCAAATATTAAGAAACAGAAAGGTAGAAACTGACAGTGACATAGTAATACTAAGGGTCTTTAACACACCATTTACATCAATCAACAGATCATCTAGGCAGAAAATCAATACAGAAATACTGGCCTTAAATGGCACATTAGAACAGATGAACTTACTAGATATTTATAGACCATTCCATCTGAAAGCAGCAGAACACACATTCTTTTCAAGTGCACCTGGAACATTCTCCAGGATAGATAACATGCTAGGTCACAAAACAAGCCTGGATAAATTTAAGAAAACTGAAATAATATCAAGCATTTTTTTCCGGCCACAACACAAAAAGACTAGACATTGACTACAAGAAAAAACACTGCAAAAAAACACAAACACGTGGAGGCTAGACAATAAGCTACTAAATAACCAATAGATCACTGAAAAAAATCAAAGAGGTAATCAAAAATACCTAGAGACAAGTGAAAACAAAACCACAATGATCCAAAATCAATGGGATGCAGCAAAAGCAGTTTTAAGAGGGAAGTTTTTGTTGATGAAATTTCACCTCAGGAAACAAGAAAAATCTCAAATAAACGATCTCAAAAATCTCAAATAAACGATCTACCTTACACCTAATGGAACTTGCAAAAGAAGAACAAACAAAACCCAAAATTAGTAGAAAGGAAGAGATCATAAAGATCAGAGCAAAAATAAATAAAATAGAGAAAAAAATTTAAAAATCAATGAAATTAATCTGGTTATTTGAAATTAATTAAAATTAATTAAAAATTAATTAAAAATTAATTAAAATTAATCTGGTTATTTGAAAAGATAAATAAAATTGATAAACCTTTAGACAGGCTCATCAAGAAAAAAAGAGAGGCCAAATCAATAAATTAGAAATTAAAAAAGAAGTCACAACTGACAACACAGAAATACAAAGGATTACAAGAGATTACTGTGAACAACTACACGCCAATAAAATGGACAACCTAGAAGAAATGGACAAATCCCTAGAAATGTACAATCTCCCAAAATTGAGCCAGGAAGAATAGAAAATATGAACAGACCAATTACCAGTAATGAAGTTGAATCAGTAACAACAACTGCAACAACAATAACAAAAAAACGCCTAACAAACAAAGTAAACGATCAGATGGCTTCACGGTGAATTTTACCAAACATTTAGAGAAAAGTTAAGAGCTAACCTTCCCAAATTATTCCAAAAAAGTTGCAGAGAAAGGAATGCTACTGAACTCATTCTACAAGGCAAGCATCACCCTGATACCAAAACCACATAAAGATACCACAAAAGAAGAAAATTACAGGCCAATATCAATGATGAATAGATGCAAAAATCCTCAACAAAACATCAGCAAACCAAATCCAGTAATACATCAAAAGGATCACACACCATGATCAAGTGGGATTTATCCCAGGGATGCAAGGATGGTTCAATGTCTGCAAGTCAATCAATGTGATACACCACATTAACAATAAAAAAAAAACCATATGATCATCTCAATTGATGCAAAAAAGCTTTTGACAAAATTCAACATCAATTTATGATAGAAACTCTACAGAAAGTGTGTATAGAGGGAACATACCTCAACATAATAAAGGGCATATATGATAAGCCTATAGGTAACATAATACCCAACGGTGAAAAGTTGAAAGCATTTTCTCTAAGATCAGGAACAAGACAAGGGTGCCCATTCTTGCCACTTTCACTCAACATAGTATTGGAAGTTGTAGCCTCAGCAATCAGACAAGAAAAAGAAAAAAAATGGAACCCAAATTGGAAAAGAAGTAAAACTGTCATTGTTTGCAGATAACATGATACTATACATAGACAATCCTAAAGATACCCCCAACAAACTACTGAAGCTCATGAATGAATTTGGTAAAGTTGCAGGATACAAAATTAATATACAGAAATCTGTTGCATTTCTATACACTAACAAACTATTGGAAAGAGAAATTAAGGAAACAATCCCATTTACCACTGCATCAAAAAGAATTAAATACCTAGGAATAAACCTACCTAAGGAGGTAAAATACTTGTACTTGGAAAACTGTAAGACACACTGATGAAAGAAATTGAAGACCACCTAAACAGATGGAAAGATATGCTGTGTTCATGGACTGGAAGAATTAATATTGTTAAAATAACCATACTACCCAATGCCATCTATAGAGTCACTGAAATCCCTATAAAAATGCCAGGGTATTTTTCACAAACCTAGAGCAAACAATTTAAAAATTTTCTTTGAAAACACAAAAGACCTTGAATAACCAAAACAATCTTGAGAAAGAAGAACAGAGCTGAGCTGGAAGTATCACACTCCCTGACTTCAGACGAAACTACAAAGCTATGGTAATCAAGACAGTATGGTACTGGCACAAAAACAGACACACAGATCAATGGAACAGAATAGAGAGCCCAGAAATAAACCCACTTACTTATGGTCAATGAACCCAGGACGAAAGAGACAAGAATATACAATTAAGAAAAGATAGCCTTTTCAATAAGTGGTGCTGGGAAAACTGGACAGCTACATGTAAAAAGAATGAAATTAGAACATTCTCTAACACCATAAACAAAAAGAAACCCCAAATGATTAAAGACCTGAATTTAAGACTGGAAGCCATAAAACTTCTAGAAGAAAATATAGGCAGAACACTCTGACATAAATTGCAGTGATTTTTTTTTGGCTTTGTCTCCTAAGGCAAAGGTACAAAGAAAAAGTTAATAATTAACCTTAAAAGCTTTTGCACAACTGAATGGGAGAAAATATTTGCAAATGATATGACGAACAAGGGGTTAATATCCAAAATATATAAATAGCTTATAGAACTCAGTATCGAAAACAACCTGATTAATAAATGGCCAGAAGACCATTTTTCCAAAGAAGACATACAAATGGCCAATAGTCACTTGACAAGATGTTCAACACTGCTAATTATCAGAGAAATGCAAATCAAGACCACAATGAGATATAACCTTACACCTGTCAGAATGGCTATCATCAAAAAGCCCACAACAAACAAATATTGGTGAGGATGTGGAGAAAAGGAAACATCTGTACACTACTGGTGGAAATATAAATTGGTGTAGACACTATGGAAAACTATATGGAGGTTTCTTTAAAAACTAAAAATAGAACTACCAGATGACCCAGCAATTCCACTCCTGGGTATAAATCCAGAAAAAGCAAAACCACTAATTTGAAAAGACACATGCATCCCAATGTTCATAGCAGCATTATCTACAATTGCCAAATTATGGAAGCACCCTAAATGTCCACCAACAAATGAATGAAGAAAATGTGGTATATATATGCAGTGGAATACTACTCACTCTTAAAAAAGGAATAAAATTTTGACATTTGTAATTATATGGATGGACCTTGGTAGTACTGTGCTTAGTGAAATAAGTCAAAGACAAATATTGTATGATATCACTTATATATGGAATCTATAAAATGAAACAAACTAGTGAAGATAACAAAAAAGAAACAGACTCATAGATGTAGAGTGGTTACCAGTGGTGAGAGGGAAGGGGGGAGGGGGAATATAGGGGTAGAGGACTAAGAGGTACAAACTACTATGTATAAAATAAGTAAACAACAAGGGTATATTATACAGTACAGGGAATATAGCCAACATTTTATAATAACTATAAATGGAGTATCATCTATAAAAGTTTGGAATCACTATTTTGTATACCTGAAATGAATATATTACATATCACCTATACCTCAACTGAAAAATAAGATAAAGTACATGGGAGTATGTGAGTAGGTTATATACAAATACTACACCATTCCATATACAGGACTTGAGTGTCTGTGGACTTCGGTATCCATGGGGTCCCCCAGAGATACTGAGGAACGACATCTGTTCTCATTCCCTCCTTGTCTCTGAACCTGGAGCTTCACACTTCCAGAGTTTTAAAATATTGTCTAATTTCTCATTTTTAAAGAATCCATTGGAATAAATTTCCTCCAATTTCCTGCCTAATTAATGCAATGGCCTTTTCAAGGAGGGTGGAAGTTGTGCCCTCAGGTCTTTGTTCCTTGGGTTTCATGCTTGTTTTACCACACAGCACCAAGCGAAAGACAGAAGCTTCATGGCAGGCCCCTCCCCTCCTTATGTATCTGATACTTGTCTATCCCTCGAGGTTCCCCTCCAGAGTTTCCTCCAAGATGATTCTTGGATAGCTGTGGACCACACTGGTCCCTGGACCCTGAGATCCAACACCAGAGCCTCTGACCCATTGTTCCCTAGCTGCGTACAACCTAGACAAAAGGAGTTGGAAGACGATGGAACCCATCCATAAAGCAGGTGGGTGCCTTGACGATAGCGACAAAGAATCTTGAGAGATTTACTGAATGCCCACTCTGCATCAGCTACTAGCCCACAAGCTTTATGTTCTCTCTCTCATCACTCAACTCATTAATTGTCAGACACTGACAATTAGATGAGTCTCTCTCTTCTTCCAACCAGTGGTAACTGAACTTCTCTTTTTCACAGAGTGCTATGGGGGGAAACATAAAATAATTAAGGACTGATCACTGCCTAAAAGACTCTCACAGGTCAGTGGAACAGGGAGTGTTTTAAAGAAATGAATGATAATAACTAACATTTATATAGTTATTCCTAGGTACCAGGAGCTGCTATATGTTCCCTACTTGTATTAAGTTGTTTAATCCATGAAAGAATCATATCAGGTAGGTATTATTAACATCCCATTTTACAAGTGATGGAACTAGGACAAAGAGATTAAATGACCTTTCCAAGGTCATACAGCTAACAGTGGCTGATCTGAGTCAACCCAGGAAGGGTTTGCACTTTTAACTCTTCAGACTACTGTGTGTGTGACATAGTTACTAGTGTAGTATTGGCATATGCAATGGGAGTACAGAGGAAAAGCAATTACTGCTGCTGGGAGCAGAGACGGGGGTGACAGCAGATTTGGGAGAAAGATGGTATTTGAGTTGAGCGCGTAGGTGTGCAATATACCCGGCTTCATGAGCAGACTGGCTCCAAGCTGCGCCCGCTCTTCATCAGACCCAAGGGAGAGTGTGCAGGAGGCTGACCTGACAAACTCGAGAAGCAAACCAATTTGGATACTAAGCCCAGGATAATTCAGATGTGAAACAGATTAAACTCATTTGCAATTACCAGAACTGCTCTCTTTGGGGAGAGCGTGCAAACCTTTTAGTAATCCCGTTCAATGCTTATTGGCATTGTTTTGGATCACTGCCTTTGCATCGTCTGCATGTTATCTAGAAGGAAAGTGTGTGATTAATGGCAAATGAACTTGCATTTCCCCCCCCCCCGTGTTTAGTTGTCCTTGTCCTCTTACTAGGATTCTCATCAGAATAGCAAAATAGCAGCATATAGAAGCAAGAGGTTATACTAAATAGCCACAAAATGATTCAGGAGAGGTGCTGAAAAAGCAGAAAAGTACACAGTGTCTTCTTTAAAAGTGGTAAGATTTAGAGCTAGGTGGTTAAAGCTGGAAGCCCGCTTGGGCACTAACTGGGCATGTGTCCTCTCCCACTGGGGCTTTGTTTGTTTGTTTCCCTCTTCTGTAACAGTGGATTCATAATACTTAAATTGTAGAGTTAATGAGAAATGCAAAGTAAATAATATAAGGGAAACCGCTAGACCCCTGTTGGGGTTTGCTGGTAAACACCATCCTACTTTCATGCTAAACTTTGTTAAATTCCAAGCATATCTAAAAGCTGGTGGCTTTCTAATTTGGGTCAAGAGGTCCAAGTACAGTGGACCTTGTATAAGGCCCATTCTACAGGCTCACAATGTTTGGGGGAATTTCTTGTTTTTTAATTTATTTTTTATTGAAGTATAGTTGATTCACAATGTTGCGCCTATCTCTGCTGTACAGCAAAGTGACTCAGTTATACATAGATACATATATATGTATATATATATAAATTCTTTTTCATATTCTTTTCCATTATGGTTTATCACAGGATATTGAATTTATTTCCTGGTGCTATACAGTAGGACCTTGTTGTTTTTACCCATTCTATATATACCAGTTTGCATCTGCTAATCCCAAACTCCCAATCCATCCCTCTCCCACCCCCCATCCCCTTGGCAACCACCAGTCTGTTCTCTATGTCCCTGATTCTGTTTCTGTTTCATAGATAAGTTCATTTGTATCATATTTTAGATTCCACATGTAAGTGTTATCATATGGTATTTGTCTTTCTCTGTCTCACTTACTTCACTTAGTATAATAATTTCTAGGTCCATCCATGTTGCTGCAAATGGCATTATTTCATTCTTTTTTATGGCTGAGTAATATTCCATTGTGTATACGTACCACATCTTCTCTATCCATTCATCTGTCGATGGACATTTAGGTTGTTTCTATGCCTTGGCATTGTAAATAGTACTGCTATGAACATAGGGGTGTGTGTATCTTTTCATCTGGATATACGTGCAGGAGTGGGATTGCTGGATCACATGGTAGCTCTATTTTTAGTTTTCTAAGGAACCTTCATACTGTTCTCCACTGTGGCTGCACCAACTTACATTTGTTTTGGGGAATTTCTTGCAACAAGGTTCTTTCTCTACCTTTCTCCTCAGGCTATAAACATGCCTGAGAGTTTCCATTCCTAAGGAAATTCCAGT
Organism: Kogia breviceps; assembly: GCF_026419965.1. Lineage (NCBI taxonomy): Eukaryota > Metazoa > Chordata > Mammalia > Artiodactyla > Physeteridae > Kogia > Kogia breviceps. Next base: position 119,752,780 of record NC_081316.1, read on the forward strand.
TCAGTGTTAACGTTTCCTAGACATCCGTCCGCATAGCCTACAGGAGGACAGCATCCACTCTGGGGTTCTCAGCGACCACCCACACACTGGAGACCCCAATCCCGTCTCAGCACAGACCTTTCTGCCACAGTGAACCAAGCACGGCAAGTCTCCCTCTTAACTCCTCACTTGCCCAGCTCCTTCCCAGTCTTCCCATCTCAGCCGACATCTACACCATTCACACAGTCACCTCAGGCAGAAATCGTCTTTTCTTTCACACCCCGTCTATCTGGTTAGATACTGTTCTTGCTCCTTCATCCACGGAAATTACAGAAAAGAGTCCCCCCCCTTAGGGTATTGCATTCACTCATCTTGCTGTATTTTTAAGACTATACGCAACCTAGAAGGCATGCCAACCAATTCCCATGGAAAAGGGACAGGAGTGGTTCAGCTAGGCAGCGCTTCCTAGTAAGGAAAATAGGAAGAGACCTCACTTGACGGGGGGTAGAAGCCAGGATGTTCTACTTCACTTTTGGTGTCCCTGAGCCAGCAGGTGAATCACCTCCCTGACTTGCACGGCAGCAGCAATGACACTAGTGAGAAATGCCAGGGCTGTTCGTTGCCCCTAGAATGAGGAGGCTTTGAAGGTGGAGAAAGAGCTGTTAGCAAAAATGGCCTCCAAAAGGTCAGATGCAGGGAAACTGGGGATGGAAGGAGAGTCAACGAGTGAAAAGGGAAGCCGGGGAGATAACTCTGGCAGCGTGGTCCTGTGTCTTCCAGCTAGCTGGTTGGAAAGAGCCGGGCATGATGGTTTTCATGGGGTCCAAGTTTGGGGGTAGGCAGAGGCCAACAGCAAGTGACAGAAAACTGTGTCCTGACAACAAAGGAAGCTGAAAGCCAAGAACAAAACTGAGGTCAAGCTGACAGAGCTTTAAATAATAAACTAAGGAAATATAAAATGTGGTACAGTTTAGGAAAGTTATGGGGAATTGCTTGATAGCAAACTTTGGTTTGTTCCATTTTGCACAAGAACACACGGACCACATCTTTCCAGAGGCCTCCAGGGACCAACAGCTCTTCTAATAGTAAAACTCAATGGTGCAAACGTGAGTTGGGCCACACAGACCTGTCCACCCGCATCTCATGCACCATGTTCGCTTCACGTTCTAGGAATTGTGGTGCATTCCTCATACTTCCTAATCCGCCTCCTTCTTGTCTGACCCCGTGGGAAAGTAACTATGACTATTCCATCTTTACAGATAAGGAGACCGAGACACAGATACACCTAGCAACTTTCCCAAGTCACTCGGCTGGAAAGTGACAGAGTGTGGATTTGAACTTACCCAGTCTGGGCCCAGAGGCTAGTCACGCTATCATTTTGTCACATTAGCTCACAAAAACTGCATGAAAGAGAGAACAGTAAACCCTCCTTCTTTGGAGTTTAAAAATGAAACAAAATACATAACAAGCAGAGATGAGACAAGTCTGGGTGACTCCTTGGGACTACTTTCTGCCACTTTTCAGTCAAAGAAATCTCTCTTTGGAGAGTCGCTTGTTTCTTGCTCTGGATACAAGTTCAGCTGCTGTAATATCACTCTCCACTGTCCTCGTAACGCCTTATTAGTAAGGTCGTTGAACGCACATATTTACTGGATTTTCAAAGGACTGGAAACATAGAAGTGAAGACAAAAAATTCTGCCATGAGCATCTCAGTGCCCAGTTGGTCCCCAGATGCAGGAGTGGAATACTTCAATAGGTGGGGTGACGGGTGGGACAGAAGGCGACCTGTGGCCCAGAGGACGGAGATGAACTCTCCTGGAGGGAGCCCGGGACGGTTTCTTGGAGAAGGTACTGTTAAGATTTATTTTTAAAGAATAAGTTTGAGACTCATCTTGGTAGAGCGGCAGATATGTAAATTGAAGAAAACCATGCCATAATAATTTTATGTTTCGAAAGCAAAACAAATTCTATTTTTACTTTGGCACCAAACGTTAAAACAAAACGAAATCACTTTTGCTGGTGGGACATGAAGAAGATTAGGAACGCTGTATGAGTTATCCTGTTTATAAAGAGGGAAAGAGTTACAAAAGGTTGAGGAAACACTTTTTATGAAAATGAAGTAAACTTCTAATTAAGGCAGTACAGTGAATCCACACTGTGACCCTCGGCTCTACTCTGAAGACCCAGCAATAATACGTTTTATACGTATATATAATTACTCTTGAAAACAAGCCAGATATCCTGTGGGATCAGAAAGGAACACGAACACGCCAGTGAGTGTGTGTGGGGATATGGTCTCCCCATTTAGCAAATGAAAATACGAGACATACAACTAAATTTGACTTTCAGATTAAACGCGTGGGACACGCTACACTACAAAATGATTTGTTGTCTACCTGAAATTCCGATTTAACCAGGTGTCATGTATTTTACCTTGCAGCCTAGAGGGGGCGGAAGCCACAGGCTGACGAAGCTCTGAGACTGGGGCCAGCAGGGGCCCCTGGGGCCACGAGCCTCCACCCCTGCCACATCTAGAAGGAGCGAGATCCCGGTGAAAACTTGGAGGTCGCGGCCAGGCAGCTTGCCCTGAAAAGAGCAACAGTCAGCTGCCCCCGGGAGCGGTGCCGGGGTGAAAGGGACTCTGGACACAGACTCCCCTGGGGGCGATCCTGGCATGGTCGCTGGGCAGCTGAGTGACCTTGACAGTTAGCTTAATACCCCTCTGCTCTGTGTCTTCATCTGTCATCAGGGAATATCGGCACCCATCTCATTAGGGTTATTGAAAGGGCTAAGTGGGAAACAGAAAGCACTTAGGGCTTTTAACTATTATCTGAGAATTTTAAACACAGATAAACTAAGAATTATAAACACAGCTGATCTACTGTTTACAGGAAGAGGCAAAATAATGATAGTTTAACAAGCAAAGGTACCGGGACTGGCTAACTAACGAATCAATTAAGTGTCCAGCTATTCATTAAGTACCTGCTTTGTGTAGGCACTTGGAGTACAGTGCTCGGCCAGGCTGTCGAGCCCCTGTTCCCTTGGAGCCTACATTTCAGTGAAAAGAAGCAGGTAACTCAAAAATAAATAACCAAGCAAGATCTCTTCAGAGAGCGAGGCATCCTACAAAGAAAAGAAAATAGGCTGATGTGAAAGATGCTGCTCAGAGAAAGGCTACGGATTCAAGGCTATGGCTGAGCAGCGCTTACTGGGATGGTGCATTGCAACTGGGGAGGTCTGGGTGCAGGAATTCCAGGCAGGGAGCAGAGCAAGTGCAAAAGCCCTAGGTGGGCACACGTATGGCATGAATAGGAGGAGAGGACCAGGGTGACTAGAGCCTAGTGAGGCGGTGGGGGTCTGAGACAAGACAGGACACTGCTGGCCAGACTTGACGGGAAAGTATACTTCAAGGTAGTAGGAGGCTTTAAGGCAAAGAGTGATAGTATCTCATTTCTAATAGGCTATTCTAGCTGCTGAACGCAGAATGGATGGTGGACAAGCAAGAACAAAACAAAGACGCACGTTAGGAAGCTATTTCAATAGTCCAGGTTGCACTGGTATCTGGGTTGGGGTTGTAGCAGTGGCGATGGAAAGAAGAGGGCGGGTGCTGGATACATCCAGGAGAAGAATCAAGGGGATTCGCTTGGATAGGATGGGGGAGAGAGGGTTATTTTTAGGCAGAATTGAAGGTAACTCTAAGAGGTTTGGTTTTAGGCAACGTGGTGACGCCACTTGAGATGGGAGGAGACTGTGGGGAGAGCAGGTGGATGCTGGGTCCAGAGCGAGGGCTCTGTTCTGAGTACGTTAAGCTTGAGACGCTTGTTAGGCAGGCGTCCACGTCAGGTGTGGAGTGTCAAGTAGACACACACACATTCTTTTTCACTGTGTTTTGCATCTCGTTAAAATATGGATGATAGTTAAAGCTGCGGGATTCCCTGAGCTCACCGATGGTCAGTACACAGACATACAGGCACGGAGGACAGAGGATAAAGCGGGGTGAAGGGAAAAGGTGAGTCCAGTTTGATGCCCAAGTTTCTGGCTTGTGTTCAGTGGTCAGGTGGTGAATTCATGAACCAGAAGGGGGTGTGGAGGAGGAGGAGGAGCCCACGTTGAAGGAAAGTGACACAATCAGACTTAGAAACACGGAGTCTGAGTGGCCTTTAATAAATGCAGATAGAGATGTCCAGTGGACAGTTTAAAACACAGGTCAGAAGATAACGTGTGGCTAGACTAAAGGATCAGCTGGAAAAGCAGAGAAGACCAATGTCACAATGTCCAGGCACACCTACTTAGAGCAAGAAGAGAATAAAATCTAGGATTAAATCCCCCACTGAAGTGACCATGCACTTGTTGGGAGTTGGGTACGACCTAAAGACAACTGTCTATGGAATGTAACAGCAAGCAAGTTGTTGGCTCAGGTAGGTTGCAGGCAATGGAGGTGGAGGTTAGGACCACAAGAAGTAGTCCAAAAATGTCAACCAGTAGGAAGAATGTACAACCCAGAAGGGAAATAAAATCTAGGAGAAGCTAAAGCATTAGGGGAAGTTTTCAATGTAGAGATTCAGCTGCCAAAAGTAAGAATCCAATTCAGTCCTCAGAACTGGAGGGTAGGGTGAGAAGTGGTGTCTGAAACAAGAGTTCTCTTGGTTTTCTTTTCTTTTTTTTTTTTTTTGGCCAAGCCATGCATGCAGCTTGACGGATCTCAGTTCCCTGACCAGGGATCAAACCCAGACTGCCTGCAGTGGAAGCTCGGGGTCCAAACCACTGGGCCACTGGGGAATTCCCAAGAGTTCTCTTTGTTAATTGAAGTGGATGCTACATTAAAGCCAGGTGGGCGGCAAACGGGCCTGCAGGCAGAGTCCCTGGGCACTCAGGAAACGCTCCCTGAATCCCTCCCTCCATGAGGTAGGGCTGCACATGCACAGCAGGGATGGGGCTGAACCGCGGCCACTGTCAAGCCAGCCTTGACCACGGAGAGCTCAATGTCATTGACGGCACAGGCTAAACTGATTCTCGCTCATTGTTTTACGGACGAATCATCCAAACTCACCTTCTCACCTGCATGTAGTCACCTACACCGCTGCTACGAGACGAGCCCAGGAAGGCATTGCCTGTCTGCCTCGTGGCGCCATCATCTGGGTCTCCCATTACCTCCCTAGCTCTGCTTCTTTACACTCTCCCAGCCCACTTTTCCAAAAGGCTTTTTTATCTTGCCGTTCCTAATACCTGTTATTTACCTCAATTTGCTCCACAGTCTAAAAGTGCACTTGGTGAGCCCTGAAGGGCAACGGTGCTACATCGGTCCTCTCTCCACTGGAACTCACACACCCACGATGCTGGAAGAACCTGTCACTTTCACTATTTTTAGTTTTTCAAATCTCATGTTTTATTTTTTTTTTGCAGAGGATGCCAAGAGGATGAGGAAAATGCTGTAGCAGAGAGGGAAAATCAATATCCCACAGGAAGCCAAATGCTCTGTTTGCTCTTGTGTCTGATGCCAGGTTGTGTAGGGAAAATTCTGCAAAGTCTAAGACTGCTTATCTTCTCCCAAAGGTTTAGCGAAGAATCCTGAAGATCTGGCCTCCCAGGGAATTATCTGACCTCATAATTTTAAAGGGCTCTTTGCCACTTGAAATTCTTGAACGATGTCCAAGAAATAGCAAAGGTTGGGGGCCGTGTGGAATCTCTGTTCTTCCCTCCCTTTAGGGACCGTCTCAGGGGAGGAGGGGTGGAGGAGGCACGGCCCTGAGGGGAGGCCGGGGCTAGAATAGAGCGCTGCCAACACGGCTGCCGCTTACTTCATCGTTCCTGGGAAACTTCATGGAAATTGATCTAATGTTGGTCTGCTCCTTCTGTAGAATGTGAGTCCCGGGACTTATCTGAATGCGTAGCATCAGCCCCTGTATGGAAATAGCATGTACAGGCAGAGGCTTTGAACTCAAATGGAAGATCACCTCTCCCTTAATTTACAACATCCTTTAAATTATTTTCAAGACTCCACTCTATTAGAACTGACTTTGAAGACAGACTGGTGCATTCAGCAGGAGTGCCAAGCACTTCCTCCTGCACCTATGGAAGGCACGGGGTACGGTGGGATGAGTATGACGGCCAACCAACCGTAGAGGTCATGGACCAGTACAAAAAATAGTTCCTTACTGTATAACACGCCAAGTGCTATGACAGACGTAACACAAGACATTATGGGGTGCCTAGAAGGAGCCTGTGAGAGAGATACGGAGGGTTAAGAAGACTTCTTGGAAGAAGTGACTTCTACTTGAGACCCGAAGGATGCACAGGAGAGAAACAGCTGAAATGGGGGGAGACAGACTGATTCAGGCGGAGGGAACTACGTGGGTAAAGGCTCGAGGGAGGGAGAGCATGGCGGGGTGGAAGGAGGGAAAGAGTTCAGTGTCGCTGGAGCCCAGATGCCGGGGGTGGGGTGGGTGAGAGATTGCACCAAACTTCTGACTTGGCCACATCTACGTAGAAGGGGGTGGCTGCGTGTTAATCTAGGGAAAGCAGTGGAAGCAGAAGACTTGTTTGATTTTCTGATTTTGAAGTTAACGGGCTATCCAACTGCTGATGTCTAATGCTACGTGAATCTGAAACACAGGTGTGTGCTAGAACTAAAATAGTAACAGGTAACCAAGGACGAATAACATAATAACAGACATGTCAAATACTTACTAGAGGCCAGGTATTGTACTAAACGTATTAAATACATGATTTCATTTTCATAATAACCTCATGAGGTAGGTACTATTTAAAAATAAGAAAAATGAGTTTTAGAGATGTTGACTGTTTTCCTGAGATACAGATTTGGAAGTTATAACACTTAAAGGTTAATTTAAAAAAAAAAAGACTTCCACGCTTTGATAATCAAAATCAAACATCGTTTAGACAATTTCAAACCAAAGCTATTATTAGTGAATGTGATTTTTCACCTTACCATGAAGCTTGTTTCTAAGTAACATTAGTCATATCCAATAATCAAATCTAGGTTTTAAAAAGTCCCCTCCTCTTAATACATTTAAAAGAATGTTTCACATGAATTCCAAAGATAATAACCTTTCCATGTTTGATTTTAAAAATAGATATGCTCCGTGCAACTGTGGATTCACTTATCAGAGCTGTCATCATTAACAACCACACATCTATAACCATATGGTTATTTATTTGATAATACATTTTATGTCTTTATCTCCACAAAACCCTTGAAGACTGGGACTCAGGGAGAAAATACAGACAGAAGCACAGGAATCAGTACATGACACAGAGAAAGAACTTGAGAGAGAGAGAGAGAGAAAAAAAAAAAGAATAAGCCCATGAGAAAAATGAACATCCTCTAGGGCAGAGCTTTCTAGAATGATCAGCCAAGTGTTCACAACAAACTTTTTCCTACAAAGAAATGTTGCAGCAGTATTAAATAGGCTCCCCAAGGAGGAAGCCACCAGCGCTCAAACCACATCATCTTACAAATCACCCCCAGGCCCTCTCATTACAAAAAATAACAGTGACTCTCAGAGGCTAACATGGGCCGGGGGGTGGGGGGGACTTCCTACAGGTCATCACAAGGCACACAGGCACGGCCTTAGCTTCATCCCATCTGGGTGTGAGAATCCCTAAGAATGATTAAGGAAAAAAAAAAAAGATTTTTGTCTTCTGTCACCAGCCCATCCTCCACTGTGATACAACAGAGCCTAAAGACGCAGACATAGAGTTGATGAGGCAAATACTGGAGCTGACAGATGGGGCTGCACTCTGAGGCGTGGGATGAAGACTGGATCAGGGTGGCCAGCACGGGAGCGGCCCTCGCCCCTCCGTCCCTCCCGCAAGGATCCCTAGTCAGCCAATGCACTGGGACTCTGACATAAATCAGGGGCAACGACGGATGGGCACGAAGAAACGGCCTCGCAGCCGAGGCGCCGCAGCCATCCATCAGCAGCTAATTCAATCCTGTGAGACGACTCGTTTGATTAATTTATGTCAGCATTTTCAGTGTTGTCAGGCTCCGTCGCTGGAACCTCCCCCTCGCCTCATTCTCCACCTTCTCTGGCACAGAGAAGGGCCCCTGCCTACCACCACGGGAGGAAGAGGGAAATGGAACACCAGCGTAGATTCTAGAAGAATGAGCATTCTAGATGGCTGGCACCATCTTCTCCCCAACTCAGGGAGAAAAATGGGGACAGGCCTTCACAGGGATCCCAGGTTCCAGAAATAACCGCTTTCTGGTTCCCGGAAGCACGATTCCCTTTACTTCACAGTGGAAGAAGGTAACAAACCGTCACCCCAACGAGAGAGAGATAATGGTTTTCTTAGCGGCGTCAGAAAAATACATCAGTGCATAATTCCCACGATGCAAAAGTGATCACGGACACTACCCCATACAATAGTGAGAGCTCGCGACAGCCCAGATACCCAAGAGCAGCAAAAGTAATTATGCTGTATCGATAAAGTATATAAATAGAGGTATTCACTTGTATGGAAAGTAATTCATTTATATGTGAGAAACGCTCATGCAGTGCTGTTAAGTGGGGAAAAAGTTAAGTAACTGAATTTTTGTGTTTCTGTTGTTTTCTAGAAGAAATATGTATGCCTTCTATATTTTTCTCTATCGTTTTAGTCTCTTAAACTCTATGTTCTAAGTGTCTATGATAAATACCTATTTCTTGTGCACTGGAAAAAAGTACTTTGAGGGCAGCCTTAACAAAGACTGGAAAGTAGAATTCCAAAACCCTGGAAGAAGCATTTGGATCTGTTTGTCACGCGCTTGCTGGCATTATGAAAGACTGACTCGGTTTTATGCGATGAGTGTGAGCAGGTGTAAAAGGAGATCAGGATGCCCTCAGGATGAGAGGGCCGGGACCTCTGTGGGCAGACAGAGAAGACCACAGCTCGATCCAAATGGAAGAGGCGATGGCCAGAAAGGGTGCGGCAGAGGAAGGGCTCTTGCCTGCTCGGGACCAGGGGACTCATTCTATTTTAGGGCTGATGGTGATCAAGTTCTCTCAAAGCCCGATGAATCATCTCCTCTGTTGCTTATTTTATTCTTGTTATTAAAAATGTTTATACCTTACTTTCTCTGGCATATAGGTTTACAAGTGTAACAGGAGGGAAAAAAATAAAACAGAACAACGAGGTTTTCCATTATGGACGACAAACCATGACAGGTAACATCTATTAAAAATACAGTTTCTTGGGGCTTCCCTGGCGGCGCAGTGGTTGCGAGTCCGCCTGCCGATGTGAGGGATGCGGGCTCGTGCCCCGGTCCGGGAGGATCCCACGTGCCGCGGAGCGGCTGGGCCCGTGAGCCGTGGCCGCTGAGCCTGCGCGTCCGGAGCCTGTGCTCCGTAATGGGAGAGGCCACAACAGTGAGAGGCCCGCGTACCGCAAAAAAAAAAAAAAAAAAAAAAAAAAAAGTTTCTCCGTTCACACATTTAATTAGGAAACTTGAAACGGAAAGGAAAGGACAGGAAAGGATGATGAGCCCTAAAAGAAAATTCTGTAATTCATTGACTGTGCCTACCTGTGTGTGCTCTTTTAAGGGAGTCTGGATTTAAAGTGTGTCTAGATGGTCAGTGTTAGGTATGACCACCGCCCTCAGGGCAGGTATAAAGGATGTAAGTAGATACACCCAGAGCCTAAACTCTGTCTTCCCTTGTAGATGAAACCTGTGAACTGACACACAAGGCCAGTGAGAAGGTGCAATGAACGAGATGTGTATATTGGGAGCCTGGTCCTTAGGTTATTAACAAATGTTCAATTAACTTAGAATAGTTAACTCCCAGCTGAAGATTATGGGAAATATCCCAACCCTGGCTGCCCACCAGCAATACCTATGAAGTCTATAAAGATACACATCATCTGGGAATTTCTGCGGGGGACCTCTGAGTCCATACTGTAGAGGGTTGCCAGGTGATCCGGTGGACAGCCAATTTTGGTAAACACTGAGTTTGATACATTTCTTTCTATTCCAAAAACAGAACGCAAACTCTTGGGTGAAAGGCACAGAGAGCCAGGTTGGCATAAGCAAGTATCCTAATATAGTCTGCCCAAGACTGAAGCTGTGCAAAACAAAACAGACCGGAACAGACCGGAACAGACTGCTTAATGGGGAACGAGCCTCCATCCTGAAAAGGGGCTACACACTAGTCCTCAACGATTTTGTATTCATGGCACTATTTTAACATGAAACCTGCAAGAGAGCATCAGGCAAGTCAGCAATACTCACCACACACTCTCCACTGTGGTTTAAAAGTAAGTGGCCCCGTCCACAAGAGGGCGCACGGTGGCCTCACGGCCTCCTTGGCCACCTGGCAGCCCTGGCCCCCAGGGTGAACAGAGCTGGCCGCCTCAGGACCCCACCCTCCAGAGCCCTGGCATCTTCTGGAGGCGATGGGGGAGAAAGTCTGTGTCCACGGCCATCATCTCGTCCTCCAGTGCTCCTCCAAAGAGAGGTGGCATCACACCTTCCCGTTTCAGGCATCACCGCAGCCCTGCACGAGCCGGGTTTTGTGAAAACAAAGTTCCCTCCTTTATTAATATCTAGAGGCGCACCTGGGAAGGGCCCCGGGAACGTGGCTGCGTCTGTGCACCTGCTGAGAGCCACTGCTCCAAGCAGAGCGGAACGCAGGCCTGCTGTACATCTACCAAGGGAGGGGAGGGAGCCTGCCCGACTCCCGGGGCCTTTTGAAGATTCTGTATTACGAGAGAAGGAGGGAAGATGTCTGTTAATTCTGCCAGAACCCGAGGAAATCAGTCATCTTGAATCATTGATGCTAATTTACGTTTTGGACAGGTTGCTTGAACTTTATTAAGCTTAACTAATCCACAGAAATGAATGAGCAAATAAACAAATCAAAATCCTGCTACCTTTGGCTGAGAAAGACTACACAAGAGCCCAGCTTTCACGGGGATAGAAACTCCAGAACCTACACATTGAGGTAGCAAGGGGAGAAGTAAACACAGCTCCAGTCCCTCCCCGCTGCCCAGAACGTCCGTGACTCAGATCTCCTGGGGAGCACGTCTCAGAACTGCCTGCTGACATCTCAGTTTCGGGGGGCAGGGGGACACCCCACTAACGCCCAGGATTCTCCCACCTTCTCCAGTCAACACAGAACCTCATGACGGACAGAGCCTCACATCACAGAAGTGGCTCCAGAATCTGATATTAAAGCATCGAATTCAACGTTCAGAATCACTTCCGGCCGACTTGCATTTACTTTGTGAGGAAGAGAGAGAGGAGGGAAGGCTGAGGCGTGGGGCTCTCAGGCCGTTTTCCAGATGCCCCTGTGCTTCTGAGCCACACGGAGTAAAGGAGGGCAGGGCCAAGGTATCAGGCTGACTTAAGGTCGCTTTACAGCTTTGTTCACACGTACGCTTTAGGACTCCTTTGGATCACTCGGGTGGTATTATTTTCCAAGGACAGATGATAACACATGAACAAATTCATGCACTCTTATCAATATAAATCCTGATATCAATACTAATACACTAAGGCCACGAAATGTTTCTGAGCCTCCAACGCAAAATGGGAATCACGGCCTGGATTGTGCAGGTGGTGATGAGAAACGGCCTTCTGGAAGCACAGCCTCTCCACGCTTGGTTCAGGCAGGGGGTGGAGGGAATGCTGGTACGTGTGTGTGATGCCTCAGATATGAAGATGGCTCTATGGCCATAGGCAGGCTGCCAGCTCCGAGTGACGTGGGTCCTGGTGACCTTCCCAAGTGGCCTGACCCAGCCTCTGGGACCTTCTGCAACCCAGAAGCCTGTTCTCTTAACGTGAATATCACCTAATATACATATATATTAGATACTTGCCGGGTGCAAAGTGCGTAGTGGACTCGGGTTTCCTATTGCCCAGAGACTCGACACCCTCACGGTTGGGAGACAAAAGATACACTCTCTGAAATCAAAGAAAAGCACGAAAGTCTAGTACTTGGCTTGGAGGCCAGCACACTGCAAGCACAATGTCACACACACAGAGCAGTGTGCTCTGAGCAAAAGTCAGAGGACGAACAAGCAAGACAGGGCCAAGAGTTTCAGAGAGACATCAAGTTAGAAGAATATTCAGCCAAAGCAGCTTTTCTACAGAGACTTTGATTAATAATTTGGGGGGAGTTTAATAAGCATAACTGATATAATTATTGTTCAAGTTCCGAGAAAAGGAGACTCACATAAGCACACATGGCCTTCAGACACACACGCACGATATGCAGGTGTTTTAAAGATATAAACTACTTCTTTTTTGGATTTTTAACTGTTTTGCCTTGCTGTCTCTGAAGAGGGGAAAGGCTCACCTAATTCCCCTTGAGTGACAAAAGGTGTTTTTCTAAATGGCTGTCGATCTATTTCTACCTCTTTTGCTCTGGGCCACACCCATTTCATTTACTGTCCTGGGGGTGAGTCGGCTCGAGTCCCCCACCCCTCACATAAACAGAAACCCTGGAGGAGATGTCTAATTTTTGTCCCTGCGGCATTGGCTTGGTGATGTGTTTGAGAAATACACAGACACCCGAAAGATACAAATGTGAGACTAAGATACATAAATAAGGCGAGTAACTCATGAACAGGAGAAGAAGGCAGAGTAACCCTCCATGAGGGCTTCCTGAGAAGTGAAGCCACTGTACTAGTAATACTCGTGACAACAGACACTCCAGGGCTTGGGTGACATTTCAGGGGGTTGGCAGGTGCCACTGCACTGAGCCCCATGGGTGGGACAAAGCCTCTTCTCCGTGCAGACGTCCACATGGACTTGCAGGGAAGAGGGCTCCCTGCTGCTGTTCAGAGGAAGGAAACAGTGAGCGAAGACGGGGTCTCCCAAGCCCAGGGACACCCACCAGGCAGACCAGCAAACGTTCTCTTCCAGCCCCACCCTTCACACAGCAGTAGCTGTGACATGTATTAGGTGGTGAAGGGACACTGGACACCAGCAGGTCAAACGGGGTGTGGTCCTACTGTCAGAGAGCTGAGCATCCTTGGGGACTGAGACCCACAGAGAGATGGTGACCACGGATATGGGCCACAAGCAGTGGCCCACAGCAGACACAAGGTCTGACCCTGCCCGGGCAAGTCACGGAACAGGAGGTTGAAACTGTGCCTTGAAGATGACCTAGAGATTTGCCAGGAAGAGCAGAGAAAGGGGTGTTGCAGGCAGAGAAAGAGCAAGACGTGCCGGCAGCTGTGGGGAGTTTGGCGGCAGGATTGCAGGCGCCTGCCGGGGGCAGTGAAGGGTGGAAGGTGCGGGAGATGGGGGGCCTTGGACAGTAGAACAGTTGTCTAGGCCACGGGAAGCCCACAGGTGGTGGCTGGAGGACAGACCGTGACCTGTATCCCTGCTCGGGAAAGGCAGCAAGAACAATGGGGAGGGGGCCAGGACGGCAGTGACGAGCAAGGTGTCCCCAAGCCTATCTGCGCCCTGGCCTCACTCCGAATGCGAAGGGTCGTGGGAATCGGGGAGCCAGGGCCAGGGCTTTGCACCCCCTGCCCGGGTGGGTCCTCACACCCGCCAGTCCCTGGGCTCCCCTCTTGGCTGCCGGTGGGAGGGAGAAGCAGGCAGTCCCTGTCGTGTGGAGGTAAGCACGTCCCCCCGGAAGCTGATGACGAGTGCCATCGATGAAGTGCTCTTGCTTCATCCCAGAACCTCCCTCCCTCCCACAGCCCCCCCACGCCCCTGCTCCGTGTCAGCCCCACTAAAATCAGAGCAAGTAAGCGTGGGCTGCGGGTAAACCACCCACAAGAGGAGCAAATGGACACGAGGGCCACATCGCCTCTGCTCCCTGCAGGTGGGCGCGTTTAACCCAAAGAACGGGAAGGGAGAAGACCCCTGGGAGGAGGGGCAGGGTCTCCCACGGACGGCGGGGCGCAGGCGGCATCTGACAGGAGGAACGGCGGGGGTTGGCAGGGGGAATGCACTTCCTTCCCCCCTCCCTTTCCTTCTCATGACGTAGGCACGACCTTGCTCACGCCCGCTGCTCCGGGAAAGTGCTGACAACTCCTTTCTGTGAAAGATGCATCGTAATTCACCTCGCAAGCTGCGTGCTGCATCTGCGAGCTGTGATTGTGGAGACAAGGAGTGTTCAGAGGAGCAAAACTGTGTGAGGGAAGAAGGTGGGACTTAAAAACCTTTCCTTCCCAGAGGTTTTTCTGTCCACACCACCCGTACACAAATGTCGACAGCAGCTTCATTCATAATGGCCAATCACAGGAGACAACACGGACGCGTCTCCGGAGGTGGGCGGTTAAGCAGACTGTGGTGCGGCCGCACCCTGCAAGACTGCTCAGCATTGGGAGGGGATGGGCTGTTGACAAGCTACAACCTGGGTGCGTCTCAAAACATTACGCAGTGGAAAAACGTCCACCTCAAAAGGTTACACACGGTATGCTTCTGTTTACGTCACGTTCCCAAACTGACAAAATCAGAGACGTGAAGAACACATTATAGTGTCTGACAGGGGTTAGGGGTGAAGGGCGGGGCAGGACGGAGCTGGGCATGGTTATGAAAAGGCAATGGGAAGGTGCTAATGCTGTCAGAATGGCTCAGAATCTTACGGTGGTGGTGGATATAGGAACCCACCCATGTGCTCAAACTGCATAAAACTCAACACGCACCCGGAGCTGTGTACGTGTGAAACGGGGGGAATCTGGACGAGATCGGCGGATTGCATGTTTGTCAGTTTCTTGGCTGTGATATCGCACTACAGCTTTACGAGGTGTTACCATGGAGGAAACTGGGTAGAGGGTACGTAGCATGTCTCTGCATTATTTCTTACAACTGCATGTGAATCTATAATTAGCTTCATAAAAAGTGTAATAAAATGATATGGGAGAGGAAACCCTTCCACATCACTTACACCATTGTTCAGGAGAAGCAGTGCTCACTGGGGTCCTAAATCATGAGTCAAAACTCAACTCCAGGTGGTCCTTCCTCGTCAGAAATAACTCTCCTCTGGTTTGGAATCAGCTACCGACGCTGCACACACATCCCCAGAGTCGGAGTCGGAGAAGGTGCCCTCAGTCCCCAGTCTGGAGAGAAGATGTAACTGGCGAAAAGCTGCCGTCAGACAAATTACTAACCCGTGTGCTCCCGTGGCTGGCAGGGATTTACCTAAGTTAGACGTATTTCACACTCTCTTCACTGGCCACGTCCTCAAAGCCCCATCTTCAAAAGGCAGAGCGTGATACTGATCCCTCGGCATGGCAACCGGAGGGCAGCCCTGAGGCCCAGCCTCCCTTCGTGGCTGGCTCAGCTCTCGCACAACATCCTCCTCCACGGCGTGGCCACTCCTGCGATCTACCTTCCAGAGGCCTGCAACCAAGAAACAGGTTTTCCCAACAGAGAAGCTCCGAAATACACTCTCTTTGAAAAGTGTCGTTTCTGCTCTTCTGTATCTTCCCTTTAGTTGTTTAACACCTCGAGACTTTCAAGACAAAATGTGAAGCCGCCCCTAATCCTAAATGATTTCAGTGCTCTCAGCCGATGGCACATCTTCAGTGACTCACAAAGGAAAACCATGGAGCAGGAATGAAAAGAAGGCTTCCTTTGCAAGATGCCAATCTTCTGAGAGATGGCTAATCTCCCATACCTGAGATCCACGCTAAAGAGGGGCCACAAGATCAGCCGTTCCCTTGATTTCTTATTATTTCACCTTTCTAAAATGCAAAGAAAAAATACAGCCATGCAATTTGTGTGGTTATCTAAGCCGAACAGATCTCTTATTCTTTCTTATTAATGCCAACCTGAGGCTAGCACAGCTGCCAGCTGACTGACAGACATGCCCTCCAAGGAGGACAAAGCAGGAAGAAAGGAAGAGACAACCCTTTTGCTAAAGAAGGCAGCCAACTGAATGCTCAGAGGAGGCATGTTAACCTCCAGCAAGAGGCGCCGGGGACTAGGAATTGCCCGGGAAGGCCATGAGTGGCGAAGCCACATGTCAGACAGTGAGGAAGCCGGAGCCAAGATCCCAAAGGGCATCACCTTCAAGAAAAGCCAACCAAATAAAAAACCAAGTTCCTGATTAAGTGGGTGAACAAAGAGGTGATTAATAAGAGTTCCCATCGCAAGCGTCAAGGAAGTTGGTGGAACTGAAGTAGAAGAATGTGCATGGCGGATACTGAGACCCCTGTTGTCTTGAAGCAGAAAGCAGCCCCTTCTTCCTAGAGGACCGTGGGGGAGTATGCCTCATCTCAATTAGCTGGCCTCGCCCACAAACTGCCAAGGTGAGGACCCAGGTGTGTCCAGGAAGTTGAAGAGTTGCTAGTTTTGTCCATCCCACCAGACGAGGAGGGCTGGTAAAGAGGCCATATGGCAACCTTTTTAGCTCAAAATAAAGTCTTGTTATAACTTACTGTGGGTCTAAATCTCTGATCATAGGTATCTACAGAAAAGAAAACCTCAGGAGTCCCGATCTCATGGGACTACTAGGTAGACATCAGACTCTAAGAAATAAAATCTGTTTTGAGCTTAATCTTTCTGAGCTCTGCCAGAAGTCAACAGGAAGTATTCATTTGCTGTACGGTCTCTGCCAGATGAAGAAGACAGAGGGAAAACTCGTAATAATCTCAAACTGTGTCCTGAATCCAATCTCATCCTGCAAAGCCACATCTCACCATCCAGGAAAACCTTTACTCCACATGGGAGAGTCTGGAAACCTGTAGAATTTCCTAAAGAAAACAACATTTTGGTTGATGGCAACATTCTGAGCTGCGAAATAAGACGCTGCTAGTATTACTGAATTACAGTCTCATGACTGCAAAAAATTTTCTTCCAACTACTGTGAGATAAGTATCATCTCCATTAAAAAAAATCACAACCTCACTCTTCTACTCATTTATTAAAGATCTATTATCCTGGCGAAATCCCACCTTAATTTTTTGAGACTATATCATATATGAGACCATGGTCATATTATTTTAAGGGATACAATGAGTCACATGGCTTGAGTTTTTTGCCTTCAAGGTGCTTATAATGTATTTGGAGATACTAGACAAGTATTGAAAACACATAAATAGAAGTGAAAGGCAGTGTATAGTTAGTGCCAAGACGAACTCCTCAGCATATGGGACCTCAGAGAAACCTGTACCCTGAAGAGAAAATCAACCCTTAAAGATTCCAAAGGGCTGCAAAGCACTTCCTGCACATCCCACCCTCTGAGCAAATGGCTTGCTTTTCAATTACGCTCAAGCCCACTTCTACACACATTGCAAAATGATTAACTGACTGTCACCAGGGCCCACTTATTATGCAGCACAAACCATTGCTGCATTTGATAAAGTTCAGTCTGGTTGCCTAGCTCAGCAGAGGTGATCTGAGATTGAAGAAACAAGGGGAGGAAGTAGGGTCTCAGCTATTGACCCTAATTCTGGAACAGAAGGAAGAGGTTGATAAGACAGATGCTTTATGTCAAGAGCAACCAGAGACTGTGGTCTGCGATGCACTCATCAGTCTGTTCACTCATCCATTCAACCTTTACTGAGGGCCCTCTCTGTAATAAGACATCACTAGAGAGATGTTCGGGGAGATACAGTGATGAATACGATGCACAGTGGGAAGACGGGGCGACTGCTGTAACAGAGGACACGAAAATGGGACGAGCACATCCAGAGGAGGGGTTTGGCTCCTTGCGGAGGTCAGATGAGGTTTCCTGGAGGACGTGGCCTTTGGGCTCTCTGCCTTGAAGGATGAGGAGGTTGTGAATGCAATACAGTCTGGAAGGGAGGGGGAAGGACAGCAGGCTTCCCATGAGGAGGGGAGCAGGTGAGCAAAGGCAGGCCTGGGCAGGGCAGGTACCTGCCCCTCAGACAGAAGTGCGTCTGCTATGCACACACAAACATCGCCATCGGCAGATCTACAGAAGCCAGGTCCATTAAATTAACTACCGAGTTAAAGTAATTAAGACAGGGGACTCCACTTCAGTAGGGCAGTAGATCTTTGTTACCAAGTAGGCAGCTACTCACAGAAGACACTGATTGCAAGGTCACTAAATCTTCACAGATATGTTTTTAATCATATGTTATTTAATATCGATAGAGCGATGACATTTTCCAGGATAAATGGGCATCTTTACCTAAGCAGGTAAATTACTTCCTACTGACAAGCAGAGATTGTTTCCTACAGCACATTTCCGTCTCAGCCTAAACAGTTCCTTCATGAATGTAGATTCCTTCACTTCTCCCGGAAGCCAGAGTGAGGGATAAGCAGACTTCTCATATGGCAATTCCGTTTGATGACCAGCTTGATTTTTTTCCCCCAATTTTGACTGTATCATGTTTCACTGCAGAAAATTTCTGGAAACATCTACAAAGCCAATACTGCAGAGCTTTCAAACCTCATACTCAAAAACGACTTGGGTACAGAAAAGCCAAATGTAAGAAATGCAGCATATTAATGATAAGCTGCATACCTTACAAAGAGTGTCAGTCCAGCAATCGCTAGATTAGCCCTACGATACCTTAAGAAAGGCAAGAACTGACACCCATAATCAGAGTTCTTTGTGCAATTACATTGAGATAATCATGGTCCGGACCCACGTATGTTTGTATAAGATGATTGGGTTTCCCACACTAAAAGGTCTTTTATTACCAGCAGTCAACACCGTAATAGCAGTCCTAAATGTGAAGAAAAGACACTCAAACTAATCCAGGTTTCTGACGTAATTTCACTGTGTAGGCAGGGCTCCCTGAGAGACACTGCAGGCTTCAGCCAATGGCAGGAGAGGCAGACGCGTCCACAACGGGTCTCAGAGGAAGGAGGGAATGGCTGCCCGGTGGAGATAGGCAGTTGGGAGGAATTAGGGGACGACGGCGCCTAGAGAATAACCCTGAATAATAACCCTAAATCTAAGAGAACTCGGTGAGAAAGGGGGAGGCAGAGGGTGGACAGGGGAAAGAAAAGCAAGACAAATAGTGTCTTGTGGTTCTCTGCCCCTATGACTATTTTATTTCAGGATTAACACTCTGGTTCATGGCTGATATGATGCCTTTCCTTGGTGGAACTCTGATCAGTTTACACCTTCCTTCCCTTCCTTGTCCTCCCATCCTCCAGAATAACAAGGAGAGAAGACAGTCTTAACTCCCACTCTACAGATGTAGTGACTTAAATACAGACAGCTTATGAATCCTATAAAATGTGTGAGGTGCGATGATAGAATAATGATTTTCAAATAAAGTCTTCTCAGAAGACAAACATGAGTACTGTTTTTCAAAGCAGTCACTTTGAGAGCATTTGTACTGATTGCCAGGGTGACATGACCACGGTTCTGGGCATGTATAGTGTATCTCTGAGTATTGCCACTTTATTTTTAAAATCAGAAATCTAGCCTCGAGCCCTTGCAGTGATTTTGGTCCTGACCCAAACAGATAGCATGCAGGTTGATCATTTAGCTCATTCATCAGACTTGAATTTCCATGGCATTTGTTTGATTCGCAAAAGTGGTCCCACTCTGAGGGAAATCTGCTTCGTCACCGCAGAGCACATGCAAACAATGGGCCGAGGGCCGTGCATGAAATTCCAAGAGAGGAGTTTTCTGAGCGTGACACGGTGAGGAGGAAGCACCCGGCCTCCCAGAGGGTCGCTCTTTAATGGCCCAGAGCTGGTTTGCTTGCACCAGTTGGGATGCTTATTTCTTTATAAATATCACTTATGTGACCCAACAGTGAAGTTACTTAAGTTGAGGCTCACTGCCTGCCTCAGCTGAAGTGGGTGCTCACATCAGATGGGGAAAGGAGGATACAGAACAGGGAGGGAGAGTAGAAAAAACGGAGGAAGAAGAAATAGGGAAACGGCGAGCAGGAAAGGAGGGTAAAGGAGAAGGGCCTTGGCATCCACGTGCCTCCTTGCCACCCTCACCTCTTTGCCACTTATTCTGCCCTCCGTCATCCAACAAATATTTGTTGTGTCTACAATGCCCAGGTGTCCTAGAGGATTGGGGCACATCCCTGAAGAACCCAGACAAGGATCCTCGTCCTCATATAGTCTAGGCTAAAAGGTGCAGGCGAGCAATAATAACATAACAGTCAATTATGCAGCTTCTTAGATGGTGTCAGTGCTGCCAAAAATTTTCACACAGAGGAATATATCAGGGACCACATGGTTGTCAGGGTTGGCTTTTTCGAGAAGGTGACAATTAGGCAAGGATCTGAGGCAGGTGAGGGCGCTACCCTGCAAGTAGCTAAGGAAAAATATTCCAGGACGCTCACAGAAAATGCCCTGAGGCCAGAGAAGAGCAAGGCAGTCGGTGTGGCTGCAACAGTGAAGAGGGGGGAACAGCGAAGGGAGTCAAAGAGGGCTTGGTGATGGCCAAGGTGGTGACAGAAGTGGTGGAGTGCGTGTGGGGACAGGAGGAGGTGCGTGCGTGGCGGGGGTGCGTGCATGGCAGGGATGCGTGCGTGGCGGGGGGTGCGTGCGTGGTGGGCGGTGCGTGCGTGGCGGGGATGCGTGCGTGGTGGGGGGTGCGTGCGTGGCGGGGTTGCGTGCGTGGCAGGGATGCGTGCGTGGCGGGGGGTGCGTGCGTGGTGGGCGGTGCGTGCGTGGCGGGGGTGCGTGCGTGGCTATTCAGATTTCAGATGATGCAGAGCCCGGTAGGACCTGGGCGTTAAGTCTGAGTAGAACATGGAGCGTAGCAGCATCGCCAGCAGGGGAGTGACGGGACCTGCTTCCTCCTGTAAAGGGCTCTGGTTTGAGAACAGACTGCAGGAACCAGGTTAGGAGCAGGGAGCCAGTGAGGAAGTGTCTGCGGTAACTGTGCGGGCAGGTGACGGTGCAGGCGGGCGTGGTGGCTGGCCCTGCCCTCTGACCTGTACTCAACGCCGCATATACACACTGGTGCTCCCGTTCTCCCCTAAAATACCCGTCCCTCATCTTTCCACTCAGGTGTCGGTCTCTCCAAGGTTGCGTCTACTTGGATGTCGAGCAGGAATTCCAGAAGTTGTTCCCCGACGTACCGCAGCCAAGTTTCAGAAGGAGCTCTGCTGTGTGTTGGTTTCTGCCCTGGCACTTTCTATTGAGAGTTCTGGCCATCAAAGGCTGTCCCAGCCAGCTGCTGGCCCAAATTAGATACACCCGCAGTCACTTATGCTTGCCTGATCTGTTTCCCCTGCTCAGATACTCGGCTTCTCCCCCAAACCACACTCCCTTTCTGCTTCAGCGAGAGAGGGGCGTGGGCAGGTGCCAGGAACACCGGAGTTAAGAGAAATTGGGACTTCACACTCTCTCAGCAAGTAAGCTATCGACTGTCCAGTGTGGTCTGCTGGTGTATAGAAAATTTGAAAGGTCATCTCCTTCCCCAATGTTAGGTACACTATTATGCATATATTGTGTACAACGACTTCCAAGGGCTATACTATCCTTTATTTCACATGATTTTTGTAATGTCCCTGTGAAGTAACTTGTACAGATGGAACTGTCATGGGTTTTTATATTTTCCCCAACTTATAAAGAAGAAACTGGGGATAAAACGGATGAAATAAACTGTCTCAGACCACCCAGCTGACAAGTGATGGAGTCAGGACACAGTTCTGAGACGTTTTACTCCTGCTGCACGATGCTCCAGGATCTAAGTCAGCTCTGGTGACAAGAGAAAACAGGTTTTCAAAATGTCTGTCCCAGCTGAAGGTTTAAGAATACCTTACCTAGCTTCCAACCTCTAAATCTTACTACCCCTTTGTTCTCAAGAGGAGAGGACACCAGTCAACAAACACAAGGTTTTCAACTGGACAGCTCCGTGTACAAGAGTGAAATCAGAACGCTCCCAAACACCACACACAAAAATAAACTCAAAATGGATTCAAGACCTAAATGTAAGGCCAGACACTATCAAACTCTTAGAGGAAAACATAGGCAGAACACTGTATGACATAAATCACAGCAAGATCCTTTTTGACCCACCTCCTAGAGAAATGGAAATAAAATAAAAAATGAACACAGGGGACCTAATGAAACTTAAAAGCTTTTGCACAGCAAAGGAAACCATAAACAAGACAAAAAGACAACCCTCAGAATGGGAGAAAATATTTGCAAATGAAGCAACTGACAAAGGATTAATCTCCAAAATTTCCAAGCAGCTCGAGCAGTGCAATATCAAAAAAACAAACAACCCAATCCAAAAATGGGCAGAAGACCTAAATAGACATTTCTCCAAAGAAGATATACGGATTGCCACCAAATACATGAAAGAATGCTCAACATCACTAATCATGAGAGAAAAATGCAAATCAAAACTACAATGAGGTATCTCCTCACACAAGTCAGAATGGCCATCATCAAAAAATCTACAAACAATAAATGCTGGAGAGGGTGTGGAGAAAAGGGAACCCTCTTACACTGCTGGTGGGAATGTAAACTGATACAGCCACTATGGAGACCAGAATGGAGGTTCCTTAAAAAACTAAAAATAGAACTACCATACGACCCAGCAATCCCACTACTGTGTATATACCCTGAGAAAACCATAATTCAAAAAGAGTCATGTACCAAAATGTTCGTTGCAGCTCTATAGCCAGGACATGGAAGCAACCTAAGTGTCCATCAACAGATGAATGGATAAAGAAGATGTGGCACATATACACAATGGAATATTACTCAGCCATAAACAAAAATGAAATTGAGTTATTTGTAGTGAAGTGGATGGACCTAGAGTCTGTCATACAGAGTGAAGTAAGTCAGAAAGAGAAAAACAAATACCGTATGCTAACACATAAATATGGAATCTAAAAAAAAAAAAGGTCATGAAGAACCTAGGGGCAAGATGGGAATAAAGATGCAGTCTTACTAGAGAATGGACTTGAGGACACAGGGAGGGGGAAGGGTAAACTGGGACAAAGTGAGAGAGTGGCATGGATGTATATACACTACCAAATGTAAATTAGATAGCTAGTGGGAAGCAGCCACATAGCACAGGGAGATCAGCTCGGTGCTTTGTGACCACCTAGAGGGCTGGGATAGGGAGGGTGGGAGGGAGACGCAGGAGGGAAGAGATATGGGGATATAGGTATATGTATAACTGATTCACTTTGTTATAAAGCAGAAACTAACACGCCACTGTAAAGCAATTATATTCCAATACATATGTTAAAAAAAACAAAAACAAACAAACAAAAATAACAGAAGGTTTATTTCTGGTCAGGATTAACTAAGTGGCAAAGAGTCAAGTTAGCTCCCCAGAAACCGGCACCACCGTTTCCATTAGGAACTTACTGAGTTCCTTTCTGGGTGCTGTCACACACGACAAGGGTTACACGAGCCTCAACCACCTCCAGGAGCAAATGTTTGGACCACATCTTTGAGCAAGCCTGTCTTCATGTCTGTCTTTACCACTGATTCTTTCCTGAAAGTCACTGGTCAGGAGAAAATGATTTCACCATTTACTGTAAGGAACAGTGGGAAGGTGTTCAAGTCTGCCTTCCTGTTCTCAAGTCCATAGTTATCCTTTCTGCCACCAGGTTCACTCAAAAAGGAAAAACAAAATACGGGAAAGAAATCTTCATTTCTTCTTCCAAAAAAAAAGAGAAGATTGAATTTGAAAAATCATTTAAGATTTGTCTTACGTGAAAGATAAGAGGAAAATGTTACCGAGGCAGGGGATAGAAAAAAATCGTACTGTTGTACAATGTGCTTCTAAGAACACATTTTAAAATATGGAATATTGAGCATCCAGAGTTTAGGAAAAAATGTAATAACTGGGAAGTAATGAGAATCTTCTCTTCTACTTTCTATTTGCAACTGCAGGTACTTGATCTTCTCCAAAACCACAGAGGGAATGTCTCTAAGTTACCCACACTAGTGAGGTGGTTTGTGGCGTCTAGATGTGACTCAGCGTAACTACCCTGCAGACATTACCTATCCATCCCCACTCCTTACTCAGGCCTGATTCTGTACTCTGGCATTAGTAGGAAGCCATTTTAACAGTGGACTTGCATATAGAACTACCCATGTGATACCACACTTGAAATTCTAGTGCTGCCCCAGCACAAACTCAGTACATCCAGAATGAGCTCTTGGCCTCTGGTCCCCACGTTCCCCACCCTTCAAATAACAGGCTTCTCCCAGGTCTCTTCCATCCACCCCGTCACCCAGGTCAAGGGCTCATCCTTGTTTCCTTCTCTCCCCCACCCCTGACTTCCCACACACCACCATATCCCATCTGTTCTCCTATCAACATGTTTTCAATTTGCTGTCACCGCCATTGTCCAAGCCACCACCCTCTGTCACCCTGACTGATGCCACCGCCTCCCAGGCGGTCTCTCTGCCCCCGTTTCACCTTCCAAATTCATCATCCACAGAATAGCCTGGGGAACCCCTCTTCACTGTAAGTCAGTTCCCATCACTGTCCTGGAATAAAGGTCTACCTGCCTACCGTGGTACCCAAGAGTCACTACTGCCTGTACCTCCCGCCTCCTCCCACCCCCTGACGCAGTTACCAGGCCCGTGCCACACATCCTCGCTCCTGCTCCGCGAGGTTCTCTTCCACCCTGGGGCCTGCGAGCTTGCTTCCCTCCTGCCCTCTGCATCCCTCAAAGCTCTGAACAACAGGCTTGTTCTTTCTTCAGTGTTGACTCAGACGTCACCTGTCCGCAGAAGCCTCCCCTTACTAACCTGTCCTAAAGTAGAGCCTTAACTACACCTCAGTTCCACTCTGTAACGTCACCCTGTTCCTTCCCTTTGGTGCGATAATCAGGATCTATAAACAGTTTGTGTATTTGTCTGCTTACTTATTCACTAGTGTCTACTCCATGAGGGCAGGGACTTTATCATTTTTACTTCTCTGACCCCAGGTCCTGGCTCTGTGACCAACATGTAGGATGTGTTCCTTACGTATTGCTAAATAAATGAATGGATCAAGACCCGAATAAAGAAATAAAAGATACTACTGGTTTTCCATAGACTTACGTAACTTCTGAATATAAGGTGCGTAATTGACGCCAAAGATTATCTGGCCTAAATCCTCATGCTTTAATAGATGAGAAAACTGAAGATCAAGGAAGAAAGTTCTAGGCTACATATATACTGGTGACCTCTGGCAGCTAATGACCCTCTCGATATTCTTCTCTTGTATTTTAACACTTACCCAGTGTTTCTAATTAAGTGGGCTCTTAATTAGAAAGTACTGTATACATAATACTAGCTAAATCTCACCTGATTAATAAACACGGTATCTGTTATTACAAATACTGGACTATTGAAAGGTCCTGTGGTCCCCTTCTCTTTTTTCTTTTCTTTCTTATAAACAGGAGTCCTTCAGAATATCCCAGCATCTCAGGTATCTGGTCCCCCCGAGGCTGTGCTGGGTTTCACAATTCCGTGTCCCCTCTGCCTCCCCCACCCATTATATCTTTACCGGGTTTTTATATAATACACTACCAACTTCTCAATATAAATTAGAGGATATTCACCAGGTAGGGCTACAATCAACTCATGGCTGATTCCCGAATGAACCAGTTTTCTAAGTAATTGGGGAAAAGCCATCATTTCTTCACATCTGTCCCTGGGGGCTGTTTGCAGTGAGGGCAGTTGAACATTCTTCTAATTGAACAGCAGAAACAAGCAGGGGGGGTTGCTGTCTTGTGTTGAACAGGCTCTGCACACATGCTTCACCCTTCCCTAGTGAAACCTGGTTATGTTTTCACCAGATTCTGCATTTTCATTGCAAAGGGCTTCATCATTTCCACATAGTTCCCCACTGCTCACAGACAGGCAGGATCAATAAAGATATAATCCTACAGACAGCAGCGAACACAAAAGTTCCTGATGAATTCCAATCCCGAAAGCCAGAGTCCAAACACGCTGTGACCGGCTGGGAACTGGCTGTAAGCTATCGTCAGGCCCCGCCATCTAAAATCTCCCCACGGACACAAGAGACGGGGAAGCTGTACAGGAGCGTGGTTCCATCCTGCCAGGCGGCACGTGCAGACATGACTGCTGCCTTTTCCAGAGCCGTTCGACGCCAGGAAAGAGGAGGAAGGAAGCAGGGAATCGACGTGCATCACAAATATTCTGGTGACGCTTGGAGTGACCACTGCCCTTAATTGCTGTTGCTTTCCTCTTTAGTTATTTCCGTAACAACTTTGTTGAGATATAATCCACATAACATATTCATCCGTTTCAAGCGTATGAGTCAGTGGACTTCAGCAGATTCACAGAGCTGTCCAATCATCATCCCAATCCATTTTAGAGCACGTCATCACCCCCCTCCAAAAGAGATCCTGTACCCTTTAGCAGTCGTCCTCCAATCTCCACAAACTCCCTTCCCCCAGCCCTACATAATCACTAATCCACTTTTCTTTCTCTACAGGTAATGCCTATCCTGGACATTTCATATAAATGAAATCATACAATATGCCGTCTTTTACAACCGGCTTCTTTCTTTCAGCGCCGTGTTTTCAGGGTTCGTCTGTGTTGTAAGCGTGTATCAGCACTTCATTTCTTTTTGTCTCTGAATACCACTCCATTGGATGGATTCACCACATTTTATTTATCCATGCATCCATTTATGTATGTATCCATTCATCAGGTGTACGTTTGGGTAGTTTACACATTTCAGCTATTAGGGGTAATAATGCTGCTGTAAACACTGTTGTGTAAGTGTGTGTGTGGACACATGTTTTTATTTCTCTTAAGAATATGCATAGGAGTGGAACTGCTGAGTCATGTGATAACTGTGTTTAAACTTCTGAGGAACTGCCAGACTTTTGTTTTGAAAGCAGTCGCACCATTTTACTTTCTCATTTAGTTGAGGATTCCAATTTCTCTACTTCCTCGCCAACAGTGGTCATTATGTCTCTTTTCTGTTACAGTGCCATCCTAGTGGGTATGAAGTGATATCTCATTATGGTTTTGGTTTGCACTTCCTTAATGATCAGTAATGTTGAGCATCTTTTCCTGTGCTTATTGACCATTTATTTGTATATCTTCTTTGGAGAAATGTCTATTCAGATTCTTTGGTCATTTAAAAATTGGATTATGTGTCTTGACATTAAGAGTTATAAGAATTCTTTCCCTGAGCTTTCTTGCCAATGATTTTGGATGGCAATTTAGAAAGTTAAATGTATATTTCAAAACATTAAAAATCATTGGAACAAAATAAGTTCTACTTTCTACGAGAAAATGAAAGCACCTATTTATAACTCTTCTCATCTCCTACAGTCTCACAGATTCCTACCGGCCCATATGTGCATCACACACTGAATCCTCCGCAGGGTCATTTGTCATATCAGTAAGTGGGCAAGGCTTTGGGTGAATGGTCCATTTGTTTAACTCCACTAATCCAAAGAATAGAAAATATTAGAACCATACAGAACCATCTGAATTGTCCACTAATTAGTCCTGAGGCAAATTTGAAGTCATATCCACTTGAGGTAGGTACAGTACAAAAGAGCAATCAACATCACCGCCTGTAGCGAGCGCTCACTGAAGGTTGGTCGACGGAATACAATGCACATAAGGCCTTTGTGGAGCGTTGGGTTTTAAGGGCTTGGCTTTGCTTATTCAGAAAAGAAGATGAAGGGAAAGACTTAATTCCTTCTTGGCCAAAGAGCTGTCGATCATCTGAAGCCGAAGCCAATAACCCTAATGTCTTGATGGCCCTGATGCTCTTCCAAATTGGGACGGGGAGGGAAGCTCATTTGCAGACTGAGAACCCTATCTGCAAATGGGTCCATTTCCCAGGGCGGGTCATAATATATACATGAGATGGTTTTTATCTAGTTCTGGGAAGATAAACAGATCTGAGTTGTTTGTGATTATGAGACCAACTGCTTACTCATAGACCTAGAAGGATGTTTAAAGCCATTCAGGCAGCAATTCCATTGCCCTTGCCTTTAGCAGGAACTCTCTGAAGATGAACTCACTCCTTGCATTTCTTTTGTTTCTGCTCCCTGCTGCCTGCTCTGTGGTCCTTTCTTGGTTATATTCAATTATAAATATTAAAAAGGGACAAGTCTTCAGTTCATGCAACATGTTCGTTGTTTAATTGCAGGCAAGTTATTTAACCTCTCCGAGCCTGCTTCCTCTTGTATGGATCTGAGATGCTAATGATAACATGCTGTCCCCCTCCCCCCAGGGCTGTTGTGAATCTCAATGCAGATAGATGATAGACAAAGTTCCTTTCAAAGTGCAAAACTCGAAACAAATATTAGTTGTGGCTGTTCTAACTGCTGGGTGGCCTCAGATCAACAGATTAGTTGATTCTGCTTTTTATTTTTTTTTCCTTCATAGCTCTTGATAAAATGACATTTGGAAAGAATTTTAAACAAATAACTAAAATAAAAGTTGGAGATAAACTGCATTTTTTTTGTCCTGATTTCTTTACTGTTAGCACAGAACATAAGAAAATTTGAGGGAGCATGACTCTATGGATACACAGCTATTGCTTAACCTGACCCAAAAGAATGGAGGGAAATGTTCTTGCTGATGGTGGTCCTTGAGGAGGCCGCAAGATAAAGGGCCTACCTCAGCATCCTCTAGGAGGCACATGGTAGAACCTGTCTCTTTCCAACTTCCAGTGGGTGGAACCAGGAATTCTGAACCTGTTGTTTCCAGGCTGGACTCCTTCCTCTCCTCACCATTGTAAACGGAATAAAAAAAGGGCAGCTCCTGAATGGGCTGGGGTTCCCTGTTAGCTGGCCAAGAGAAGAAAGCCAAGAGGGAAGTGAAATGTTCTGTCTTGCAGAAGTGATCTGGGCTTTGTTTAAGTCGCTAATGAAGAGACACTCTTAGACGATATCAAGCCAAACTGACCCAATTAAATCAAAGATAACTTGCAAAAAGCAGGAAGTAATTCCCAACTTGGAAACAAGCCAGAAAAGAGAGATTGCTTCCATTTATTCCACTAGAAATGCCACAGGAGTTGAATGACCACAAAGACCGTATTTTCCAGGAAATGAAAACCACTAATGGGAATTATTTTGGTAATTCAAACACTTTCTTCCATGATAAACACCTGCTCCGTTTGGAAACAGACTTAATGATGATGGTTATCCGTTTATATTTGTATACTGCTGACCTCACTGACAGCACTCAATAAATAATAAATAATGATAATAATAATCCTGATCCAAAGTCTTCAGGAGGAAGACATGAGACCCATAGGTTTACTGTTGGCATATCCTGTAAAAGCGATCTGGCTCTTTAAATAGAAGAAGTGCCTTGAGGTAAGATAATCTGTTGATGTATGGTTCAAAGAAAATGTAATTTTAAGAATTACCATAATAACAACAATAATCAACGTTCGGTATGGCCCATAACAAAAAAAAAAAGAAAGAAGGAAAAATAAAACAATACCCAGAATAATGAAAGTTATTACTCCAGGAAAAGAGGAAGATTTCGTGAGCACTTTTAAACTACTAGATTCAGAAACGAGATTTGTCCCGGGTACAAATGTCTACTTCTGTTTGCTCCTTGGGGAGGTGCGTGCGCCGCCCAGCTCAGTGAGGAGAGGAGGAGCTAAGACACCTCCATCCAGCTCTCTTGGTCCATCCACGCCTAACACCTTCCGCCAGTTGAAGCTCATGCCCAGTTATCAATAGTGACCACCCTGGATTTACTTCCAGCCACATCCTCCCAGAATGACGAGATTATAATGAGTTAGAACCTTCTGACTCCTCCACATCAATCCAGCCTTTGTTTTGCCTCCTCAAGTAGGTTCAGAAAACACAAAATGTCCTCTCTCAAGATCCTTCAGTGATTACCTATTCCCTGCTACGGAATATAATTCAAAACCTGTACCGATGTCCTGCCCCCCGCCTTAGCTTGCCAGCTTCACATCCCAGTGCATTTTCTCACGGAATCTTCTGCCACTGACTCACTCGTAACAAGCCCACACTCCACAGCTCACCTGTGTCTGTGGCTTGGCTCAGGCTGATTCCCGTGGGGAATTGACTTCACTACCTGCTGACACAGATGTGTCTTTAAGGTGAAGTTCAAATGCCAGCTCCTTCATGAAGCCTTTCATTGTTCCTTTATGAAGCCTTTCATTGTTCCTTTATTTAGTGTTGCTTCCTGACTCCTTTGTATCCCAGTGGAATCATAATTGTAGCATTTTTATAACATGTTTTAGTTTTCTTTTGTATAAAATTAAATGTATACACAGTTCTCCCCTAGAAGTTTGTAAGACTCCAGAGTGCATGTGTTTTTGCATGTAGTAGGTGCTTCGTACAGACTTACTGGATTCCATGGCTACAGAGAGGACACCCATAAGGAAAAATGCTAGTATCTTGAAATTTTATGATGACGCCTTTTAGAAAAATCCTGAGCATGTTATTATTTAGTTTCATCCTGTTAATCAACAATCACTTCTCAACTATGTAAAAGTCTCCTCGTGAATTGTTCATGGCACGTAGTAGGTGATCAGTAAATGCTCCTTTGCAAGGCCGTCACTAAAGTGGGGTGAGCGCCCCTGAGCAAAGATGCTGGTGTCCTCAACACATACCATCCGGGCCCTCTGCAAAATCTGTCCGTCCCCACTCACCGCCCCCTCACCTGGACAAACTTTTCTGTAATACATTGAAGTTCTTCTGGATTCTATTTCCAGCACTCATTATGGTACCCAATCAAGTGCCACTGACAAAATCAATGGTTATGTTCTGTTACCAATTACACAGTTAACAAAACATCTCCAACGTATCCGTATGGGATTAAATTAGTATGGGAAGAAGAAGTATAGGATTAAAAGTTTTCACGAAAATGGTCTTTACCTCCAGAAGGATGACATCTTCTACCATCTATTAAAATTGCCTACTCATGCGTCTTTATCTTCCCTTTAGATTACAAACTCTATGAGGACAGGGGCTGCATCTGTTGTCTGCATCGTCATATTTTTCAGCACCAAGCAGAGTCTTGATACACAGTATACGCTCAAGAGATATGTTACATGAATGAAGTATATTGTCAGATTAAATTAGCAATGGTCCCCCTAGGGGGGTGGTACAATTACAGGCCAAAATACTTCTTTTATCTCCCTAAGTTGAAGCAATCCCAAAGACTTCCTTGAGCTTGAGTGATCAGACCATATAACTTTAAGGCAGTGATTTGTGACTTTAAATTTATTTGCTAGAAACTTTAGTTTTCAAATATTCATGGGCTGCTCTGATCAGTGTACACCCGTGTCTTAGCAAATTGAAGAAAGAACTAAATAGGATCAGGGAGAATCATCGCGTGGGGAACAAGGGCATTTGACCAATTCTTCCCAGTGACTCTGGGGTTTACTGCACCCTGTGCGGAACTTCCTGAATTCCCCAAGTCGATTCCGCCCCTGAGCCTCACAGGGTGTGAGTCATGGATTGCTTAACCACCTCATGGTTTTAACAGCAGCCATTCGGGCAACTTCTCACCCTGACTCCTTATCTCTCCTCCGTGGGGACTCCAATGACCGCGCTTCCACCCTCTACCCGACAGTTCTTCCAGAGGCTCCTGGAAATACTCTCGCACGCTGATCTTTGCAAAGATGGCAAGGCAGAATCTAATCCTTGGTGAAGGCTATTTTCCAACTTTCTTGCCAAGCAGACTGTTTCTTGAGCCAGAGGGGAGAGCAGGGTAACCGAAGCACCAACTCTGAAAAGCCCCCATTGCCTGGAACCAGACTTTCAGGTAAAAATACTTTGCCCCTTAGCAGCGCTGCTCACTGAAAGATTTACTGACAGTCAAGTATCACCTCCTCCCGTTCATGCAAAGCCCAGAATAGAGTAATGGAAGAAGGGGGCGATGTTGGCGAGGAGAGTGAGGAACAATGGGATCCCTTCCAGGGCTGCAGCAAATAAAAGAAAAACAAGTTTGTGAGCCAAGACGCATGGTCACTTGCCCAGTTACAAAGGTGGCGGGTGGGGGGGGGGGGCTCATAACTGAGGAGCTTCTGAAATACTAAAGGACTATTTATTTACATGCCCGAGGCCTAAGGACCTGTAACTGCAGTGACCCCGAAGGCTTCCTGGAAGCAGGCATGATTCTGTGTGCAATGTGACGTTCCTCAGAGACGTGGCATCCCGCCCCTTCCGATCAAGACAGGCTGCAGGGACCACACAGCCAAGGAAGCCAGGCAACTGGTGACGACTTGCCTTGAGTGTGTCATCTTGATGCAAATCAGAAGCTACCAGAAACGCGCTGTCTTACATTAAATTGAGTTCAGTTCTTCCCACAGTGGAAGTTGGAGTCCACCATCTACACAATACTTTACACTCATTACAAACAAGGTAGCATTTTGGCAGAAGGACATCCCCCCCCGGAGGACCTTTTCCCTTACAAGCCTCCTAAGTGAAGCCAGCGGGGTATAAGGGATCCTTGGAATCTTGTTCCATGAGAGCTGAAAGGGTTCAGAGGTGTAAAAAAACTATAACTTCTACAGTGATGGTATATTGGTCCTTTATCCAGGAAAGGATCAGCTCTTTGGTAAAAGGTCATTAGACTTTCGCCTGTTCACTGACATTTCAGAGCTCTGTGCCCCATTCGGCGCCTGGTACATGCCTAACAAACGTGACACTGGGATAGGAGAGGCACCGTTAATACCAAGCCCACTAGTGCGGACTCACCTCCACACCCTGCTGCTTCTTGGGAGTGGCTCCAGTCTGGAAGTGCCGAGAAAATAAGCCATTTGCTGCAATTAGACGAGGACACCTAGCCGCAGGAGTGAGCCGGTCTGTAGGTGGGTAGTGGGGCTCTTCTGTCTGTTAGGCTGACGCACGGCGCTCACGGCAATGGATTCCGGGTCAGTAACCACACAGCTGCAGTGGGTACTGACCTAGCAAGAGCTTGAGGTCTACTCTTTCACAAGCCCCTGTGTGAGCTGACATTACTGATCCCTGGCTTAAGTGGGGCAGGCATGATGTGTGTGGGATGCCTCACAAAGCAGCTCTCGGTCACAGGCAGGTGAGAAAGGAGAACAGGAATCTTTTGCGGGAAGCCAAGGCCTCAGCACAGCCTACAGAGGCGCGCGCGCCAGACCCCGAAGGGATTTCCTCCTGCAGGCTTCGTGGCACAGCTGCAGGGCCTACACCAAAACACCCTTTTCACCACCCCCCCACGCCACACGCCAGCTGCTCCTTCCCCTCCCGAGAAGGGAGCCACACTTTTTATACCAGTAGGAAAATGAAGGAAATTGGCATTTTTCAACTTTCCTGGAACAAACGAAAAATCACTTGAGTCTCTTTCCAGAATGAGTTCAAAAGATTTCTGTCTCATCCAATAATCTGTATATTGATGGGAATGATGAAACTGTTTAACCCCTATTCTCTTTCGATTGTTACAGATCAGATCCTTGGATAATGACTTAAAAACTCAGCAGGGAGGTGTGTTGTAAAAGCAATATGTGTGCAAAATCCTCAAGAGTTTTTATAGCATTCTCCCAAGCCCTGAGTTTAAGAAGTGAAATGACTGTTTAAAAGGTAAATCTGATCACAGATTTACTTTAGTTTACCTAGTAGGGGTATTACAGCTAAGTATGGGAGGACCTTAAAGATGGCAGAGGAGTGAGACGCGGAGATCACCCTACTCCCCACAGACACATCAGAAATACATCTACACGTGGAACAACTCCTCCAGAACACCTACTGAACGCTGGCAGCAGACCACAGACCTCCCAAAAGGCAACAAACTCCCCACGTATCTGGGGAGGGCAAAAGAAAAAAGCAAAAACAGAGACAAAAGAATAGGGACAGGACCTGCACCAGTGGGAGGGAGCCGTGAAGGAGGAAAGGTTCCCACACACCAGAAGCCCCTTCGCGGGCGGAGACTGCAGGTGGCCGACGGGGGGAGCTTCAGAGCCGCGGAGGAGAGCGCAGTAAGAGGGTGCGGAGGGCAAAGCGGAGAGATTCCCGCAGAGGATCGGTGCAGACCGGCACTCACCAGCCCGAGAGGCTTGTCTGCTCACCCGCCGGGGTGGGCAGGGGCTGGGAGCTGAGGCTCGGGCTTCAGAGGTCAGACCCCAGGGAGAGGACTGGGTTGGCGGCGTGAACACAGCCTGAAGGGGGCTAGTGCACCACAGCTAGCCGGGAGGGAGTCTGGGAAAAGTCTGGACCTGCTGAAGAGGCAAGAGACCATTATTTTGGGGTGCACGAGGAGAGGAGATTCAGAGCAGTGCCTAAACAAGCTCCAGAGATGGGCGCAAGCAGCAGCTATCAGCGCGGACCCCAGAGACGGGCATGAGACGCTAAGGCTGCTGCAGCCACCAAGAGGCCTGTGTGCGAGCACAGGTCACTCTCCACACCTCCCCTCCCGGGAGCCTGTGCAGCCTGCCACTGCCGGGGCCCCGGGATTCAGGGACAACTTCCCCGGGAGAACGCACGGTACGTCTCAGGCTGGTGCAACGTCACGCTGGCCTCTGCCACCGCAGGCTCGCCCCGCACTCTGTACTCCTCCCTCCCCCTGGCCTGAGTGAGCCAGAGCCCCCAAATCAGCTGCTTCTTTAACCCCATCCTGCCTGAGTGAAGAACAGACACCCTCAGGTGATCTACATGCAGAGGCGGGGCCAGATCCAAAGCTGAACGCCAGGAGCTGTGCGAACAAAGAAGAGAAAGGGAAATTTCTCTGTGCAGCCTCAGGAGCAGCAGATTAAATCTCCACAGTCACTTTGATGTACCTGCATCTGTGGAATACCTGCATACACAATAAATCATCTCAAAATTGAGGCGGGGGCCTTTGGGAGCAGCTGTAGACTTGGGGTTTGCCGTATGCGACTGACTAGTTTATGATTTTTATGTTTATTTTAGTATAGTTTTTAGCGCTTGTTATCAGTGGTAAATCTGTTTATTGGTTTGGTTGCTCTCTCTTTTTTTATTACTTCTTTTAAAATTTTAATATATTTTTTAATTTTTATTTTAATAACTTTATTTTATTCTTCCTTTCTTCCTTTTCCTCCCTTTTCTTCTAAGCCGTGTGGCTGACAGGGTCTTGCTGGTGCAGGTGGGTGGCAGGCCTGAGCCTCTGAGGTGGGAGAGCTGAGTTTAAGACATGGAACACCAGAGACGTCCCGGCCCCACGTAACATCAATCAGCGAAATCTCTCCCAGATATCTCCATCTCAACACTAAGACCCAGCTACACTCAACGACCAGGAAGCTCCAATTCTGGACACCCCATGCCAAACAACTAGCAAAACAGGAACACAACACCACCCATTAGCAGAGAGACTGCGTAAAATCATAATAAGGACACAGACACCCCAAGACACACCACCGGATGGAGCACTGCACACCAGAAAGACAAGATCCAGTCCAACCCATCAAAACACAGGCACCAGTCCCCTCCACCAGGAAGCATACCCAAGCCACTGAACCGACCTTACCCACTGGGGACAGACACCAAAAACAACAGGAACAGTGTACCTGCAGCCTGCGAAAAGGAGACCCCAAACACAGTAAGTTAAGCAAAATGAGAAGACAGAGAAATACACAGGAGATGAAGGAGAAAGGTAAAAACCCACCGGACTAAACAAATGAAGAGGAAATAGGCAGTCTACCTGAAAAAGAATTCAGAGTAATGATAGGAAAGATGATCCAAAATCTTGGAAATAGAACAGAGAAAATAAAAGAAATGTTTAACAAGGACCTAGAAGAAGTAAAGAGCAAACAAACAATGATGGACAACACAATAAATGAAATAAAAATTCTCTAGAAGGAATCAATAGCAGAATAACTGAGGCAGAAGAACGGATAAGTGAGCTGGAAGATAAAATAGTGGAAATAACTACTGCAGAGCAGAATAAAGAAAAAAGAATGAAAAGAATTGAGGACAGTCTCAGAGACTTCTGAGACAACATTAAATGCACCAACATTCGAATTATAGGGGCCCCAGAAGAAGAAGAGGAAAAGAAAGGGACTGAGAAAATATTTGAAGAGATTAGAGTTGAAAGCTTCCCTAATAAGGGAAAAGAAATAGTCAGTCAAGTCCAGGAAGAGCAGAGAGTCCCATTCAGGATAAATTCAAGGAGAAACACACAAAGACACATATTAATCAAACTATCAAAAATTAAATACAGGGCTTCCCTGGTGGCGCAGTGGTTGAGAATCCGCCTGCCGATGCAGGAGACACGGGTTCGTGCCCTGGTCCGGGAAGATCCCACATGCCGCGGAGCAACTGAGCCCGTGAGCCATGGCCGCTGGGCCTGCGCGTCCGGAGCCTGTGCTCCACAACGGGAGAGGCCACAACAGTGAGAGGCCCGCATACCGCAAAAAAAAAAAAAAAAAAAAAAAAAAAAAAAAAAAAAAAAAAAAAAAAATTAAATACAAAGAAAAAAATATTAAAAGCAGCAAGGGAAAAGCAACAAATAACATACAAGGGAATCCCCATAAGGTTAACAACTGATCCTTCAGCAGAAACTCTGCAAGCCAGAAGGGAGTGGCAGGACATACTTAAAGGGATGCAAGCGAAAAACCTACAACCAAGATTACTCTACCCAGCAAGGACCTCCTTCAGATTTGATGGAGAAATTAAAACCTTTACATGCAAGCAAAAGCTAAGAGAATTCAGCACCACCAAACAACCTTTACAACAAATGCTAAAGGAACTTCTCTAGGCAAAAAACACAGGAGAAGGAAAAGACCTACAATAACAAACCCAAAACAATTAAGATAATGGAAATAGGAACATACATAACGATAATTACTTTAAATGTAAATGGATTAAAGGCTCCAACGAAAAGACATAGACTGGCTGAATGGATACAAAAACTAGACCCATATATATGCTGTCTACGAGAGACCTACTTCAGACCTAGAGACATACAGACTGAAAGTGAGGGGATGGAAAAAGATATTCCATGCAAATGGAAATCAAAAGAAAGCTGGAGTAGCAATTCTCAAATTAGACAAAATAGACTTTAAAATAAAGATTATTACAAGAGACAAAGAAGGACACTACATAATGATCAGTACAAGAAGAAGATATAACAATTGTATATATTTATGCACCCAACATAGAAGCACCTCAATACATAAAGCAAATACTAACAGCCATAAAAAAGGAAATCGACAGTAACACAATCATAGTAGGGGACTTTGACACCGCCCTTTCACCAATGGACAGATCCTCCAAAATGAAAATAAATAAGGAAACACAAGCTTTAAATGATACATTAAACAAGGGGGACTTAACTGATATTTATAGGACATTCCATCCAAAAACAACAGAATACACTTTCTTCTCAAGTGCTCATGGAACATTCTCCAGGATAGACCATATCTTGGGTCACAAATCAAGCCTTGGTAAATGTAAGAAAACTGAAGTCATATCAGGTATCTTCTCTGACCACAACACTATGAGACGACTAGATATCAACTACAGAAAAACTCTGTAAAAAATACAAACACATGGAGGCTAAACAATACACTACTAAATAACCAAGAGATCACTGAAGAAATCAAAGAGGAAATCAAAAAATACCTAGAAACAAATGACAATGAAAACACGATGACCCAAAACCTATGGGATTCAGCAAAAGCAGTTCTCACAGGGAAGCTTATAGCAATACATTCCTACCTCAAGAAACAAGAAATATCTCAAATAAACAACTTAACCTTACACCTAAAGCAATTAGAGAAAGAAGAACAAAAAAACCCCCAAAGTTAGCAGAAGGAAAGAAATCATAAAGATCAGAACAGAAATAAATGAAAAGGAAATGAAGGAAACAATAGCAAAGATCAATAAAACGAAAAGGTGGTTCTTTGAGAAGATAAACAAAATTGATAAACCATTACCCCAACTCATCAAGAAAAGGGAGAAGTCTCAAATCAACAGAATTAGAAATGAAAAAGGAGAAGTAACACATGACACTGCAGAAATACAAAGCATCCTAAGAGACTACTACATGCCAATAAAATGGACCACCTGGAAGAACTGGACAAATTCTTAGAAAACCACAACCTGCCGAGACTGAACCAGGAAGATAGAAAATATAAACAGACCACTCACAAGCACTGAAATTGAAACTGTGATTAAAAATCTCCCAACAAACAAAAGACCAGGAACAGATGGCTTCACAGGCGAATTCTATCAAACATTTAGAGAAGAGCTAACACCCATCCTTCTCAAACTCTTCCGAAAGATAGCAGAGGGAGGAACACTCCAAAACTCATTCTATGAGGCCACCATCACCCTGATACCAAAACCAGACAAAGATGTCACCAAGAAAGAAAACTACAGGCTAATATCACTGATGAACACAGATGGAAAAATCCTCAACAAAATACTAGCAAACAGAATCCATCAGCACATTAAAAGGATCATACACCATGATCAAGTGGGGTTTATCCCAGGAATGCAAGGATTCTTCAATATACGCAATTCAATCAATGCGATACACCATATTAACAAACTGAAGGAGAAAAACCATATGATCATCTCAGTAGATGCAGAAAAATCTTTCAACAAAATTCAACACTCAATTATGATAAAAACTCTCTAGACAGTAGGCATAAAGGGAACTTACCTCAACATAATAAAGGCCACATATGACAAAGCCACAGCCAACATTGTTCTCAGTGGTGAAAAACTGAAACCTTTCCACTAAGATCAGGAACAAGACAAAGTTGCCCACTCACCACTATTATTCAACATAGTTTTGGAAGTTTTAGCCACAACATTCAGAGGAAAAAACAGAAATAAAAGGAATCCAAATCAGAAAAGAAATAAAACTGTCACTTTTTGCAGGTGACATGATAGTAGTATACATAGACAACCCTAAAGATGCTACCAGAAAACTACTAGAGCTAATCAATGAATTTGGTAAAGTAGCAGGATACAAAATTAATGTGCAGAAATCTCTTGCATTCCTATACACTAATGATGAAAAATCTGAAAGTAATTAAGGAAACACTCCCATGTATCACTGCAACAAAAAGAATAAAGTACCTAGGAATAAACCTACCTAAGGAGAGAAAAGACCTGTATGCAGAAAACTATTAAGACACTGATGAAAGAAATTAAAGATGATACAAACAGATGGAGAGATATACCATGTTCTTGGATTGGAAGAATCAACATTGTGAAAATGACTATACTACTCAAAGCAATCTACAGATTCAATGCAGTCCCTATCAAGCTACCAATGGCATTTTTAATGGAACTAGAAGAAAAAAATTTCACAATTTATATGGAAACACAAAAGAGCCCAAATAGCCAAAGCAATCTTGAGAAAGAAAAACGGAGCTGTAGGAATCAGGCTCCCTGACTTCAGACTATACTACAAAGCTATAGTAATCAAGGCAGTATGGTACTGGCACAAAAACAGAGATATAGATCAATGGAACAGGATAGAAAGCCCAGAGATTAAACCCACACACATATGGTCACCTTATCTCTGATAAAGGAGGCAAGAATAAACCAGGGAGAAAAGACTGCCTCTTCAATAAGTGGTGCTAGGAAAACTGGACAGCTACATGTAAAGGAATGAAATTAGAACACTTCCAAACATCAGACACAAATATAAACTCAAAATGGATTAAAGAGCTAGATGTAAGGCCAGATAGTATAAAACTCTTAGAGGAAAACTTAGGCAGAACACTCTAAGCCGTAAATCTCAGCAAGATCCTTTCTGACCCACCTCCTAGAGAAATGGAAATAAAAATAAACAAATGGGACCTAACGAAACTTTAAAGCTTTTGCACAGCAAAGAAAACCATAAACAAGACACAAAGACAACCCTCAGAACGGGAGAAAAGAGTTGCAAATGAAGCAACTGACAAAGGATTACTCTCCAAAATTTACAAGCAGCTCATGCAGCTCAATATCAAAAAACAAACAACCCAATCCAAACATGGGCAGAAGACCTAAATAGACATTTCTCCAAAGATGATATATAGATCACCAACAAACACATGAAAGGATGCTCAACATCACTAATTATTAGAGAAATGCAAATCAAAACTACAATGAGGTATCACCTCACAATGGCCAGAATGGCCATGATCAGAAAAACCTATAAACAATAAGTGCTGGAGAGGGTGTGGAAAAAAGGGAACCCTCTTGCACTGTTGGTCAGAATGTAAATTGATACAGCCACTATGGAGAACAGTATGGAGGTTCCTTAAAAAACTAAAAATAGAGCTACCACATGACCCAGCAATTCCACTCCTGGTCATATGCCCTGAGAAAACCATCATTCAAAATGAGTCATGTACCACAATGTTCACTGCAGCTCTATTTACAATAGCCAGGACATGGAAGCAACCTAAGTGTCCATCGACAGATGAATGGATAAAGGAGGTGTGGCACATATATACAATGGAATATTACTCAGCCATAAAGAGAAACAAAATTGAGTTATTTGTAGTGAGGTGGATGGACCTAGAGGCTGTCATACAGAGTGAAGTAAGTCAGAAAGAGAAAAACAAATACTGTATGCTAACATATATATATATGGAATCTAAAAGAAAATAAATGGTTCTGAAGAACCTAGGGGCAGGAGAGGAATAAAGTCGCAGACGTAGAGAATGGACTTCAGCACACGGGGAGGGGGAAGGGTAAGCTGGGATGATGTGAGAGAGTGGCATGGACATATACACACTACCAAATGTAAAACAGATAGCTAGTGGGAAGCAGCCGCATAGCACAGGGAGATCAGCTCGGTGCTTTGTGACCACCTAGAGGGCTGGGAGGGAGGGTGGGAGGGAAGGAGACGCAAGAGGGAGGGGATATGGGGATATAGGTAGGTATATGTAGAGCTGATTCACTTTGTTATAAAGCAGAAACTAACACACCATTGTAAAGCAATTATACTCTAATAAAGATGTTTAAAAAAAAAAGCTAAGTACGAAAGTGCAGTGTGAAAACAAGTAAGACTTGCACTCCTCTGAGACTGGATCTGCGGACAGCACATCAGAAAGGCCCGTGCCCACCAGGAATGCCGGGCACAGAACACGCAGAGCCGAGAAGGGCCCCACCCCACGTTCTGGACGGAGGCAAAGCTGGGCAGTGTCAAGGGAGACAGCACAGTTGCCCTCGAGTAAGCGCAGAGGTCTCATGTAAGTGTGGAATCACATTGATTTTACGTGGCCTCCGGGGCAGAGCTAACATTAGTGGGTGATCTTCCCTGGGAGATGGTGGTATTGTAGCAGAAGGAGGCCCATTCCCAAAGCCATGGCTACTAGAGCAGCAGAGATGTCCTCAGGGATGTTCAGACAGAAGCCACTGGAGGACCTGATGGGACGGCTGTAGAAGACATGCACCTTGGATCTGGGGCACATCAAAGATGAGCTGTAAGTTTTATTCTAATAACAACAGTATGTGAATCTCTGAAATTCATCTCTTTTTATCTTAAAATAGCTTATATGCTTATTTAAACTCAAGGTATTTAAATAAAGAAACTACTCCCCCATACACAATGTACAAACAACATGATGGATAGGAAAACAGCAGAATGTCTTTCTCAGAGAAGAAAATAATGCATCTAAAAATGGAGAAGAGAAAAAAATCTTAAGCTGGCTACTTGAGAAGAACAGGAGGCTCTAGTTCATAGTTCGGGGCACACCTAAGTCTTCAAGCACAGAAGAAATTCAGGAAAAGAACAAGAGTAGCTTGACCTTGTGCAGAAGGTTGGGGGGGGCGGTGAGAGAGAGGATTTTTAGCAGAATTCTTTAGAAGATCTGAGGACAGTTACTTGCTTACAATTAGCTCTGGGGGAAAACAAAGAGAGAAGAGTTTATTTCTATTTGTTGCCTTTAGACATTATCTTTGCTTCCATTATTGTTTCACAAAGATCAATTTTTTTCTTTATTTTTAGTTTTAAGAGAATTCTTTTTTACAATAGGAAGGTTCACAGGTCATTGCTCCAACACAGACCCATGACTCTCCTGTCACCTAGTGATGGAAATCCAATAACACAGAGGAGAGGGAAAAAGCTAGCTAGACACATTAGCTCAACAAATTGACTCTGCCTCTAAGACAGACACAGCAATTTCAAGAAACCTTGGCTCGCCTTACACATGTTCATCCTTCCCAAGTATCTCACAAAGTATAGAAAGTCTAAGCTGCTTTTTTTTTTTTTTTTTTTTTTCGGTACGCGGGCCTCTCACTGCTGTGGCCTCTCCCGTGGCGGAGCACAGGCTCCGGACGCGTAGGCTCAGCGGCCATGGCTCACGGGCCCAGCCGCTCCGCGGCACGTGGGATCCTCCCGGACCGGGGCACGAACCCGCGTCCCCTGCATGGGCAGGCGGACTCTCAACCACTGCGCCACCAGGGAAGCCCGCAGCTTTTTTTTAACATCTTTATTGGAGTATAATTGCTTTACAATGGTGTGTTTGTTTCTGCTTTACAACAAAGTGAATCAGCTATACATATACGTATGTTCCCCTATCTCCTCCCTCTTGCGTCTCCCTCCCTCCCACCCCACCCCCATCCCACCCCTCTAGGAGGTCACAGAGCACGGAGCGGATCTCCCTGTGCTACGCGGCTGCTTCCCACTAGCTGTCTATTCCACGTTTGGTAGTGTATACTGCAGGAGTTTGTGAGTGCTGGCCACCCCAGAAGAATGCCCATGTGAATAAAGGATACTATAGGACTGAAAAACCCGTTTTATATAAATCAGTGGCTTTTTCTAGGACCAAAGGTGTATGGCAAGGGCTGGAGCAGGGTAAAGTTCAAAGGATGGGGCTTCCCGTCCCCTACAAATCATGCCACCTTGTGGTTGCCTGTCCTAACTGCTCCCACAGAAGCCCTGCCTTCACATCTCGCATGGATGTCTAAGAAACAAACCCACCCACACTCGGAACAAGACACACTTACCTAAGAACAGCAATAAAACATTTTTTTACCTGAAAAGCTGTCCTATGTCCTCTCCACATGAGTGACTCATATTATAGGCTTCCTGTATCAAGAATGACATTCTTGAACACCGTCTTCCACAGACTATGCCGGGCCCTCACTACACGCCCGTACGGCACTCTGCCCCTTCCGTCACATCACTTAATTTCAGCTGTGATTACATAATTACAGTGCAGTACTTGGTTTAATGCCTAGTTCCCTTGATGGATTAAAATCTATATGAGGGTAGGGACTGCACAAAAGATGTTTACCCCTAGAATCCCAGCATCTAGCACGACACCTGGAATGGAAGAGATGTCCAACAATTATTTGCTGAGTGGGTAAGTATGAAATGATATAATTTTTCAGTGTTGAGAGGTTTCAGAATGAAAGGCTCACATCACACATAAGAAAAGGCACAGCTGTCAGCTATCCTAATCTACATTTTAGGATTAAAATAGAAATGTGAGTGCGTATACTTTGGGATAGAGTTTGACAAATAGCACACCCATCAAAAAATATATGGGGCAAATATTAACAATCTGAGTTGGGAAGATACCATATTAATCTTCAAAGGCAATGTTCTAGTCGAATATAACACAAAGTATCTCCTAGAGAGTTGGCTTTTGGTGTGTCTGTCTTCCCCAGATCAGGAGTTCTTGTAGAGGAACACGGAGGACACAGCTTTGCAGCCAACCTACACCTACCGCAGTGCGTGGCGGGGAGCAGACCTTCATGAAGTATCTGTTGAATGAATGAATGAATGCAACAAAGCTATATAGAGAAGTAACTAAAGAAATGATCCCAGACTGTGAAGTCAGTTATCCATTGGTGCCTTCACATGAGGTGTGGGGAAACAAAATATGTCTGTTTCTGAGTTTCACCTCTATTTCTTATTAATACATGACTTCCATAATAAGCATAACTTTTCTCAGAAACCTAGTAGATTTTCAAGTGGTAGCAACTGCTGTGACACATTGGGGAGAAAAAAGGTAGCAGCATTCCCAGGAGCAGGTGTCTTGCAATTTGGTCTAAGCATGCACGCACACACGTGCGCGTGCGCACATACACACACACACACACACACGGTTGGGGGTGCCTCAGCGACAATCCACACAGTCTCCCTCTCTCCTCACGCGCCTACAGAGGAAGAGAGCGTGACGCGCCTCGTCTGGCCGGGATGCCGCTCGCCATTTGGTTCATTATGGGAAATGAAGTCCATTTCCAAGCGAGTGGGGGGGGACGCAGTAATTGGGCTGTCCAAAGCCCTTTCCCTTAATTTGCTCAAGTCGTATTTATTTTTGAGAGAATTAGGTGTTATCAGCTGATGGACAGAACATCAGACAAACGAAGGCAAATGGACAGGGTAATACAGAAATGAGGTAGCTCCCCCGTCCTCCTCCCGACTTCCTCCTCCGCCAGCCCCTCCCTTCCCTCTCCCTCTTTCCAGGATTTTCCCACTGGGGGCTTTTGAGGCTCTGCCATCACTAACCGAGCAGAGCTCCACGGATACGCCTCTTGCTGCTGGGTGTCCTCTCTCTCCGCTGAACCTCCCTCCGAGCCTTGTGCTGGGAGAGCCTGTGTGCGCTGGTGCTGCTTTGACTGACCCTCTTTTCTCACTAGTGAAGCCGTGGAAACTCAGCTCAGAGGGACATTTCCTCTTTGTCGCCTTCTTCATTCCCAGCTCCACCATAGCGAGAGCGTAGAAGGAAACGTCTTTAGAGGAGTTGGGGTTTCTACATGTATTATAATTTCTTTTTCTTTGGGGGGAAATGTGGGGTGGAATGAAGCTTTCTTCCTGAAAATCAACCAGGACCCTAACTCAGAAAGATGAGAATTCCAATTCCACTTCTACTTCCTAATAGAGGTATGATCTTGGTTAAGTTAACTTCTCCGAACTTACTTTCCTGGACACAC
Source organism: Kogia breviceps (assembly GCF_026419965.1). Classification (NCBI taxonomy): domain Eukaryota; kingdom Metazoa; phylum Chordata; class Mammalia; order Artiodactyla; family Physeteridae; genus Kogia; species Kogia breviceps. Next base: position 119,797,387 of record NC_081316.1, read on the forward strand.
TACTTTTGTGAAACTTCTGAAGGTTAACCGAAGGGCCTGGTACAGAACAGGCACACGGTGATACGGTGCTGGCCTCTCACGCCGTTGGTGTCCCTTAATTGCATGTCCCTCTCCCACACCGTGAATCATCACCATCACCTCTTTATTCCCGTAAGGACAGAGGCTGTCGCTAAAAGCAATAAGAAAAGAAGATATACGGGGGAAGTCTCTCTATGAAGCACAACTACCTCCTATCAGAGACGAAATGAAGTTTTGCTCTGAATGGAGACGTGCCCCCTGCAACCTCAGCTTTCTGGTCATTGACTGGTTGGGGAGCTTCCCAGGAGGAGTCACACGCCCCGTGAGTTCTGAGAATTCAGTGACGATCCCTTCAGGCTCTGCCCTTCTGATGATCATGTTCTGGAGCCCGGGGAGCAGGGCGGTTGTTATTTATGATTTTGAGGACTTGTGAGACCACAGCACCTAGTGTCCACAGCTCCACTCGCCAAGCCTGGTGACCCTTTGGTTTCTTTGGTGATTGAACCCTCGCAGCAAGTGCCAAGTCCTCTGTCACACGGAGCGACGGAACCTCAACACTTTTCACCTGTGGTGGTTGCACTTCCCATGCTGCACTGAGACATTCTCAGTAACCAGCCTGGGGCCCTGGAGGTAATTTTTTTTTCCACACGTAACCTGCCTATAAGCCAGAAGAGATGTGAGTGTATTTGTGTGTGTTGGGGGCTGTGAAAACCTTGAACTGTTTCAAGGATTTTGTGACCATGCCCTGATTTGGCATCAATAGAGTGGAAAGGAGTTTCCCAGGAGGAAGCTGAGGGGCTCAGAGGTCCCTCCCTATAGCGGCAACTGTGAATCTTGCACCGAAAGGCACCCCCAGGGCAGGCACCACCAAGCTTTGCAGAAGATCAGAGTATGTGGATTAAGTCATGAGGATGATCATCATCAGATCATACTTTTCACACAAAGTCTCTTTTAAGTATCACAAAAACCCAATGAAGTAGACAAAGCTAAGGCTTAACGCGTGTAGGCATGTGACCCAAACTCGCCCAGGAAGGGGGTGCCAGAGCACAGACGAAGCCTAAGACTTGTGACGACAAACACTGGAAAGCAGTCCAGGTGCCCAAGCTGGGCCATCGACGCTGGGGCCTCAGGTGACCGGCAGAGCCTGACGATGTGCACCTGGCCGTGCCCACTGCCGCCTTTACAATACACGTCACCGTGCGCAGAGCCGTCCAGAGGAGTGGGGCCTCTGCGGGCACAGCAGGGCGGGAGTCGGGGTTCTTCACGTGCTTCAACCCCGCCAGACAACAGCCACGCCGCCAGTCACCATCAAGCAGAGCAGCAAGGACAACTATACAACGACTCTGCCTCGCGCTCTCCCTGCCCCACGTCAGGTGGCCGCGGAACGCTCTTCCCACGGACCACGAGGCTGGGAATACCCTGCCTTTTCCCCACCGCATCTCGCATCTCACCTCCTTCAACGCTCCCTCAGTCCAGCCACCCTGACTGCTCTGCTCTTCAGCAAATGCGTCAGGGGCGTTTCTTCACCGAGACCTCTGCACACCCTGTCTCTGCTTTCGCCACGTGCGGGCAGCCCCTTACCTTCTTCGAGCCTCTGCTCGGCTGTCTCCTTCCCCAGGAAGCTCCTCCCTGAGCACCCTGGTGACACTACAACCCACCCTCCCTACCCCACTGCACCCTTGACCCCCCTTAATCTTAACCTGTTCTACTTGTTTGGTTTTGCGAACAATCCCTATGATTTACTTCCTTACTATAAACATTGTTTTTGCCAGTCTCCTGCTAGCCCAGAAGCTCCGTGACCTTATGGCTCTGTGTCTATTTTATCCACATGTCTAGGGCAGTGTTTGGATGAATGATTGGACTGAGGAATCTTGCTTAACGTTGTTTTGAAAGATTCAGGGCTCTAAATAATAAAATGAAAACTCCAACTGCGATTTGAGGTGAGTCTGAAGTTGCAGTTCGGGGAGCATCTGAATGTTTGCATGAATAGAAAGAGATGACGAACAGGAACTTGGGAAAACTGGGCTCTGAGAATCTAGAGTCTAGAAAACATCCAGGTCTTGGTTAGATAGTGTGCATTTTCTAAAGCATCCTTCTCAAAAGAAATGTTTACAGTTAGTTTGCAAGGGATGGCTTCGAAAAACAAAAACACCTTAGAAAATAAAAAAGATAAATTTACACTTGCAAAAAGAAAAGATAGTTCGTTTTTATTTGAGTTGAAAGAAAATCTAAAACTGAAAAACAACCCTGTAATAATAAAATTAGGAGCAATCTTAACGATGCAGTAGTTGATGTGTGATTCCAGGATGCCGGCTATGGCGCAGGCTTGGCCTCTAACCAGGGCAACGGAGTCTGCTTTTTTTCTCTCCTCTGTGCTCTTGAGCCCTGATTCTCCATATCTGTCCTTCCTGACCTAGTTCTTCTAATCAGATTTCTTAAACCCAAAGAGCTCACATTTATCCTCTAAAATATTATGCACAGCTCATCAGCTCCACCAAGTCTCCCTCAGTCCATCAAGTCTGATTCCCTTTTTAATTCCTTGTACCGATTACTTCTCTGACACGTTCAAAGATGTACTATGTGGTAAGGCTGAGGTGATGTGGTAGATCGCAAAAGTGGCCACAAATTCCTCACACCACTGCAGGCAAGCAACTTTGTAATGTGACTCTTCGACCCTCCGGAGAAAAGGTGTGGTCTGTTTCTTCACTCCCTGAAACTCAGCTTGGCTGCGGGACTTGCTTTGGACGAGGAGACGTTAGCAACCCAGCCCCTAGAGAGACTCCTATTCACTGTTCACTGGGGCTCCTGGTCTTACTGTCCTTGGGACGCCTGTGGCTGTCACCATGGGAATGAGCCCTGCTAGCCAGCGGGACAACGAGAGATGTAGGGCCAAGTCTCCCCATCACCCCAGCTGACACCAAGCCGATGGCCAGATGTGAGTGAATCTGTCCAGCCCAGCTGAGCCTCCAGTGGAGCTCAGAGATCTGCTGGCCTGGCCCAGACTAGAAACACCACTCAGCCCATCCACAGATTCCTCAAAAAATAATAAACATTTGCTGCTTAAGACCACTAAGCTTTGGAGGTTATTTACTATGCAGGAAAAGCCATATGATATACAAGATAGTTGCTACTACCAGAATATAGGGAGGCACTGAGCACCTCTAGTACAGGAAATGGGTATTTTTCACCTTTGAATCCCTAGGGGCTATTGGGATCTTATCCCACAGCAGACCAATGTCTGTTGATTTTAATTTAAATTAATCAAAGATATTCTATCACACAAATAGGTTAGATCAGTGTCTTAAAAATTATGGCAAAGAACACTTACACCACAGAAGCCCAGCCACTAGAGTGAAGGTTCTGAGCCCCACGTCGGGCTTCCCAACCCGGGGGTCCAGCAATGGGAGGAGGAATTCCTAGAGATTCAGACTTTGAAGGCTAGCAGGATTTGATTGCAGGACTTTGACAGGACTGGGGGAAACAGAGACTCCACTCTTGGAGGGCACACATAAAGTAGTGTGTGCATCGGGACTGAAGGGGAAGGAGCAGTGACCCCATAGGAGACTGAACCAGACCTATCTGCTAGTGTTGGAGGGTCTCCTGCAGAGGCAGGGGGTGGCTCTGTATCACCGTGAGGACAAGAACACTGGCAGCAGAAGTTCTGGGAAGTACTCCTTGGTGTGAGCCCTCCCACAGTCCGCCATTAGCGCCACCAAAGAGCCCAGGTAGGCTCCAGTGTTGGGTCGCCTCAGGCCAAACAACCGAAAGGGAGGGAACCCACCCCACCCATCAGCAGACAAGCGGATTCAAGTTTTACTGAGCTCTGCCCACCAGAGCAACACCCAGCTCTACCCACCACCAGTCCCTCCCATTAGGAAACTTGCACAAGCCTCTTAGATAGCCTGATCCACCAGAGGGCAGACAGCAGAAGCAAGAAGAACTACAGTCCTGCAGCCTGTGGAACAAAAACCACATTCACAGAAAGACGGACAAGATGAAAAGGCAGAGGGCTATGTACCAGATGAAGGAACAAGATAAAACCCCAGAAAAACAACTAAATGAAGTGGAGATACAAGCTTCCAGAACAAGCATTCAGAATAATGATAGTGAAGATGATCCAGGACCTCAGAAAAACAATGGAGGTAAAGATCGAGAAGATGCAAGAAATGTTTAACAAAGATTTAGAAGAATTAAAGAACAAAACAAACAGAGATGAACAATACAATAACTGAAAGGAAAACTACACTAGAAGGAATCAATAGCAGAATAACTGAGGCAGAAGAACAGATAAGTGACCTGGAAGACAGAATGGTGGAATTCACTGCTGCGGAACAGAATAAAGAAAAAAGAATGAAAAGAAACGAAGACAGCCTAAGAGACCTCTGGGACAACATTAAATGCAACACCATTCACATTATAGGGGTCCCAGAAGGAGAAGAGAGAGAGAAAGGACCCGAGAAAATATCTGAAGAGATTATAGTCACAAACTTCCCTAACATGGGAAAAGAAATAGCCACCCAAGTCCAGGAAGCGCAGAGAGTCTCATACAGGATGAACCCAAGGAGAAACACGCCGAGACACATAGTAATCAAATTGGCAAAAATTAAAGACTAAGAAAAATTATTGAAAGCAGCAAGGGAAAAATTACAAATAACATACAAAGGAACTCACATAACATTAACAGCTGATTTCTCTGCAGAAACTCTACAAACCAGAAGGGAGTGGCATGATATACTTAAAGTGATGAAAGGGAAGAACCTACAACCAAGATTCCTCTACCCAGCAAGGATCTCATTCAGATTCGATGGAGAAATCAAAAGCTCTACAGACAAGCAAAAGCTAAGAGAATTCAGCACCACCAAACCAGCTCTGCAACAAATGCTAAAGGAACTTCTCTAAGTGGGAAACACAAGAGAAGAAAAGGACCTACAAAAACAAACCAAGAACAATTAAGAAAATGGTAATAGGAACATACATGTCATAATCCATCCATAAACGTGAATGGATTAAATGCTCCAAACAAAAGACAGAGCCTTGCTGAATGGATACAAAAACAAGACACATATATAAGCTGTCTACAAGAGACCTACTTCAGACCAAGGGACACATACAGACTGAAAGTGAGGGGATGGAAAAAGATATTCCATGCAAATAGAAATCAAAAGAAAGCTGGAGTAGCAATACTCATATTAGAAAAAACAGACTTTAAAATAAAGAATGTTATAAGAGACAAGGAAGGACACTATATAATGATCAAGGGATCAATCCAAGAAGAAGATATAACAATTATAAATATATATGCACCCAACATAGGAGCACCTCAATACATAAGGCAACTGCTAACAGCTATAAAAGAGAAAATCGACAGTAACACAATAATAGTGGGGGACTTTAACACCCCACTTACACCAATGGACAGATCATCCAAACAGAAAATTAATAAGGAAACACAAGCTTTAAATACCAAAACAGACCAGATAGATTTAATCGGTATTTATAGGACATTCCATCGAAAAACAACAGATTACACTTTCTTCTCAAGTGCGCACGGAACATTCTCCAGGATAGATCACATCTTGGGTCACAAATCAAGCCTCAGTAAATTTAAGAAAATTGAAATCATATCAAGCATCTTTTCCGACCACAACACTATGAGATTAGAAATCAACTACAGGGAAAAAAACGTAAAAAACACAAACACATGGAGGCTAAACAATACGTTACTAAATAACCAAGAGATCACTGAAGAAATCAAAGAGGAAATCAAAAAATACCTAGAGACAAATGACAATGAAAACACGATGATCCAAAACTATGGGATGCAGCAAAAGCAGTTCTAAGAGGGAAGTTTATAGCTATACAAGCCTACCTCAAGAAACAAGAAAAATCTCTAATAAACAATCTAACCTTACACCTAAAGGAACTAGAGGAAGAAGAACAAACAAAACCCAAAGTTAGCACAAGGAAATAAGATCAGAGCAGAAATAAATGAAACAGAAACAAAGAAAACGAAGGCAAAGAATAATAAAACTAAAAGATGGCTCTTTGAGAAGATAAACAAGATTGATAAACCATTAGCCAGATTCATCAAGAAAAAGAGGGAGAGGACTCAAATCCATAAAATTAGGAATGAAAAGGAGAAGTTACAACGGACACCACAGAAATACAAAGCATCCTAAAAGACTACTATAAGCAACTCTATGCCAATAAAATGGACAACCTGGAAAAAATGGACAAATTCTTAGAAAGGTATAACCTTCCAAGACTGAACCAGGAAGAAATAGAAAGCATGAACAGACCAATCACAAGTAATGAAATTGAAACTGTGATTTAAAATATCCCAACAAACAAAAGTCCAGGACCAGATGGCTTCACAGGTGAATTCTATCAAACATTTAGAGAAGAGCTAACACCCATCCTTCTCAAACTCTTCCAAAAATTGCAGAGGAAGGAACACCCCCAAACTCATTCTATGAGGCCACCATCACCCTGATACCAAAACCAGACAAAGATATGACAAAAAAAGAAAATTACAGACCAATATCACTGATGAATATAGATGCAAAAATCCTCAAGAAAATACTAGCACACAGAATCCAACAACACATTAAAAGGATCATACACCATGATCAAGTGGGATTTATCCCAGGGATGCAAGGATTCTTCAATATACGCAAATCAATCAATGTGATACACTATATTAACAAACTGAAGAATAAAAACCATATGATAATCTCAAAAGATGCAGAAAAGCTATTGAAAAAAATCAACACCCATTTATGATAAAAACTCTCCAGGAAGTGGGCATAGAGGGAACCTACCTCAACATAATAAAGGCCATATACGACAAACCCACAGCAAACAGCATTCTCAATGATGAAATCCTGAAAGCATTTCCTCTAAGATCAGGAACAAGACAAGGATGTCCACTCTTGCCGCTATTATTCAACATAGTTTTGGAAGTCCTAACCACGGCAATCAGAGAAGAAAAAGAAATAAAAGGAAGACAAATTGGAAAAGAAAAAGTAAAACGGTCACGGTTTGCAGATGACATGATACAATACATAGAGAATCCTAAAGATGCCACCAGAAAACTACTAGAGCTAATCAATGAATCTGGTAAAGTTGCAGGATACAACATTAATGCACAGAAATCTCTTGCATGCCTATAAACTAACGATGAAAAATCTAAAAGAGAAATTAAGGAAACTCTCCCATTTATAAGTGCAACAAAAAGAATAAAATACCTAGGAATAAAGCTACCTAGGGAAACAAAAAACTGTAGGCAGAAAACTAGAAGTCACTGATGAAAGAAATTAAACATGATACCAACAGATGGAGAGATATACCATGTTCTTGGATTGGAAATATCAATATTGTGAAAATGACTATACAACCCAAAGCAATCTACAGATTCAATGCAGTCCCTATCAAGCTACCAATGGCATTTTTTAGAGAACTAGAAAAAACACTCTTAAAATTTGTATGGAGACACAAAAGACCCCAAATAGCCAAAGCCGTCTTGAGGGAAAAAAAACAGAGCTGGAGGAATCAGACTCCCGGACTTCAGACTATACTACAAAGCTACAGTAAACAATACAGTATGAGACTGGCACAGAAACAGAAATATAGATCAATGGAACAAGATAGAAAGCCCAGAGATAAACCCACGCACCTATGGTCAGCTAATTTATGACAAAGGAGGCAAGGATATACAATGGAGAAAAGACAGTCTCTTCAATAACTGATGCTGGGAAATCTGGTCAGCTACATGTAAAAGAATCAAATTAGAACACTCCCTAACACCATACACAAAAATAAACTCAAAATGGATTACAGAACTAAATGTAAGACCAGAAACTATAAAACTCTTAGAGGAAAACACAGGAAGAATACTCTTTGACATAAATCACAGCAAGATCTTTCTTGATCCACCTCCTAGAGTAACGGAAATAAAAACACAAATAAACAAATGGGACTTAATGAAACTTCAAAGCTTTTGCACAGCAAAGGAAACCATAAACAAGGAAAGACAACCCTCAGAATGGTAAAAAATATTTGCAAACGAATCAACGGACAAAGGATTAATCTCCAAAATATATAAACATTTCATGCAGCCCAATATCAAAAAATCAAACAACCCAATCCAAAAATGGGCAGAAGACCTAAATAGACATTTCTCCAAAGAAGACATACAGATGGCCAAGAAGCACATGAGAAGCTGCTCAGCATCACTAATTATTAGAGAAATGCAAATCAAAACTACAATGAGGTATCACCTCACACCAGGCAGAATGGCCATCATCAGAAAATCTACAAACAACAAATGCTGGAGAGGGTGTGGAGAAAAGGGAACCCTCCTGCACTGTTCGTGGGAATGTAAATTGATACAGCCACTATGGAGAACAGTATGGAGGTTCCTTAAAAAACTAAAAATAGAATTACCATATGATCCAGCAATCCCATTACTGGGCACATACCCAGAGAAAACCACAATTCAAAAAGACACATGCACCCCAGTGTTCATTGCAGCACCATTTGCAACAGTCAGGTCATGGAAGCAACCTAAATGCCCACTGACAGATGAATGGATAAAGAAGATGTGGTACATATATACAATGGAATATTTCTCAGCCATAAAAAGGAACGAAATTGGGTCATTTGTAGAGACGTGGATGAATCTAGAGTCTATCATACAGAGTGAAGTAAGTCAGAAAGAGAAAAACAAATATCGTATATTAACGCATATATGTGGAACCTAGAAAAACGGTACAGATGAAGTGGTTTGCAGGGCAGAAATAGAGACACAGATGTAGAGAACTAATGTATGGACACCAAGGGGGGAAAGCAGCGAGGGGTGGGGGTGGGGGTGGGATGAATTGGGAGACTGGGATTGACATGTATACACTGATGTGTATAAAATGGATGACTAATAAGAACCTGTCGTATAAAAATAATAAATAAAATAAAATTCATAAACAAACAAACAAACAAAAAACTTTATGGGTTTTCTATGTATTTGCTTCCAGACAACTCCATGATGCCAAAAGCATACCCACTACTACTTTTTAGATATGCCCTGTCGCTAGGCCAAATTACTGTTACGTTAGGCACATTAAAAAAAAATTATGGGGTACTTACCATGCACAATAATTTTAGATGGTATATGCATGAAGGGAAATTTAAACCTTATCATATATACATCTTTATTGGAGTATAATTGCTTTACAGTGGTGTGTTAGTTTTGGCTGTATAACAATGTGAATCAGCTATACGTATACATATATCCCCATATCCCCTTCCTCTTGCATCTCCCTCCCACCCTCCCTATCCCACTCCTCTACGTGGACACAAAGCACTGAGTTGATCTCCCTGTGCTATGCGGCTGCTTCCCACTAGCTATCTCTTTTATATTTGGTAGTGTATATATGTCCATGTCACTCTCTCACTTCATCCCAGCTTACCCTTCCCCCTCCCTGTGTCCTCAAGTCCATTCTCTACCTCTGTGTCTTTATTCCTGTCCCTATGTACATCAGAACCATATTATTGTTTTAGATCCCACATATATGTGTTAGCCTATGGTATTTGTTTTTCTCTTTCTGACTTTCTTCACTCTGTATGACAGACTCTAGGTCCATCCCCCTCACTACAAGTAACTCAATTTCATTTCTTTTTATGGCCAAGTAATATTCCATTGTATATAAGTGTCACATCTTTTTTATCCCTTTCTCTGTTGATGGACACTTAGGTTGCTTCCATGTCCTGGCTATTGTAAATAGTGCTGCAATGAACCTTGTGGTACATATCTCTTTTTGAATTATGGTTTTTCTCAGGGTATATGTCCAGTAGTGGATTGCTGGGTCATATGGTAGCTCTATTTTTAGGTTTTTAAGGTCCTCCATACTGTTCTCCATAGTGGCTGTATCAATTTACATTCCCACCAATAGTGCAAGAGGACTCCCTTTTCTCCACACCCTCTCCAGCATTTACTGTTTGTAGATTTTTTGATGATGGCCATTCTGACTGGTGTGAGGCGATATACCTCACTGTAGTTTTGATTTGCATTTCTCTAATGATGAATGATGTTGAGCATTCTTTCATGTGTTTGTTGGCCATCTGTATGTCTTCTTTGGAGAAATGTCTATTTAGGTCTTCTGCCCATTTTTGGATTGGGTTGTTTGTTTTTTTGATATTGAGCTGCATGAGCTGCTTGTATATTTTGGAGATTAATCCTTTGTTAGTTGCTTCATTTGCAACTATTTTCTCCTGTTTTGAGGGCTGTCTTTTCATCTTGTTTATGGTTTCCTTTGTTGTGCAAAAGCTTTCAAGTTTCATTAGGTCCCATTTGTTTATTTTTGTTTTGATTTCCATTTCTCTAGGAGGTGGGTCAAAAAGGACCTTGCTGTGATTAATGTCATAGAGTGTTCTACCTATGTTTTCCTCGAAGAGTTTTATAGTGTCTGGCCTTACATTTAGGTCTTTAATCCATTTTGAGTTTATTTCTGTGTAAGGTGTTAGGAAGTGTTCTAACTTCATTCTTTTACATGTAGCTGTCCAATTTTCCCAGCACCACTTATTGAAGAGGCTGTCTTTCCTCCATTGTATATTCTTGCCTCCTCTGTCAAAGAGAAGGTGACCATATGTTTGTGGGCTTATCTCTGGCTTTTCTATCCTGTTCCATTAGTCTATATTTCTGTTTTTGTGCCAGTACCATACTGTCTTGATTACTGTAGCTTTGTAATGTAGTCTGAAGTCAGGGAACCTGATTCCTCCAACTCCATTTTTCCTTCTCAAGATTGCTTTGGTTTTTCGGGATCTTCTGTGTTTCCATACAAATTGTAAAACTTTTTGTTCTAGTTCTTTGAACAATGCCATTGGTAGCTTGATAGGCACTGCACTGAATCTGTAGATTGCTTTGGGTAGTGTAGTCATTTTCACAATGTTGATTCTTAAACCATATCATATATTCATTTAATGAATATTTTTAAAGGTGTAACTTGCACATTAAACCCATGATTTCATAGAAATTATGGTTTAGGATGGCTTAACTTAGTGCCGCCATAGTAATCTACACAGGTCCCCTGAGCCATCGGCCTGAGGTTCAGGGATACCGGGCAGGTTTCAGACCCTTTGGGACTGAACCTGGCCCCACAGATGTTAAGAGACAGTGATTTCATGACACAGCATCCTCAGTGTGGATTTCCATACTCTAAGATTCCATGTGCATATCCCTATCATTCTTTTCATCCTCACCTCAAACTGCTACTCTGATGATACCTCCAAAAATCATATCAATAATATTGGGCTGCAAAACTTAAATTTTAGAGGCATACTACAATGGAACACTGGAAATGGAAAGAGTAGGAAATCATTCTTTAGCCAAATACCTCCCCTAGCTGCCCCTGCAACCTAGGCCAAGGTCATGGGCATTTCTGTGCCCCAATTTTCTAATCTCTCAAACTCAGTTCCCTTTCCTTTGGAGCCCACAGCACCCCGATGAGTTAAGAAAAAAGAAAAGTCACCATATTCTAAAAACCAGAGCAATAGAGAGCACATGATATTCATGATAAACTTTCTTTTTGCCAAGTGTTGCTCATAATGTTTGAATTCGAGAGAAAATCACATTAAAATCAAGCAAAAAATGGCTTTAATAGAACAACAATGATAATAATAATGATGAATAATTAACAAGATGCTTTTTCATGTGTAATTTCTCTGCATGATCAGCACAATGTAGGACATAGGCTATAATTAGGGTTGAAAACTTGGTATATCAGAGTAACATTATTTCCAATATGAGTATACTTAGAAGGAAGCACAGATATTCTTCACAAATTAATTTAGCAAAATGAGGAACTTCAGTCATAATAATTTTGGGGCAAAATATACTATGAGGGTATAATATTACAAGTTTAATCATAAGAATAACAGTACCCAAAAGGATAAAATGAACCAGTGTATCAAACTATAAAGTTTTTTCTAATCTACAGTTTCAGATTCACAGGCTGAACTTTTGCATATATATATGTAAATATATATATATTTTGCATATAAATATATACATATTTCTTATCATTTCTGACAGAAAAAGGTTTTAGAAGCTTAGACTATATCTGTACACTTTATGTGGTGTGTGTATAAACACATGTACTTATTTCAATGTGGGTATAATTATTACTGAATTGTAGCTTTTAATGGGGAGATCATTAGGGGCAGTTAAATCGAACTGCATTTAGCTTTCATTGAGACTCCGAAATAATTTTTTTCAAAATGTTCAGGCAGGTTTTGAAAAAAGGCAAACTGTGTTTGTCTCAAATAGTCTTTCCTTAATTTTTCAGACTGGTATTTTCAGGCAAATTTAATCCGTAGAGTTCATACTCATTTACACTTAAATTATCCATCTAGAGCTTTTAACAGCTATTTAATGTCCCAGACACTTTTGAGCTTTTAAAGTGAGCTTCTAAAAGCCTTTTCTCTCCCTTCCACCCTGCTCTCATCAGCTTAAGAGGCTGCATTTGGCTCCGAGTAAACAAATTGAATACTGAAACTTTTGGTTATTTTTCCTCTCAGTTTATGACCTATGAATGTAAAGTGGCTTTCAGATGTGACATAACTAATTTTCCCATCCCTGTGAACCAATCTAGGGTGTGTGTCACATTACACACTTACTTATGAACAGCAGTCCCGCCGGCAAATGAAGCAATCTCTGGCCTCCTCATCCAGCCTCCATAGCGCATAAATAGATAATTACAGAATCTCAAACTCCCGTGACATTTTTCATGTGAAAATTGCCAGGGCTGCCTTTAGAATGGCATAAGCATATATCTTTGAACCTGCCGTAGACACAAAAACACCTAGTTCTCTCTCTAAACATTTCTACCTTTTTTTTTTTTACAGATGGGAGAGGCTTCAGCTGCCATCAAGATCTTCCTTCCAGGCTGATGGTTCTGAAGCACAAAGGAGTTCAAGAAAAGGTCATATTTTGAGAGCGTGTGTGTGTGACGGGGAGATAAAGAGAGAGTGACAGGGACAGAAAGAGAGACAGGGACGGGGACAGGGAGGTACAGTGACAGAGGCTTTAAGAACCCCATTGGCGCCATCTCTTTGGGGGTGGTGAGGTCACTGGGAGCCAGGCTGGAATCTCAGGAACCCAAGATCAACTTCCATAGCTGCTGCTTGTGCTGTATTCCCCGCTCCTAGGTCACTCACTGTCTGTCCTCACAGGCGGCGGACATAGTCTTGGGGATGTTCCAAATGTACATCATACCTCACTTTCCTAATGTCCCTTCACCACCATCGGCTCTAGGCTCGATGCTCAGTGTAGCCCGTGTTCTGTTCCCAGGGCCCTCGGAACACGCTTTCCTCTCTCCAGGCTGGTTAAGAGACGTATCTCTCAGAAATGGCCCGGGTGAGGCTTAGAGGGGCAAGAGGAGAAATTCACCTGGAAGGAAGCTTCTAGAGAACAGACTGCAGGGGCCGAATGGCATGGGCCCGTCCGCTCTGCTCACCCGGGGAGCTAGCCTGGCAGGGGGGCCACGCTGGAGTGCAGAGGTCCCCTCGGCCTCCTGCGGCAGCCGCCCGCCCCTGCTGTCACCAGGAGAGCAGCCCAGCCTCGGTTTTGGATCGCTGCCTTTTCCTAATCAGACTCTGCTCAGGCCGCTAAATGAAGCCGGCTGCCCTGTTGCGTTCAATCCCAGCTCCGTTTCAGCTCACCCATTTCCCCAGAATGCAATCTCACCTCCTCACTACTGGGTCCCTCCAGGGCCTTGTAACTGAGGAATGTGAGGAACAGAGCCTGCGCGGAGCGTGTCTCTAGGGGAGGTGGCAGGTAACACAGAAACCAGAGCACACCACATGCAGAAGGCAGTGTCTTAAAAATCCAGAGCATGGGGCTTTCCTGTTGCAAGAGGACCTCAGAAAACACGCAGTGCCACCGTCGTGGGACATGTGAACTCCCACACAGCCTTGCCCAGCCCTTGCAGAAGCACCTTTCGTCATGGGGAACTCACCCCCTCCGGGGGTGGCTTTCTTAGGATTGTCTCCATTGTCTGTCATCAACACCTCCCTGAAAGGGTTCTACAAGCTGTCACCTACACCCCGTGTTTCCAGGTAGGACACAGAAATGAGTCATTCCTGCAACAGAGGCAACTTGATTAAAAGAAAAAAATTCCCTCGTGCGCCCTGTGGATGGTAGAAGATGGATGGGTTTGGTAGGAATGCAGCACACTGGAAAGGCCGCCTGCTCTGCCCTGATGTCCACCAGCCGCCCAAGAGAACGAGAGGTGAGCTCTCTATCCAGCTGTAGAGGCGGGGATGGTGGTGAAATAAACAGCTGTGCCTACCACTTGTCACCTCCTTGGCATATTTTATATTTGTTACCTTATTCCTCATAACTGTATGAAATTTGTATGTATTATTACTCCTAATTTCGGTAAGAAAATTAAGGCTCAACTAAATAATCCATCCAAGGGAACACCTTCCCTAAGTGACAGAACTGGAATTCAAGAGAACTATTTGAATACAAAGACTGTGCCTTTTTGATTATCCTGTACAATTTGTACATATGCTTATTTACATGTACAAATATGTATACATATATATTTTACAGTCAAACCTTTTTATTGTGGTTATTAATATATGAGTTTATATACAAATAAATATATGTGCTCATATGCATAGATGTGTGTATATAGGTAACTGATATACAAATAAATATGTCGTCTATGTATAAATACATATTGTACAAATAAATAATCATATAAGTATGTACATAGCTATAAGTAAACGCTGTGTGTGTCTTAGAAATAAAGCTAACCAGGGCATGTGGCTTGAGCCACTTTAATCTGCAGATTTTGTTGAAGACTCACTTTTTCACCCAAATGAGCTGAGTACGCACATCCCTCCTCTTCGTAGGAACTTGGTCATTGTCTTTCAGAGAACAGGGACAGCCCCTCACCTTTAGGTCTGTAGCCCACTTTCACCAAACACGCTGTCCCTCTGGTTTCTAGTCAACCTTGACAATCT
Source organism: Kogia breviceps (assembly GCF_026419965.1). Classification (NCBI taxonomy): domain Eukaryota; kingdom Metazoa; phylum Chordata; class Mammalia; order Artiodactyla; family Physeteridae; genus Kogia; species Kogia breviceps. The sequence goes on from NC_081316.1 coordinate 119,812,429, forward strand.
CTCCGGCCTATACTTTTCCAGGGCCCGGTCTGCTGCCCCAGGCCCCTTGCTGCCCCCTGACCTCCCCCATAAACAACCCGTTAGTGAACCTCATCTTGTAAATTACTCATCTTTTCTCCCCTTCCCACAGGTAGAATTAGGGGCCCAGTATCTAGTTCTCGACCCGTGGACCCCGGGGGCCCCTGCAAAGGAGCATACCAGAAGTTCACTCCCTGTTCTTACTCTTTCAACTACTTCTGATTTAAGCACGATGGAGCATGCGGTGGCAGGGGAAGAGGGGTGTCGAGAGGAGGATGTTTTTCACAGGACCGGGGAGCCCGAGAACTGACCAGGGCAAGGAGTCAGACTGCGGTCACCTCGCCGGCCCAGCTCGAGTGCCAACGGCAGCAGGAAGCATCAGCCCGGGGGGGTGCGTGCTGGGCTAGCTAGCTGGGCAGGCCAAGAGGGTCAGCACTCTTGCATCTTCTTGTTCAGTGAAGCCTCTGCCCAACGTGTCTCGGGGAGATAAACGAGGCCAGGACAAACCCCTGCACCTGCCAGGCTTTCTGGCAGAGGCTTAAGCCTTTTCCTCATCATGCCAGTTTCACCCAAGACTGTGCACCTGCCAAGGAGGTTTTGCTGAAACCACTGCAGGCTGGGGTGGAAGTGTGTTTTTCTTATGTTTAATTTTATTTTTAGTTGAGAATACATTCTAGACGATTCCAGGTTTGGTATAATCCAAATTGGAATCAAGCTGCTAAAAAGCAGTCCAGGAGTACTTCTGATGGTGACTTGTGTCTGATGACTTCTTTTGGGAGGGCAAGTTACATTTGTGCTGAAATAATACAGGGTTTGATGACTGAGAAGGAGCAAGGACAGTAAACATTAAGTGACTGCCACAGGAAGCCAGGAAACACTGCTTGAGTCACTAAAGGAGAACTGCTACTGTATGGAAAAGGTGTCCAAAAGAAAACAGAGGCCAGGAAGAGAATCTGAGTTACTCTAAGACAACAGTGAGCTGGTGTCCCCCTGTGGGTGTAAACCTAGATTGACAGGCACTGTCTGCCTCCAAGGGAAAAGATCCAAGGGAAGCAGTAGAAGGATTAACTAGTGATGTCTGCAGCTGGCACAGCAGAGGGCAGAGAAGTAGTGGCACGTGTGCAACAGCCTGCCCTACTCCAAAGACTGCCTGGAATCTTGGTGCTATGAGGATCATTATGTTTTTCTCTGGAGCTGCTGAACTCAAGAGTCTGGTGGAGTAAGAAGCCTGCAAAGAGGTCCTCAGGGGTCTTTCATCTGAGTTCATCAGTTGTCCATGGGCTCTCAGTAGAGGCCACAGAAGGAGCGAGCCCCCATCATCCCACCATAAAACCCGGTGCCGCCAGCGAAGTACCTGATGCCACAGCCTGTATCTCTTTATTATCCATGCAGTAGGAGTGAACCTGTGATAGCTTTTATTTCCCTACCTAATGTATTGCCTTAAAGTAAGATTTAGGCCTGCTCTGTGTTATGCATTTTGCCCCAAACGTTACGTTTCTCTACCCAGTTGCCTTGACTGTTTCCATAGATAGATTAAAGCGCTTAGCTCCCAGAGCCTATCTTATTTGCAAGTCTAAAGCAAGAAATGTGCTTCCCTCAATCTGCTTCTATATGCAGCTACATACCACCATAAGGTAGCGAGTGCACATTCTATAAGACTTGGCTGATAGCAAAAGCGACGGTCTTATGATTCTTGGAGGCGTCCACATTTTGGCAGCGCTTCGCTGTGGTAGAAAACAGTGAGTCCCACCGAACGTTTTGGCGGTGATGAGCATGTTCTAGAAATGTCCCAGCTGGGATTAATGGCCACCAGTTGTATGTGGCTATGGAGCGCTTGAAACATGGCCGGAGAGGCTGAGAAACTGAAGTTATTAATTCAGTTAACTGAAAAGATTCAAGTGGCCACGTGGCAAATGGCTACCGTGTACAGTGTTTCTCACATTCCAGCCCACATAAGAATCACCTGCCCAAAAATGAACCCCCGGGTCCCACAGCCAGATGTTCTGACTCAGTCGATCTGGGTCTGATGTGAAAACCTGCATTTCTCACAGCCCCCAGATGACCCCGCTGCGGCATATACGAGGACCTGGCTCTAAGTCACCCTGATGGAGACGCGTGGGGTTACATGGCTCAGCGGTCAGCCACTCGGGACAACCGTGCTCAGGCAGGACAGGGGTGACGGCTGCAGAAATCGATCACTGGCGGTAACAATCGGAGGCTGGGGTTCTACAGGCACCTACTGGGCAGATATCAGGGATGTTGCTAACGTCCCATGCATGGGACAGCCTCCCACCCCCAGCAGAAAATTACACAGCTCAGAATTCCAATTGTGCCAGAGCTGGGGATCAAATGAGAATCTGAACTCATTCAGCAGCTACTGTCATGGCCTGAACCTGCCGTCTTATTTTTAGATCCTGCGCAAGCCAGTCACGTTCTGGCCACAAAAGCGGCTGCAGTGACAGCATTTCTATTCAGTGTCACCCTGCACCTTGGCATGCTGTGGCCTTATTCCTTGACCAAGCATTAGAACGCTCATCCGTTGTTTCCTCCCTGAGACCGTCGCAAGCTGGGCAGTTGAGGCTGGCAGTGGAGTCTGAGAAGAGATGAACCGGCTGGAGCCCAGGTGCGAAGGACAGGCAGCAGCAGGGCGGCCATGAGGCAGGGGCTGGGGGCTCCCGATGGGGGAAGTTGGCACGCCATTTACCGCTTCTGTGCTCGTGACCCCCACAGGCGGCTGCTGGGCAGGGGCCCTGGGTCCACGCCAGCGGTGAGCACACACCTTCAGGGAGAGTCTCTGCACCGCGGACCCCTGACCCTGGTGGTTTCTAGCCTGAAGGCCGTGAACACCGGCTGGCCAGTGGCCGTAAGCGGCTGAGGAGGGGCCGTGGGCTTCAGCACAGCCCCCCGGCTCTGTCTGGCTTCAGCGTTATAAATTATGTAGCTGTCTTCATCTATTATTCAGCATAATTTATTTTGGACATTTGCATCAGCAGTTTATATACAAAATAAACTAGATGCCAAAAGGAGGAGGAGAGAATTAAAATGGACATGCATGGAAGTGCGGGGGGCCGGGGATGAACGAATGCACATCATTCATCAAACGCGGGCTGTGCGGTGACACCTGCGCGGCGCCAGGAGGGACCCCAGTGCGGGGCGGGAAGGACTCGGGACGGTGCGGGCTCAGAGCACCGGATCGGCCCTCCCCGGGCCCCCGTGTCCTGTCCCCTGGGGAATGCCAGGCCTCCCCCTCCCTCGAGACCACAAGCGTCGGGGCCGAGGGCAGCGTCCTGCCAAGAGGTGGGCAGCGCGGCCCGAACCAGCTCAGGTGGGAGTGACTGACGGCGCCTCGCAGGGCCGCCTTCAGGGGGCACCAGACCAGGCCCGACCCCTGAAGGAGGTCCTCGCCCCTCCAATGCCTGCTCAACGAGCTCGGAGGCCTAACCACTGTCCTTGGCCCCCACCCGCCTGGTGCAAGGGCTTCAGATGTGGGAGTTACTTCAGGCAGCAGCCTGCTTGTGCAGGAAGGGCTCTGTGACTAGTTCTGGGGCACCATCCAGGGGGCGCCGAAAGGAGTAGGGCCGGCAGCAGGAAAGGAAGGACAAAACACTCCGTCCAGGTTCCAAGAAATGGCAATACTTGGGAGAAGGCGCAGTACCTCGGCTCTGCTGTGCTTGTTTGTCTCCTTTTCCTGCTCAAAGCCTCTGATCCTTCCCCCACTCATATCTTGACACTGAGAAAAATACCGGATGGGAGAAGGATGCAGAGTCAGGACACCACGGAGACAGGGGTCAGAGAGGGAAGAAAGGGCGCCAGGGAGCACTTAGAGAAAGAAACGGCGGTTACTTTTCAGCGGCACCAACGAAAGGTTTGGTTTTGTGTTTCTGAAACCTGCAGGGTACGATTGTAGACAGTTATGAAATACAAGTTTTTCTGCAGCAGAAAGAAAGATGTTTCCATTGTCAAAAAAAAAAAAAGGATCGCCTGTACTTACTTACAGAGCCAGGAACCAGCCTAAAACTGGAGCTCCAGGCTGCTAACTCGTGCCATCTCGATTTGGAAGGCTGTCTCTCTGCCACATCTGACCCACCAGCTCCTGCCATTAGCATCCAAGCGTTAAGCCAGAGGAAGTCAGTCTGGGAACACCACCATCGTGGCCAGCAAGCTGCAGTCTAGATAATGTGCTCCACTCGTAGGCCCTGGTCTTGGCCCACGCTCGTTTGGGTAGAGGGTAGGGTGGTGGCAGTGGGGACCGGGGGGGAAGGGGAGGGTGAAGAGCTCATTTGCAAGAACTGCCCAGCTGAGATAACATTTACAATGAACACGAGAAGGTCCAAGGCTCTGTAATCCTCCAGCAGCTGCTACTTTGGGTTGGGACGGGGAAGCAGCCTTTTGATATTAGTCCTCGAGCCAAGAGTGGCTGGAGGTGGCTTCTGGTCTCCCAGGGCACCGCCAAGCGGGCCACTGGGCTGTGTCCTAGGGAAGCTGGACAAGAGGAAAAGGACAAGTGGCTGGCAGGTCCCCTCCGTGTGTGTGGCCCCTGGATTGGAGACAGCAACGTCTTGGCCAACTCACCGCAGCTCTGTGCCCGGAAAGGGCAGCTGGTGGGCTTGTTCTCCTGTTCCTCAACCTGTCACTGCACAACTCCGAACACGTCGCCATGTCCCAGAGACACAGATTATCCCTCAGCTCGGAGCGCCTCGCTGCCCTCCGAGCGACCAAGCCTGCCAGGGAGCCGCCAGCATCCCCGGGAGCCGGCCCGGATCCCGCCTGCCCGAGGAGCCGGTCCAAGGTCACTGGTTCCAGCCCAGGGCGCACCCAGGCCGGACACCTTCCTCCCCCAGGCCTGGGTCTCTCCCACTCGAGGAAGAAGGCGCTTCTTCCTTTTGCTGTAAAACTACGAATAAACCCAAACTGACTTTGAGCATATTAATGATACCAGATGGTTTCATAAAATGTCAATATAGCAGTAAAAATACAAACGGAGCCCTCGCAGTAATTAGCTTCTGATTTACACATTCCAGAGAGAATTGGACCAAGTGCTGCCTTTCTGGCTCATGAGGTGCTGGTCCTCATGAGCCAGTCTCCTGGGCTCGGCCTTGCAGCTTTGCCCTGCCTCTTCCCTGACCCTCCGCCCCAAGCTCAAGGTACTTCTAAGTTCCATGGCAGCGAGGCAGTGAAACAAACGTCTGCAGCCGTCTCTCTGGGCTGTTGTCACCAGGCTGGCGGCTGTGAAGAGCTGGGGGGACACGAGTGCTCTATAAATGAGCGCTATTCTTGTTATCATCAGGACACAGTACTAACCGCACAGCTTGTCGGGGCGTCTTCCCAGTAGCGAATAGTCCCCCTTTATGTGGCAATCATGTGCTTTGCTATGTATGGCTGGAAAATATTATTTGATACCAAGGTCAGATCACTGCATAAAGCCAACAGAGAAGAGATACTCTGATTTCTAGACTCACCCCGCGTTCCGGAAGATTCGTAAAACCATAGTAACAGAAAGGCGCAGAAGTTCTGATTATGCTCCATAGGCTCAGGGGGTCTCCTCTAGGCCCCAATACTGGCTGCTCCACTTACTGGCTGGGCGCCCTTGGCAAGCTGACCTCTCTGGGCCTCAGTTTCCTCATCGTTAGGGTGAAGACATGAATATTAACTTCCTCAACGGGATTATGGTATGAATTAAATGAGTTCACGCAAGTAAAGCAGGGAAACCAGTGCCTAGCAACAAAATACGTGTCCTGTGACGTGGCTGCAGCCACCGTGGACACAGCTACCGCGGCAGCTGAGAGCCCTCTAGAGATGGTCTAGTTCAGCCTCTGCGTCATACACAACAAAGCAAAACCTCGGCCCACGGAGGACAGACACCTATCCACGGCCACCGGGGTAGTTTTGATGGAGTAACTGATGGAGTTCAGTATAAGAAAAAGTACCTTAAGTAATAGCAAATAACATTTTATAAGGTGGACTTTCACATCTTTATTAGGTATAAGGTTAGAATAATGGAAAGCAAAATGGAAACATCACTTAATAACAACAATTAACACTGGAGTCTGTAACTAAATATTCTACAGCTGGATAGATATTAAGTACTCTTGTGTCTATAACTAAACAGATATTAAATAATCTTCAAAGAGCTTTCATGCAAAAAGTCATTTACCCCACAATCAGCCCTTTGAAGTACGTATTATTAGGACATTCTCCAGATGAGGAACCTGCACAGAGAGCTTAAGTTACTTGCACCAGGTTACACAGCAGTTAAGCGGCAAAGCTTGGATTTGAAACTTTGTGGGTTGTCTGCAGAGCCCTCCACAAGCAGGATAATAAAGCTGAGGAACAGACAGACTAGATAATACCTAAAATGCTCTCCCAACCCTGTGGTTCCTTCAACAAACACTTCCAACTCTCCAGCCCACTCCCACCCGCTGCCTGTCCAGCAGGCACTGGAATGGACCCTGAGGGCACGCCGGCAATCGGGCAGGCATGGCTCTTGCCCCACAGAGCTGGAGGCTTCGGGTCTGAAATGCTGCCATCTGTTTACTCCACTCCAGCCGGGACTAAGCTCCCTTCTGTTTATTCTTGAACAGTGATGGTTGAAAAAAGCCAGCTGTGACAAACTCTCCTCCCAACCTTTTCCTTATGCCCCTGAGGGAATTCCATCTGGACTTGGTGACCATCTCCCCTTAATTAACCAGCTATTTCACAAAGAGGGTCTCCAGTGACCTGCAAAGCTGCCCGTGCCCCTCCTGTGTGCTTCCTACTCTCCATGGCCGTGGCAGTCATGTAGGTCAATCACGTGCAATATTTTAACTCTAGATTAAATGCAGCAAGGCTGGAGTCCATTACCTTCTCCATGGCTACTAAAATCAAGCTAATGGGACCAATTCAATTTTCCTCTTATGGATGGAGCTTGGGAAGGCGTCAGAGCCAATAACAAGCTAAGAAACTGTCTGCTCTGGGGGGAAGTGAGGGGAGAAGAGGTTGGATACATAGTCACCAGGGCCCGGGGAGCCCACATCCCATCAGGCAGTGAACGGGGCCTGGGTCCAGGGATGCCCCCGAGGGTCCCCAGCCTCCACACTTAGACATTCATATCTCAATACATTCTTGTCATGATGCCACCTCACCAGGACGGACAGTGATTCCAAATATATTTCATTTTATCAATTCGAGTTAAATTATTACATTGGAGGCGAGGAAATTTACCTTGGCTGCTCCGCCTGTGTCGGCCCAGACACGTGTCAAGGAGGCTGCAGTGTGAGCAGCCGTAGGGGTTTGGGGGCGTCCTCATAAGCCCTCCCCAACCCTGAGCCCGCTTGCTGTCTGTGTCGTTCGTTGCCTGACAGATGCCCCGAAGGCTTCCCGTGACCTGGGGGTCAGGGGGCAGCCCTGGGTCACGTTGCTGGGACCACCCCCCCCGACTGCACCTGGAAGAGACACGCTCTCCCTCGTGACATTTCAGCACATAAATCATCTGTCAGCTGTGCACCCAAATATCTCCATTCTTGTGATTTTGTCAGATCATCACCGCTAATAGGATGTTGAAATTCATAAATGCGTCTATTTCCAGTGATAGGCCTCTGTACTGCCAGCTCCCAGTTTGAAAAGAGAGGGGTCTTTGCTGGGACACGAATCGCACACATCTCGAGCGGGCACCTGCCTTACTTGGATCGGGGAGGTAATTCCCTCCTGGGAGAGGCTGCTGAGATCTTCAATATCGAAAGTTTAAATATATCGGTGGCTGTGCAGCTTGGCCAGCAAGCTAAGAACTGCTCAGAAAAGCACAGGATTTTAAAGCAAGGGGAGAAGACAAAGCAGATCTCCACCCCACCACCCCTCTCACCGTAGGCCAGGATCCCCATGGCTTTGTCTGGATGTCTGAGCCCACCAGCAGGAAGGGCAGCTGTGGAGCAAAGCCAGACAGTAGCCAGGAAGCCGCCTGCCTCCCCAGAACAGCTTTCTTCTCACCACGGGGAGCAGTGAGGACCGTTTCATCGGGATCCAGGCAACGAAGTGGACTTAATCCTTCCATCCACGACTTCCCGAGGTGCAGGAGCTGGGATCTGCAACCACTGCAAAGGGAAGTTGGGTCGGAGCCGAACGCGCAGGGTCCATTTCCTGCCAGGACCTGGGGGACTGCGCCTGGAGAGCTGGGCTGGGGGTAACTCGGCTCCTTAGCTGAGGCTCTCATCATTATTAGGGGACCTTTGCCCTCGGGATGGGAGGGACCCCATTTATTAATTATGGTCACGGCTCTGAGTAAGTGCTGAGGAGTCTGGCACTCACTGTTCTGCTGTGAGAGTAGCAAATTAGGTGAATATGACCCCATCACCGGCTTCCACTTCTACAGTTGCTGTGGTGACACTGCAATAAATGCCACTCATTTGTACGGCCCTGCATTGCACAAAACACTTTCAGACCAGCCGTTGGCTTGTCCCTCCTGAGAACGCTAGGAGGTGATCGTGGCATCGTCGCCCCCCGTCTACAAGCAGACACAGCCCGGGTGAGATCTGGTGAGGCTGCAAAGGTTAAACTTGGAGGGTCACGCAGCAGAAGCACTTCAGGAAATGGGACTAGATCCCAGGCTTTCTGCTTCTAATTCCAGCTCTTCCCACCGCACCTCACGGAAACGGAATCTCAGACACTACTTTCCTCTTCATTCACAGCGTCCGCCCTGCTCCTGGGGTGGGCGGGCCCTGATCTGCCCACTGGCGCCCAGCAGCACCCAGGTGCATGTGCGTGGAGCCCCAGGGTGCCCTGCCCCGCGGGGCCTCCCTTTCTGGGTGCTCCAGCCACTGTCTCGCTCCCTCACCCCGTCGGGCAGCCCCTGCTGCTGCCGGCTGCACCAGGCTTCTCAAGAATTTATGGAGGGAGACTGGATCCTGCGGGGGCCCTCAGCATGCACTCGGGAGGCTTCCCACGAAAAACGACAGCAGCGCACGTGTGGAGGCTGTTTAAGCCCGTCTCCATGAAATATCCCTTCTCCTCTGCCTCTGGCGGAGCCATGAGAGCAGGCCCAGGAAGAGGAAATCACGGTAAAGCGACAGCCCTTAATTTCTGAAGCCAAACCCCCACATTTCAGCAGACTTTTATGTGCAGGGGTCTCAACTGAAAGCCAAAGTGTCCTGGGGGCACCCCATAACTCTCAGTAAGTTTCTGCACCTCATCCCCAGATATCTTCCTCTGAGAGAAAAATCCAGAAAGCCAGAAGAGGCTTCATCCCCGGCAAGCTGGGAGCGAGCCCAGGGGACTAAAGGGGCAGCAAAGGGTACCCCAGGGACTCCCGACTGGGCCTGTTTAATTGCTTTTCTTTAAAAAAAAAAAAAAAAGTTGCTGTTACCGCTGTGCCCGGGCAGGGTCACGACGCGCAGCATCAGCTAAAATTATTCACTATCTTCACTGTCGGAAGACTGTTCTGACCCGAAAGCCTGGGAGATGCTGAAGAGAGGTTTTCACATCCCTAAGGCTCCTCCTTGGTCTCACTTCCTCCGAGCAGCCTTCCCAGGCCAGCCCACCTCGCATGCTCAATCCCGTTAATAAACCCCCCAAACCCTTTCCTGCGTGCAGTGCACGTACCCTGCATCGCCGGTTTTGTTGTGTGAATACACAGATTCCTCACCTAACGTGCACAGCCACTAGGTGGGTTCTCGCTCGAGTCTCCAGGGCAGGGCCTCGGCTATGTTCGATATTTCATAAAAGTTCCCTGCTAACATTGTTATCCAAAATGGGGGGAAAAGGGTCAATTCACAGGCTTAGAAGATGCGTCTGACCTGCAGTGCCACTCACGGGGTCACGGGGTCCAGCAGGTGCTGAGCACACACAGTCTGCGCGGGGGGGGGGCGGCTGAACGACGCACGGAGTGCACGTCAGCAGAAGGGTGGACGGGGCGCTTTCCGCATTAAGTGGAAAGGCAGCCCCCGCTCCTGGTGCGGACGTGGCATGCAGGTGGCAGGGCCCGGAGACACACGGCTGCTTAGTGTCATCCCGCCCGAGGCCTGGGTTGTACTGGGCTGGCCCCTCGGGGCGGCTACTGGGCCGCCTCGCTCCCCTCCTCCCTCGGGACTCCCTGGGGTCTCCGGGGTGGGAGGGTGCCGACCCAAGCACGAAGCACAGACTCTGAACCGGAACTGGAGCAGGAGGCTGGCCCCACTGGGCACCCGCCCCACTCAAACCTGCTGAGGGTATGAGATCACGGATTTAACAAGCACTCCGCGCGTCTAGAATGCTTGGCGTTAACTCTGTAAGTTAATTCCACACGATCAAGGGCGTCATAAAAGTGGACGGTGCGCACACAGTCGCCCCACCTCAGCCCAACCGCCTGTCTCAGTGCACCCAGAGGAGGTGCAGCCCCTTTCACGGAGCGTCCCCTTCTTCACGGTGGCATGTCCCGGGGCTGCAGGGCACTGCTCCGTGGCTCTGATGATCTGGGATCATTATCATTACTGTTTCTGAAATGTTGAAAAGTTAAGAAAAGAGAGAGAAAAGGGAGAAGGAAGTAAGTCTAGGAGCCTCCGATTCATATCTGCGATCTGCCTCCGCTCAGAGGGTGGGTGTGCAGGCTGCTTTCACACCTTTGTTAATGGATTTACGAACACGGGGCCGTCTGCCTCGATGCCACAGACTCCCTGCACGAGAGGATATCGGGAAGGCAGCGCGGTGCGAAGCAAGGCAAGGTCACGAGCTTTCTCCTCAAGGTCCTAACACTTTAGATGGTTTTCCTTTAAATGGAGGTTTCGTGGAAGGATATTGGACCACCTAGAGGGTAGTTAGGGATGGAACATCTGAGATAAAGAAGCTCCCAGGAGATGGGCGTAGAGAGCTGTCCTCCCGTCTTGATGACTACAGACAAGGAGGCGTAGTGAAGTGGGAAGTAGATTGGCCCCAGGACCCCCAAGACATGGGCCCAAATCCTGCACTGGCTCCACACACCAGACAAGTCAAAGCCACTTAACCTTCCTGACCTTCAGCTAAAAAAGGAGGTCTGAGGGGCTTCCCTGGTGGCGCAGTGGTTAAGAAACCGCCTGCCAATGTAGGGGACACGGGCTGGAGCCCTGGTCCGGGAAGATCCCACATGCCGCGGAGCAACTAGGCCCGTGAGCCACAACTACTGAGCCCATGCGCCACAACTACTGAAGCCCACGCACCTAGAGCCTCTGCTCCGCAACAAGAGAAGCCACGGCAATGAGAAGCCTGTGCACCGCAACAAAGAGTAGCCCCCGCTCACCGCAACTAGAGAAAGCCCGTGCGCAGCAACAAAGACCCAACGCAGCCAAAAATTTTAAAAAATTAAAAAATATTAAAAAAAAAAAAAAAAGAGAGAGAGAGAAGGTCTGAGAGCTGAGATCACTCCTCACTCAGACCAGGTTTTGAGATTCCCTAGTGAAAATGTGTGATGTCTTGACATGCAAACATTAAATTGTAATTTAGAAAAGTGCTCTCCTTCCGGGATCTCAAGTTAAAACTTGTGTATTTCCCTTTTGGCGTCTCTCATAGCACCTAACTCAGTGCAGAGCACAGTGCATACCTACGAGCAATAAGCTGATTAACGCAGGTGGCGATGGAGACCTCAGGCCCCGAAGTGGGATTTGCAGACCCTCTACTGACCACCCTGTGAAACTGGCCGACAGGACAGCTTCCCTCAGGCAGTGCCGCGCCTCCACTATGCGTAGGTTAGATGAAATGGTACATGTAAAGACCATGCGAGCAGTAAGCCCTCATTGGATATTAGCTCGTGTCACTGTTAGTAAAAGTAAGAAGAGGGCAATGGAATCAGATTGGCAGGACACACAATGCAAGAGGCTCCCGACGCAGTGAGAGGAGGCCAGGCAGCACCGCCACGAAGAATAGGGTGGAGGAGCAGGAGGGGGAGGCAAGGCACAGCTCACCGGGTGCCTGCATTCCCCCGGGAGTCTGGGCTCTCAGTCACCTTGGTCACCTTCTGCGGCCACGGCGGGAGACGTGACCCAGGGGCTCCAGGAACTTGGCTGCTCCCTGGATGTCCTCCAGCAAGAGCAAGTCACCAGTGCCAGGCAGCCCCACGCCTGGTTTCCAAGGAAAAAAGATAAAACTCCTCTTTGAAAAGGTGCATACAGCCTGGTAGACGAAGCCCAGGACTTACACTGAGATTTGGTTTTGAATTCCTGGTTTACTGATGAGGGACGGGGTCCCCAGGACCGGTGACGAGTCTCTTAGTTTCAGGTCCTTAAGCAGAGGCATGATTGTCTCGTGGTTGACTGTGAGATGTAAATGAAATAAAAGAACATGGCACCCATTTGCAAAATGTGACGCATGTGAAGTCACGTCAATAATTAGGACTTGGAATGTAGAGAATATTCGGCTGTGAAAGAAGAGATTCCAGCTGTGGACCCCAATGAGGAAGATGAGAAATTAGAAAAACTCTTCACTTTGTTCCACCACATAACACAACACACACACAAATACACACGCAGGCTGGTGTTGAGGAGACGTGGTGACACTGCTTTGTAGATTTATTTCCTTACTTATTAGGCAGTTTGGGATACCATAATTTTAGAAATGTTTCCGATGGGAGAGAAAATGTAGGGAAAGAGGAAGGGAAAGAAACCCTCACCAAACAGGTCCAACTGCCACCAAGTGAATAAAATTACCTTCTAATCAAATGCATCATTAGAAGTACAGACATTAGAGCCCAGTGCTGACAGCTTGATGAGCAAGGCATTTACAGTTAATTAGGATATATTGCCTTTGTAGTTGGGACTCATCAGGGAGGCTGTTGACTCCTCTAACTAACACCTGCTTCTATTGTCAGGGCACCTGGGCACGTGGGCCATTCTCTGTGCCCACCCCTGGCTTGGTCTTGCAGGTGACCATGGGCAATGCCACCTTGGACTACGTGGCGGCTGAGATTCTTTTACCAAGAGCAAGAGCAACCTTTGTGGAAATATATTTAGAGAAACGGGGCCAAAAGAGATGCTGAACTTCCTTCTGAACTGGGGAGACAGGGCGGGGAGGGGGAAGATGCAGCTGTGTCCCCCAGCTGCTGCACCATCCTTTGTAGGAAGAATGTGAAGGGGTCCAGGACGTGCCACCTCCAAATACGCCACTTTGGTATATCAGTTATTTTGAGCTGAAGGCACTTGAGAAACAGCAGGTACAGGGAGGGATCTCTGCCCTCCCTGTTTCTACCTAAAAGCAGGACATGACATTTCCCTGAGAAAATTTCCATGTACCAGGAGGGGAAGAATATTCTTATCACCACACTCTGGGAGTTGGCACCGAAATGACCTGTACAAACAGACCCACTAAAACCACCTTGATCTTCCGTTAGTTTCCCCCAAATGTTAGCTTCCTTGTCCCTGTCCCACAATTTACTGTCCCTAGCCCAAGTCCCCTATTACTTCGTTTTATCATGTGTCCACAATTTATCATTCTTTGTTAAAATGGTATGTAAGCCCCTGAGTCTAACCATTTCTTTGGAGTTTTCACTTTTATGAAGCCCCCCCAGTGTCACATAAAGGTATTAACATCAAGTAAAATGCATATGCTTTTCTCTTGTTAACCTGTCTCTTGTCAGCTTAATTCACAGGCCCTAGTTACAGCACTTAAGAGATAGTGGAAGTCTTTCTTCCCTGGAAGATAAGAACCAGAACACCCAGGGTGTCACCTTCCCAGCCCACTGGCCTGCCCACTTTAGACAAGTATCAGAACCTGGACACCCTGCTGTCCAGTCCCAGCCACGTGTTGGATAAATTAAACAATTGCAGAGCTGAACTGCCATCAGCATTGACCTGGTGATGGGCCACGTTCCCTGACAGATGCTCCCTGATGGCGAGAAGTCAATGGGAATATTGTTATAAGAAAGAGCTCAGAATTGTTGGCTGCCTGTCCTTTTTAATGGAAGCAGATATCACTCCTAAAACCCAATTCTATGTAGAGTCCGGTTCCTCAGTTTCCTCAAAAATATCCCAATTTCCAACTTTTTATGACTAACCAAAATCTTTGGAACTTGCCCTAAAAACCCCTTTGGAGGAGAACTCAGCAGCTTCTCCTGTCTCCAGGCAAAATCACACCAGCTCGTGAAAACTTGCCCTTTTTCAATCTACCCAGCATTTTAACCTAATGACTCATGGAATCATAAAAAATGCAGGAAGTGAAGCAGCCCACCTGGTGTGAAGCCCAGAAAGCTAAGGGACGTACCCAAGGTCACACAGATCACTTAAGGGAAGGGACGGAACTGCTGTCTGGATCACCCAGCCCAGCCGTTGTCTGCTGCACTCGGGGTGCACAGAGCAGCTGACTGTCTCCCTCCTCCTAAGTCTTCTGCACATTTGGAGACGTCATTAAATCGCCCTCAGCCTTATCTCCTCCAAGCTAAATGATGCTGCTTCTTTAGCCTTTCTTTGCTGGTTTTATTCTCCAAACTCCTTAATCACCTTGGAATCTCTCCAAGCCATTCTTAACTCTCTGACCTGAGGAGGGGCCCACAAAACCTGACAGCAGAGGGAAGCGTCGATCATCTGATGGGAGCAACGCAAGCACCCAGTGGTCCCAGCCGGGCCAGTGCCCAGGACGGATGTCCGTTGCCATTTCAGAGGTCCTGCTCAAGGAAGGCCGCCTTCCACCCCGACGCCGTGCTAATGGCCGCTGCTGACATCTGTAGAGGTTGCTGGGTAATTGAATGACCGACAGAAGTTATCGGGAGCTGTGCACCAAGATAAGAGTAATCAAATTTCATGCTTCAGGGGCTCGCAGCTTTAGCTGGCCACCTCAGGGCTCCCGAAGAACCCTTCTCCCCTCCCCACCACACTATCTTTCCTGCACAGAGTTCTGCACAGTGGGGCAGCTGCGTGTTGTGCTTTTGTGTCTTCCTCCGAAGAGCCCCCCAAAGGAAATTCCTGGAGGCAAGGAAGCCTCGGTAAGAGACCAGCTTGGGCCGGCTGACCTCACAAAAATTGAGGCAGGTGATTTATTTATGTCGCCTTAGCACCCGACATTCACACGGGGGGAGAGAAATGAGAACCAAGGCAGGGAAATAAGATGCAAGAGGGGAGAGGAGGAGCAAAGGAGGGGAAGGAGTCCAACGTGTTCGCTCAAAGCCAACGCGGAACAGGGGGCCCCCGTGTCAGCACCAGCACGAGAACACCCGCGTGTGGCGCTCAGAGGGCCCGAGACAGACACCTCCGTGAGGGTGCCAGCCCGGGCTCAGCAGCTGCTTACGGCCTCGTGCTCGTGCTTCTACAGGAATAAAGACGCCCACTGGGGGCCCAGAAGGACTCCCTCCCTCACCCGCACCCGATCGCCTGGCCACGGTCATTTTCGGCGCATCCTTCCGAAAACTACGACAAGCCCCTGAGGAGTCGGGAGCCAGACAGGGGCGCTGCACCAGCTCAGGCTGGAGGAGCCGACGTTTGCGGAGTGGGGTTGTCACACAGACCCGCACTGAGATGCCTGCTGCACTAGACTATCTGGGGTTACAAGGAAGGAGTCCACTTCTCGAGGTGAGAAGGACGTCCGGAGGAAAGCTCCTCGCCGAAAAGACGTCTCCAGAAGTGATGCATTTAAAGATAAGACGGCTTAACGCCTCCACTGTTGCTTCTAATTTAAAATGGCATAAAGTGAAGGAATTGTTGGTGTCAATAACCTTTGGAGTCGCTGCGCTTCAGGATGGAGAGCCAGCACCACCCAGGATCTGCGTGTCCTGGGTCTGTTGGGGGGGGGGGGCAGAGGCCCCCGGCCGCTGTATCTGTGTCACCAACTCCCTCCTCCGTGACTTACAAAGACGCGGGAGCATTAACTGAGGGGCTAGTACACTCCAGCTGCTGTGCCGTGAACGACTGAGAGAGATGAACCCGTACAAGTGCCGGGATTAAAGCTGACACGGGGCCTGTGGGTTGAGGGCTGAGGGGGAACGAGAGGGTTCTCGACAGAGGGGCTGGGGTGAACAAAGGCCCAGGGATGAAGGCATTGTAACGCGTTTGGAGGATGGCGTCCTTGGAGGGAGGCTAGGCTCCAGGTAGGCAAGCATTACTGGGGTGGGATGGGGTTCACAGTTCCTGTTACATAGACAAGAAAGTAACTGAAGGACCAAGGCACTTGCAGAAGCAACCTTCCGATTCCATACCCCTTCGTCCTTTCCCTCTTACAACCACGCGACCCTACAAGGGCCCCTGGCCCTGGGCACACAGAGCCTCTGTGAGCCTCCGTCCAGGGAGAACAGGGGTCGTACACGGGTGGGGTTGAGAGAACGCATCTATCAACCCCACTGCCAAACCCAGCCAGACGCATCAGAACCAGGCAGTATCTGATGCTGGAGGACGGAATGGGATGGAGGCAGGGCCCGGAGACAGGAGCTCATGCTTTCTGGCGAGAAGGGCCACCCTTCATCGCGCTATTACTACACGCTAGGTCCTGTGCTCTGTGTTTCACAGAACAGCTTGATTGAGTCCTTATAAAACCTACAGTGGACCTAGTAACACTCCTGTATCACACACGAGGAAACAGAAGCCCAAATGGGTGACACAACAGGTCCAGTGTCGCACAGAGAGTGAGTTTCTGATCAGGATGTGAACTTGGTTCGCAGAGCGTGAACCCCACTCTGCCCTGTGAACTACCGTGTTATGGGCTTTCCTTCTCAAAGACTGTCTTTTTAGCAATTCTTTTATTGGAGTAGAGTTAATTTACAATGTTGTGTTAGTTTCAGGTGTACAGCAAAGTGACTCAGTTATGCATACATACATATACATATATTCTTTTTCAGATTCTTTTCCATTATAGGTTATTACAAGAGATTCAGTATAGCTCCCTGTGCTCTACAGTAGGTCCTTCTTTTTTATTTAATTTTATTTTTTTATACAGCAGGTTCTTCTTAGTTATCTATTTTATACATATTCATGTATACTTGTCAATCCCAATCTCTCAATTCATCACACCACCACCAACGCCCCCCGCTGCTTTTCCCCTTGGTGTCCATACGTTTGTTCTCTACATCTGTGTCTCTGTTTCCGCCTTGCAAACGGTTACAGATGTACGGTTCATC
Organism: Kogia breviceps; assembly: GCF_026419965.1. Classification (NCBI taxonomy): domain Eukaryota; kingdom Metazoa; phylum Chordata; class Mammalia; order Artiodactyla; family Physeteridae; genus Kogia; species Kogia breviceps. Next base: position 119,829,455 of record NC_081316.1, read on the forward strand.
TGTACCATTAGTAGGTCCCTCTTGTTTATCTATTTTATATATAGCATTGTGTATATGTTAAGCCTAAAACTCCCAATTTTTCTCTCTCCCACCCCACCCTCCCTATTCCCTCTGGTAACAATAAGTTTATTTTCTATGTCCATGAGCCTATTTGTTTTGTAACTAAGTTCATCTGTATCATTTTTTCAAGATTGCACATATAAGTGATATCATATGATATTTGTCTTTCTCTGGTCTGACTGACTTCACTTAGTACGACAATCGTTAGGTCCACCCATGTTGCTGCAAATGGCATTACTTCATTCTTTTTTATGGCTGAGTAATATTCCATTGCATATATGTACCACATCTTCTTTATCCATTCATAGCCATTCAAAGACCATCTTGATCAGTGCTGTTCTCTGTTGTGGCCACTATCCACATGTGGCCACAGAGCCCATGAAATGTGGCCGGTGCACATTGAGATGTGCTCTCAGTGTGAGACATACTCTAATTTCAAAGACTTTGTACAAAAGAACACAAAAGAATGTAAAGTATCTCAGTAAATTTATGTCACTTGTTGAAATCATAATATCTTGGATATACTGAGTTAAATAAAGTATTAAAACTAATCTCACCTATTTACCCTTTAAAAACTTGGCTCTAGAAAGTTCGGAATCATGTATCTGGCTCACATTATACTTCTATTGGGCTGCACTGGCCTGGCTGGAAAACGCAGGCTCATAGTCTGCCTATGACTGGCTGGTCCGAGGGGCCCTCCCTGAGGGACTATAGATGCTGCTGAGAGATGGGGTTTTCTTTGCTCCACATCAGGGAGCAATGTTTCTATTTCAGTGGAGACTCTCATCTGCGTCTCCCACTCCCAGTCCTAGAGGGGGAACAAGAGTGCTCTGTGTTCATTAGTTAATATTTGCGAAGGGCTTGGAAGATGAAATACGGTGCATAAGTGCTAATAATGGCCGCGTACCGCTGCGGGCCTTTCATCTGGAGATTGCCAAGTCCCCGTCACAGGCAGGCAGTATTGTTCTATTACTTTAACACTCATTGTGCCTCATCGGGGCGCTGGGTCATGATCTTTCCTGCCATCAGGCACAGGGAAGCTGGGTGGAGAGAGAGTGGCCTGTGGCCTGTGGTCAGGGAAGAGTGGCAGCCACAGGAGAGCTTCTGTCCCGGCCCCCAGGCCAGGTGGCAGGGGCTGGGCTCCAAGAGGCACAGAGAAGGGGCGTCCTGCAGGAGAGGCCCTGCACACTGCCCTCTTCCACACCTGCCCCCGCACTCTCTGCCCTCCCTGCGGGCTTTCCGTAGAGCTGAGCGCACCCCAGGCTCTCCGTAAGTGCTGGTGGGCAGGGCAGTTCGGTGGAGGAGGCGGCTGTCCCGAATCGCCAGCCTTGACAGCGGACGCCGCAGCCTGGGCTGGGACCGACCACAGCGCTTGGATGCGGGCTTCAGTGCGGCCCGGAACATCCCTCGTTGGGCCCCCTGCCATCTCTGCAGGCTGACACGAGGGCAGTGGCACGTGACACCGTGCTTAACCAAGCAGAGCCGGAGAGCTGCAGAAGAGAGGGGCCGTCCCTGCGGCCTGGCCTCAGGTGCACGGTGCCCCGGCGCCCTGGGCAGGGTCCCAGAGCCCCCCAAGTGTAAAAGAGGGTTGCCCACTGGGTGGTGCCCCACTGTGACACCACCTCTGAGGAGAAGTTCCTTTATGCTAATTAAAGGCACCAGGGAGTCAGACAGTATGAGACGACACAGCTGGAGTCTCCCGCTCAGGAAGGGCTGCTGGAGATGCCTAATCCCTCCCACCAAGGGAGAAAGGGGGGCGTGCGCAGAGAGAGCTCGGGACACGGGATACGGAGGAGCCCGCAGTGACGGGCACCTCGGCACCGGCGGCGGCCGGCTGTGGCACGCAAGCTTCTATAAAAGGAATAGGGCACGTACCGTTTCAGACCGGGTGAGCTGAACATTTTACTAATTAAGAAATTACTTAATTATGGAAAAGAAAATAAAATCAGGGTAGTTTGCCCTGGAGGGGAAAAAAACCTTTGATTTGCTAAATCAAGGAAATGATTAGATTCCGACATTAAATAACTGGAAATGGCTGCAACAAAAGCACTGGAGCGTCCACCCCGCCCAGGCCTCCGTAGAATCCCTGCCTTGAGCCCTTCCTTCCCAGAGATGAGTCTGGCCTGAAGAGGTAGGGCCCCTCACCCCCTGACGCAGAGGGGCCGGAAAACCAGGCTTACTCATGTGCACGTGTCTCACGCTACGGGTGGGCATCTCTCCAGAACGTTTTATTCCTCATCTCTCAGCTATTTTTCATCCTGCCCCCCCCCGGGGTGGGCTCCCCCCAGGCTGTCACCTGCTTTCTTATCCTCACCCACCACTCTTCAGCGGTTGGGTCGCAGAGCCTCCCCCGTCGGTTCCCTAGACCAGGCACCAGCGTCATGGCGCCTCCCTTCCCTACCTGGCCTCAAATCTGCAGCTCCGAAGAGCACCATTACAGACCAGACAGCCAGCAGCCAGCCCGCCAGGACGGGCCTGGACACACAAAAGTTCAGCAGCCCAGCATTCTTTTTAAAAATGGGATGAGGCAAGTTCCCTTGCGTTTCTTTATTGCAACACTGATCTGGCTCCAAGACTCCCCTTTATACAGACAATTCCTCTTTCTCCAGCTAAGCCCTACCTTGCGGGTCTCTATTTTCAATTGCCCCCATCTTATATTCACAGAGCACCTCAAAACTCACCTCGCCCTTACCCGCATCCCCTTCTCCTCACTCAACAAGCATCACATCCCAAACCATTACACTCAATTTCACAGAATTTGAAGGTATCCCAAATCTTTAATTTCTCCAGGTTGAAAACTAAAGCCGTGTACTTATGTCTTTACCTTTTTTGGCATCCACTCTATCAACTCTTTCCTTAAAGCAGGAGAACCTGTGTTTATGTAGCACTTAGGGCGTCTAGATGTTTCCCAGACATTCATCTTATTTGCTCTCCTAGGCAACTGATGAAGCGGAAGGTGAAATACACCCCCTCCTTTTTGTCCAATAGGTGGGGAAATAAAGTTCACGTACAGGTGCACATTTGACATCATTTTTCTGGGAAGCCTTGATATCCCCAAGGCATCCCAAGGACGCCTTCCCTGAACCCGGAAGACTGGTTTGGTGCCTCCTTCAACTCCTGTGTCACTCAATACCTTACCCATCATTAACACTGGGCCTCCACGTGTCTGAGATCAGTAACTATTTGCCATCACCCCCATGTTGCTCAACACCATACCTGGGAGACAGGAAGCGTATAGTACGTGATCCTCAAAGAATGGATGCATGAGAAGATATTAATGAGATCACGTTCCTACGATCACACAGCTAGTAAGCAGTGGAGCCAGAGACAAGAACCAAGCCTTTTTTTTCCTACTGTGTTCCTAACTAGTTTTCTTGACAGATGCTCCAAGCATAATGTCAGATTCACTGTTTCAGAGCATGTTTCATTATCATATATCATACCATAATAAAAATATCTTCACTTGATCCCAATTATACCACAGATATACTCTGAGCTTTTCACATACCAAACTAGCCCTCAGTTTTCAGCCCTATTCAGGAATCTGAGATGTGAAAGAGGTCATGGATAATGTAGTGCAACTTCCTTCCCAGTGAAAACTTCTCCTCTGGGCCACACTTTTCCCCAAATCCAAGGAGAAGAGCACTGGCCCTTCCCACTGGCCCTCTGGAGCACCTTCACGCCTGGGACACGGCCATCCTCTGACCAGGACCCCTCGTGGCCACCCGCTAATGTGTTGCCATGCCCGCAGCTCTGAGTCTGTTCCCTCCTCACCTGGTGTCTCAACCCACCCGCCCTACAGGGTCCAGCTTAAGGCTCAGCTCCAGAAGGTCTCTCCCTGGTGCCCCAGAGGACACCATCCACCAGCGTCCTTCCTGGCGATCGGTAGAGATCTACTTATCACCACTTCCACACACAGAGTCATATCTTTTTAGTTAGTCCTAATAAATGTTTATGACTTATGTGGTGGTTAAGTTAAAAAAAATGGATCCTGTCTCCCCCTCCCACACTCTGAAAATAAATCACCAAATATATATTAAGCACCCATGTGTAAACCCTGTGTGCTGGGTATCTTTGTGGATGTTTGGTAAATGTGTCATTTCACCAGGGTTTAGGGATCAGATCCTGAGAGACAAAGTGATGTTCTCAAGACCGGAGAGTGGGTGAAAGGACACAGCTGTGGTTCTAACCCAGGGGCCCTGGTTCACACTAGACATTTATGTTATCCTGTTAGGCTGCCCAACAAAGGACCACAGACTGAGTGACTCAAAGAACAGGGATTTATCTCCTCATCGTTCTAGAGGACAGACGTCCAAAATCAAGGGATCAATGAGGATGTTTTCCTCTGATACCTCCTTTGGGGTGCAGATGGCCACCTTCTCTCTGCATCCTCATTTTCTCTGGGTGTGTCCCTGGTATTTCTCCCTCTTCTTATAAGGACATTAGCCATGTTAGATGGAAGCCCAACCTACATATCATTTATTTACCCCTTTAAAGACCCCACCTCCAAATACAGTCACATTCTGAGGAGCCGGGGGTTAGGGCTTCAACATCTGATTCTGGAGGGGACACAGCCATCCTGTAACAGTATTCTCACTGCACTTTGTACATAACTGCACTGTATGTACAATAAATACCAGCTAAGTGTAGTTGAGAGCCTGACCTACTAAGTTTGGAGACTAAATACAGTGCATACTTTTTTTGTGATGTTCTATTTTTTTCATTATTTGTTTATTTGTTTTTGTATTTTCTTGCCCAGTCTTGAAGTGACAACAAACATTTGAACTTCTCCCAAGTTCCAGACTCAAAACAAATAAGAATACATTCTTTTAAAAAGTAAAAAAAGGGGGGGACCTTCAAGATGGCAGAGGAGTAAGATGTGGAGATCACCCTCCTCCCCACAAATACATCACAAATACATCTACACGTGGAACAACTCCTCCAGAACACCCACCGAACGCTGGCAGCAGACCTCAGACCTCCCCAAAGGCAAGAAACTCCCCCACGTACCTGGGGAGGGCAAAAGAAAAAAGAATAAACAGAGACAAAGAATAGGGACAGGACCTACACCAGTGGGAGGGAGCCGTGAAGGAGGAAAGGTTCCCACACACTAGAAGCCCCTTCGCGGGCGGAGACTGCAGGTGGCGGAGGGGGGAGCTCCGGAGCCACGGAGGAGAGCGCAGCCACAGGGCGCGGAGGGCAAAGCGGAGAGATTCCCGCAGAGGATCGGTGCCGACCGGCACTCACCAGCCCGAGAGGCTCGTCTGCTCACCTGCTGGGGCGGGCGGGGGCCGGGAGTTGAGGCTCGGGCTTGAAAGGTCAGGCCCGAGGGAGAGGACTGGGGTTGGCTGCATGAACACAGCCTGAAGGGGGCTAGCGCACCACAGCTAGCTGGCAGGAGTCCGGGAAAAAGTCTGGACCTGCTGAAGAGGCACGAGACCATTGTTTGGGGTGCACGAGGAGAGGGGATTCAGAGCCCTGCCTAAACGAGCTCCAGAGACGGGCATGAGACGCTAATGCCGCTGCTGCCGCCACCAAGAGGCCTGTGTGCAAGCACAGGTCACTCTCCACACCGCCCCTTCCGGGAGCCCGTGCAGCCCGCCACTGCCGGGGTCCCGGGATCCAGGGACAGCTTCCCCGGGAGAACGCGCAGCACGCCTCAGGCTGGTGCAACGTCACGCCGGCCTCTGACGCCGCAGGCTCGCCCTGCACTCTGTACCCCTCCCTCCCCCGGGCCTGAGCCAGAGCCCCCATTCAGCTGCTCCTTTAACCCCGACCTGTCTGAGAGGGAACAGACGCCCTCAGGTGACCTACACACAGAGGCGGGGCCCGATCCAAAGCTGAAGCCCAGGAGCTGTGTGAACAAAGGAGAGAAAGGGAAAACTCTCCCAGCAGCCTCAGGAGCAGCGGATTAAATCTCCACAGTCAACTTGATGTACCTGCATCTGTGGAAAACCTGAATAGACAATGAATCATCCCAAAATTGAGGGCGTGGAATTTGGGAGCAACTGTAGACTTGAGGTTTGCTTTCTGCCTCTAATTTATTTCTGGATTCATGTTTATCTGAGTTTAGTATTTAGAGTTAATTATCATTTGTAGATTTTTATTGATTTGGTTGCTCTCTTCCTTTTTATTTTATATATATATATATATTTTTTTTCTTTTTCCCTTTTTGTGAGTGTGTATGTGTATGCTTCCTTGTGTGATTCTGTCTATATAGCTTAGCTTTTACCATTGGTCCTAGGTTTCTGTCTGCTTTTTTTTTTTTTTTTTTACTATAGTTTGTAGCACTTGTTATCATTGGTGGATTGATTTTTTTGGTTTGGTTGCCCTCTTCTTTCTTTCTTTCTTTTCTTTCATTTTTATTGTTACTTTTCAATTTTTTTATTTTTAATAATTTTTTATTTTAATAACTTTATTTTATTTTATGTTATTTATTTTCTTCTTCTTTTTCTCCCATTTTTCTGAGCAGTGTAGCTGACAGGGGCTTGGTGCTCTGGCCAGGTGTCAGGCCTGTGCCTCTGAGGTGGGAGAGCCGAGTTCAGGACACTGGCCCACCACAGACCTCCCGGCTCCACATAATATCAAACAGCGAAAGCTCTCCCAGAGATCTCCATCTCAATGCTAAGACCCAGCTCCACTCAACGACCAGCAAGCTACAGTGCTGGACATCCTATGCCAAACAAATAGCAACAGAGGGACACAACCCCGCCTATTAGCAGAAGAGGCGAGCTAAAATCATAATAAGTTCACAGACACCCCAAAACACACCACCAATGCGGTCCTCCCCACCAGAAAGACAACATCCAGCCTCATCCACCAGAACACAGGCACCAGTCCCCTCCACCAGGAAGCCTACAAAACTCACTGAACCAACCTTACCCACTGGGAGCAGACACCAAAAACAACGGGAACTACTAACCTGCAGGCTGCGAGAAGGAGACCCCAAACACAGTAAGTTAAGCAAAATGAGAAGACAGAGAAATACACAGGAGATGAAGGAGAAAGGTAAAAACCCACCAGACCAAACAAATGAAGAGGAAATAGGCAGACTACGTGAAAAAGAATTCAGAGTAATGATAGGAAAGATGATCCAAAATCTTGGAAATAGAACAGAGAAAATAAAAGAAATGTTTAACAAGGACCTAGAAGAACTAAAAACTAAAGAAACAATGATGAACAACACAATAAATGAAATTAAAAATTCTCTACAAGGAATCAATAGCAGAATAACTGAGGCAGAAGAACGGATAAGTAAGCTGGAAGATAAAATACTGGAAATAACTACCACAGAGCAGAATAAAGAAAAAGAATGAAAAAAATTGAGGACAGTCTCAGAGAATTCTGGGACATTAAACCCACCAACAGTTGAAATATAGGGGTCCCAGAAGAAGAAGTGGAAAAGAAAGGAGCTGAGAAAATATTTGCAAAGATTAGAGCTGAAAACTTCCCTAATATGGGAAGGGAAATAGTCAATCAAGTCCAGGAAGCACAGAGAGTCCCATACAGGATAAATCCAAGGAGAAACATGCCAAGACACATATTAATCAAACTATCGAAAATTAAATACAAAGAAAAAATATTAAAAGTAGCAAGGGAAAAGCAAAAAATAACACACAAGGGAACCCCCACAAGGTTAACAGCTGATCTTTTCAGCAGAAACTCTGCAAGCCAGAAGGGAGTGGCAGGACATATTTAAAGTGATAAAAGAGAAAAACCTACAACCAAGATTACTCTACCCAGCAAGGATCTCATTCAGATTCGATGGAGAAATTAAAACCTTTACACGCAAGCAAAAGCTAAGAGAATTCAGCACCACCAAACCAGCTTTACAACAAAGGTTAACGGAACTTCTCTAGGCAGGAAACACAAGAGAAGGAAAAGACCGACAATAACAAACTCAAAACAATTAAGAAAATGGTAACAGGAACATACATATCGATAATTACCTTAAATGTAAATGGATTGAATGCTCCAACCAAAAGACATAAACTGGCTGAATGGATACAAAAAGGAGACCCATATATATGCCTTCTACAAGAAACCCACTTCAGACCTAGGGACACATACAGACTGAAAGTGAGGGGATGGAAAAAGATATTCCATGCAAATGGAAATCAAAGAAAGCTGGAGTAGCATTTGTCATATCAGACAAAATAGACTTTAAAATAAAGACTATTACAAGAGACAAAGAATGACATTACATAATGATCGATGGATCAATCCAAGAAGAAGAAGATATAAAAATTGTAAATATTTATGCACCCAACATAGGGGCACCTCAATACATAAGGCAAATGCTAACAGTCATAAAAGGGGAAATCGACAGTAACACAATCATAGTAGGGGACTTTAACACATCACTTTCACCAGTAGAAAGATCCTCCAAAATGAAAAACATAAAAGGAAACACAAGCTTTAAATGATACATGAAACAAGATGGACTTAATTGAAATTTATAGGACATTCCATCCAAAAACAACAGAATACACTTTCTTCTCAAGTGCTCAAGGAACATTCATCCAGGACAGATCATATCGTGGGTCACAAATCAAGCCTTGGTAAATTTAAGAAAATTGAAATTGTATCATGTATCTTTTCCGACCACAATGCTAAGAGACTAGATATCAATTACAGGAAAAAGTCTTTAAAAAATACAAACACATGGAGGCTAAACAATACACTACTAAATAACCAGCAGATCACTGAAGAAATCAAAAAATACCTAGAAACAAATGACCATGAAAACACGAGGACCCCAAATCTATGGGATGCAGCAAAAGCAGTTCTAAGAGGGAAGTTTATAGCAATACAATCCTATCTCACGAAACAAGGAACATCGCAAATAAACAACCTAACCTCCTTATGCCTAAAGCAAGTAGAGAAAGAAGAACAAAATCCCGCAAAGTTAGCAGAAGGATGGAAATCATAAAGATCAGATTAGAAATAAATGAAAAAGAAATGAAGGAAACAATAGCAAAGATCAATAAAACTAAAAGCTGGTTCTTTGAGAAGATAAACAAAATTGTTAAACCATTATCCAGACTCATCAAGAAAAAAAGGGAGGAGACTCAAATCAGTAGAATTAGAAATGAAAAAGGAGAAGTTACAACAGACACTGCAGAAATACAAAGGTTCATGAGAGATTACTACAAGCAACTATATGCCAATAAATTGGACAACCTGGAAGATATAGACAAATTCTTAGAAAAGCACAACCTTCTGAAACTGAACCAGGAAGAAACAGAAAATATAAACAGACCAATCACAAGCACTGGAATTGAGACAGTGATTAAAAATCTTCCAACTAACAAAAGCCCAGGACCAGATGGCTTCACAGGCGAATTCTATCAAAGACTTACAGAAGAGCTAACACCTATCCTTCTGAAACTCTTCAAAAATAGAGCAGAGGGAGGAACACTCCGAAACTCATTCTACAAGTCCACCATCACACTGATACCAAAACCAGACAAAGATATCACAAAGAAAAGAAAACTACAGGCTAATATCGCTGATGAACACAGAAGCAAAATCCTCAAGAAATTACTAGCAAGCTGAATCCAACAGCACATTAAAAGGATCATACACCAAGATCAAGTGGGGTTTACCCCAGGAATGCAAGGATTCTTCAATATATGCAAATCAATCAATGTGATACACCATATTAACAAATTGAAGAAGAAAAACTGTGATCATCTCAATAGATGCAGAAAAAGCTTTCAAAAAAGTTCAACACCCATTTAAAAGGAATCCAAATCAGGAATGAAGAAGTAAAGTTGTCACTGTTTGCAGATGACATGATACTATACATAGAGAATCCTAAAGATGCTACTAGAAAATTAGGACTAACCAATGAATTTGGTAAAGTAGCAGGATACAAAATTAATGCACAGAAATCTCTTGCATTCCTATACACTAATGATGAACAATCTGAAAGAGAAATTAAGGAAACACTCCCGTTTACCACCGCAACAAAAAGAATAAAATACCTAGGAATAAACCTACCTAAGGATACAAAAGACCTGTATACAGAAAACTATAAGACACTGATGAAGGAAATTAAAGATGATACAAACAGATGGAGAGATATACCATGTGGTTGGATTGCAAGAATCAACATTGTGAAAACGATTATACTACCCAAAGCAATCTACAGATTCAATGCAATCCCTATCAAAGGACCCATGGCATTTTTCACAGAACTAGAACAAAAAAATTTCACAATTTACATGGAAACACAAAAGACCCCAAATAGCCAAAGCAATCTTGAGAAAGAAAAACGGAGCTGGAGGAATCAGGCTCCCAGACTTCAGACTATACAACAAAGCTACAGTAATCAAGATATTATGGTACTGACACAAACACAGAAATATTGATCAATGGAACAGGGCAGAAAGCCCAGAGATAAACCCACGAACATATGGTCACCTTATTTTTGATAAAGGAGGCAAGAATATACAATGGAGAAAAGATAGCCTCTTCAATAAGTGGTGCTGGGAAAACTGGACAGGTACATGTAAAAGAATGAAATTAGAACACTCCCTAACACCATACACAAAAATAAACTCAAAATGGATTAGGGACCTACATGTAAGGCCAGACTCTAGAAAACTCTTCGAGGAAAACATAGGCAGAACACTCTATGACATAAATCACAGCAAGATTCTCTTTTACCCACCTCCTAGAGAAATGGAAATCAAAACAAAAATAAACAAATGGGACCTAATGAAACGTCAAAGCTTTTGCACAGCAAAGGAAACCATAAACAAGACAAAAAGACAACCCTCAGAACGGGAGAAAAGAGTTGCAAATGAAGCAACTGACAAAGGATTCATCTCTAAAATTTACTAGCAGCTCATGCAGCTCAAAATCAAAAAGGCAAACAACCCAATCCAAAAATGGGCAGAAGACCTAAATAGACATTTCTCCAAAGAAGATATATAGATTGCCAACAAACACATGAACGGGGAGGTTCAACATCACTAATCGTTAGAGAAATGCAAATCAAAACTACAATGAGGTATCACCTCACAGAGGTAAGAATGGCCATCATCAAAAAATCTACAAACAGTAAATGCTGGAGAGGGTGTGGAGAAAAAGGAACCCTCTTGCACTGTTGGTGGGAATGTAAATTGACAGCCACTGTGGAGAACCGTATAGCGGTTCCTCAAAAAACTAAAAATAGAACTACCATCCGACCCAGCAATCCCACTACTGTGCACATACCCTAACAAAACCATAATTCAAAAAGAGTCATGTACCACAATGTTCATTGCAGCTCTATTTACCATAGCCAGGACATGGAAGCAACCTAAGTGTCCAATGACAGATGAATGGATAAAGAAGATGCAGCACATATATACAATGGAATATTACTCAGCCATAAAAGGAAAACGAAATTGAGTTATTTGTAGTGAGGTGGATGGACCTAGAGGCTGTCATACAGAGTGAAGTAAGTTAGAAAGAGAAAAACAAATACCGTATGCTAACACATATATATGGACTCTTAAAAAAAAATGGTTCTGAAGAGCCTAGGGGCAGGACAGGAATAAAGACGCAGACGTAGAGAATGGACTGAGGTCATGGGGAGGGGGAAGGGTAAGCTGAGATGAAGTGAGAGAGTGGCATGGACATATATACACTATCAAATGTAAACTAGATAGCTAGTGGGAAGCAGCCACATAGCAAAGGGAGATCAACTCGGTGCTCTGTGACCACCTAGAGGGATGGGATAGGGAGGGTGGGAGGGAGATGCAAGAGGGAGGCGATATGGGGATATATGTATACGTATAGCTGATTCACTTTGTTACACAGCAGAAACTAACACACCATTGTAAAGCAATTATACTCCAATAAAGATATTAAGAAAAAAAAAGTAAAAGAAAAAAAATGTCAAAGTCTGGCAGTATAATCAAAAACTTCATACCACTGCCTTTGCTTTTTCTTTCCTTTGTCTTTGTCCTTGGCCTCCCCTTGCTGTGGGAATGGGGAGCGCACCTTGTGTTTGCTGAAGGCAACTGCTTGGAGCAGGGAGATTTCCTGTGAAACTCCAGGGTGCAATGAACTTGCAGGAGTCCTGAGCTCAAGGCAAATAAGACATTCTTGAGAGCAGCTGATTTCTAACGGTAGTTGCAGGTCGGAGTGTCCAGACTATCAACCAAACACGAGGGGCTCAATAACTACGCAACCTGGCATGAATTGAGGGGGGTCTCTCCTGCGGGGTGGAGCGAGCCTCCCTTGGAAATGTGTGGGCTGGGCTGCCAGGCCATCTGCACTCAACAGAGGGGGCTGATTTGCCACTTTCACCTGCAGTTACTTTTGTTGCAATAACCAGCTGGCAAATGACTCGTCCAGGGGACGAGAGGTGAGAATCGTTTATCCTCCCATGGGCAGTGGAGCGTGGCGGGGGGCGGGGGAGGGGGGCAGCGTCTTACTGCGGATGTGAGAAGGCCGCGGCAAAGACCAGACACCTGCTGAGGAAGGAGGAAAGCAGGGGATGCTGAGAGGTGGGGAAAGACAGAGCCAGGCCTCGAGGTCCACAGGAAAGCCGGACCCTCCCACAGGCTTCAGAGGTCCCCGTCGGCCTCTGCATGACTGCTCCTGGCCAGTGGGGCTACATCTCACCGGGGATTCGGGAGCCCGTGTGGACATACACCTCGGTTACCCTCTGGAGGCGGGGCGGGGCAAGGACACGTGCGCACACCGACTCCCGTGTCCCTTGGAGGAAGGCTGCTCTGGGGACGGCGAGGGCGCATCACCCACGGCCCTTCTGACCTGCCTCCTGGGCACAGAGTAGGCTCCAGGGGTAAGAGGGCGGGCCGCCTCCACGCGGAGACAGCCAGGGCTGGCGGTGGGACGTCAGAGGATGCGGGCGGGGCGCACGGTGTCTGCTAGCCCACGACAACCCGACGGACAGTGAGGGTGGGTTTCGGGTGGAGACTGCTGGGCTTGGAGCTGCAGCTGAGCTGCGGAGTGCCCTGAGCCCAGTTACTGAATCCTTCATAGCTCAGTTGTTTCATCTGAGACAGCAGAAACGGCGATGCAAGACACGCCTGAAAGGGCCGAGGCAGGACCGAGTGGGACCTTTTGTGTGACGCTGAGTCATCTGCCAGGCGCTCGGCAACGTCGGCCATCAGGTCCGTTAACCGCCAACATCGTCAGGACCAACGAGCTAGCCTGCTAAGGTAGCAAAGCGTGCTCCTGCATGCATGGCACCTAGATCAGGTTATGCCCTGGGATAAATGTGCCCTGTGAAGGTCTGAGGGAAGAGACCATGAAGGCTGTCAGCTGGGGACTCCGCTCTGCAGTGATCCAGGGGGACGTGGGACTTGCCCACATGCCTCTCCTCATGATTTTACGTGCTTGATCCTAAGTGGATCTGCTGTTGTGTAAAAGGTTGACACTGAAAAGCTGTGTCACAGCTGAAGGACAGAGCCCTCCTGCCGCACTCTGGAGTACTTGGCTTTGAATCTCAGCCAATTCTCAACTGTCCGCACCCCAGGCAAAGACTCAGGCTAGGAATGCACACACTTGTGGATAATTTGGAAGCCTTGCCTGTTCTCTCCCAGCTAGTCTCAGGCACAGCAGGCTGTCTCAGGTCAGTGTTGAAATGGCTCTCCATCCCTAAGCACGTGCCCCCTGGCAGCTGGAGAAGGCACGTCGAAGCCTCTGGATGGTAAGGGAAGCCATCTGGGAACGACACTCCCGCCACCAGTGCAGAAAAATCCACACGAGCGCCCAGTGCAGCATGTAGGTCCCAGGAAGGAACAAGGGCCCCGGGCCTGAGTGGAGGCCTCCCCGAGGCCTGTGTGCAGACTTCGACTGCACTCCCTCCCCACGGCTCAGCGGCGGTAGAACAGGCCTTCATTCTTTTCCTCCAAACCACGGCAGTAGTTCCAGGATTCAGAAGCTTAGCGGGAAAACGGCCCAATTCTTTCACAACAGGAACATAATGTGAAGGGTTCAACGTTCACTGAAGGGAGGTTCATGAAACCCTTATTACGTGACGGGTACCACGTGCACCACGCGGGGATATGCAGTCGCTGGCTTCACACGGCCGTCAGTCTAGTGAAGGACAGAAGGGCAGACACGCTTAGACAACACGGTTGTCAGCGAAGCAGAAGGGAGCAGGCGCCTATGCAAGCTCAGAGGAGGGCACCTAGCATGCAGTAGTTCAGAACGGTGTCCCCTGAGTTGATGATGCAGGAACCAAACTATGAAGCAAGAGAAATGTTCCGGTAGGAAAGCTGGGTGGGGACGGTAGGGGGGCACACTTCAGGTTGATGAAATCCTCCGTGCGAGGCAAGCATGCATGAGGGCCTGTGAGCAGCCCCGGGCAGGGAGAGGACACGGTGCAGAGTCGGGCAGGGGAATTCATGCTGGGCTTGGGAGTGATGAGTATCAGACGTATTTCTGACACAAACTACTCAGAAGTCTTCCCATGATTTTTTTTTTAAGGTTTCAAAGCAAGTAATTATAATCTTATAATTTTGTTACATAAAAAAAAGCACTTAACGGCATGATGGAAAATAGATCGACAGTGGGAAGTTTGAAAACAGGAGAAAGACCAGTCAGGAACGTATTTTCCAGGCAAGAAGTTATAATGAGGGTACCACTGGGCATGGTCAGGAGAGGACAAGTTAAAACTCCGGGAAGCAGGCAGAATCGCTGGAGTACAGCAGTTGTCATAGCAGTGGTGGATGCGGAGGACGGGGGTAGGTAGTAATCTGAAGTCACTACCAGGAGTCTTGGGTGGGACACTGCACTGTGCCAACAGCAACGATTTGGACCAAAACAGAAAACACGAACGAAACTCGACGGAGATGATGACATCAGCTTCTGTAGACATGCGTCTCAGGTACCTATGGAAATTCCAATGGAAACATCTAGTAGGAAGTTGGTTATGTAAGTTTAGAGCTTAGGACGGAGCTGGCACTGGAAGCCGCAGTCACAGAACAGATTCTACAAGCTTGCCATCAAGAGCGAGAAAAGAGAGGCTGAATGACACTCTGGAAAACACCAGGAGGGTCTTTTAAAAGGAGAGCCTAGAAAAGTAAGAGAAACACTAGGAGAAAGACTGGTGCTGCATCTCCCATGAACGCACTCATTTGGTCAATTAAACATAAATTGTACACCTAGTATGTGTGCTCGGCGCCAGGGTTAAAATGTTTAGCGCAAAGACATGATTTCTCCTTCCACTGAGTATACAGTACAACTGGGGCGATGAAGATTTATCAGATAATTACATAAATGTACAACTTTTTGCTAACAAAGTTATGAAGAGGACTGTGGAGCTTTGAAGAGAAAAGAGAAGGAATGGTTGATAATATCCATGCCGGAGAGACATAAAGTCGCGCAGGTGATAGACCGGGCACCGAGAGCCCATTCTGATTTGGTGAGAGGAGTGAGTGAACGGGGCATAGGGCAGTGAAAGGGCTGTGTCTGGAGGAGCCCCTGGGATGTGGGGGGAGACTCCCCTCTCCTCAGTCGGTTATGAAGGAGCAGGAATGGACAACTGGGGGAGGAGACTTTTGCAAAGATGGGAGACACTTGAGCATATTCTTTTTTTTCTTTTTTTAAAGAAAATGTCTCAAGAGATGATTTTGAAAATAAAATCATGGGTTCATTATGATTGGATTCATGAATGGGCTGAGGGTTCCCTGTAAGCAGAATGAGGGATGGGTGGATGGGGCTACAGACACATTTGTAAGTAGGACGTAGGGACAAAATTGGAGAGAATTCATACCTGATTATTTCCTCTGGAACCGTGGGGCAGGCCACGATGAAAATGAAAAAGGATACGTAGGAAGCTTGAAGAGAGTGGAAAAGTCCAAATAGTTAACGCAGAGAAATACCAGGAAATACAAAGGGCACGTTTAACCTAAAACCATGGGTTTTAGGTTATGTATAAATAACCGTGGGTAAATAATCTCCCTGCAGCAGTGCTCAGAGTCCGGGCTGTAAGGAAGATTGACGACGGGGAGCTCAGAGATGAGGCTTTTCAAGCCGGCTGTGAAAAGGGACAAGTGGTAGGTCAGCTGAGATGTTCTAAGACAGATGAAGAATTAAGTGAAGCTACGAGGAAACCCACAGATTGGATAGGATGGGAGTTGTGGGTTTGACAGAAGATCAAGGGCCCTAGAAGGAGGGGATGACAGTATCAGAGAGAGGAGCTGAAGGCTGCAGAAGCTTCAGGCAATTTCAAACCCCGGCGTGTGGCCAGGAGAGGGAAGGTGAAGGCCTTTGGAATCCAGGAGACATCACTCAGGTGCTCTGTCAGCCGCTTGGGTGTGAATGTCTCTTGGGAAATGGCAGGCTCTCATTACCTAATGCTATAGAGTTGTTTGGGCATAAAATCAATGAGACCTTCTAGTTCCCTTTGTGGAGCCACCTGGAGTCTAGGCAGCCAGACCACAGCAGGCGTGGCTGCCGGCTGGTCCCCACCAGACCTTGGAACAGACAGATCTTTATGGTGTCCTCCATGCTCTGGAAGAGACATTTTACGACAGGCTGGAGGTAACCCAGACAAAGGCAGACGAGGACGAGCCGACAATGTCACCACCCATTTCTGATCTTTTTATTTTCATATATTTTAAACTTCACCTCCCAGAGCTGTCAATTCAACGCAGACTCCCTCTGAAGCTGTGATTGTGACCAGACAGCTCCATGGTGATTCTCTCATCACTACGCAGCTCTAGAGCACTTCAGAATGTCAAAGCACTTTGGGACTGTGCTTATTAATTTTTCCACGTAACAATGCCAGGAGGCAGCCCGACCGTCTGAGCACGGAGTGTCGTAAGGGCGTTGAAGAGGAAATGGACCACGGGGAGAGGCTAGCTCAGGACTGAGCCAAGAAGCAGCAGCACAAAACGGCCTACCAACCCTGGGCTTGGCAGGAGGAGACTTCTGCAAAGATAGGAGAGACTTGAGCATATTCGTTTTTTTTTCCAAAGAAAATGTCTGAAGAGATGATTCTGAAAATAAAATCAGGGACTCATTATGACTGGATTCATGGATGGGATGAGGGTCCCCTGTAAGCAGAATGAGGGATGGGTGCCTGGGGCCACCAACCCTAGCACCCCCAGCTTCCCTTGTCTGAGCCAACAGAGGAACCAGCCAAGTCTCCCAATTTGGCTTAAAGAGCATCCCCATGTAACACAATTTTTCCTGCACGTAATAGGTGCTCAAAAATGTAACAAAGCAGCAAGCATACCCATGTAACCCCAAGTCCCTCTGAGGTGATATGAGTACGTTAATTTTTTAAAAAAAATTTCTTTTAAGTTTTGCACTCATAACGTGTGCCCTTTTCTGTGTCTCTGTTACAGTTCAATAAAAAATTTTTTAAAAAGAAGAGGTTTACAAAACAGGGACGCTTTCCGTGTTTTGCACAATAACTCATAATTCTATATCAACCAAAGTAGCAATCTTGGGTTTTGGGGAAAGAAAGAAATTTTCAGTCACTGGAAGTAGGAAAGAAGAAAGGAATAGAAGGAAGGAAGGAATTAAACAGAAAGTCTTTTGGAAAATGGATTTTTTAACATAGCTCATTGTGACGGTAAAGGAAGAGAGAAAGAAAAAGGATCACCCAAACCTTAGCTTCATTAGACTGAAAGAATACAGTGTTTACCAAGGAGAGATTTCCTTAATCAGAACTTTTTCAAGCTCGTAAAAAGGGCACCTAAAAGGAGAGAAAACATTTTTTGAAGAGCAAAGAAAGAACGGTAGTTGACAGGTCTTCTTTAATTTAATCTCTACGACTCTCATTAGCAACGGACCTCTGAGATTCAGAAGGACCAGGGGCCCTGGCAGGACTCCCTGCCATCCTCCATCCCTGGCACACCGGCCACCACGGCAGCGCCGGGCAGGAGGGGGCCGGATTCCTGCAGCACACCTGCCGCTGCTGACTGCGACGGCCACTAGGAATTAGGGGAGTCTTTGTCCTTCAAGTCGAGGACCCACTGGCACTCTGTGACCCTACCAGGTTTATATGAGGAATTCTATATTCAAATGTTTGTTGCTAAAAGGTGATGGGCAAGGAAATCCCTCACCAAAGGGCACACAATGAAACTTGTTTCCAGAGACTGGGCCCCAGCAGGAGACCCTCAGTAGAGATGGCTTAAGACGCCCTGAATTTGAACACGAGCCATTCTGCAGGGCAGAAGAGGAGGGTCGCGAGGCAGAGTCAGGGATACAGCAGAGCCCCCTGCACCCCACACAGACGAGCACCTGTAGGTACTGAAACAGAGGCCACTGCGCGCTTTCAACGTTACATGACGGGAACTCCTGGTCACCACTTCTTTCCTGGCACTTTTTAGACGTATAGAGAGGAGCACGGCCTTTCAGAATCTTTTAGAAAACAGCAGGACGCTCCTGATGAGAGGACCACGTCCCCCCTCTGCAAGGCGGGAGGTGACAGATAAAGACAAAGAGCCCCAGCTCTGATCGTCTTCCTCCGCCCTCTACCCTTCAAGTGCCCACAAGAACCAGACCTGGTTTTATATTTTTTGGAAACCTTGGAAGAGTTTTCTTAGGAAATTTGTGCCAAGAAGGCAATGTGATGGCTGGACTCACAACTTCTCAGAAAAGTCAGTATCGAAGAGTCTGCCGAAGTCATCTCTCGAAGAATCTAAATGCACAGGCATTGGAGGTGCTAAGCTCTTGGTCCCCTGTGTCTCCTTGGCACGGAGGTGATGCTTGTCTGCCTTCCTAGAATAGGAACATGCCTCTTGGTTGCCCCGGGATGTTTGCAAGGCTGTGCTATTAAAAGACTAAGTCATTTCAGACTCTGCAAGGGGGTCAGGTAGACGCCAGTCCCATCCTTTGAGAGAGATTCTGCTGAGAAGCACTGGCCTGCGCTCACAGCTGTTGCGCGGGCAGCCTTCCCACCGGAATCTGCGGGGAGTGGGTCTTTAGGAAAACTGCAGCCTCAGGCAGGGAGATTTCTAGAGGGAAACCAAGAACGCCTACCCATTAAAATCTGTGCGGTGGTAGGAATTTCATTTTTTTTTAAATTAATTATATTAGGCACCAGCAAGGTTAATCTATTAAGACATCAGAATTCATTCCTAATGGAAATTTTTCAAGTACACACACACACATGTACATGTATATTCCCTATTAAAATAAGAGAGAGAAGATAGACCAGAAATATAAATAGGAGGTATGGCACAAGCGCCAGTAAACTTCTCATAATATTTAATATTAATGTTTCAGACAGTTTAGGTATCATCTAATTATGGGGTTAGTCAAGCTTCAGGGAAACTATGCAGTGGAGTTCAGAACCACATTTCCCTTTTCTTATAATGTGTATATTTGGTTTATTTTCAAATTTGCTGTTGCTCGGCATTCTTGTAAATTAAGCTGTCACCCATCAGCAACAAAGTCACCTGATCAGGGGCTGGAATGCTGAGCTGGAGGTCGGAAAAGCTCTGGAGGTGCTGTTTCTCATTAACTCTGTTGTTTCAGAAGGCCCTCGGCATCGCCCCCAGTGTTTTCAGTGCCCGGGGTTTCTTCCAGCAATCTCGTTAGTATTAGCTATTGGGCTTTGCCCCACCAAACCTCCCTTGTGGCTTCTTCCCACCCTCCACGTGCTGGTGGCTCAGGCTTTGCTCCTTTCCCTTAACCCTCTCCCCTCACTCCTGGGAAGGAGACCAGGTAGGAAGGAGGTGGTGGATTTCGTAGTGAAGCAAAAGAAACAGAGAGCACAGGCTAACCTGGATTCTATGCAAGGGTCCTTCCTTCCTCTTATGTTTACTGCACATTAGAATCCGAGCTGGAATGCATACAGGTAGAAGTGATAACGTCACTAAAGATGAACATTAACGATATGCAATCTTTGGGGACGCCTGCTATGTGTCCGATATAGTGCAAGTCACTTCTTGAATGCTCACAACAAGCAAAGCTTGTAAGCTAGTTGTATCACTTCAAATAATAAGAAAGTAAACAAACAAGTAAAACAAAGCAGGGGAGCAAGAAGCAAAGGAGCCAAGCGCGGCCCAGGGAGGTACTTATTTAAGGTCACGACATGTTTGCTTCCTTCCTTTTCGCCCTCCATCCTCCCCACAAGCTTGCACTGAGGAACAACTGCACTCCACGTGCTGTGGGCAAAAGTCACCAAGATGAACATGATGTTGGCTCTGCCTACCAAGACGTGTGATAGGGCCGGCGACAGCAAGACCTTCAGCACTAAGAATTAGGGTATTAAAAATTACCAAGCAGCACCAAAGAAGGGGGGGATTAATTTTCATTAGGCTATTAGGAAAGCTTCAGACAGGAGGTGACAAGAGAAGGGGGACGGACAGTCGAGGCCACGGGAGGGCAAGTGCGGCCCATTAAAACCAGAACGGCGAGAGCGGGGCCTGAGTTTGGTCCATTTCACGCCTCAACCTACATTCATCACACTGGGGTATTTTGGGTTGTTTAGGGAGGATGGTGTCGCGGAGGGCAAGATTGCATGGGTGGGTGGGTGTCAGGAAACAAAGGCATCTGGGTGCCACACCAAGGAATTTGGCTCTCACCTCCTGAGCATCCAAGATTCTTCAAAGGGGAAAGACAAAGATGTGTTCTGCAGAAAAGATGCTTTGGCAGCAGAGAGAGACTAGGAGAGAGAATTGTCTGGGCACGAGGGAGAACTGTCTGGGCGCTGGTGCCTTTCTGATACTGGGGTCAAAGGAGAGGAGGATGAGAACGAGGGATCCTCACAGGGGGGATGGGGCGGGGAGATGGCTTACACATGTTCCTTAGACTGTGTGACGCCGAAGTCCTGTTGGGGCGGGAGGGACAGGAGTCTGAGTGACCTGACGGCTTCAGCTTGTGCACGTGGGCATCTGGGGACGCTGGAGGGAGGCAGATTTGCCCGGAGACAGCCATAAGCAGAGGGGATGAAGTCATCCTCCACTGCCCCATGGGCCCCAGAGGATCTTCATGAGAAATATGAAATTAACTGTACGTCTGACACGCCCCTTAAGTACTGCATGGAGTTCAAAAAAGAGAGAAGACTCCAGCTCACAGATAAAATAACGGGCAGGAGAGCCAAATTAAAAATCTACCTTGATTCAAAGCCACGTTGGATTTTTTTAAATCCACAGTAGTAACGGGATATAACAAAGATTTAAGCTTTAAATATAACCTAATACCCATCTAATTAGGATAATAAAATACAAGGAGTGGCTGGCTGTGCCATCAATATGCTAATGGAACTCAACTCTGCCACCTTCTCTCCTCACTCCGATTCTGAAGCTTCTCTGTGAGGGCCTGGGCTGGTTACTAACCATCCAGGTTTCCAGCCTGGATGGAAAAGTGAAGCACACAGTTGGGGCGTAAAATGCTTAAACGGTGACGTCTTCATCTCCTGCCCTGGGGGGAGGGGCGTGGTGGTGTTAACACGGGGGAGTCAGGACACTGCACCAACGGCGCAGGTAGGGGACTCACTTTAGGTTCCGAGTCTTGTTAGGGAGAAGAGGCCCCTTCCAGCCAAGGTTTGTTTTTGTTGTTGTTGTTGTTTGCGGTACGCGGGCCTCTCACTGTCGTGGCCCCTCCCGTTGCGGAGCACAGGCTCCGGACGCGCAGGCGCAGCGGCCACGGCTCACAGGCCCAGCCGCTCCGCGGCACGTGGGATCCTCCCGGACCGGGGCACGAACCCGCGTCCCCTGCATCGGCAGGCGGACTCTCAACCACTGCGCCACCAGGGAAGCCCCAGCCAAGGTTTTATTTGGGTCTGTTTGGTTTTCCTTTCCCCCACTTTTGACTTGACATGGAACAAAACAGAAGCTTATAAAAAAGACAATAAATATATCTGACTACTTAAAAATCGGAAACTTTCAAAAGAAAGACCGAACACAAATAAGAGATCTGTTTAAAAAAGAAAGAAAGAAAGAAGAAAAGACATTTACAGTGAAGAGGCCACACGTCAAAAAAGCAAAAAGCAAACAAACCAACCCACCTAAAAAACTGGAACTCTTGCAAATTAAAAAGAGATGATTAATAAACAAATGAAAACGTGCAAAGGATTATTCACAGAATACAAATGGCAAGCTGGCATGGAATGGTGTTCATCTCAGCAGTTGTGGGGAAATAAAAATTATACAGCTGCACCTCCACACTCATTACAAGGCAGACACTTCCAAGCCTGCCATCACCTATGGCTGCCAGGAGAACAGATCATTTTAACGTGCACTTTATAAAACTAGGATGACTGCACATTTTTTTGGTCCACATCTTCCTTTTCTTATTCAAGGAAACCCAGCGGAAATTCCTCCAAATTATCTGACCTAGTTTGAATTATTCTTTTTGAAGACTGCATAAATTCCCAGTGTAATATAACCAAATTTATTCTACCATTCACCACCAGCGGCAGTCTTACTTTTTGCTACCAAAGCTGTAATCACTTAATCATAAATATATACTCTTAAGTATATGGCTTTTATATCTATGGAATAGCTTTCGAGGTCTTCCAAGGTTTAGGATTACTGGAGCAATCCAAGCATTTGCGTATTTTTAGTTTTAACAGGAGTTGCTGATTAGAGGTGTGAAGTATGGCTGAGAAGAGCAGAGCTGCCTGGGCTCCAACCTGGGTTTGCCCCTCATCCTGGGCAAGTCATTTAAACTTTCTGTGCTTCGGTTTCCTTCTCTGTAACATTGGACTATGATAACACCTTCCTCATAGGATATTTTTACAATGATCAAGTGAGTTAGTGTACATAACTAATGCACTTGTATATGTAATTATATGTATATAATGTATACATGATATAGTGATGCCTCATTCTAGTAAATGTAGCATAACCTTTGCAATTATTATTCCTTAAAGAAAAGACACTGGAAACTACCGTAAGAACTCATTTTATACCCTTCATGTTGTCCACTGTAGACACCTCTGGCAGCGTGTGGAATGCTTCTGGGTAATATATGGATGAGATTATTTTAATGTTATTCATTTGTTACAACATATTAGAGCAAAAGACATGTATTTCCATTTACAGCAGCAGTATAAATTCCTTTTAAAGTAAGTTTATTTAAGTAAAACCATGAATAGCATTAAATTAGAAAATAAGTGTAGTGGTATAGGTTATACACAAATATGACAAACAATGTGAAGGTTGGGAAGACTGGTGTTCTGTGGTTTTTTCGTATATTTTTCCAGGATTGTTGAGGTAAAAGTGACTACTAGTTTAAAGCGTACAGTTTAATGACTTAACTTACGTCTCTTGTGAAATGATTACCACAATAAGTTAACATCCATCATCTCATGTAGATACAGAGAAAAACGTCTGTCTGGTGTGTGTGAGGAGAACTCAATCTACCCTCTTGACAATTTTCAAATATATCGTCACACAGGAGTGTTAACTATAGTTACCAGGCTGTACATCACATCTCTAGGACTAATTATCATCGGGAGTTTGCTCCTATTGACCATTTTCATCCAATTCCCCTTCAACATACTCCCCGCCTCTGGTAACCACAAATCTTCTCTCTTTTTCCGTGAGGCTTTTTTTTTTTAAAAGTTTCTACATATAAGTGAGATCATATGGTATTTGTCTCTGAGTTCACTTAGCATAACGCCTTCAAAATCTATCCACCTTGTTGCAAATGACAGGATTTCCTTCTTTTTTATGGCTGAATAACGTATATATCTTTTTCTATAACATAGAATTCTTTATCACAACTTGCTTATCCATTTAGCTGTCAACGGACGCTTAGGTTGTTTCCGTATATTAGCTATTGTGAATAGTGCTGCAGTGAACATGGGCGTGCAGATATCTCCTCGACATCATGTTTCTGTCTCCTTTGAATATATCCCCAGAAGCGGAACTGCTGGGTCATATGGCAGTTCTATTTTTAACTGTTTGAGAAACCCCGTGCCCTTCTCCACAGTGCTTTGCGCCGACTTACACTCCCGCCAGCGGCGCTGCACAAGCGTTCCCTCTCCTCCACATCCTCACCGACACTTGTTGTTTCATGTCTTTCTGATAACAGCCATTATGACAGGTGAGAGGCGGCTTCTTGCTGTGATTTTGATCTGCATTTCCCTGATGATTAGCTATGCTGAGCACCTTTTCATCAACCTGTTGTCCCTTCATACATCTTTGGAAAAAATGTCAGTTCAGATCCTTTGCTCATTTTTAATTGGATTATTTGGTTTTGGGGTTTTGTCGTTTTGCTGTTGAGTTGTATTAGTTCTTTATATATTTTGACTATTAAGCCCTTGTCAGAGACACGGTTTGCAAATAGGTTTCCCCGTTCTGTAATGATGCTGATTATCTCATTTGCGGTGCAGGAGCTTTTCAGGCTCGTGTGAAATCTCACTTGTTTATTTTTGATCTGGTTGTTTGTGCTTTAGGTACCATATGCCAAAAAGTCACTGCCGAGACCCATGTGTCAAGGAGCTTTCTTCCTATGACGTCTTCTAGGAGTCTTATGGTTCCAGGTCTCAAGTCTTTAACCCACTTCATGTTAATCTCTGTGGGTGGTATAAGATAGGGGTCTAGTTTCATTCTTTTATATGTGGGTATCCAATTTCCCCAGCATCATTCATTAAAGAGACTGTCTTTTCTCTGGTGAATATTTTCAGCTCCCTTGTCAAATAGTAGTTGACCATACACACGAGGTTGATCTCTGGGTTCTAGTATTATTATCATGTATTGCTTCAATTATTCTCCATATATTTGTTGCGAAAAATCCCTCTGGGTAAATTCTATCAACTAGTACCTGCACCAAGTGGGCTCCACCCGGTGGTAGGCTGGTCCACCAGCTCTCTGAAAAAAAAAAACTAAAACCAAACACCAAAAAAGCTCTGATGTGCACTGTTTGCTGATTTCTGCGAGGTAAATACTCCCACCAGGGCCAATTTGAAGTTGCCGGTGCTGAAAACTGACCTGCAGAACTCCTGAATATCTAGCGTTCAGCTCCCCACACGCTCCTACCAGCCGGCTCCTCAGCACCGTGCCGGGCTTCACTGCTAAAGTCAAGATTTGGGTAACTGAAGTGGACAAAACCAGGTATGAAAAGAGCATTCAGAATTCTGTAAGTTGCATTTCTATCTCGGGGATCTACGATCTCAAAAACGTGCCAGAAGTGATTAGTTCTGAATAGGGGTCCAAGCGTTTAGGAAGGAGTGAGCGTTCTTAATGAAAGAACCCTGGGTAAACATCACCCCATGAGATGATTCCTGCTTTACTGTGCTTTGAAGCAAAGCCAAAGTTTCACGGAAACACGCCTTTCT
The DNA here is from genome assembly GCF_026419965.1 of Kogia breviceps. NCBI lineage: Eukaryota > Metazoa > Chordata > Mammalia > Artiodactyla > Physeteridae > Kogia > Kogia breviceps. The sequence goes on from NC_081316.1 coordinate 119,854,734, forward strand.
GCTACCAGGAGTGGCATGCATTATAATCGGGGGTTTTGTACCTGTCACCGGTGCCAGGTGTGTGTGAGACCCATTCTCGGAAGCCCAGCCCTCTCTGCTCTGATGCCGGCAGAGCCCTCGCACCCTCAGCTGCGGTGTCCGTGCGGCTGAAGTTCCTTCCACCCCTCACCGCCTCTCTCTCCTCTAAGCCCAGGGTCTGGAAGACGTACACACTCGGCAGATGCTTGCAACGTGGATGCATAAACCTCTTTACTTAACGGGACTGAAGAGATGCTCTTGTGTGACTCCCTAATACAGCAGACGAGAAACCTGAGTTCCGACGCAGGCGGCGATTTTTCCAGGCATCCCACCCCATCAGACAGCAGCAGAGACCAGACCCCGGACGTCCGATTCTCAGTGTCTTTCCCCCCATTGGTCACAGCGTAGGGCTTGCTTCTACTTTGTGGCCAAGGAGGGCTAATGGGCCTCGCCCCTGCGCCAGCGACACCCTTGCTGTGGCTTGCCCCATGTGTGAGCTCAGCTGTCCGGCCGCCGCGACCCGGGCACCTATTCTCCACCAGGTGGTCTGTCCTTTCCTCTTTCCCTCCTTCCTTCCTCGTTACTTCCCTTCTTTCTTCTTTACTTTCCTTGTGGAGATCAATCTACCTTAACACCTTTGGGGCAGCTTCTGGAAAATACAAAACCAGGACTGTTAAACCCACTGATTACTGGAAAAGCTCCTCGGCCTTTAGATTTGCTGTAGGATCGTATCTGGGCTGAGTTAAGAGATGGGGTCAGCTGCCGAGAGTTTCAGGTGCATCAGCCCAGCCCACGGGTCTCTGTCCTCCTGCTGGCATGGCAGCCTCCAAGGGCCCCATGTCCTTGAACCCCTCTCCGGGGTCCTCAGGCCTCAGTGCACACGCGCCGGTCACCAGCACAACCTGCCAGCCCCGGTCCCTGCATCGGAACACCTCCAGCCTGGGAAGGCCACACGCGTCACAGTCGGTAGAGTCACAGAGACCCTGGTATCCCCGTGCATGGGGCACGGAGGAAGGAGCACATGAGTTCTCTGAGGAGGAGGGACTGGCTGGCTGAGGCCAGCTGTGTAGACAGGCACACGTTTCAACACTCTGGGGGCAGGGGCTCCTGGGAGCCAGGGTAGGAAGTTATGGTCACGCCTGTGGGCACCTGAGTTACAGGCACAACTCCCTCTTCATCACCGCAGTGGGGGACGATTAATTCCTGTCGCCTTGAGGAGGAGGCCCGCCGAGCGTTTCAATCTCCCCCGAGGAGGTCACAGTGAGACCGAACAGACCTCTGGGCGCTGTTCCTCCCCCGCTTCGCTCAGGGGTCCTGGGGACAGTGGACAGGTCACTTCTGGCACAACTTCCGCAACGTCCTGCTGAGGCCCAGCCCGCCCTGTCCCCCTCACATGCACAGTTCTGGTGATGCAGCCACGCCAGGATCCCCTCAGCCACAGGGGCCAGGATGCTAGGGAACCCCGTGGCTCCCTCTTGGCCCTTCAAGGCCCCTAAGAACACTTACTAGGTGTCCGCCCTGCGTATCAGGGAAAAAACTTCTGGGGAACCAGAAGGGCTTGGCAGGCTTTGGATTTGAAATCTGGATAATCCATTGGACACCTGAAGACCTGGGCAGAAGTAATATATAAATTAAATTAAAACAGAAGCACAAAATCTGTCTTCCTGGCACTGAGACAACCTCACCTTAGATTTTACATTTTAGAGCAGATAAAAACCACAATTAGAAATAATTCAATCTCTGCTCTCCCTTCCATTTTATAGCTGGAGTCCCAGTGACAGGAAATGATCTGCCTATCCCAGAGACAGGAAGAGGAAGTGCCCTGTGATGTTTTCGTTTTTTCAACAAACATTTGCATTTGCTAGGCCTGGCTCCAAATACTTTTCAAGTATAAATACACTTAATTCTCAGTCCAAATTTATGGGATTTATATAATTGATATCATCATTACCTTCTCTAGTTTCCAGAAGTGGAAACTGAAGCACAGAGAGGTTAAGCAACATGTTCAATGTCACACAGCTTATAACCATCCAAGCTGGGATTTGAACCTCAGCCGTGAGGTTATGAAGGCAGTGCTTTTCACCACTACCAGGCTTCTGACCAGACGCCTGTATTCCTCCATGTGATGTTCTGCCCTTCACGGTAACGCTAATCCTGGAAATCTGAGATGCGAGAACACTTCGTGTAAAAAAACCTCATGTATCGCCATCTAAGCACAAGCGTGTCCATCTGTTTGGCACAAACAAGCTAATTCCCCTCAATCTTTGATGCAAACGTGAGAGGAAGAAAGTAGAAAGGAAATCATAGCTTTAAAATGCAAGAATTACATTTAAAAAATAGAACGTTAATTATCAAGCAAAATTTATCTTGCCTGAGAGAAAACCAAAAGAGAAGGGCAGTTAGGGATGAGATGAAGAGGCCAAAACAACCCTTTACACCCTAGAAAATGCCTTTGTATTTACTCAAGGAATAAATATTGATTAATTAGTTATTAAATTCCTTTATTAACCCACTTATTATTCTTTATGAAGCATCTTCTCCATTCTGGGAATACCGTAGTGGACACAGAGTTCCCACCTTCACAGGGCCTGTATTTTAATAAAACATGGCAGGCAGTAAGCAAAGAAAGAAAGAACTCAGAACATATACTATAGTGGACAGCGCTAAAGCAAGGCAACGCGGATGGAGGCGTGATGGGGGCGATGCCACCCAGCAAACACGGAGTGCGCCGGGGCTCCCGGGGTGCAGACCGGGGGAGGCAAGAGCGCGGCAAAGGCCGGGACACGGAAGCGCATGCGGCAGCTTCGGGGAAGGCTGGAGGCTGGGGGCCCCGGGGGTGCAGCTGGGAGGAGCAAGAAGCAAAGTCAGAGAGGTCCTGGACGCAGGTGTCAAGACTGGGGCGTGTACTCTGGACGGGCCGGGGCGCGAGTTGGGGGCACGTTTGGAAGAGCTCCCTCTGTGGCTGCGCTGAGACTAGACTAGAGCCCGGACGGGGCGAGACTGGGCAGCAGGGCGGCTGCGCCGGAATCCAGGCAGCAGAGGCGAGGACCCCGGTGGTAACGGCGTCGGCGCTGGGAAGGGACCGTATCCTGGAAAGGTTTTGGAGCGAGAGCCACTTGGATTCGCTGCTGGGTTTGCGGGGAGGGAGGTTTTTGCAGGGACTCAATGAACAATTTACATAAAGCAACCAACAGCCCCGGAGGTACAGATCATCACTTCTTTTTCGTGAGGGGCCGGGCGGGTGCTTCTTATCACCTATGCGGTTCCCATCGCTAGTGGACGGCAAGCCGAGGACGCGGCTTGTTGACACAATATACGCTTTCAGACCTTCCTGGGGCGAGAGAAAGATCTACCCAGGAGGACAAATCAGAAACCAGAAATACATAACGGTGCGTATTCCCTTCTACTTCTCACACAGAGACCAAAAGGCTGACATATGATATTTTAGAGCTGGTGCTCTCCGGGCTGCACCGGAGTCATTTTGTGAAAGTGAGACAGGATTCGGTTTGGGGGGGACACGGCAACAGCTCCGTCACCCGGGCCGCCTCGAGACCCGGCGTCACGTTCAGGACGGAACAAGGAAGAGATGCTGTGTTACCCCGGATTCCCTCCTAGACGCTAGAAGACATCACAATAAAGCCTTCCACTGAAAATGAATATTTTGACGCTAAAAACAGACAGAAAATCCAGCACGTGAGCTGCTGAGCATGGCAAGTGGAGGAAATGGGAGGCCGGAGAACGAAGGCAAAGAGCAAGGGGGATCCACACCCGAAGGGCCAGAAAGAGTCCACACAAGCGCTGGCGCCGAGGGAAAATGACTCCCTCCCAGAGGCGCAAGCCCGGCACTGCAGGCTCCTACGAGGGCGTCAGGATCCTACCGTTTCCAGAACGAAAGCACATCCTCACCTCCTGGACTTGATGAGGCTGACAAACCCAGTGAAAGCCGTTCTCGGTAAATTCTCAAGAGGGAGGCGTTCAGAAGGTTTTCTCTGTCTTGTAAGTGAGGCCGACCTGAGCATTTCCACCCGTCCCCGTGCACCAATGTCAAATTGTGGGCTCCTGGGATGCAATGGTCCTCGTCTGATCTAACCGGGCAAGGCCCGCACAGTCACTGTGCACCCAGCCTCCTGGGCACCGCAGGTGAACTAACACTCTAGTGTTGACCACAAGTTACAGCCCATGCGACAAACAGGTTAAGGGCGTTTTGGAAAAAAGCGCAAGCCTCAGATTCTTCGACTTTAAAATCAAGGTGATAATAATGCCTTCTTCTCCTAAATCACAAGACTTTCTGCAAATCAACAGGAGAATACATGTGATGCCTCTTTATAAAAAATGTACACAGCTATATAACTGTCATTGATACACTATAATTAATTATAAATAATGCATAAAGCATTCAGTAAACTAAGCACTTAAAAGGGATAAGATTCTAATATTTGCACATGTAACAGACTGTTTAAGTTAATTATACCTTAGAATTCCTCGCCCACCTTCATAGGTTTACTGCTCTCGTCTTCATTCTGCACGGGAGTGAAGCAAAGCTCGGAGATTTTACGCTGCCCAGGGGCCTGTACAGAGAGAGCCATCGGACGGCTGACAGCCGGGCTCAGGTATGCTCTTTGCAATCCACCCACTGTACAGAGTACACTATGGGGTGGGGAGGGACTGAATGACACGACTCAAGAGGACGTTCTGGAAGAGGCGAGCGACACGCTGCAATTCTGCGACCAGCGGATGTGGACAGGAGAGGAGAGGATGGGCATTCGGGGGAAGAACAGACACTTCCTTCCTTCCTGGCCCAGCTACTCGAGTATCTGATTCTCCTGTCGTTTGCACTCACATCTCCCATCCCTCACCACTGAGTGAAGTGTGTCTTCAAAGTCTGATAGGCATTGCCTACCTCTCAGGCTGCCACTTTCTGTTTTCCATCTTTGCAGAAAATGTAATGTCAGGAGAAAGGTCTGAATATCAACCATTAATTTCTCCTCTGAAAACAGGTAGGGGAAAAAAACTCACCGCTAATTGTTTCTGACAGGTATTGAAGGATGTAATATCCCAGAGAGCAAGAGACAGCAGGATTTGATGACTTGGAAACAGGACAGGGAAGCCAGGGTTGGGGAGGAGGGGAGGTGATTCTGTTCTCACACAAGAATCCCCCTCCCGGTGGGGGGGGTGTCAGGTTCCCCCCTCCTGTGCTCAGGTGCAGATCTGCCTGAAGGACTTGGGCTGGATGTCAGAGATACGGCCAGCGCTCCAACCAGCTGCCAGGTGATCCCTGAGTCACAGACTGGGAAAACAGGCGCTGGGGTAAATTGCTGCCGCAGTCCCACAAAAGCAGAAGGGAAGCTTGCCGGAAGCAATCAGGGCTTTTGAGGAGCAACGCGGCTCCTTGGCGTGTCTGTCAGCCAATCATCTCACGTGGCTTTACAGGCGTCAGATAACGAGTCCCAACAACTTCACTGTGAATAAAGTATTAATAGAGCTCCGTTTACAAGACCGGTAGGGAGTGGAGCAAAACGAAGCAACCTGGCCAAGGATCAAAATCACAATTTGACAGCAGCACACACACACACACACACACACAAAAGCCAAGAGAGCAGACACCAAACACCGGACGGGAGGAACGAATCCAAAGCGTTTAAAAACCAACCAACCAACCAAGAAAACCGAGGTGCAAACGCACACATGGGTCCTTACGCGTGCCCCACGAGGAGGGCACCAGGCCGGCCCACACGGTGCCCCTCGTCCAACCCCTCCCAGCCCAAGCACTCTGGATCCGTCCACACCGAACTGTCAATCATTCAAATAGCCCACTCGCTTCCTCATTTCCACCCCTTCAAACAGCGTGTTCTTTCTGTCCTGAGCCCTCGCCAACCGCCGGGGCGCCCAGACTTCACAGCTGACGTTGGCCCATCCTTTGGGGCGTCTCTTGGACATCCCCTCCAGAACCCGCCCCTGGTCTCTAAATACGGATTAGATGGGTCCCCACAACATGCCGTGCTTTCCCGTCACAATCTTTATCACACCAGCTTGTTGCCACTGCCTGCTGGTGCCTCCACTAAAACATGCAAGCAGGGACCGCGTCTGCTTGGCTCAGGATGAAACACAGCACCTGGCCCGTAGGAGAACCTCAACAAGGACGTGCGGAAGGGCTAACTGGAGACACGCCCCTGACCTAGAGGAAGCTTTGCATTCCACGGGTGAGACAGACACACAGCCCAAAGGAATGAGAAAGTGTTGGATGTAAAGGAAGACTAGAAGGAGCAAGTTTTAACATTCCAAACCAGAGCCTCCTGGTTGCTGCCACGGCAAACGCTGCTGCTTTAGCTGAGAATCTCTTCCAGGAGAACCTTTCAGGCTGGAGGGCGTCCCCAGGTGCCGGGGCGGCCGAGATGCTCAATGCAGAGCCCCTTTTAAATTCCGAGACCTGCCTGTCAATCTTTGGATAGACGAAGACCTTGAAGATACATCTACCGTGTTGTCTATCTTCAAAGCACAACTAGGATTCTGCACCTTGGGCAGAAAAATAATTGTTTGTTTCCCTAGAGAGGCTCTTTAGTGTAACAGAAAGGATGTCGTGGGTGGTGGAACGCCATGTGTTGGAAAGAGCGTAAGTTTTAGAATTAAAATGACCTTGGCTCCTGTCCCAGCTCTGCAGTTTACTAGCAGTGTGATTTGGACCCAGTTCCAGTCTCTCTGAGCCTTACGCTTAGCATTGCTATAGAGCTGTACAGATTAATATTACCTTACAGACTTAAGCCTCAACCATTTTTATCAACAGTGTATAAAATAAAGATCCCACACCCTATCGCTACCACTTCCTAGCTGTGGGCTCCTCAGTAAGTTTTCTGATCACTCCAAGCCTCGGTTTTCTCATCTATAAAATGGAGGCAATCAAATCTTCTTTGCACACATAATGTAATGATTAAGTGACGTATGTTTATAAAGCTCCATATTTGGTACCTCCATCATAACAGACACTTAACCAATAGAAATCTTGATCATTTATTTTGGTACTGACTATACTGAGATTTTGTCAAATATTTTTTTGCCCTGATCCATGGAAGAACGTGACTGTTTTCTGCCTTTTGACTTGTACCTCCCTCTCTGGTCCATCCAGGAGATGTACTGGCTTTTGTGTGGTCTGCAGCTCCTCCAGCCACTGATGAGATGATGAAGGACCCTGGCATCTTCCCTGGACTGTGTCCCCTCCTAGACCAGCCAAGGGGTTCCAGCAAGCACTTTAGGCCAGAGTGAGAGCCCTGGATATTCAGACCATATTTAAGGTAATGGATTAGATCCACTGACTTAGCAGTCTTGAAATTAATTCGGAACACAATCACCAAACAGTTGAATAAAATACTTCTTTCTCCATTCAACTGATAGAATAGTGTTACAATGCAGAAGCTCTTAAAAACTGAAAGGGGCATTTCCGTAAACATTCAGATTTTGTTCCTAACTGTAAGAGGATATTAAGTTGTTAATATAAAATTGGTCTATTCAGCTTTCTGAGCCCTCTTTATGGAGGAGACAGCCAATTTCGTTTTCTGATCCAAGTGTATTGAAGTTCACAATTAATTTAGATAACACCATGTGAGCTGGTAGCAAAGTGTCTAGCAATTAAATAATGAATGTCAGGAAGCCACAGTCATCAGAGGTATCAGAATACACCTTTATTATAAGGATGTAAAATCAGTGTGTTCTCATGTGATTTAATTATAGATAGGAAAAAGCGCAAAACCATAGATTTATAATTTTTAGATAATGCATATGTTAAAAAATGTTTCCAAAACTGTAATTAGTATTAAGCAAGTTGAATTCATCATCTTTATAAAAGAGAATTTTAGATTCCAAATATAATAACTTGGCATGAATAGAGACAGAAGAGCTTGGAGTATGATATGGTTAGATAATGTCTCCTATAACAGGGAAAGAAATGAAACTGCTAAGTAATGCATGCATTTCTCTAAAGGCAAATGTTGCCCACCACGCTGTTCGGGATCCATAGTAGGAAGTGTTGGCCCTAATGACATGCATTCAACACAAATGCAGAACCAACTGGTATTGCAACTTTGCACAATCTGGAAGGTGCTATTTACGCTGCAGTACATGTAAGTGGCATCTCTATGTGGGTGCTCCAGGGAAGCTGGTGGCCCTGGACCCAGCAATACTCTGCCTCTTCATAGAGACAGTTAAGATCTATGGACTCGGATGCAAGAAGTGTGAGGCCCAGAAAAGACCTATGGGTTTCTTTATCTTTTAAAGCCATTTTTAAAAATTGAAGTAGATGTTGTGTTAGTTTCAGATATACAGAAAAGTGAGTCAGTTATATATGTGTGTGTGTATACTTTTTCATATTCTTTTCCATTATAGGTTATAACAAGATATTGAATATAGTTCCTTGTGCTTTACAGTAGGTCCTTGTTGTTTATCTGTTTTATATATAGTAGTGTATATATGTAAATCCCAGACTCCTAATTTATCTCCACCCCGGGGCCCCCCTCCCCACCCAAGCTATCATCCTTGGTGACCATAAGTTTGTCTTCTATGTCTGTGAGCTTATTTCTGTTTTGTAAATAAGTTCATTTGTATCAGTTTTTAGATCCCACATATAAGTTACATCATATAATGTTTGTCTTTCTCTGTCTAACTTGCTTTACTTAATAGGATAATCTCTAGGTCCATCCATTTGCTGCAAATGGCATTATTTCATTTCTTATGACTAAGTAATATTCCATTTAATACACACACACACACACACACACACACACACACACACACACACACACATATATATATCTCACATCTCCTTTATCCATTCATCTGCTGATGGACATTGACCTTGCTTCCATGTCTTGGCTACTGTAAATAGTGCTGCTATGAACATTGGGGTGCATGTATCTTCTCTTTTTTAAAAAAAATTTTTATTGAGGTATACTTGATTTACAATATTATGTTAGTTTTAGGTGTACAACACAGTGATTCAATATTATTATAGATCATACTCCATTTAAAGTTGTTACAAAATAATGGCTGTATTGCCCTGTGCTGTATGATGTATCCTTGTTACTTATTTATTTTATGCTTAGTAGTTTGTATCTCCTAATCCCCTACTACTATCTCACCCCTCCCCTCTGTGCACTGCTAACCACTAGTTTGTTCTCTATATCTGTGAGTCTGTTTCTCTTTTGCTATACTCATTCACTTGTTTTATTTTTCAGATTCCACATGTAAGTGATAACATATAGTATTTGTCTTCCTCTGTCTGACATTTCACTATAACTGTAGATTTTTTGAAGATGTTCTTTATCAAGTTGAGGAATTTCCTTTTTATTCTTATTTTCCTGTGAGTTTTCAAAAACAGGAATTGAAATTTTGTTTTGTCAATTGCTACAGTATCTATTAATACAATCATATGATTTTGTTTTTCATTTTGATAATATAGTGAACGTCATTGTTTGGTTTTTCCATGGCTCCTCACTCCATATGCAAGCTGTTTCACTCTCATGACTTTTTACTATTATTTCTAAGCTATCAAGTCCCATCTTTCAAGTCCTGTACTGGAAAGGCATTAAAGAAAGAGTTGAATTTACATGTGTGGAGACAATGAGAGAGAATGTTGTACCAGTGGAAAAATTTCAGTTCCAAGCCCCTCTGAACTCATCCTCCTTATCTAAACTTATTTCTTAGACTACTCTCCATCACAAAACATTATACAGACAGATCACCAGATGACTTCAGTTAATATAGACAGATGATAAATTAGATAGATAGATAGATAGATAGATAGATAGATAGATAGATAGATAAAGAGCAAAAACAAACAAAATGGGCTCAGTGGGAAACCAATTAAAAATCTCAGCACAGGAAATCCTTTTAAAGGAGGGTAAGGGAAGCATGTATCTTTTCTAATTAGTTTTCCCCAGATATATGCCCAGGAGTGGGATTGCAAGATTATATGGTAACTCTACTTTTTGTTTTTTAAGGAGCCTCCATACTGTTCTCCCTAGTGGCTGCACCAATTTACATTCCCACTAACAGCATAGGAGGGCTCCCTTTTCTCCACACCCTCTCCAGCATTCATTGTTTGTAGACTTTTTGATGATGGCCATTCTGACTGGTATGGGGTGATATCTCATTGTAGTTTTGATTTCCATTTCTCTAATAATTAGTGATATTGAGCATCTTTTCATGTGTTTGTTGGCCATCTGTATGTCTTCTTTGGAGAAATGTCTACTTAGGTATTCACTCATTTTTTGATTGGTTTTTTTGTTTTTTGATATTAAGCTGTATGAGCTGTTTGTATATTTTGGAAATTAATCCCTTATCAGTTGCATTGTTTGCAAATAATTTCTCCCAGTCCGTAAGTCATCTTTTCATTTTGTTTATGGTTTCCCTTGCTGTGCAAAAGCTTTGAAGTTTAATTAGGTCCCATTTGTTTATTTTTGGTTTTATTTCTATTACTCTAGGAGACGGATCTAAAAAAATTATTGCTGCAATTTATGTCAGAGTGTTCTGCCTTTGTTTTCCTCTAAGACTTTTATAGTATCCGGTCTTATATTTAGGTCTTTAATCCATTTTGAGTTTATCTCTGTATATGGCATTAGAGAATATTCTAACTTCATTGTTTTACATGTAGCTGTCCACTTTTCCCAGCATCATTTATTGAAGAGACTGTCTTTTCTCCACTGTATATTCTTGCCTATTTTGCTGTAGATTAATTGACCATAGGTGTGCGGGTTTATTTCTGGGCTTTCTATCCTGTTCTATTGATCTACATCTCTGTTTTTGTGCCAGCACCATACTGTTTTGATTACTGTAGCTTTGTAGTACATATAGTCTGAAGACATGGATTGAGATTCCTCCAGTTCCATTCTTACTTCTCAAGATTGTTTTGGCTACTCGAAATCTTTTGTGTTTCTATACAATTTAAAAAATTTTGTTCTAGTTCTTTGAAAAATGCCATTGGTAATTTGATAGGCATTGCATTGAATGTGTAGATTGCCTTGGGTAGCATGGTCATTTAAACAATATTGGTCCTTCCAATCCAAGAACATGGTGTATATTTCCATCTTTTTATGTCATCTTCAATTTCTTTCATCAACATCTTATACTTTTGGGAGTACAGGTCTTTTGCCTCCTTAGGTAGGTTTATTCCTAGGTATTTTATTCTTTTTGATGCAATGGTAAATGGGATTGTTCCCTTACTTTCTCTTTCTGATCTTTCATTTTTAGTGTATAGAAATGCAACAGATTTCTGGGTATTAATTTTGTATCCGGCAATTTTACCAAATTCATTGATAAGCTCTAGTAGTTTTCTGGTAGCATCTTTAGGACTTTCTATGTATAGTATATCTCATCTGCAGACAGTGACGGCTTTACTTTGTCTTTTCTGATTTGGATTCCTTTTCTTTCTTTTTCTTCTCTGATTGTCATGGCTAGGACTTCCAAAACTATGGTGAATAAAAGTAGTGAGAGTGGGCATCCCTGTCTTGTTCTTGATCTTAGAGAAAACAGTTTCAGCTTTTCACCACTGAGTATAAATTTACTTGTAAGCTTATCACATATCCCCTTTATTATGTTGAGGTTTGTTCCCTCCGTGCCCACTTTCTAAAGAGTTTTTTTTTTATCATAAATGTATGCTGAATTTTATCAAAAGCTTTTCCTGCATCTGTTGAGATGATCATATGATTTTTATTCCTCAATTTGTTAATGTGGTATCACATTGATTGATTTGTGGATACTGAAATTTGCAGATATTGATTTGTGGATAAATCCCACTTGATCATGGTGTATGATTCTTTTAATGTACTGTAGGAGTTGGCTTGCTAGTATTTTGCTGAGGATTTATACATCTATGTTATCAGTGATATTGACTGGTAACTTTCTCTTTTTGTGATATCTTTGTCTGGTTTTGTTATCAGCGTGATGGTGGCCTCATAGAATGAGTTTGGAAGTGTTCCTTCCTCTGCAATTTTATGGAATAGTTTCAGAACAATAGTGTTAACTCTTGTCTAAATGTTTGCTGGAATTCACCTGTGATGCCATCTTGGTCCTAGCCTTTTGTTTGTTGGGAACTTTTAAATTACTGATTCAATTTCAGTACTGGTAATTAGTCTGTTCATATTTTCTATTTCTTCCTGGTTCAGTCTTGGGAGATTGACCCTATCTAAGAATTTGTTCATTTCTTCTAGGCTGTCCATTTTATTGGTGTATAGTTGCTTGTAGTAGCCTTTTATGGTCCTTTATATTTCTGTTATGTCAGTTGTAATTTCTTTTTCATTTCTGATTTTATTGATTTGGGCCCTTCTCCCTTTTTTTCTTGATGAGTCTGGCTAAATGTTTATCAATTTTGTTTATCTTTTCAAAGAACCATTTTTAGTTCCATTGATCTTTTCTTTTTCTTTCTTTTTTTTTTTTTTTTTTTTTTAGTCTCTATTACACATTTATTTCTGCTCTGATATTTAGGATTTCTTTTCTTCTACTAACTTTGGATTTTGTTTGTTCTTCTTTCACAAGTTGCATTAGGTACATGGTTCGGTTGTTTAAGATTTTTCTTGTTTCCTGAGATACGCTTGTACCACTATAAACTCTCCCCTCTTAGAACTGCTTTTGCTGCATCCCATAGGTTTTGGATCATCATGTTTTTGTTTTCATTTTTCTCCAGGTATTTTTTTAATACCCTCTTTGATTTCTTCAGTGATCCATTGGTTGTTTTAGTAACATATTGTTTAGGCTCCACATGTTTGTGGTTTTTGAAGTTTTTTTTTTTTTTTTCTTGTAACTGATTTCTAGCCTCATAGTGTTGTGGTTGGAAAAGACCTTTGATATGATTTCGGTTTGTTTTTGATATTTACCGAGGCTTGCTTTGTGGCACAGCATGTGATCTATCCTGGAGAATGCTCCATGTGCACTTGAAAAGAATGTGTTTTCTGCTGCTTTCAGGTGGAATGCTCTATAAATATCAATTAAGTTCATCTGGTCTAATGTCCATCTGGTCGTTTAAGGCCTGTGTTTCCTTATCGATTTTGTCTTGATGATCTGTCCACTGCTGTAAGTGGGGTGTTAAAAAGTCTCCTACTATTATTGTATTACTGTCAACTTCTCTTTTATGGATGATAGCATTTGCCTTATATAATAAGGTGCTCCTATGCTGAATGCACATATATTTACCATTGTTAAAACTTCTTGGATTAGTCCTTTGATCATTATGTAGTGTCCTTCTTTGTCTCTTGTAACAGTCTTTATTTTAAATAGTCTTTAATGTCTATTTTTTTTCTGATATAAGTATTGCTGCTCTGGCTTTCCTTTGATTTCCATTTATGTAGAATACCTTTTTCCAACCCCTCACTTTCAGTCTGTATGCGTCTCTAGATCTGAAGTGAGTCTCTTGCAGACAGCATATATATGGGTTGTTTTTGTATCCATTCAACCAGTCTGTAACTTTAGGTTGGAGCATTTAGTCCATTTACATTTAAGGTAATTATAGATATGTATATTCCTATTTCCATGTATTAATTTTTTTGGATTTGTTTTTGTAGGTCTTCTTTTCCACTTTCTTCTTTTGTTCTCTTGTGATTTGATGATTATCTTTAGTGTTATGTTTGGATTCCTTTTTCTTGTTTGTGTGTATACCTATTATGGATTTTTTGTGTGTGGTTACCATGAGGTTTTTGTATAGCAGTCTACATATATTTGTGCTTGTTTTAAGTTGCTGATCTCTTAATTTCAAATGCAGTTTAGATACCTTGCTTTTGTACTCTTCTCCCCTCATGATTACTGTTTTTGATATTATATTTTACATCTAATTGTTTTGTGTATCCCTTAACTGCTTTTTTGTGGATACAAATGATTTTACTACTTCTGTCTTTTAATCTCCCTACTAGCTTTGTGTGTGGATAATTTCCTACCTTTATTGTATATTTGCCTTTACCAGTGAGCTTTTCCATTTTTAAAATTTTCTTTTTTCTAGTTGTGACCTTTTCTTTTCCACCTAAAAGGTTCCTTTAGCATCTGTTGTAAAGCTGGTTTGGTAGTGCTGAATTCTTTTACCTTTTGCTTGTCTGTAAAGTTTTGGATTCCTCCATCAAATCTGAATGAGAGCCTTGCTGAATCAAGTATTCTTGGTTGTAGATTTTTCTCTTTCATCATTTTTAGTATGTTGTGCCACCCCTTTCTGGCCTGCAGAGTTTCTGCTGAAAAATCAGTTGATAGCCTTGTGGGAGTTCCCTTGTAAGTTATTTGTTGTTTTTTCCTTGTTGCTTTTAATATTCTCTCTTTAATTTTTTTTTTTTTTTTTTGCGGTATGTGGGCCTCTCACTGTTGTGGCCTCTCCCATTGCGGAGTACAGGCTCCGGACGCGCAGGCTCAGTGGCCATGGCTCATGGGCCCAGCCACTCCGCAGCATGTGGGATCTTCCTGGACCGGGGCATGAACCTGTGTTCCCTGCATCGGCAGGCGGACTCTCAACCACTGCGCCACCAGGGAAGCCCCTGTTGTTTTGATTACAATGCATCTTGGTATGGTAATCTATCGGTTAATCCTGTATGGGACTCTCCATGCTTCCTGGACTTGGGTGACTGTTTCCTGTCCCAGGTTAGGGAAGTTTTCAGCTACTATATCTTCAAATATTTTCTCAGGTCCTTTCTCTCTTTATTCTCCTTCTGGGACCCCTATAACGTGAATATTAGCACACTTGATGTTGTCTCAGAGGTCTCTTAAACTGTCCTCATTTCATTCTTTTTTCTTTTTGGTGGCAGTGATTTCCACTACTCTGTCTTCCAGCTCACTGATCCATTCTTCTGCCTCATTTAGTCTACTATTGATTCCCTCTAGTGCATTTTTAATTTCAGTTATTGTATTCTTCAATTCTGTTTTGTTGTTCTTTATATTTTCAAATTCTTTGTTTAAAACATCTAATTTCTCACTCTGTGTATCCATTCTCATGAGTTCTGCAATCATCTTTATGTTCATTATTCTGAACTCTTTCTTGGGTAGATTGCCTATCTCCACATCACTTAGTTGTTCTTCTGGGGTTTTATCTTGTTCCTTCATCTGGAACATATTCCTCTGCCACCTCATTTAGTCTAAATTTGAATTTTTATGTATTTGTAAGGTTAGTTTCATTTCTTGACCTTGGAGAAGTGGCCCTCTGTAGGAGGTGTCCTATGTGTCCCAGCAGTACACTCCCCTCTCATCACCCAAGGGCATTGGCCAGCTGGTCCCAGGGTAGTGTCTGGCCTGTGTTTGGGACTCATTCTGCAGGCTGCAGGACTGTAGTTTTCTTGTTTCTGGTGTCTGCCCCCATGGTGGGTGGAACTGGTCTCTGTCCTCTGGTGGGCAGAGCCGTGTCTAGGGGGGTATCCAGAGGTGGCTGTGGTCTCAGAGAGTCTATAGGCAGTCTGTCTGCTGATGGGTGGGGCTGCCTCCCCACCCAGTTTGTTGTTTGGCCTGAGGTGTCCCAGCACTGGAGCCTACAGGCTGTTGGGTGGGGCCAGGTCTTGTTGCCAAATGTCAGCTTCCAGGAGAGCTCACACAGATGAATGCTCCTCGATATGTCCGCCACTGGTGTCTACATCCCCAGAGTGGGCCACAGCCGTCCCCGGCCTCCCCAGGAGACCCTCCAAGACAAGCAGGTAGGTCTGGTCCAGGCTCCTGTGAAATCACTGCTTTTGCCCTGGGTCCTGGTGCACGTGGGAGTTTGTGTGCACCCTTAAGAGTGGAGTCTCTATTTCCCGCAATCCTGTGGAGCTCCTGCAATCAAGCCCCACTGGTCTTCAAAGTCAAATGCTCTGGGGGCTCCTCTTCCTGGTGCCCGACTCCTGAGCTGGGGGTCTGATGTGGGGTTCAGAACTCTCACTCCTATGGGAGAACCTGTGTAATATAATTAGTCTCCAGTTGGTGGGTCACCCACCCTGGGGGGTATGGGATTTAACTATATCATGAGTGCACCCCTCCTACCGGTCTTGTTGTGGTTCCTTCCTTATGTCTTCAGTTGTAGAAGGTCTTTTCTGGTATGTTTCAGTCTTTTCCAATGATGGCTGCTCTGCAGATTGTTGGCATTTGGGTGTGCCTATGAGAGCAGGTGAGCTCGGGGTCCTTCTTCTCTGCCGTCTTAGCTGCTCTCCTGGGTGCCTACTGAAAGGCTCCACACCGCATCAGGACCCAGCATCCCCACCAGCAGTCACCACTTTGCGGCTCTTTTTTCCCTTTGTACTTAGTCCAGTTTCATGTGCTCACGGTTGGCTGGCATTCCATGCCCCAACAGCCGGTCCAGACTTTCACCATGCTATAGACTAGATTCTCTTTACCAGTTTCTTTTTTTTTTTTAAAGATGATGATTAAAAATAAAGAAAGAAAGAACACTGAGAATTTCATTTTAAACCCACCTGCTACCCATTTCAGGCAGTGGCAAAACTAGCATAAACAGGCTAAACAAAGGTGTGCACAGGTCTGAACTCCATGCCAGGCGTGGACGATGTCGTTAATATGCACTCAGAGCAGCAAACCATTCCCAGCAAGGGGAGCATGTTGATAAGATTACGTTTTTGTAAGAGCAAGAAAACTATCCTGTCATTCAGTGGTGAAGAGAGCACTGTGCAAGGGTTTGGACTGACCTTGGAGCCCCTGCAGGACGTTCTTGATAATGAGAGGAACAGATAAAAGGAAAGTACCTCAAGGGGTGTGATTCTGTACATTTTATTTCCAAAGCTGGACAACTATGAGGTATAATATAAAAATACAGGGAAGTTTAACTAAAGATGGTACTTAGGGGTTTCTGAATGCAGACATTGGAATCTACTTCTCACAACTTAGCCCGTGGTCCTTTCAATGCAGAGGTGCTAGGAATTACAGGAAAGACACCCAGAACAGACTTGCTACTTTGTTCATTTTTGTGTCTAATTTGAGGTTTTATTTTGATGGTCTTTTGTTGTTGTTGTTGGAGTGACTGACTGATGATAATGGAAGGACTGACTGAAAGAGAAGAGAGTGCAAACGTCACCTCTGAGACAACCTGGTAAACTGTGGAATGCCCGATGCTCCCAAACCTTTGTGGAGCCCACCATGAGCATTAGCTCAATGGAAAATGATGCCACCAGGGAGCTTAAAAATATTACACCATTGGGGAAAAGCATCTCCTCGCTCATCTGGAAAATGGGAGGGCTGGACAAATGCCTCAGGGCTCCTCTGGGTCTGAATTCCTGTTTCCCTGATTCCTAGAGACCTACCATAGGGAGCATTTTAGAGGAGAAATGCTAAGTACCAGCCACATATTTTTGGCTTCCATTTAAATCAGATATCTGGGTATCTGTTTATTCTTTCAGACGTGTGCGTCCCCATAGCAATTTCTTGTTTAATTCAACATGGCTGAGAGACTGAAAGCCCTGTAAATGGCTGATTTCAGTGGTTTAGGTTTAAATAGTGCAGGGCTCAGAGAGACTCCGATGGCCAGGAAAAGGAGAGAGAACACTTCCCTCCAATGGGACGCAGCTCCTGTTCATTCATCTTCTTTCCACAAATGTGCCCATCCCAAGTCTGGAGTCACAGGTCATGGAGGACATACTGAGTGCACCGGACTCAGTCTGCGTTGTGCACCGACCCTGCGGGGGACACAGAGGAGGCCCAGGGAGGTGACCAGAAACCCCAGCCTGAGGAGGCGCATGCCCGAGAATCAGGGCTGCTGCGTCCTGGTTAAGGTCTGTGGTTTCGGTTCCGAGCGACCTCTTGGGACAGATGCACCAGTCACCCCGAGGCTGATGAGGAAGGGTGCTGACAGCACACAATATGGAGAGGGTGATCCTGCACCCAGGGATGCCTGAATTCACCCTTTTCCTAATCTAAGATTGTAATGAGTTGTGTATGCTTTCTGTGCCTATACTTCCTAACCTATTAAATAAGAGGATGGTAATACCTACCTCAAAATATTTTTATAGAAATTAAGGAGGATGACATAAAGGATTTTGCTATCCCAGAGCCTAGCACAGAGTAGGCACCTGATAAATAGTAGTCCTCTCTAAGCTTTTATTGAGGTATTATTAAGGTTTTAAAGAATCACACACACACATACACACCTGTCTCTTCAGTTCTCACAACCTGGATCATTGCCTTACATTGATATACATTGCCTGAATCTAAACCAAAAACATGAAGGTGGATGGGCCCTAAACATATTAGAGATAAAAAAAATTAGTAGGATTAAATGGTAAGAATAGAGGATATCATCACAGCCATCAAAAATTATCACAATTCCAGTTAGCTTCCATTCGAGCGGTACCTACTGTCTCTGGGGCATTCTGCTGACTACGTTACATGCATGTACAACACGATGAAAGAGCTAGCCCCCATTTTACAGAGGCAGACACTGAAGATTAGAAACTATAATTGCCAGAACTGGTATTCTTACCCTTATGTAATGTTACCACTCTACGGAAGTGCTCCAGAAACTACTGCAAGTACAAAACTGCCACCAGAATTAAACACCTTATGCCTGAGTCAATTATGCACTGATACACGGTGCTGAATCCAGAATGACTTTCTCACTCCTTTGTTTATGCACTAATTTTTCTACAAAATTAGGTGAGCACTCATTATGCACTGAGTGGTTTGCTAAATGCAAGGGCTATGAAGATGGAAACATATAGTCTCTGAACCCAGGTCGCTCAGGCAAACCAAGAGAGCAAATCAAGAAGAAGAATGTGGCAGGTTTGGGTGGGACACCCACCCACGCCCCATCCGTGCTCACCATTGTGGGTGTTTATCTAGGTCCGAGCTCTCCGAGCTCAGGGACCACTCCTGAGGGGAGGGGGTGCTTCATATTCAGTCCCCACCTGCATCACAACAGTACCCCGTCCACAGATTAGCCTCTTCTTACAGGCTCCTGTCTGTTAGCCCTGATACTCTTACTAGGATATTTAGGATTAGTGATAAATGGCAATTTGAACTGGTCTAGATTTAGGCATTTGTAGGGTCTCTGAGCTGGGGGGGAAAAAGAGTGAAAGATAAATGCAATTTGCTAAGTAGAACAACAAGAAAAAAACCTCACACCCCAGAAAGTCATGCAAATTGCAGTTATTTATTATCAGACAGTGTTGTATAGGATTACTGATTAAATAAAATATATCACAACCAGAGCCACAAAGCACTGTATTCCTGGGGCATCCATCAGGATGTAGATTCTCCACACACAGAGCACTCCCTTTAGGAGCAGCGTTCCTTGTCATGGAATTGTGCTGGTGTTTCTGACCCCACATGCCTTCCGTGGTCCCATGAAAGTCACGGCCAGTCCCTGTCATCCCAGCAAGGTGATGCTCTGGTACAGAGGAAGAGAGGTGAGGGGCGGGTGTGGCTCGCAGGGGTGGCAGGTGAGCTAGGTCTGAACGTGCATGATCACACGCTGAGAACACACATTTCTTGCTTTACCAAACTCACAATTATCCACCAATTCGTTCCCTTCAACAGCTTCACTGTACTTCTTGTTAAAGAACATCTCTTCGTGAGAGCCTTTGACAAAACAGCCAAGCACAAAGGAGCGAGTGGGACTCTGCGAAGCCCAGTTTCCCCAAAGTGGTGGGTCAGCAGGGGGGGCAGGAGGGGTGTTATCACTGCCACTCCTTGCTGGAAAATTCAGGGGCTTCCTGTAAGCCAAAATTTCCCTTTGCTCTTAATCAGATGACAGTCTGGAACACTAGGACTGCCGCTGAGATAGTGACTCCTTGCTGGGCTTAGATTATTCAAGAGCTCGGCACTCACTCTCAGAAAGGCCGCCAGAGGCTTCAAGAAGAGCCACAGGCAAAGCAAGAGCCAGCGGTGGACTCCTGGAAGTGAGGGTCGCCACGCAAGGAAATGACAACTTGTTGATATGCAGGGCCATCCTCTTTATCTTATTCTAGCTGGAGCCAAAGAACAGGCACAAATCAGCATCTTCTCCCTTCAGCACCTACGTGAACAAGAAGGATGGGGACGGGGCTTCCCCGGTGGCGCAGCGGTTGAGAGTCCGCCTGCCGATGCAGGGGACGCGGGTTCTTGCCCCGGTCCGGGAGGATCCCACGTGCCGCGGAGCGGCTGGGCCCGTGAGCCGTGGCCACTGAGCCTGCGCGTCCGGAGCCTGTGCTCCGCAAAGGGAGAGGCCACAGCGGTGAGAGGCCCGCGTACCGCAAACAAACACACAAACAAAAGGATGGGGAGGGTTAAAGGTAAGGAAGCGACCTGAGAACAAACTGGAAAGCCTAACAGGCCCCCAGGCTCTGGGAGCACAAGGGAAGTGACACATGGGCAGCGTCAGCATCACAGTGAGCCCCTGGGGTGGGGGGGGTGGGGGAACAGGGCGTCTGGGGACCGAGGATCAGCTCCCACGACCACACCTCCCTAAGCTGTCCCGGGAAAGGTCCGAGTTGTAACCGTGGGAGGACCTTCTGTTCTTTCTCTTGCAGAACTGGCATTCAGGAGACAGAAGATTTTTTTGCAGAAACTTTTTTTTTTTTGGTAATTAATCAGTAAAAATTCTTCTTGGGCTTTAAATAGTCGCTCAAAGGAGCTGCTAAGACAGAAGCCAAAGAGATTGTCTTCCTCCTTCTACAGGAAGAATGAGCCCTGTTGCCTAAAAAAAGAACCACTTTCCTATCTGGAGGCCCTCCCCGCCTCAGGAACGCTTGATTGTTTTAGGAGGAAAGGGTTCCACTGCAAGCTGATTTCTCTCAGTATAAATGGACTCTTTCAATAAGGGATAATCTCAGGAGTGAGAGACATTGCCGGACCAGGGGTGAGATCTGCAGTCCGGGCAGGTTCAATCGTTTCCACTTCAGAATCCATGTGCTGGGTCTTTCTCTATCTCTAAAGCACCCGCCACACTTTTAGTATAATGTTAACTATTATACACACGTGCTGTACAAATGTGTCTTAAGCACGTTGACGCACACACACGCGGACGCGCGTCCACACTCAGCGCAGAGGAAAGAACGCACTTCTCTGCTCACTGTCACGCCCACAGCCGAGTCCTAACTGGGGGGGGTCCCAAGAATCGTTTATTCACACGTTCACTGCTGAGCACCTTTGGTGGGTTGAACCGTATCTCCCAAAAAGAGGTGTTGAAGTCCCAGGCCCCGGTACCTTGGAAGGGGAGCTTTTTTGGCTACAGGATCCTGGCAGATAGAAGTAGTTCAGCTGAGGTCCTCCAAGAGAGGGGTGGGTCCTTAATCCACATGCCTGGTGCCCTTATAAGAAAGAGAGGCGATACAGGGACAGAGTCCCAGGAGGGAAGAAGGCCCCGTGACAGTGGAGGCGGGGATGGGAGTGCGTCACCTGCGAGCCAAGGAACACCATGGATTTTCCATCACCAGATGCCAGGAAAAGGCTCAGAAAAAATCCCCTCTACGGGCCCCAGAGGCACATGGCCCTGCCAACACTTCCATCTTGGATTTCCAGCCTCCAGAGCTGAGGCAATACAATTCCGTGGGTTTAGGCCATCCAATTACGGCACTTTGTTCGGACAGCCAAGGAAGTGGATCCAGCACTGAAATGCTAGGCTGGGGACGGCACGTGATCAATATGATTACCCCCCCACCCCCGTTTCCAGAAGCTCAGAGCCCATCGTACAGCGGCCTCCACCTTGCCATGCACCATGGAGTCATCAAGCTTTTCAAGAAGAATTTGTCCAGTTTAACCCCAACTTTCCCTTTCCCCTTGGAATTGCCACTTCAAATACTCCAAAAGACAAAGCAATAAAAGGAGAATGTAATTTGGCTGGAAAGCTAGCGACCTTCTCTTTCCCAGGAACCCTGGGTATCGTTTATTTTCATTTGCCCTGGGACACTTAACTTAGATCGCGTCTTCCAAACTTTATGTCTCCCACCCTTACGGTCAGAAAGGATCTGCGATTTTAGATGCCTCAAGAACATTTCTGGGCCGGGCCACATTAGCGGTTAGACCGAGCTCCTGACAAAGCACCCTTCAGCTCCCGGTGAGTTTGCCCGGCAGGACCCACACTATCCAGGCGGAGTGAAGCAGGGTGGGGGCAGGGAGCTGGATATATCCTGGGTAAACCACATCAGTTGTCAAGATCCACCCTGGATTTTGCCAACTGAGGATTTTATTTGCATCCAAAAAACCATCTTTCTTGCACAACCTGGATCATTTTGGACAAAAATCCCCGGACTCCTGGATTTTACAGATCAGTAAAATTTTAAAGAAAAATGAAGTTGGAAATTAGGTGGAAAATCTTTCATTTTGCCAAGTAAAATGTCTATTATCTCTTATCATTAAATTTTAAAAGTAAGGGGGCCATTTCTATTCCACAAAGACAGGGGGTATCATCGCCCTTCGAAGGACAGCTGTTGGCATGATGGGGCGCTGGCAGACTTCCCCGGACCTGGAGCCCCTTATTTTCCTTTCCTCCACAGTCCGGGGTCTTTGTCACAGACCAGCGCCAGCTCAGGGGTCAGCACTTAAGAGACCGCTGGCCTCAGCAAAGTCCTCTCTGTCCACCTTGCTTTGCGTCTACAACCTGGATATGGAACCCAGCGCCTGGCTGGAGAGGGGCCATGTGAGAGGCCCCTCCCCTCCCCCTGCTGGACGCTGGGAGTGTCGGGAGGCCAAGATCTGTCCATCCCCCAGCTTTCTCTCCCACAGCCACAGCCCAGCACACGGGCGTTTGGTAAACGCTTGCTGGTGAAAGAAGCGGGCAATGCACAGAGACTGACTCGTGGTTGCTCCTCCCTGACATCGGCGTCATACCAGCCGAACCACCGCCTTTTTATCCCTAGGGCATATTTTTTATTCCCAAGATATCCCCACTAAGGGATGTCCAAACGGACAACAAAAAAGGTGAGAGGTGGTCAGAGAGGGAGTAGTGGCACAGTCTCAAAGATAAAATTAATCCCACGATTCAGGACAAGAAATGACTCCCTAAAAGAAAGAGTTTCTGGAAAAATACAAAGCATGGAAGCAAGACGATCGCTCTGTTACAGCAAGTTTTAGGCGTGGCAACGATGACATTAGAAAACCCACCCAGAAATGTCCACGTGGTCAGGAGCCTGTTCAGTAATAAAATGCAGGCGGCTCCTTACACACCCCAAAGAGCATCCCTGAAAACCAAATCCCGGCCTGGGCAAGCCCAGCGTGCTGCGCACACCAAGTGAAGAGAAGAGCGAGGGTAGCTCGGCAGTGGTGACGCCTCTGCGTCTCCAGCGTCGACCAAGCCCTCGCTGCTTGCGTCCCTGGCACTGTTCTCAGGGGCCTCCAGATACGCTCCCCGCGTGGCTGTGCCCGCGCCACCTTTCCTCTCCCTCTGTCTCAGAGACGCCCCACTTCCTGCTACTAGGGGACAGTTCCCTTCAGGGGAGCCCTTGTCACACCTGCCCCCTGCCCCTCCAGCCATCCTTCCAGATCCGTCAGGACCGGGATCCTTTCCCACTCGTAGCTCTTCACCCTCTCCCAGTCTTCACTCCTCCCTGTAAACATGCTCAAGTCTACGTTGTTTCTTCATAAAGAAGAAACAAACAAAAAGCTCCAGAGACTTCTCTTTCCTTCATTTTCCACCTCAGTCTTTTTAAACGAGCATTAACGTCTCTATCTCCACATCCATCCTCTCCTTCCTCCCTACCATACCGGCATGGGAAAATGTCCTGATCCATGATGCCTCCCTAATCCTAACCGAATCTGGAGACCTTTTCTCATCTCCCAGTTTTCTCAGTCTCTGCAGTATCTGACACAACAGATGATCCCCGTCTTTGTGAAATGCTCCTCTCCCAGATACCAAGGCCCTCAGGCCACCCAGTTTAGTTTTTACCTTCTCTCACAGGCCTCTCTCTTGCCATCTCCTCCCTCTCCCAGTAATTTGGGCTATGACCCAAGAACTTTAAATGGCCTTGTCCATTTCAATGGCGTCCCTTGTTTCCTCTGGGCAGAAGACTTCCAAATCTCACGTTCGAGACACATTTCCAATAATTTATATCTATATCTATCTATATCTATCATCCATCTTTCTGTAGGTGTCTTATAGGTATTTTAAATTCATCTATTCCTTTACTTTACCCACAAATTCTGCTTCCTGACATCCTCAATTCTGTTCATTATAATTTGCTCCAGAACCCTAACTCCCTGCAACCCGGGCCAAGACACACAAACACTTATTGTTCATCCCTGACCCTTCCCTGCCCTTGACTGACTTTGAGTCCAGACCTCTCCTTTAACCCATTGCCAGCCTCCTGACCAGGTCTGAACAGATGCAATCAGTCTGCTCCCCTGTTCAAGAACCCTTGTTTCCTTAATAGTTTGGTTTTCATGTTGAGAAATTAAATGTGCATGAGGAGCTGACAAGTCAGACATTTTATATCAAATAAGACACACCCTTTCCTTCTGATGTAAAAAGAGAAGACAGGCATTTTACATAGTCATTAATTTTGGTATTCATTTAGGCATTTGGGTCGCTTCTAGATAAAGTTATAATATCATGCAAAAAAGAAAATGCATCGTAAATGTTGTCTAGCCATATGATCCTGGAAAACGACCTGTCTTATGCTGTTCTCAAATCCCTCTCGTTCAAGTTACGGGGGGGTGGGGGTCGGCCGGCATGGTGGGGGGATGGGGGCAGACGGGGAGCAAATCGGATGATTCATTGTTGTTATGTTTTCCTCCCGGACCCAGCGTATATGCATCTGAGCATCTAGTTTGTCAAGTCCTTCAACATAATCACCTTATTGGATCCTGTCGAGAGCTCTATAGGATAGAATATGTTGTCCCCGCTTTATACACGGGGGGAAAATGAGATTAGGAGAGAGGAAGTGACCAATTGTCAAAGTTCACTTAGCTGGGGCATGGTAGAGGTGGGAGTCAAGCCCCATCCTGAATCCTGGTTTCAGGTTATTTCTGGGGCGTCTTTTAAATCCTGCAGCTTTCTAAGTGTGAGTCTATGGGCCCTGGACTCTGAGAGGAAGCCCACCACACCTCGGCCTTCATATCCATTGCCCGACAGTAATGCACACCCAGCCCTGCCTCAAGCAGCTCTTGTAAGCCTGCTCAAGTATCAGGCTTGGACCTCTTAGCACAGAACACACCAGATGCCACCACTACAGAGATAGAAACCGTGGGTATCCGTTTCTGCTTTCAGGGCCCTATGAAAACCAGCACGAAGGCAGCAGCAAGTGAGGGAAGTGTGCAGTGACTAGGTTTTGTTGCTATTGTTTTGTTTTGCCTTCCCTTAAAAAAAAAAAGTGTTTAATGAATCCATTGCTTTAGAGATACACGTGGGTGAAAAGAACTCAGTAAAATCAGACCACGAATGTTGGGGTTCGGTAGGTACTGACTCACCTTTGTCACTGTGGACCTGTATTCCCTCTCGTTTTGTTCCCATGAAGGAATTCCTGCTTCCTGAGGGAAATACCCACAAAGGGTGTGTGCGTGTGCATGTGTGCGTGTGTGTGCGTGTGTGTGTGTGTGTGTGTGTGTGTGCGCACAGGTCTGAGACAGGAGGCCGAGGTTCCAGCTGGGTCAGTTTCCTTCTGAGGATATTAGGAAGCCCACTTGTAGCTGTAGGTCCAAGCTATGTCCTCTAGTTTAACACTAACGGCCAGAAGACTAATCTTTTTGCTGGTCCAATTCTTTAAACATCTATCATCTACTTGGCTGACTCCAGATTCACTGTGGAGGAATCAAGGGGGCATGTTTACTGTAATGTCCCAAACTCAGCCCACAGAAATCCCCTGCAGTCTACATTATCTTCATGTTTCAGGTGACAAAACTGAGGCTTAAGCCTTTAAGTAACTTATTACTTTCACTGCCTAGTTACCGGCAGATCAGGAATTAAACCCAAGTCTGTTCCACCCCGAAGCCTGTGCGTTCGCCCGCTGAATCTTGGGGCTGGCACACGGCCCTGGGTGATTTCACAGGACCGAGGTCAGCTCTCCTGGCTTTGCCGCTGTAGCCGGGGGTCAACAGGAGGGGCCGAGGCAAAAACCTCAGCAGTTCAAACCTTGCCTCAGTCACGTGACGGTAAGTAAACAACAGTCCCCCCTCTTCGATCCCTGCACACAGAGAACCCTGCACGTCGCGAACCTCTCCCCGTTGAAAACAGGCGTCACATTACGGCTGAACCATCCCCGAGGCTCTGACCCCCTCAGGACCGACCGCGTCTCTTCCAGGTCTAAATCCTTGCTGCAGAAGGCCTGGCGCAGCTCACTGCAAGCCCGGAGCTGTGGCCTCCCCGGAGCAGCTCCGGGCACCCAGCACAAAGCCCCGCCAGCTTGCCTCATCCCCTGCCTTCCCGTCTCAGGGCTCCTGGCAAGCAGCTGCCGGGCCCAGGGGCCCGAGGAGAAGCAGGCCCTGGTCCTGGCAAGGCACTGCTTTGGCCCCCTGCCCAGCTCTTTCCTCCAGCTGCTGTTGCCTGGAGCTCGGGGGGCTCCCAGGGCAGTTTTCACAGAGAAGCCCCTCCTGCTCCCCACTTGGCCCGCGCCTCTCCGGAGTCGGCCGCTTCTGCCGCTGGCCTCGCCAGCCTGGCCACACAACACCTCCGAGAACCCCAGTCGTTACTGGAAAACGTCCTTCCACAGCAGGCGGAGAAACGAAAACGTTTCCCCATTTCAGTCACTTCCCTTTCTCAAGCAGAGAAATGGAAAACAACTCTGCTCCTGAAAAATAAAAAAGAAGTCCAGATCTTTTCAGAGTTTCATTTGCTCTCGGATTTCAGTAGAGAAGCCAAAAGCGTTTGTGAATATTCTGGTGCATGATGCGTTAATTGCTTATTTTGGAGGAAACAGGGGTCTGTCTCTCTCTTCCAGCCACTCTCCCATCCCTCAACCCAGATAAAAATAAAAGAGCAGGTATAGCAGGGAGAGACCAGAATAAGACGTGGGTTCTGACAGGACAGAAATATTTACTGAACCTTAACAGTTGACGTGTGTGCAGACATTGGGAGTGTAGGCTAAAGACATACAGGGTCTCTGTTTATAAATGTTTATAAATGTTTATAAATGCGTTTATGCTCATCGGACAAAAGAGGTATATGCCCTCCCACATCTTCATGTGACATCACCCTATCAGTTTCATTGCATCCTCTTCCATTTACTTAAGCCTTGCAAATAAATCCC
This sequence comes from Kogia breviceps, assembly GCF_026419965.1. Lineage (NCBI taxonomy): Eukaryota > Metazoa > Chordata > Mammalia > Artiodactyla > Physeteridae > Kogia > Kogia breviceps. The sequence goes on from NC_081316.1 coordinate 119,881,829, forward strand.
TGCTTTTTACCAGCCTGTCCTTCTCCCTCCTTAGAAACAGCATCTTCAGAACTTTTCACAGTGTTACAAGTATCCATGGCAGTGATTTAAGAATATAAACATCATCTGATGTTGCAGTAGAAGAGACTGTGGAGCAGAAACTTCTCTGAATATCCTTCACCCGTGAAAAGGGAGAAAGCAGCTTGAGTGAACGAAGGGGTCTTGTCACCTTAGCTAAAGCATCAGTTAGCAGATGGCATTGTGGGAGAGCACCTCACCAGGGAAGCCACTCCTGCTCCCCAGCACAAAGTTCAAGACAAAGTCAGTCCCCCAACATCCAGGCACATCTCCATGCGCACCCCCCCCCAACAGCTGCTCTGTTGGCCAACAGCTGCTGGAGGGCCCATGCTTGAATAATTGACTTCTCTGTACCTTGCACTCTGTTAAGTGATTGATAGGTCTTTCAGGAAGGAAAGAGGGGTGCAAAAGGATGACAGTGCACATGGGATACGGGTTTGTCGATGTAACTTGTTAGCCCTAGTTACAAGAAAACAAGGGGGTGTTTTACATCTTCTGTGATCCACTCTACCCACCAGGGATATGGTGCAGAGAGTGCAAAGTATTTCAAGAGAGTCAGGACTCCATGTGATTTGGGATCGACTGGTAATCTGAGCTCTCCCCTCAGGCAAATGGGCAGGTGCTGCCCTTGGGAAACTCCATCTACATTCCTGAGCATCTTGGGTGTTGTTATGAGCCATTAGGGAAGTTAATCCCAGCCTGGTAGCTGAAGAGTTTTCTACGGAGGCAGCAGACCAACTTTCTGAGCAATCCTGTCCACCGTGGGCTGACTGGCCTGCAGACCCTGCCCTGCCTGGGGTCACTCCTAGCCCTGGAGATCCCTGCAGAAAGCTCGGAATTGGGGGTTGGGGGATCCTGCCTGGAGGGACGGGCGCCCAACGGTGCATGTCATGCCGTCAGCCTCACAGCCACATTCCAACCATTCCTGGGCCCCGAAGGCCCTGCCCTTTAGCTCAGGCCTAAGGAGAGCACTGAGCCTCGGACTCCAGCTAACTCCGCCTAAACATTCTGAAATAGAAGTTGGGGGAATGACCCGGCTCGCTGTGTACCAGGTTCATTTTGCTGGGGCCGCGGTTTGGGCCCGTGCTGTGGGCACCGCCCCACGCCTCCTTAGGAAATCCAGGCGCAGGTCTGATCCCAGCTCTAAACCCCCGTGTGCCTCGGGAAACTCCCCAGCTTCGCAGAGCATGCTTTCCTCATCTGTAAAGTGAGGGTCCGGGTCCGGGCGGACCCTCGCGCGGCCCTCTCCCACCTCTGACATCCAAAGCGGAGTCCAAAAGCACCTCCTCAGCCCTTCACCACCTGCCATCAATAACCAGCAGAGCACTTCCACCAAAATGGAGAATCACTGAAAACATGTACAGCAGAGGTCAATGTATTGAGCGGCGTGGCCTTTTCCTGTTCTGAGAATATTTCATGTCTTTATGTTCTTACACCGAGAAAAATCTGGTCTGTGCCAATCTACATCAAACGGCGAGGGAGGCCACGGGAGAGGAGGGACCCGCTCAAAACCTGCGATCCAGGTCTTTCAAACGGCAAACTCGTTACATCCGCGCGTCCTGACGGGCCCCGTGAAGGCGTCTCGTCGGAGGACCTTCGGGCGGGTCAAGCCCACACACAGGCCTGCGTGTCACGTGGATCACATCGGGGCTTGGCAACAGACAATGAACATGTCAGAACGCAGAAGGGGTGTTTGAGGGATGTGTCACCGAGGCCCGGGGAGCACCGTGAGGTCCGCAGTAAAAGCAGGCGATGACCAACTGGAAAAAATGGCCTGTGTGGTTAGCAAGAGGGAGAGGATGAAAGGGAGGGAAAGGGAAACAGGAGACAGAGCTGGGACCAGGAGGGGGACAGGCAGCCCCCCTTCACCCGGGGGCTGCTGAAAGCCGGAACCTGGCCTCAGCCCCGTAGCTACCATCTCGTTGACTAACCACTCTCCGTTCGGCACGGGAGATGTAAATCTGAATTAGGGAAGGTAACACCTTGCGGGGAACGCCACAGGCTTTGGAACGAGTCGTGGCTTTTGTGGTGACTTGGGGACATGACAAGGGCCTCAGAGCTCAGTGTCCTCGTTGCGTCTAAAACAAGGACATGAGCGCGGCCCAGTGAAACAGCTGAGAGATGGGAATGCGACGTCAGGGCTAACAGGCCCGGCACGGAGCAGGCACGCGCCCGATGGAAGCTGGGAGACAAGGCCCCTGCTGGAGGAGAGCCCCGGGCCCCCGGGGAGGGGGACGCTTGCTTACACCTCGGGGCCGGAGGGGTGCCTAACAAACGCGTGAGACCACAGGAGTGGGAGGGTCAGTTCCCCCCGAGCAGAGAGAAGGGCACCAAGGACGGGGTTCCCCGTGAGGACCCAGCAAGCAGAAGAGCACGTGTGACCTCAGAGAGCCAAGGCCACCGGGAGGTTTGTCCAGTTGAGACGTCTGCGGCTGAGCCACTGAAGTCCTTTTTTTTTTTTTTTTTTAAGTCTCTATTGAATTGGTTACAATACTGCTTCTGTTTTGTGTTTTGGATTTTTGGCGGCGAAGCGTGCGGGATCTTAGCCCCCCGACCAGGGATCGAAGCTGCACCTCTGAGAAGGTGTCGGACAGGCGCCCAGCCCAGCCCCTTGTTCTTGCTCTGTCTCTCTCTGTTCTCCTGCTTCCTAGAGCCTGGAGACGCTGCACCGACCTGGAAATATTCCTGCTGGGAAGTGTCCGTCCATGAGACAGCTCAGGGCCCTGTGGCCTCAGCTCGCTCCTAAGCATTGGGCAAACCCTACAGGCCGCCAGGCTGACAGTTCCTCCGCGTCCATGCTACCAAAGTGGTTACTGCCTCTCAAGTGCTTAAAAAAGAGAGAGAGAGAGGAAGGCAGAGGGGCCAGGCTCAGGTGCCAGCCTAGGGGAAATAGGACGTACAGACCCTCTGGGATCTACACGAGGCTGCAGCCCAGGCAAAAGGACCCCCTATCTACGTGCTGCTCAGCCCAGGCAGGAAATTCAAATCATCGGGGAACTTCCAACGCCCGGGCTCTACCCCAGACCAACTAAATCAGAATCCCAAGGGAAAGAGCCCTGAGAACCACTGTTCTTCTCTGGTTTTGATTTCTCAAATCTCTCCTGTGATTCTCGTGAGCAGCCAGAGTTGAGACTTCTGCTCTAGACCATCCGGCCGGCTCACGGGAGACTGACTGCGTCAGGGTTCAAGCCAAAGACTCGTGGAAATGAAGACTGTGCGCCTGCCGAACTCTGCCCCTCAGCCCCTCTCTCTTGGGAATTTTAAGGGTGGGGGTGGGAAGCAGCGCTACCTCTGGATGCTCTAAACGTGGAGGACTCGGCTAAGTATCCCCCCACAAACAGGCTGGGCGCGTCACGGTTCACTTCGCTTCGGCTGAACTCTTCCAAAGGACACTGTCGCGGACGTGTGGGAAATGCACTGGATGGGTAGGACACCGCGGCAGTAACCGGGATAAGAAATAACGAGGACCAGAATTTTCCTAGGTGGTGGTGTTTGCTTTTGTTGAAATGGGGGTATAACAAACAGGATTAGGTTGATATTATTTGTTTGTTTCGGACAATGGACACTGATCTAAGAAACTTTAATGAATGATTAGATAAATATGCGTTGCTGCAAGCTTCTTCTTTACATTTTGATGGCAATTTAATTTGACCTGAAATGATGTTTATTTACACATTTTTACCATCAATCCAATCTTAGCGAGCAGGGCCGGTTTTGCTACCCTCTGTTCATAGTTAGAGAAAGGGAGCCGGAGTTGGGGACGGGGGCTGGCTTCGCCGAGGTCCCCACGGTGAGTTAACGCCCTTGCTTCCCTCTCCCTTGGCCATTCCCAAATTCTAGGGCCCCCAGCAGCCTGCTGGCCACTCTCCCCCCAGAGGACAACTGTGGGAATGCTGGGTCTCCAAGGGCTCGGGGTTGGGGCGAGGTTTCCAGCCACTCACTCTGTGCCGTTCTGATCAAGCCACCCGACCGCCGTGCAGGTGTGGGAGTCGCCTGGGAAGACCTCGGAGACCTCCTGTCCCGGCACTCCAGCTGCCAGAGCCTTCCCTTCCCGACCCACCAAGGCGACCTGCTCTCCCGCTACAGTGACAAAGGCCGCTCCTGGAACAGAAGCCCCAGGAAAGCCTGCTGACCGCAGCATCTCAGCGTTCTACCACGGCGCGCAGGTGCACACGGGCCCCCCCGGAGACCTGCAGGGGCAGCACCGGATGAGGGACGGGGAGCGCTGCCCCAGCTGGGTTCAAAGGCAAGTGAGCGGCGAGCGCCAGAGGAAGGAGGGTGGAGACCGTGACTCAAGCCACCTGCTGGCCTGTCCCTGCAGCCCAGGGTGATTCTGACTGCAAGAAATCAACAAACAAGAACGACAAGAGCTAGTTCGCTCTGCCCTGTGTAGAGCGCCAGTAGGAAGAGGTCAGCGTCTCAGCAGCTGCGGGGGCGACCGGACGACGAGCGACGCGCAGTGAGGGCCGCCCGGTGCCTCGGCTCCGCAGCGGCTTCGCCGAGGCAGCTGCACACGCTGGCACGCACGCCGGCTGGGCTTCTGTGGCTGGTTTGCGGTGGAGGCAGCGGCACACGTGACCCGGGCTAACAGAAGGGGCAGAGCGGTTAACAGACAGCCCCAAGAGGCCACGGAGGCTACCCCACGGTGCACACGCACCACGCCTTGAGTTCCCAGAACCCTCCGCAAGGGCTTTCGAAGAGCTTCCACTCTCACCAGGGCTCGAGAGAGACCGTTCTCAACTACCGCTGTGACTAAGGAATGGACTTTTCAGAATAAGCAGCAGCTTCCTTGTTCTCTCTCGGGACACCTGAATTTTCATAAGTCCCGAAGCCTCAAACTCGAGGTGTTTTCCGCCGCCAGCCTGAAACGCTCGGGTGTTTGGAGCGGTGGGGACCCAGGGCAAGGGTGCGGCCCCGAGTGTGAAAACTCACATCTCATGGGCAGCGGCACACTGAGCTGGAATACAGCACCACGGCCCCTCGGCCACACGGGATCAGACAAAGCCCAGGTCCTGCCGCCTTACCAGCTGAGGCGCTGCAAGGCTAGTTTTCGGGTTTTGCTGTTGTTGTTCTCTCGTGTTTTTGTTTTGTTTGTTCTGTACACCTCTCTGAGGCTACTTCCTTATCTGCAAAATCATGATGCTATGTGAGCATTAAACAAGATGCTGCGCGGAGAGCTACTGGCACGGCTGCTGTCCCAGCAAAGATGCTCCCAAGGTCAGGGGTGAGGCATGCTCCACCCAGACCCCAGAGGCACGCCATCCATCCAGGCCTGCGTTCATCAACTGTCTCAGTGTCCTCGCCCCCGCCGGTCCCCCCCTCCCACCCCACACCGCCGCCAGGATGCTGCCATAGGGCGTCCCCAACGGGCACAGCCTGTCCTTCCCCAGGGCGCCAGCATCCACCGCCTCTGGGCCCTGAAAGGCATCCAGGCCCCGCCTGCCCGTGAGGGGCCCTCCTCTCCATCACCGCCCACAGCCTCGGCCCCAGCACATCTCATTCACCATCTTCCCACCGTCCCCCTGCTCCCTCTTGATTTTCCGGCAAATGGTGAGATCACAGCAGCTTCAAGCGCCCTGGGAGGATTTGTCCCCTGCTCTCCTGAGCCCCAGGCCTCCTGGTGGCCACGACGTCTGAACGCAAATTGAACAAGGTGGATGAAATGCCCCATCTCGGCGTTTCTCTCCCGCCGCTCTTTCGAAATGTTCCCAGGAAAGCTCCGGTGGCTCTTCGGAAGGCCCACGAGCTCACACACCCCCAGCTCTCCTCCCCTGGCCTGTGGCCAGCTGTGGGCAAGAAGCCAGCTCTCTGGACATTCGGTTTTCAGTCGGGGAAGGCTCAGTGGTGGTTCAGCCGAGAGAATGGCCTTGAGGCTCTAGAAGCTATTTATTAGGCCCGTCCTGGAGAGTCACATCAATACGGCCATCGGTGAAGCAAAGCAGAAGCTATAAAAATATCATCTATCCCAAACAAGCCTCCTAATCAAACAAAGCCCCGTGCTGGCTGGGACAGGCTTGTGTTCTGACACATAAGGGCCCTTTCCATCTTTAAAACAGACCATTAAAACACGGAACACTTTGGCTCACAGAAGTCTAAATCAAAAGGGAGGGGAAAAAAGAGAGAGCTCTTTTCTCCAAGAGTAATAATGCCTCTTCCAGCTCCTAGAAAAGCTCATTGCGATAGAGATGCAATATCGCTTTTTCCCACTGTGGCTTCTCCATTCCTTTCCAACACCCAGAAAATCTCCTAGAGGTTCAAAATTGCCCCACCTCCCTCTAAGAATCCCTGTCTTTTCACTCCACCTGTAACACAGTGACCATGCTGTGATCCTTTCAATATTATTTTGTTGTTTTCGCAATAAATAAAAAGATAGAGTTTGATACATACGCCAGAAGGGAAATCATCATAGTAATCACAGCGTGAATTGGAATGACAGCCGCCTGGTGCCCTGCTCCAATTCCCCAGGGCTGAGGAGGAGAGAAGCAGGGCCGCGCAGCCGCGGGTACTGAGATGCTCGTTTCCACCAGGCCCCTCCGACTGGCCCCAAAATGCGACTTAACAGACTGCTTTCCAAATGCCCTGTTTTATTTCTACCTTCCTGCACCTGCTGGACTCGAGGAAAAGGGCCATTCGGTGAACGAGCCACGCGGGGTTAGAGGAGGAGGGTCCAGCTCACTCCCCGCCACCTGGCAGACTGCGTGCGACTTCGCATCACGGTTCTAGAAATCAACGGGCAGCTAAAGCTAGCACACGGGGCTGTTCTTCTCTGGACTGCAGGCTGGGGAGGAGGGGACACTGAGAGGGCACAGGGAGACAGGAGGGCAAGCTACGGGGACAGGCGCGCGCAGCGGCCCCCCTGAGAAGCCTGTGTCTCAATCTCGGAGAAGTCTGCTCTGAAACTCGGCTGTTTTTCCATCTGGGTAGTCTTTGGGGACAGGAAGGAAGGAAGGACACAGCATGACTGACTCGGCCCAGCAAACACGCACAAACAACAGTCACAATAAACACCCCGTGCTTTTCTCCTTTGCCCCCTATTTTCAACCCCTACTTCTTTACCATCATCTTGGAGACACACACCCTCTGTGATCCAGGTGGGTGCACAGGGGAGAGAAAAAGGTAGCATCTGTGGCCGTATTTTTTTAATTTGCAAAACGTATTGGTTCTTCATAATTTAAAGCCAGAAAGCTAATTATCTCAGAACACTCCATGAGCCCTTAAGGAAGTGAACAGATTTCAGGCTGATGGGTCCCCATCCTGAGGATGTCTGATAGGTAATTCTTAGAGACCTGGGGCCTGTCATGCACCTGGCAGTAAAAACCAGCTACTAAACAGTAAACAACTAATGTTCAGATTCTTTCCCTCGCGTTACACATGCCACGGAGAATCAAAGAAATAAGAGTAAACAGATCTGAGTTAAAGTGCACCGATGGCCCTCTTTATCATCTTAGTCAAGTAAACTAAACCTTCTGGTTCCAATTCAGCCGAAGAAGTAAAGCTCAGGGCTGAGACCCATTTCGTGGCGGGTCTCCGGCACTCCAAAGGCAGCCCACGTGGTGCACCCAGCAGCACACAGGTACCCATCAGGGTAGAGGAGTCTGCTCTCATTGGGAGCTTCCTCTTTACACCCTCAAAAAAATCTCAAAGAAAAGAAAAAGAAACATCCAGATGGTTTGTGCGCAAGAAAAATATTGGAACAGTTCTTCCCCTTTCAAACTTCTCTCAGGGGCACAGCTGGATGTTCTATGTGAAAGGAGTTAGGGAAATCTCGGTGAACGCTGCCTGACGGTGAAAATGACACGATTTTCTGGGAAGTGGCGCAAAGAGGCACCGCCTCTCCTGAACAGGCCACCGCCTGGGTCCGTGCGCTCCCTCAGCTCTGGACCACTGAGGGCGATCCTCCTCAGTGACAACAGCGCGAGGCGGGGTCTGCAGAGGCAAACGGGCTCGCGGGGAAACAACGCTCACGCGTCTGCAGGAGGCGATCCCACCCGCGGACTGGGGCAGACCCGCCGACTCCCCTGGTGCTGGCGAAGGGGGCTGAAGCCACCGTGCCGCACGGAGGAGGCGTCCCGCCAACCCACCTCGCCTGGGCGATGCCTGCCCTCTCCTCCCCGTCAGACTGAGCCCTTTCCCCCTCTGGCCCCTGCTCGCTTTCGGAGGTGCCCCCAAGTGGCTGAGTGAGCCCCCCTGAAGCACGTCCATCACTTCGCTAAGACGACGTGCAGGGGCCGCATCACACTCCCGTCGACATGAACCCCCCGTGAGATCCGCGGGATGCCACCACTTAGGAAGACGAATTAACATGGACAAAACGTGCTTCAAGGGCACAGGGGCTGCAAACGGGAAGTTTCAAATGCGGTCCCTTCCACTGGAGGGGCACTCTTGACAACATCCCTTCATAAATAACCAAAGAATAAACAACACCTAACGAACGCGTGACTTTCAAGATCTCGTTCATGGAGCAAATGTTTCTTCAGAATCTGTACTTTTTCTTAGGGAAATACTACAAGCTTCTTTTATAGCAGTGGTAAAGCCAGGCATTTCAGGGAAGTCACAGGAAATGAAGGTAGGCATGTTTCCAAACTCGAAGGCAGGCTGTACCAGCTGAAGTTCCAGAACTGGCACAGATCTGAACTTTAATAAACGGGAACATAGATAGTTAGAATCTGAAAACAGGGTAGATGATGACTTCCTATTTTAAAATCCACACTCGAGTGTGTAAGGAAATCAGGAATAAGCAGAAAAGACCCCGGGGTGTCTCCAATGGAAAACAGCATTGTCTCGAGCACACCCCACTGGGTTCTCTCACCCCAGCCTCTCACTGCCTGTGAGCTATTTTACAACTCTGTAAATTACAGATAATTGATAGCCAAGCAAAATAATTCTGTCTAGAGACATGGAAATAAATTGTCTGTTGCAGTTTCAGTCAACTCCCCCTCCCAACACCTCAGAAAAAGCCAGTTTCCCGTCCATTTGGAAATTGGTTTCAATATTCCTTTAACCCATAAACATTGGAACGTCTTCGACTTCTCTTTCAAAACATATATAACATTGCCCGGTTTCCTTATGAATAACGAGTTAAATAAAATACTGTTCATTTTGTATCTGTACGTGAACCATCATTTTACCTTTTCTGAAAACTGCCTTTTAACAAGTAGGCAGGGATGCTCCACATAAAGAGAACAACAGACTATCGCGAAATGTAAAAAGTGTCAGCCACTGATGGAGAACTAGTGAGACGAAGAAAGACTATGTCTTCTTGATTCAGCGTGAGAGATTTCCTTTCGCCACACCTAACGTTTCCATCCGTTTAGCAGACCGGGGGTGGTTCTAGTAGAAATACTCAATACACTGCAATTACACCTGTATTTTATGTAGACGGAGGTCTGTAGTTAAGCATCTGTGATACCATCATGGCTATTCCTGGTACAGAGTTAGTCACTGCCATCAGCCCATGTTTGACCTTCACAACCTGAAGAGAAGACCCCTTCCAGGTGCTCTGGGCTGAGACCAACGAGTCTGATGGCCCTCTCAACAATTTCACTAACGATTCTGACCCTACAGTTGACAGAACAGCTCTGCAGTACATTTTACAGAACAATGACTCGATGCACCAAAAGTTACAGACACAAGGAATATGTATAATTTTCGTCCTCAGAATTCCATCAAACGCTGCCCCTCTGTACTTTTATTTTCTTAATATTTTCTATGATATTTCAACTATACGTTCAAGCACGCCGAATGCCATCATCTGGGAATAAGGAACGGATCGGCTTTCCTCAAATCCAGTCGTGTACCCAACCGGTATATCAACAAAATGTATGTCAACCCCGTGCTCTTCTTTTAACAAAAGGCAAAAATTATTTGTGAAGCCCTTAGTAGAAATGAAATTGTTATAATTCACTTATTTTATGAAGTCCATCTTTAGTAAATAGATTAACACAGAATTCACGAGCACTCATAAAACGAGATGACTTGCAGAGGTGAAACGACCATCTTTTGGCACTCGGCCCCCAGTAATTTCTTTTAATTGTATGGTTGACGCTGATCCAACACTCACATTCCCTTTACCACGAGCAGACGCAAACCCAGCAACAGCAAACAGCCATACCTCCGTGCACCCCACGTGCTGCAGGAGCCACCAGGCAGGATGGCCAGAAACTGGCCAAAGACCTCCTTCCCGTGAGACCGAGAACTGGGCCGGCCTTCAGCGCTCTCTTGAAGATGCTCAAAACAATAGTCAAACGGCACTTACCTAGGGAGAGACACAGGGAGAAGGGCAGAGAGAAGGAGAGTTAGCGTTGACAGCCACTCTGTGTTCCACAGAGATGATCTATTTTAAGCGAAGGGATGTTTCGCGCAACTCAAATTCCCCACAAGCTCCGAGTCGGACTAGGATTTCAAATGCGCCCAGGTAAAGGTCGGTGGGGAGAAGGGCATACTGTTGCAAAAGCCAAGCAGCTCGCTGTTTGCTTTCTTTTCCAACCTGGCGTCCTTAGCCAGGTGCATTTAGCAGCCAGATGTGGGCCTGGTAACAAGACACTGGCTGGGGACTCTGCTATGTGCCAAAAGCCAGGGGAAATGCAGGCAACCCAGCTGCCTTAATGATTATGGAGGTTCTGGAGCTATGTGGTTCAGATGCTGAGAAGATTGAACTAATAAAAAAGAAATGAGAGAACTGTCGTTGCAGATTACATGGTATTTATTCCAAAATCTGTTCATTATAGAAATTTGCAAGACAAATGGCTTTTTAGCCAGGAATGGCATCCTTTTCCTCCTGGTAAGTGCAGAACGAGAAACGCAATTTGTCCAGAGCGTGGCTTCTATGTTCTTTTTTTTTTTTTTTTTTTTTTTCTTCCAAATGTGCCTGGCTCTAAATCCCAGTAAAATTCCTGAAAATATTTATCAGGAGGTTAGCAAAAACGAGTGACGTGACATTTGTAGAGTTCTATATCATTTGCAGAGGCTTCCATAGACACTATCCCTTCAGAGTCTCAGGGCGACATTCTCCTGCAGGAAGGACAGGCACCATCACCCGCTCTCCTCCCCCCTCCTGCGCCCTTGTACCCCTCCTCCCTCCTCCCACACCCTTCTCCTTCCTCTCATTTTACAGCAAGTAGCCTGGGGCCCCATTAATTACTCAGCTCGCCCCAAATCACGCTCATGGAGAATGACGGCTCCAGGACTGGACTTCAGGTTCCCCGGTTCCCTATTACTTGCACTCGACTGAATCTCAGACAGAACATACGGGCAGCTAAGAAGAACTGCGGAGGAAGGGGAACACGAGGAAGCAGGAGGAGGGGATAAGCAAACCGCGGAAGAGGGAGAGAGTAAAAGGAACATGAGGTAAGAGCGGCAGGAAGAGGTAAAGCCGACCACAGTTTCACCTGTATTCGGCAGCGAGCTCCTCGTTAAATACATTTATACAAGGAGAGAGCACAGACAAGTACCCGACACTCGAGAAACGCCATAAAAGGAGTAGTTATTATTCATTCCTTTACGTCTATTGATCCAAAGAAGACTTGATTAGAACGGCAGACATCCCTTTGGTGGCTACTGTTGATCCACCCGCCTTAATAGGTAAATAATATTGGTCAAGGGAATAACTGTGTTCGAGAAATGTCATTTTACAGGAAAAAAAAAAAAAAAACAAACAAACTCTAAAAGGAGCATTTTCTGGTCGTGAGTAATATTTTAATCCCCCGGTATTGATGGATGGTTAATTCCTGGCCCGCTCACCAACAATGAATTGCCCGGCATTCTGCTGCATCCCAGCGCTTCTAATGACACCTTGGCTTTCTTCCCGGCTAATTCCAAGAGCCTGAAGCTTACCTGACATGTGCATTGCACGTGTGACTCCTTGCGTGATAACAAACGCACCGAGAATAAATGGCACAAAGCAAGCTACACCTTGGAAGTTCAGAAAGGCCATGGAATCTCAGAGAGCGGGGACAATCCACCTCCGCGCAGACCAACACGTGTCTCAGGCCGTGGCTGGCATTTGACCAGGGAAGAAAGTGCTTTGACCCGCAGCAGCAGAAAAAAATAGAATGCGACTTTGGGGTAGTATCATGGGGTCATCATGTTTGTAGCTTTTTATTAGAAGGTGATTATAGCCTTATTCAATTTATGACCCAGAATGCACCTAATTCCCGCATAAATGCTTCTTGTTCACCACCCAGCACCTTCCAGCGCTGCTGGCCAAATAAATGGTGGCTGTTTCTACCTGGGTGATGGCACGGCTGTTAATTGTAACACTCCATGAAACTTAATTATGCAAAGCAGAGCGGCAAGTCTGGAGCTATTAAGCAGAGGTTTGATTCAGAGGTAATTTGTTGTTGGGACCCAAGGAGCTGTCTCTGGTTCCTTCCACGGGGCTGCACCAGCGGTTAATCCCCTGCTTTAATGGAAGCTGCTGGGGTCAGATCTAGGCGCCTGACGGAGGCAACGCAGCTTACGAGCATCGCCTTGCTTATTAATGGGCAGACAGCTCATTCCTTCTCCTGAAGTCACCTTTCGTCACGGCAACCAGAAGCCATAGCACTTGCAGGCCATGGAGACCAAGCAGCCGATCGCTTATTTCCCAACTGCCTGAAGGCAGAACGAGAGAAAATGGGTAGATGATGAAAGTGGCTTAATATGAAGGAAGAAGTAAGAAAAATACGCTTGAAACCGACAGAGGGAAAATCATCTATATTACCTCTGAATATCTTTAGGAAGAACGTACTGTATAGAGCTTCTAATAAGGATGATTTCAGTATTTGCTCCTAAGTAGATTAAGGGGTAAAACTCTTAGGCCCCAGATGGGGTCTAAGTAGTTCCAAACTCATATTTGATAGATGAGAGGGAATCACTCACTACCCGACAAAAACCAAAGACCACCACCACGATTACAATCACCAAAGACCTTTGATGGAGTCTCGTGTCCGTGGTATAAATCTGTGCATCTCTTCACTCCAAATGCACCTCCTGTAGGTTACTGCCTGTGCTCATGAGGTACTGGAGACACAGACACACGTCGGGGCCCTTTCTTCCAAGAGCTCACAGCGGAACACACGAGACCTGCAAAGTGAATCTAGTAAGAACAGTCGTGCAGAGATACAGACATCATCCCGGCGGGACAGGATGGGTGGGACTCGGAAAGGACACAGAAGCAAAGTTGCAAAAAAAACGATCAAAGGGAAACAAAAAGATGAATCATGGAGATTTAAAGAGGATGAACTGAGAGCGTGAAGAGAAAGAGCTTCAAGATGAACACAATAGGGGAGTGTGGAGAGCTTGGCGTAAGGCGGGACCCACCATCCTGACATCAGCCTAACTCCAAACGCACCCCCGCCGCTCCGAAGACAGACTCTGCTTTCCAGCCACAGCCCTCTCCTTTGTGTCTCCCAGACATAGACGATTGTCCCCTCCCCTGAACCTCTGCTCAGGCTGCGTCTGCCTGGCCGCATTCTCCCACCACTTTCTAAATCCCGTCTATGCTTTACGGTAAGGCTGCGCCAGGCTCACGTGATTTCTGTCTCCTCCACGTGCAGCACTGCCCATGCCCTCCCGCGGCACTGAGTCGTGTGTACTTCCTGATATGATTCTACTTCCTCGAGTGTGTACTTTCACGCTTAGTAATATCATAAAGACTGGAAGGGCAGAGAAGGTGAGTACACAGAATAATGGCCTCCAAAGATATCAGGTCCTAATGCCTGGAATTTATAAATATCACTTTATATAAGGAAAAAGGGTCTTTGCAGATGTGACCAAGGTAAAATTTTGAGATGGAGCGATAATCTTAGATTATCCTGGGGTCCCTAAATGCCCTCACAAGTTTCCTTCATAAGAGGAAGGCCGAGGGAGATTTCATAAAGAGCAAAAGGAGGAAGCCTCGTGACCACAGACGCAGAGACTGGAGTGACATAGTCCCAAGCCAAGGGATGCTGGTGGTCACCAGAAGGTGGCCAAGGCAGGAAACAACCCCTCCCCTACTGTCTCCAGAGAGCAGAGCCGTCCAACATGTAGATCTCGGCCCAGTATTACTGATCTTGGACTTCTCGCCTCTGGAATAGTAGGAGAATACATTTCTGATGTTTCCAATCACCAGGTTTATGGTACTTTGTTACGGCATCCATAAGAAACTAACACAAATGTCTAGGGTAACCATACATCCACAATTTCCCTGCAGGTCCCAGTCTAGGCCTATCATCCCGACATAATTATAACAGCTCCCCTTTCACTCTCAGAACTTCTGGTTTGGCCGTAAGTTATGCAGTCACCCTTGACTGGATGGTATTTAATCTCTGTCCCTTCGTACTCAGTACAATTAACACAATGCCACGCCTACGGCAGGCAAGCAGTACGGAGTATGTGAAGTTGAGAAGAAGAGTTCTCCGTCATTTTAGAAATAATTTGCTCACAATCTTTTGTCCAAACTTGGGAAATAAGGAACTGCTTCGGCTGGCTGAAGCAGAGAACTTGTGCAGAGACATATGTTGTTTAAAAATGAGGTTTTCGATCTGGCCTCACCCACAAAATCCTGATCTGGGGCTTGTCTTGAAATTAACAAAGATCTTAATTCCCAGCCCAGATTTCCAAAATTGGTTCACTGAGAACTTTCGGTAGGTATGAGGGGCGTGTTCCATATGTTTAGGTTTCAAATGAGTTTTTATTTCAGAGGAAATATCTACATGAACTTATCTCACGAAATTGGAAGAGGGAAGCTGATCTCTTGACACACAGCTTAGTGTCCATGGGTTCCTTTAGAGAAAGCATCTGCTCGCTTGTGCACATTTATGTTGCCGGGGTGGGGTGGGTAGGGAAACAGTCAATCAGGAAGCAATTCCATCTGGGCGCTGAGTATAAATGGAACAGCAGGAAGATGCGTTTTGAAAAAACACAAGTTAATCCCTCCAGCCAATAATATCCTTATAGGGTCCACAGCCGGCAGTTATATGAATCAAGTAGCAAACACGCTTGGGTATAAATCAGTACACACTACGCACCGGAGAAAAGCGAGCAGTGGCGGATCTCTTCCACATGTGGAATTTCGTTGGGGACACAGAAGGTTTGGAAAGCTCTGGAAGACCTCAGCCAATCAAAGGACAAACCAAGGCTTTTTTTGTGCTGAATTGTATGATACTGGCTCTAAGTGCCAGAAACATGAAGAGAAGGGACAGTCCGTCCATTGTGGGCAAACTGTTAACAGCTTCATAAAGAGATGTGACTTGAGCTGGAGTCTGAACCTAGAGAAGTGTTCACACAGGTACTAAAAGGGGCAGGAGGGGAGAATACACAGGGGTCATCCAGGTGAACAGGACACGACAGGAACATTCCCACATCAGGTGGAAGGACGATCTCATCTCACCTCTGTCTTACTCCACATTAACTGCTAAATTTGGTTTAAAACATGTGTTACAGTATTTCTGAAATCCCATGGAACTTAGAACTCCTGACTCTATTCCTTGAGCTAATAGGAAAATGTCCACCTATCCTCTGAATGTAAATTCTTGTGAGTGGAGCTGATCAGATGAGATTCTCACAAGCCAAAGGGATCTGAGTTTACACACTGGGACAGAGCAAGAGAGATTCATTTAAATAAATTTAATTAGGAAAGATCACCCAAAGCCCTTCCCTTCTCTATTACTACTGAACCGTAAGCAGCTTAGGAATGATCAGACAATTTGCGAGCGTACGAGAATTTCCAGCTCCTCCACTGAGTAACGCTCCTCCTCACGAAAGGAGTGTGCTTAGACACGGATTACTGTTCCAGATACCTAAATACTGGATGACCTGGTCTGATCTTGGTTATGAAGTATTCGCAAATAAGTAAACAGTTGGAAGTAAGCAAAAAGCAAAAAGCAAAACTAAAGAAAATGCAACCCAGAAGTCCATACACCGATGTCTGTTTTGAGATAGTGAAGTTGGAGCAAAGAGGGGAATGGACGTGAGGCCCTTCGGTGCACAGGAAAGGCAATTCAGAAGCAGACGTGGCAGCTGCCATAGGGGAAGGTGGCTCTTGGAAAGGGTTTAAGCAAGTACAACCAACGTCCGTATCAGGAGGCAATCATACATATGGCGCGCACGAGAAGACAAAACGAACAGAAACGCGCCTGTGCTCACGTGGTCTCCGCCTCCAGGACCTACTGCATCCAGAGTGCAGAGGATGAGCTGGAGGGTTTCCTGACTGCCAGTCACCTGTGTCACTGCAGGTGGCCTGTCGGCTCTTCAGAGTTTCACTCAATAAAAGAACTGGACCATCTACCAAGAAAACAGAGAACACCTGGCTCCTATTAATAACTGCATCACTATCATATCATTTTCTTAATAATTTCTCAATAATTATGATTTTTCCCTCACCAAGAACACTTTGACCCACACGCTATTAATAAAGATTTTAAGTGTGGATGGAGGTAAGTGGCATTTTTCAGTCTATCTTGAACCCTTGAAAAACTATTAAGAAGAGTAAACAAAATAAAGCCCTTTCACTTTATGACAGACGTTTTCCCAACAAAGAAAGAAAAAAAAAAAAAATCACTGACAAGGAAGTTGGGTTTTCTTTAATCTTTGTGAATCAGTAAGATGAAAATGCCATCTGTACTAAATCCAAGGTACACGTTGTACTTCCCTGCAATTTCTTCTGTGGACTCTGTTTATAGCTTTTGGCTCACATATATTAGTATTTGCTTTGTCTAAAATGGCAAACATTCATTATTAGCAAATAAAGCCTCCCTCATGTTAAAAAATAATTGCATCACAGTGGCTGTGTGAATCCCGCAGGATGCTGAATGAGGCTTTTAGAAAATATGCCACCATTTGTGCTCTGAGATTGACCCCGACCTGATACTGATGAGCTGGTATCAGTCATGCACAGTTTAGCATCAATTATCGGCCCAGGGAGCAGCTTGGAATTTGGGGAAAAGGAGAACTCTAGAAGGTACGCACAAACACAAACAGGAAGAGGGCACTGTTGAGTAAAAGGAAAGTTGCAGAACAGAGTCCCCAAAGAAAACACCGCTGTGGCAAGCTTCTCTGTGTTACCCCTGAAGTCCAAGCGAGCCACGAGAGGGCGAGAACATCGCCCTGACGGCCACGAGAACAAGTGCGACGCGGAGTCCTGCTCCGTCCGGTTCAGGTGTGAGATTGTTAACTAACAGAGGTGACAGATCTGAGGACTGTCATTTGCCGTTTACAAAACTCTTTGAAAATCAGAGACGTGCACGCAAAGAGGCACGGCGTGTGGACAGCTGAGCCCCCAAGTGAGGCATGGCTCTGCAGCCCACGGGTATGACACATTTTACTCACAAGTGCAGCAGACGTCTGTCGGGAAATGAAGCTCATATGCACTATAATCGAACCCCTTCATCGTGAAGGTCAGAAGAGGGCAACAAACTACCTGAAAATGAACACGTTAGTATCTATGGAACTCAGTGTCCTGGCCCCTTTCCTTGAAGAACGCCAAAGACCTGACGAGCCACAAAACTCACAGGATAAACTCGGCGCACAGCCGACACCACACAGAGCACTTCACAGCGGGCTGGGAACTGGCAACTGGTAGGATTTTCATGTTCCAGAAGCAGAAACGGCACCCAGAGAGAGTGTGTAACTAACTCCACAACTTGCACTTGGATTCCAGAACCGTTCACTTAGCCGTTCGGTGCCAGGCTTTCTGGAGAGAAAAGCAACCTGAAATCCCTGAACCCACTGCTATAGTGGAATCGATTGAGGGCGCAGACGTTGCCGTGAGGGTGAACAGCAAATTCCCTGAAGCACCCTCCTGAACCCTCACTCAACTCGGCCCTCATCCAAACACCTGTGAGGGGTCTTTCCTAATAAAAATGAATCTTAAAATTACGTAACGGGAACTGAGAGAGAAATAGGATTCGCTTCTCACAATCTGCTTTACAACCAAATTTCCTAAACTCTGCCTTATGTGTTAGGAGACCCCCTACCCCGAGACGTGGGCTAGGAATCGCCAGCCAGTCAAGCCTGGAGGCCCTGAAGCTCCAATGGACTCACACCCCCCCTCCAACTGGAGCTTTTCCTGCAAAGGGCAATAAGCAGAGCCCGAATCCTAACTTTGCTCTCCCTCCTCACAACCATTCCCTCTTTCTCCCGTTCCCATCCAGAAAGAAAACTCCTGCTTGTGAGAATTAAGTAAGAGACATGAAGCAAAATGCACGGTCACCGTCTTAGAGGGACTCAAGGAATACTTATTAGCATAGCGTTCTCCGGACCCGTGGGCCCCCGTCCCCTCACAGAGGACCGCACGTCGCGGGGACGCTGACCGGCTCAGAAAGAGCTTCTCTGCATGTGAAATGGGCAAAGCCCTCCAGGAGGCGAAGAGCCTTCCCTTCCCTTCAGCTGAGAAAGCAGAGAACGCAAACAGAAGCGCCACGAGGTACGCAGGCTGAGTGTGAGAATCGTTTCAGCGCCTTGCACACGGACACACAGTTCCTTTGAATTAAGTCAATCATTTAAGTCAGTGGCCCCCAACCCTTTTGGCACCAAGGACCGGTCTGACGGAAGACAATTGTTCCACTGACGGGGGCGGGGGCGATGGCTCAGGTGGTAATAGGAGCGGTGGGGAGCGGTGGGGAGCGGCTGTAAATACAGACGAAGCTTCGCTCCCTCGCCCACCGCTCGGCTCCTGCCGCGCGGCCCCGTTCCTAAGAGGCTGCGGGCCGGGACGGGGGTTGGGGACCCTCGCTTAAGGGGCTGTCTGTTACGCCACGCTCCTCCTCTTCCCTCATCTCTCCCCTAAGGCCAAATCTCACCGCTCCCCACGCTCGGATTTCCTGGCGTGCAGACCCACCCCGTGCCTCCCCCCATGTGTGCGCTGGTGTCGGCCTCTCCTATCCCCTGATCGTTAACACCCACGCGCCTCCGGGGCATCCTGGGGACTCCTACACATGTGCCCTTTGGCGCTGCAGTCTTTTTCTGTTGATCACAAGCAGCTCCTCTTAGAATGACAGGAGCAGGAGCCAAGATCAATGGCAACCTGATTTATAGCAGCTCTTACCAACAGCTTGTGGAAATCAGAAATAAATATGGGGTCAAACAACTCACCGGTAATTTGACATTGGCAAATCTGGCTTATTTAGAAGTCTTAAATAATGAATAATAAGGACCTTCACATCTTCTTTTCAACTGCAAGAGAGCATCAGCGCATTGCCTA
The DNA here is from genome assembly GCF_026419965.1 of Kogia breviceps. Lineage (NCBI taxonomy): Eukaryota > Metazoa > Chordata > Mammalia > Artiodactyla > Physeteridae > Kogia > Kogia breviceps. The sequence continues at coordinate 119,901,048 of NC_081316.1, forward strand.
AAGAGCCTTTCAGAGCCGAAAAGGTGCTTTAAAGTTTATCACTGTTGGAGTATTCTTCTGCTCTCTCAAATACTGCAACGTAACTGAATCGGCAGCACTATATAGTACAACACAGCCTTAACTGGCACAGGCACCGGGAAGAGCTGTAGGGGAACTGCCCATGCTCTTGAAATCACGTCTGCAGGTTGCCTTACAAGTCAACAGAACAGTATCTGTACATCCGAGTATATACCAGGAAAGCTGTAAATGCTGCCAGGAAATGATTCAGAAGTTTCCTGGACCTAAATAAAAAAGAAGCCACGCAAAATATCAAAACAAGCACAATTCCTAAACGTAACTATTTTTAAGAAAATGACAATGGTGCCTAAGTTTAATGATGATTTGATTCAGCCAAAGCTGACCTCAGCTTCAATTTATAATGAAAATTTTTTTGTCATGGAATTGCTATAAAACATAAGTTTTGAATGTACAGAACAGGTTACAAGAGGCAGTAGTAAATACATGTGAGCTGTGGTCCCTATTTCCCTGAGAGCTTAGGAGAGTTTTTTATGAACACAAAATGGCAAAACTGCAAATGTTATATAACTGTAGAAAAATCTGATCTAATAAAATGTGATAACAGGCCTTAAGGGGGTGATCTAGTCTATCTTGCCTCCTAGCAGTTCAGTTAAATGATGAAAGGGAAAAAGAAAAGGATATCCCACAATTTGATGCTGGTTCCTGATTTGCCTGACATCAGAGTTTCTCCCCATGATTAGCACAGATTTTTCCTGCCACAATTTCATTCTATTCCTTCTGGTTTTATCCTTAATAGAGGCACATACAGGTGGCCACACAATAGGCAGTCCTATAATTGAAAGGTGTCTGGTCAACTTCAGGGCAGTATTTGTGCGGTCAGTATACAAGCTGCACTGCCACACCAAGGATCAGCTGGGATGCCTCTCTGAACACTCGGTGGCCTGGGAATGACAAAGACTTGAAGCTGGGGTGGTTGGTCACCGTCGGCAAGTGGCCACAGCTGCGACTGCCTCTATCTCACTCCACCATCCTTCACCTCCTCCATCGCCGAATTGGCACAGCATCTCCCAGCATTTGTAAGTCCAACTTGCAAGTAAAAGTAAACAAATGTCAGAGGCAGCAAAGCAGGGTGAGCAGTGGTAGGTGAGGCTGGAGAAAGTGCATAATGGTCCCCAGGCAAGGAGAAAGAAGTGGGGTGAGATCAGCAAATTCCGCTGCTAGGTGTTTGGGTAGGAAGAATCAGATTCAAGGTGATGAAACGGCATGACCAAGATTACACGGCTTGTCAGGGATACAGCTGAGACTAGACTGAAAATTCCAATTCTGATTTCTATTTCCTTTCCGCTACATTATATTGCAAAGTCACTTTCCACACAGTGCACAGGTACGTAATAACTATGCACAGGAGTGGCCACAGGGAAAAGACTGAAATACAGACTTTGTTTCATAGGTAATCCCCTTTGCCCTTTCCTGAGCATTTCTTTCAGCTGCTCACGTGCCCACGGTGGAGACTTTGTCGCCCTTCCTGACTCAGGTCAAATGCCACCTTCTCTGACCCTCCCCTCTGAGGGAAAGAGCATGGGGTAAGGACAAGAGCAGCACCTTTGGTTTCAGAGGTGGTTAGCAAGTGGCCAGCTGGGATTGAAGTCAGGTCTGTTTTGATTCCAATACCTGCACCATGAACTGTGCCACCTTCAGAGTGACCAGGCAGGCTGAAGGAGACAGCCTTCAGAAAGTGCTGGGACCACCGTAAACACTCAACCTCAACTCTCTTTTCCAAGTTCCCTTTTCTGTTTTGTCTCCCAGGAAAACAATCATAGACTTATTGCTCTCAGAGCATTCTTATTAATCAGAAGACTTTATCCTTTTTTTCAATCAATAAACATACAGGGAATCTGGAGTCAGGTTCAATGCAAGGAGCTAGAGAACTAATGACCAGATGACAAGATAAGAGCCGTATTGGGAAGGACTTACACGCAATACCAAAACCTTGAGCCTTATCTTATGAGCTACAGGGACACACTGAAGAATTTTAAGCAGCAGAGAATTATAATCTGATTTTTATTTTAGGTGAATCAGTCTGACTGTCTTGTGAAGAGTGGATCAGAGGTGGAAAAATAAAATCCAGGAATTCCAGTTTCAGTGGTCTAGCCACAAAGAAATGAGGAATTTAAGCAGTAGACCATGGTAAAGGTAAAAACAAGAGAACTATACCTAAACACTATAGCCTAGTTGGTGCTTGTTTTTCCTCATAGGGGAATGGATTATTTCAATTCTGAAATAATGTTATTTGCATAATAGGGTTAAATGAATAAGTAAACATATTGTAGGTAATGAGAGCCAGGCTTGTCACTGTTGGAAGAAGTTCCAAACAAAGAAGGAGGGAGGCTAGAATAAACCCTGTGGTATTGGTTAGAATCAGAGGTATCAATATGGACTTATGGGATGCTAAAACATACACACAGACAGAGAGGTAGCTGAGCCCATGCAGGCGTCAGTGCACACCTGTACTCCCCAGCCCCACCCACGGAGCAGGACAGATGCCGTCACCCCACAGCAGCAGTGAGCACACCGGGCCCTGAGACGTGGTCTCTAAACACCATATTCTCCAATGAGAATAATCTGGGCTCCCCAGAGAACAGCTAGGTTTCAGGGAAGAGAAAACATAAGATGCGTCTGCAGCATTTTCTGGCACCAGAAGCTAATAAAGTGCTTACAAATAAAGAGAGAGGGGAATGTGTCCATATTAAAAAGTTAGAGGGGCCAAACTGACTCCTGTCAACAACCAATGACTAAAGTTGGAACAACATGAGAAACAAAATAAATAACAAAGATTAAAATAAATAGCCATGAGCCCATATTGACATAAATAAATAACTGAATGCATCCACAAATGGAGGAGGAGAATTCCAATTAACAAAAGTAGGAACAAATGAGGGAAACAGAAAAATCACTGTTAGAAGCCTACAGTAATAATTGCTTCCACAAGAACTGTCGATTGATGCTAAAATTAACCGGCAAAAGTTTAAGCAGAAACAGGGTATATCTCTCACTCCAAATGCTTAAAGGGAAAAACGTAACCTTACAACAGGGACTGCCTGCAGATACTGTGTTAACATCACACATCGGTCACGTCACGGGTTACCGACACATAGTGACAGCATGTACCTGCTAATATCATGAACTGTGATCGGCACGCAACTTCTCTGGCATCTGCCGCAGTAATTCTCATACTAATCATGAGAACACATCAGGAAAAGCTAAACTGTGGGGTATTGACAAAATAATGAACAGTGCTCCGTCCAAGGCGCAAAGTTAGAAAAGTCAAGGAAAGACTGAGGAACAGTCAAGGACTGGAGGAGACTAAGAGACCCTAAAGGCAACGCTGGATCCTGGAGCAGAAAAAAGGGACTAGTGGAAAAATCGGTGAACTCTGTGTTCTGTACATTAGTTAGTAGAACTGTACCAAGGTTAATTTCTCAGTTTCGTTAATTACCTAGTGATGATGCAGGATGCTGGTATGAGAGGCAACCGGGAGAGGGGTGTTTGGGGCCCTCTGCACTTCTTCGGTAAACTTTCTGCAGTCTAAATTTATTTCTAAAAGAAAGGGTAAGCCAGATTGTAGGCAGCGGACTAGAGATGGCGGAAGAAGTCAGAAGTCTACAAGACCAGCATAAATGAGATGAAGGGCATCAAGGAGAGGCAGGACTTGGCTGCCTTTTGGTGTGGCATCCACCCACCAAACGGGGCAACGAGTTGGGTCCGCAGGCTTGGAGGGCAATGAGGACTTCACCTCGCGAGACGCTGAGTGTAAGGTGCTTCCGGGACATCGAGATGGACACAAAACGTGGGCAGTTTGATGAACGTGTCTGGAGTCTAAGAGAGAGAGATGAGGATGCATAAACGGCGAAGCAGTCAGCGTCTCGAGGTTTGTTAGAGGCGTGAGGAAGACGGAGTCATAGAGAAAGAACGCGGACGAAGAGAAAGGGGTTGGAAGGATGAAACGCATATTTAACTCTTGTTCACATTAGCCTTTTTTACTTTACACATTTTTGTGGATCAGGGATATGGCTTACTGACTTCCGTGTTCTCACCACTTAGAGTCCTGCCGGGCAACCGGGCAAATAACGTTCACATAAGTGGATGGAGGAGAAAGTGACTCCGTCTCCTTGGACACCAGGAGTCCACAGGCGTTTACGTCTCTCATTGAGCATATTTCACTCACCATCCCTACATCTCAGGTTTTATTTGAAAGGTCTTTCCCCTAGTTTAAGAATCTAGGGAATTGACAGAAGGGAGACTTCAAATATGGTATAACGTCAGGTTATATCTGACCTATTTATTCCCCTCACCACTTCTAAGAGAATTAGCAAAACAACCAACAAATAGTCTTAGAATTTTTTAAATACATTTATTTATTTCATTTTTATTTATTTTTGGCTGCGTTCGGTCTCTGTTGCTGTGCACGGGCTTTCTCTAGTTGCGGTGACCGGGGGCTACTCTTCGTTGCGGTGCGCGGGCTTCTCAACACGGTGGCCTTCTCTTGTTGCCGAGCAGGGGCTCTAGGCACACAGGCTTCAGTAGTTGTGGCTCGCGGGCTCTAGAGCGCAGGCTCAGTAGTTGTGGCGCACGGGCTAAGTTGCTCCGTGGCATGTGGGATCTTACCGGACCGGGGCTCAAACCCGTGTCCCCTGCACTGGCAGGCAGATTCTTAACCACTGCGCCACCAGGGAAACCCCTAGAATTTAAAAAAATTAGGAGATGTATTGCTTGGGGCCCCATGCTGTGCCGGGGGACCTCGTCTAGAACAAAGAGGAGCTCGCTTCCTTCCTGCTGTCCTTGCGGAATGTGCAAGGGTCGTTCTTCCCTGAGAGGACTGTTTCCAGCCAGGATCCAGGTGGAATGACTCAATCCAGGTTAAATGAGAATTCCCAGCCCAACCTCCAGGCTCTAACAGGAATCAGGACCTCACTCCCATCCTCAAGTCCTCTGTGTGCATGGTCCCCAGTACGTGCCGCGTAACTAACTCCCTGCGTGCTATGAAAATATCCTGCTAACACAGTCGGTTCTGGAAAACAGTAGAATATAATGATTTTTTTTTTCGGTAGAATATAATGATATTTAAAAAGACAAGTGGCTGCTGAAATCCCCATAACCTCGCACTATTTGGAAAAACAGAGTTTACCTGAATATTTGAGTCTTAAGAATTGCCGACCAGATGGCAGCCAGCTATATAAAAGGTATTACAGAGCTCCAACTCCTTCTCTGTGTCATTTAGCAGGATATCGTGCTCACAATCCTGCTCTGTCACTGTAGGGTTAGTTTCTCCCTCCCCGTTTTCAGTTTTATTTTCTCATGCTAACATTTCAAGGGAAAAAAATCATTTTAAAGTATTACTGTGGATTATTGATTTATAATCTTTGCCCTTACTGGCACTTTCCTTGAAGCTCTTCCAGGGGTGGACATAGGGAGGGAAGGGTGGTTAGCTGGGAGGGGGAGAGACACAAAACCAGAAGAAAGGATGCCAGGCAGAGTTTGATTCTTCTTGTTATATAATGCGCTGCCTTTCCTTCAGTTTGTTGGAAGTGCTGAGCATTTGGCCCAGACTTTCTAGAGGCTGTAAACAAGAACACCGCGTCACTAGTGGTGGAGTCAGGATTCTAGAAGCGAAGGGCCCAGCTGGTGTCCAGCGGAAACTCAGGGACAGCAGGGCCGGGTGTTTGGGCCAAACCCAGCAGCAGGAGGTGAAATGCACTCTAAGGAGGAAGACAGGTCACAAAACCAAGTATGGTTCATAGGGCTCCAGAAAGAGCAATTTCGCGGAGCTCAGGAGGCTGGGACAGGACTGCAATGTGGTCTGTCAGCAGATGGGAGGGTCCGCGCGCGCCACGGCACTGGAGTCCAGCGTCCGGGGGCAAGTCGGGGCCAAGGCCAAGCTTCGGAGCCACTGGGGCGTTAAAGCAGAGACGCCAGACAGGGCAGATGGGGAACAGTGCTACGGCCGGACGCTGGCGACAAACATCACAGGGCTTCTCCGCCAAGGTCTGGGCGGAAGCAGAGCTGACGCTGACACACATTGTGCTCTGCAGCGGGTTCGTTAACTCCCCGCCGCAGTCTGTCCCAAAGCCTAGGACCCAGCCTGGCAGAGTGGCCTCCGAAATGCAGAAACCAGGTTACAGGAGGAGAGGACTCAGAGGAGGAGGCTGACTTGACACCCACCTGCTAGGTACCTTCACCTTTCCTCGTAGAGACTGAGAACGCATTTCTATCCAAATTCTCCCCAAAATATGCTCTGGCAAGTGTGTTCAAGTCATCAATGTACATAGCGAATGAGGCACATCTAATTAACCTAGGGAAGACACCCCCCCCCCCCGCATACCCACCACCACCACCAAAGACGGCAACAGCCACAAAACACCCCGTGGAAAGACTCTTGCTTTGCGAGGATTCTCGGATCTTTCCTCTTGCTCGTTTCAGCCGATGTGTGTGTGTGTGTGTGTGTGTTCAGCAGCTGTATCTGAGCAGAGAGAATGAAATAATGGAGGATGAGCAGGGCCCTGAATAGGCGGTTTAAATTAGCTCCAAGGCGCTTGGGTAATTGTCTAGCTCTTCCCTTTGCTCGGCCTGGGTAAACACAGATTTAAGTGATTGATCAAAGATGGAACAGTCGCATAATGATCTAAAGAAAACTAGGGGAAGCACAAAGAAATCATATTATCTCAGGTTTGGAGGAAAATGAAGTGTTTCAAACCCCAGCCCAGGCTACCCTCTCCAGTCTACAACCTGCAAGCAGGGGACACTACTTGCTTAGGGAGAAAATAAGAAGAATTCAACAAGCTTCAAGAATGACGACATCCTAGAACTCTGAGTCCATTTTATTGCTCAGCCACATGATAACAAGGCATTTAGCTTCTCTGATTCTATATTTTCTCATCAGCAAGTCAGAAAACACAACCTCTCAGGCTTATATGGATGATAAAAGGGTCAGATGTATATTCAAACCCTTTTTATAACGCTTTATACACAATAAAAGTGTTCCAGTGACTAGTCTGATGCTGACGTAAGTGAGTGAATGAATGAATGATTGAACACCTGGCTACGGCCGCTGAGTAATTTCTATACATGGACAGCATAAGCGTTTCAACTACCATGTATCTTTACAGTGTTTGTCACCATCTGACATTACATATTTCTCTATTTACATACTACCTGCTTCCCCTACTAAAATATAAATGTCTCGTGGGCAGCAGATTGGCCTTATTCACTGCTATTTCCCCACTGACCAGAACAAAGCTTAGCATTCAGCGGACACTCAGTAAATAGGTGTTACGTGAATGAACAAATGAACGAGGCAGTCGGGTGTTGAACCCAGACCTGCCTGACTCCAAAGCCTGTGCCCTTAACCACAAAGCTAAACTAACTGCTCATGGATGAATCAACTCCAAAAAGGAGGGAGGCAGATTTCACGCAACACCATGCCGGGGCTTTTCTCACATAACTTCGGTAGGAAGAATAACACCCCCAAACACATCCACACCATCATATACCCAGAACCTGTGAATACGTTTCCTTATATCGCGAAAAGGACATTGTGGATGTAATTAAGTTTAGAACAGAAATACGGGGAAGTTATGCTGGATTATGCAGTGGGCCCAATTCCTTCTCGTGGGTCCTTAAGAGCAGAGAACTTTTTGAGGCCGCGGTCAGAAGAAGAGTTGCGAGAGTGAGGCAGGGTCAGGGATGCTGTGATGCTGACCCTGAAGATGGAGGAGGGGACCACGGACGAAGAAACGCAGGCACCTCTAGAAGATGGGAAAAGCGTGGGAACGGGTTTTCTCCTGGAATTCCAGAAAGGAGCACCCCGCCAACACCTTGATTTCTGCCAGAGACTCAGGCCAGACTCCTGACCTACAGAACCATAGGAGAGCAAACTTGCGTGGTTTTAAGCCACTAAGTTTGTGGTGAGTGTTCCAGCTGCGACAGAAAACAACTGCCGGTTTGAGGACATCCATTGCTTGCTTGCTACCGGAATTGGATTTTAGACATCAAAAGAAACTTCCACTCAGATTAAGAAAAAAATTAATTGGATCCGATGAACTCTCTTCTAAACATCCCCCTGACCCCAGCTTAAGGTCAAGATTCGATTGAAAACTTGAGGCCAACTGTAAAAGTTTTTCTCTCGACATGCGCTCATAAGAAAAACCTTGAAACCTCAATTGATTTTCTTTGTTGCAGAAATGTGGGCTGGCTTCCACATGTTACTCATTGCGCGGTGGGGAGCACTATTCTTCTGAGCCAACAGCATCCTCTGCCGCTGCTTTCCGTGCTGCCTTCCATTATAAGCAAAAAGAAAAAAAAAAACAAGTTCATGGTGCTGCCATTCCACGTGATCCGCAGCTCCCTGACACTTTGATTGTCGCAGCCTCCCTAGCCAAGGGCCCCGCAGGTGTGTGGTCCTTGCAGCGGCACCCTGGGTCTCCCGTTGCCAGCGCGGAGCCATCTGCCTGGCGTCCTTGACACTAGTGCCTGCGAGCCCTCAGCTCCCGAGCGACGGGCTCCGCCGCAGAAAATCAATGTGCATCCACTCATCCCTGCAGACGGCAGAGCAGGCTGTAATTTTAGCTCCTATCCATCAAATAAAATTTGTTGTCATGCTGTAATCTTGGCAATCAGTGGAACAGATGAACATATCTGAAATATTTGTTAAACATGATAGGACCTTGAAAACCACACCTCAGCCTCTGTGTGTGTGTGTGTGTGTGTGTGTGTGTGTGTGTGTGTGTGTGTGTGTGTGTGTGTGTATGTGTGTGTGGAGAGATACCATGTATGCTGGGCAGTCCACAGAATTAAAAACGGAGTCAAGTAGAAACTAGCTGAATAAGGTAAAATGGGGAGCCTTGCAGGTTCATTAAAAATAAATTAGATGCCTGTCTCCTAAACCTTTTGCTAGCACTATCTCACTTAGTATTTATTTAACCTTAAAAAATGAAGGCTTCAAATGAGTCCAGAAAAGCCATGCATCTACCTTTCCTCTTTTAAAATATGAAACTTAATGCATGTGCAGTTTCTAAAGCAGAATCTAATGGTAATAAAAGTCAATGGGCTCAGCCGGCACTGGACCTATTACTCTTGTGATATTATATTAACTCAAGTGCCGCTAAACCCATTTGCTTATCCAATAGCCTCGACTACTGAAAAGACTAAGAGTGGACACACTGGCATAGATGCTGGATTGACACTCGGGCAAAGCCCCACCAACATGGAGCCGGGAAGCTCTTTCTTTCCAAAGTCACCCCAAGGTGAAACTCACATCTGAGGTCACTGCTAGAGCAGCAACTTCAAAACTACTTCATCTCCCTCCTCACCTTCCTCTGGAATATAAACAGCCACAGAACCAATCTCTAAAATCATCAATGAACCCATTCAACAAATGTGTATTGAATTTATACTGTGTGGCAGTACTGTCTTCGGTTCAGGGGCAATAGTAAGAGGAAAATATTCAAAACGTCTTGCTTTCATCTGAGCCCTCATCTAATCGGTGATACTGATGATGTTCCCGGCAGCCATAAATGCTAAATGGAGAAAATTAAGTGGCGAGCTGGGGTGTGGGTGGGCGTGATGGAAAATGTAGGGAGAGGATGGAAACCTGACTGGGGAGAGCGTTCCAGGAAGAGGGAACAAGGGCAAGGTTGGTGAGGACGAGGCCTGTTCCGTGGGCGGGGAGAGGAGAGAGGAGACCCAGGAGGCTGAGCAGAGAGAAGGGAGGGGCGGGAGGCACCGCGAGCCACAGCAGCATCCTTACGGTACAGAGTCGAGCGCTCAGCACGGACAACACACACGTCGCTGAGAGAACACCTGCATCGGCCCTCTTTATTCGGATCGGAGGATAACAGAACAGGAATCAGCAACTGAGTTTTACGATTTAACCATTGGTCCTAAACCCCTGGCTTTTCGTTTCTGTTTATATTAGTACCTGTGGGTATATGATATGGTACAAGTGTATGTACGTATGGCACAGAGACAAGGATTCAGTACTTAGGGAGACAAGAGAAAGTAGAGAAGTAAGGACTCATCACCAAGCCCCACGAGAATATTTTATCAGTGTTCAATGAGTATTTTTCCTAAACTCAGTTCAATTACTATATTTAACTGAATCAAAATGTCACTGTTTAGTAATATACCACAGTTTACAATCCTCTAAGAAATAATGAAAATTTCCAATTAACCTACAATATGCTATCAAGGACATATCACAATCTCAGAGATGCCTTTCAATTTGAAAACCTGTGTATTGTAGAATGAATAAGATATAGTACATTCACCCCTCTCCTGACCTACAAAATGCATAATTTTTTTTTTTCTTTTTTTTTTTTTTTGCGGTACGCGGGCCTCTCACCGCTGTGGCCTCTCCCGTTGCGGAGCACAGGCTCCGGACGCGCAGGCCCAGCGTCCACGGCTCACGGGCCCAGCCGCTCCGCGGCACGTGGGATCTTCCCGGACCGGGGCACGAACCCGCGTCCCCCGCATCGGCAGGCGGGCTCTCAACCACCGCGCCACCAGGGAAGCCCCAGTGCATAAGTTTTGACTCACTTCGATGTACTATTTTTACAAGGCTTGTTTGTTAACCTCGACTCAAAGCAAGAAATTGCATTTGTATTTCCTTTTCTTTGGAACCTACCAGCTGAGAGACAAAAGGTTTTTAATCCCGGGCACTGCTCAGCCTCAGATGTCTGTATTCGTATAAGCAGGAGTAGTAATGTAACTGTAGTAGTGGCGGCAGAGCTAGAGATGAGTAGCTCGTCACGGGGATGGCACCTGTCGCCCATTTATGGCGTATTTATGTTTCTCTGTCTACTGCCTCTGCCTGACCACATTCCACGTGCACACTTAAAGCTGTGTGAGTGGGTCGGCAACAACCGGCGTGGCAAGTGACTGTCCTGCAATGTCTGCTTTATTTCCTAGCCACATTAGTAGTTCTGCGGAATATCCAAATCCCGTGCCATCGGCTTCTCTTGCACGTGCGATGCATCGGTGTGTCAGTGCCAGCGTGTCCGTCTAAAACTGTAAGTTCGTGGTGAGAACAGACAGTTCCATGTAACTTTCTCTTATAAAAATAACTGCTGATGTTATAGGCCTGTTTATAGGCACTTTGTGTGTATTTAAGCTTCAGGACTCACCTGTGAGTGAGATTCTGTGATTATGATTCCCATTTGGGGATGAGGAAACTGAAGCACAGACAGGTTGTGTTATTTGTCATTGGACCAAAATCCATGGCAAGAGCCTCCCCGTCGTGGTGGCCAACAGCGCCGCACTTTCTACCAGATGCTCCTTTCTAGCTGTTCTGTGAAGGTCACGCTGTGGCACCGGCACACAACCCACCCTCTCTGCCGGGCCACCCTGCCTCACCGAGTGCACGCCCGTCCACCAGCCCCATCCCACGCGTCTGCAAGCTCACAGACTAGACAGCCGAGCGGACCCTGCTGCCAGCATGCAGACTCGCTTTGTTCACCGCCTCAGTGATCCCCACTGGCCTAAGATGCTGAGACTCCTCTATTTCAAATCTGATCATTTTAACCTAGAACAGTGAGCAGAGTCTGTCCCTTGCAGTGCCTCCTCTTTAAAATTCACAGCACGTCGTGTTGACGAGTCAAGACATTCAGGCGGCCCGTCTGCTCGAGCGCCCAGGTGAGAGGCAAGTGAATGGGAAATCTAGGCAGCCTTTCTCACCAGCCCCGTCTCACAACTGACCCACAGCCCCTTTCACGTGTGCCCAGCGGCCGCTTACCCGCCCTGACACCAGCAAGAGGCTTCTTTTGAGCTCCTGACAGGGTGAAAATTCTTTACTCAAAACCACTTGGAATTTGTTGCACTTGGTGGCAACTGGCAACCCCGCTGTGACCTCGCAAAAGGGAAGATCACCCATGAATTAAAGCAACCAACGTCACTCCAACACTTATTTTTCTGGATTCGCTCTGGACTCATCTCTGCCACGGTCTCCATTACTGGAAGTCTGAGGCTGTCTGAGCATTAAATGCCACCATTGGGGAGTTTAAAATGAAGGTACCCAGAAAGAAATGCAGAGACGCCAGTGTCACAAGGGCCCCTGACCAGAGAGCTCAGCCCTAGAGGCAGGACCGGGACAAAATGACCCGGTGACCCCTCAGCGCTGACAAAAGCCTTCCGCTACATGTACTTAATTGAGCAGTTCAGAGAAAACTGCATCTTCTGAAATTCCCAAGGCATTTGCATTAGGTTGGCGGAACCACACTCTTTTAAGGTCGGTCAAAGCTTTCCAGGAAATGCCTCGCAGAGACTGGTTTTGAACATTTGATTTGTCCGTGAACTGAATGAATGATGCCAGGGTTAGGGGGGTGACACCCAGCACCCTGAACACGTGTGCTCCCCACTTCCTGTCTTCCCGCGGCATCTGGCTGTCTTAGATGTTTAACACTACTCAAACTGGACCCTCCCCTAACAGGTACAGAAACTCACTGAAGGACACAACGTTTATAACTTGACCAATCGTGTGGTTAACTTAATCAATAGAGACAACCTACTTGAAAGAGAATTTGGACTAGTTCCTTTATTCTCCTCCCCCTCTCTCTCCCATCCGTCCGCTCCCATCTCTTTAACAGCAGCTCGTTCTTTCTTGATCCCATGGACTTGAGGTCAACGTCATGGAACTGCGTTATTTCTGGTTTTTCCACTCATTTGATCTGAGATTTTTGAGATGTTCACTGATTATCTATTTCTTGCACATAAAATGGGGATAACAGCGCCAGCTAACTCAGAGATCCTTGCTGTGATTAAATAACATAATTTGCATGCAGCAAGTATCAGAGTGCTGAGCCCATAATAAATGTCTGTAAATGTTAGTTCCCATCCTCAGCTTCCTCCTTCGTGTAAGTTAAAAAATTCTGTCTTTTCACCAATTCCAGAATGCTGGCATCTTATCAATATCTTTCTGTTTGTTTAGGAAGTATTTATTTAATAGTTTAGAATAAAAACTCTTAAAAAGTATGCTCTTCTCTGGAAAACAATCAACTAACTCTGCCAGTGGGTAAAGAAACGGCACTGGTCAGCACACTCTTTAGAACTGGAAGCTGTGTCTGGCCCTGTGTCATCTCGTCTTTCTCTCAGTGTTTCTGCTGGATATAAAGCCTGCAGAGGAAACTGTTCTAGAGGGCCCAGAAGCCTGTCCAGGTACACGGAGCTCAGGGACAGCCACCTCGGGCTGGCTTGGGACTGGAGAGGAAGAAATACTGTGTGAAAGACAAAACCCACAATTTATTCACTTTCTGCCCATCCCCTAACCCCTCTCCAGCTCCTGGAACAAAGGTGCGGCGTTCCCGGGGATGTGGAAGATTCCACAGCTCCCGTGGCCATCAAAAGCTCAGTAAGTGCTGCATTTACAGAGGGAAGGCAGCTTCAAAGGTTTCACTTCCACTTAGATTTTAAACAGCTCTACAAAAGAGCATCAATTTTGGTTAAATTGATTTTTTTCATAGTTGGTTTGGGTGGTGATTGTATCAGGCTGTCAGCACATAGAGGCTGGGAGAGCAGATCCATGCGTGTGTGTGTGTGTGTGTGCACGCGCATATGTGTGTGGTCCTAAACGTTTCCTCTATTTATAGTTTGGTGGGATTTGGCCTCTAAGGCAACTGAAAAGACATTGTCCCAGCATGGGCCACCCAGGATGGGAGTAGTATACTGCAATTTTGGTTACATCAAAAGCATAGAATCAGGCTTCTCAACGCTGCTTCTGATTTCCTGTGCAGGAATACCTGTTTGCCTCATTACCTTATATTCATGCAGATTAGCTCTTGATGCTAACTTAGCTAAAATCTATAATAATAGATATATGCACCAAGTGCCCGCTGCCTCTTAGGGACTCCAGTCTGATTCCATGAGTTCAGGGTGGCATCGATTGTGGAACACACCTGTCTGCTTATTTCAAACATGCGAGTTGGTGTGTGTGTTCATGATTGCGGCGTCTCAGAGCAAAATGAGTAGCACAGCATCTCAGAAACCACATAGTCTTAAAAAAAAACTGTAGCACCAAACAGAAGGCTTCTGCTGAAAACGACTCAACATTCTAATATGATTTTATATTAACACATATCAACTTTCAGTTATTTATTTGAATGAAAGGTACTTGCTAATTTAAAAAATAAGAGAGAACGAGAAAATACGTCCAAATTATTTCAAGACGGCTGATGGCTACTGGGTGCGGCCTGCAGTCTCTCACTCAGCACATGGCTCTTATTTATGCTCCAATATTGCTTTTCAGTGTTTAAGACCAATATTGAAATCAACTTTCATTCTCTAAACAGTCACTGACGGATGGTAATTGGGCAGAGTTTAATTAAAGACAGGTATTTGGAGAACTCATTTTGGGATTTAAAACATATCATAGTTGAATTATATACACATGCACATCCCACACGCAAACACATAATACCCACATCTGGTGATGGTGATGCTTTTCAACAGTATTTTTTTTAACCAGGAATATGCAAAAAATCACCTAGGGGTCTTTTTCAAACACAGATGCTTAGGTCCCGCTATCCAAATAATCTGATTCAGTAAGACTGGTATGGGTCCCATGCAATTACATTAAAAAAATTTTTTTTAACCTTATAACGTTAATTCTTATAGGCACTAGCAACTGCATTAAAGATCAGATGTTTTTACAGTGTCAGTTGTTCAGGAACCTGAGAAGAGTCCTGTCTTTCCCAAGACCCACTACGTCTGTCCCTGGGTACCACTACTGACCCCACTGCTAACCCCAACAAGACAGGAATAATCCTTGATTCCCCACTTTCTTCAACCAACTAGCAGCCAGCGCTCCTGGCTCTGTCTCCAAAACACTTCTCAGATACGTCCATGTTTTCTCTACTTCACCACCATCAACTTAGTCCAAGCTGTTACCTCCCCACCCACCCTCTGCTTTTATTTCTTGAGATCAGCACAGTGCCAGACACATAATGCCTGCTCTATAAAAATGTGTTGAAAGAATAAACAATTGAGCAATTATAAATGATATATTTTTCAACAACTACTTGCACAAGACCTGGTATATGCCAAACTGAATCAATGTTAACAGACACTGAATGAAAAACAAGCCTGATGAACACGAGAAGACGCACATCACTGCTAATCATGAGAGAAATGCAAATCAGAACCGGTGTGTAGCGCCTCACACCAGTCAGAATTGAAAAATCTACAAGTAATAAAGGCTGCAGAGGGTGTGGAGAGAAGGGAGCCCTCCTACACTGTTGGTGGGAATGTAAATGGGTGCAGCCACTATAGAAAACACTATGGAGGTTCCTTAAAAAACTAAAAATAGAGTTACCACATGATCCAGCAACCCCACTCCTGGGCATACATCCTAAGAAAACTATGATTTGAAAAGATACTCGCACCCCAGTGTTCACAGCAGCACTATTTACAATAGCCAAGACATGGAAGCAACCTAAATGCCCATCGAAAGAGGAATGGATAAAGAAGATGTGGCACATATATACAATGGAATATTACTCGGCCATAAAAAAGAATGAAATAATGCCGTTTGCAGCAACATGGACGGACCTAGAGATTATCATACTAAGTACAGCTAGTCAGAGAAAGACAAATGTCATATGCTATCACTTACATGTCAAATCTAAAAATGATACAAATGAACTTATTTACAAAACAGAAATAGACTCACAGACATAGAAAACAAACTTATGGTCACCAAGGGGAAAAGGAGGGGAGGGATAAATAAGGAGTCTGGGTTTAGCAGATACAAGCTATTATATATAAAACGGATAAACAACAAGGTCCTTCTGTACAGCACAGGGAACTATATTCGATATCTTGTCATAACCTATAATGAAAAATAATATATAGGTATTAAACTGAATCACTTTGCTGTACACTAGAAACTAACACAATATTGTAAATTAATTTACTTCAATTTTAAAAAGGCTGGTGATTATGTCTAACTATAAGGCACACGGCACGGGTTGGACTAAGAAGCAGGCAAGAGAACGAGTCCATTGGCACGTCGGTCACCTGAGCACCTGGAGACGTGGCTACCATGGTCCACGCCTGCAAGTCTCCTGTGCGTCTTACTCACAACAGACCAGCTGGGCAAATGCACGAGCGGAGCTGTACAGCTTCCCCACCCACACAGGGGTATCCGGTGACAAAACATCAATTATCACCTCCTCAGCTGAGAAGGAGAAAACGGGACTTCTGCAGGGTCTCCTCGGCCCCCTTGTACTCCACTCAATTCCAATGCTTACACAAAACACCCTTGGCTGCTCGCAAAGGACAAAGGTGATGAAATCACTGCTTGAAGTGAAATAAGTCTGAATGTAAATGGAAAGATAATAACATGGACTGAACTGAAAGGCAGACACAGCATAAAGAGGCATCTCAAGTTCACAAGCACCCAAAAGGCACCCAAGAAAAGCAACCAGTGTGACCACCACGAGGAAAACGCTCCGGGGTTGAGGACATCCTTCTGGGTGATGCGACTTATGACCTGCAGGCAGCACCAGAGGTCAGGAGGTGAGCTAACAGAACCAGCCTCCTCTCCAAATGAGCGGGGGCACCGACCAAGCCACCAGGCACAGAAGTGGACGTTACATTCCAGACATCGGGTTTATTATGGATGGATGCCTCCCCGACCCAACACCCAAGCTTGTGGCGCTCAGGCCCATGAAGAGAGAACAGGAGCAGTTAAAGGCGGAGACAGAGCAACAAGGATGCAGGGGCCACCGAGGGGTGGTCCTGGGATAGTAGGCAGTGGTTCCACCTTTCCGCTTCCCCCTAACTTGTCCCCGCACCCCGCCAGGGACATGTATTTGAAGCCAAACTGGCTTGGATCTCTCCACTTCAGTTAAAATGAGTATTGTTTGTCGTCCAGGATTCTAAATCCCTCAGAAGGGAGCCCCTGTGTTCTCTCAAGCTCTCCATCACGCCGCAGGGGATTGGGGAGGGGGTGCTTTGAACACAGAAGCAGCCCTGGCAGTAATTAAACCAAAAGGCCGCCTAGCGCCTTCCTTGTGCTGGTGTCTGGCAGCCTGCTCTCGTGGAGCAGAAGGGGAAAGATTTGATTTTAATCACACAGATTTCATATTTTATTTTGCTCATTAAAATTCCTGATAAGGATTTACTTCAGCATTTTGTAGCTCTCCCTGAATATTTGAAGAGGGTCCTTTTTTTTTTGCCCTTTTTAAAATGCAAATGCTGTCTGACCCCTACCTGGTCCACAGTCTGAGGAGATTGCCTCTCCATCACTCACGTCCAAGGTGTGAGCCATTTCTGGGAGAATTAAAAAACAACAACAACAAGGGAATTTAGGGATGGCATGCCACCACTCTGTAATTACAGCCATGCCGCCTCTGCTCAGCCAAAGTGAAAACATCAATTATCTAAGAAGTCAGGGCTGGAATCAAGATGAAGAAAAACTTTGTTGTCTAAAGTTCTACAGAACTTCTCAGAAAACGAGGAAATTCTGGGTCTGCATGAAACACTGCATGAAACGGAAGAGAAGGAAATGATTTCTAGAAGGAATTTTGCTCAGAAGCCCCCCAGTCCGGCCACACCCCCGCCAGCCTGTCTCCGGGGCCGTCCCAGCTGCCCAGGCACAGCGCCACCGCCGCGGCCTCAGTCCTCTGCCTCTGCCGGCCAGATCCTCACCAACCAGCCCCAAAGCACGGCGAAGCGGGCACTGCTTTATTCTGCAACGGGGCATTAAAGGCTAATCCTTTCTTGCTCACAAAATACCAAATTTTAGTTTTGTTTTTTTTTTTTTTTTTTTTTGCGGTACGCGGGCCTCTCACTGTTGTGGCCTCTCCCGTTGCGGGGCACAGGCTCCGGACGCGCAGCCCCAGCGGCCACGGCTCACGGGCCCAGCCGCTCCGCGGCACGTGGGATCCTCCCAGACCGGGGCACGAACCCGCGTCCCCTGCATCGGCAGGCGGACTCTCAACCACTGCGCCACCAGGGAAGCCCCCAAATTTTAGTTTACAAATAAATTTTTATATATTTTAAAATATACATTCATACATGTACCTATGTTGTATATATATATACAGAATTATATTGATTATATTATAGATAGATGTGGAATAGTATATAGTATTATAGATATAAATACATACAGATATATTTCACATTTACTCCCCATCTATACCTCTACACACCTAGAATTTCTAGTATTAAAAGCACCAGAATTTTCCACTATGCACTGCTTCAGATGCGCTGTGTTCTGGTAGGAAATATCAGAAGTTCTGACCTGGCGTAAATACACACCAAGGCATCGTTTTTTGCCCTCTATGTTCACCCATCCCACCCGTATCAGATTGTTAGACTGTGTGATTTGGGGTAATTCTCAGCCCCACCTGCCTTTCAACAGACTAGTTCTGCTCAAGCACCTACAAATGTAACTACGGTCATCCCTGGGATCCGCAGAGGACCGCTTCCAGGACCCCACATGTATGCCAGACTCCGCGGATGCTCAAGCCTCAGAGTTGGCCCTCCACACTTCTGGATTCCAAACCCGTGGATTCAGCCAACCACAGATCATAAACACAGCACAGATCCGCTATGGGTTGCATCCTCAGATGCGAAACCCGGGATACGGAACCTGCGGATACGGAGGACCAACTGCACTCTGCCCGTTAGCTTATTACCTTGAACTAGCAGGAGGAGACGATTTAACTTTGCCTTTTTACTCCAACCAAACTCCATACCCACTGAAGTAATTTTAACACCTATCAAAATGCAGAAAGAACCAAAAATAGTGAGATTATATATTTATAGCTAGACATATATATTACATACATGCGTATATCCATGTATATATATTTCCTACTTTTAGCACATTAGAATATGTACGTATTTATATATAATTTTAAAAGTTATATTAATAGGTAATAAATGGTAATGAAATTTTTAAGATGTCCCAGAAACCCGTGATTGGGAAGTCTATCAAGTCACTCTGGGGAAGAGAGAGAGCAGATTCCTTGCCAAGACCCACAGCATCTTTCACGTGCTCACAGCGCTCATATGGAAGAAAAATAGGAATTACTGAGTGAGAAAGGCATGTCCTTAACCAACCTCCCCAGAGCTCGTCTGGGAAGAAAGCGGGTCCTTTCTCGCCTGCATTGCCGACTTCTGCTTTGTGCTCTGCATCCAGCATTTTCTGTCTTTCAGTCATTTGTGTGCTGAGGCTGTTTCCTAAGGAATCAAGCCTTGTCCGTCACAATACAACGCAAGGCCCTGCTCTCCTTGGAAGCCGTGCAACCCCACTTCCTGCGATCTCTCTACTCGACAGCAAATTTCCCTTCATTAAAATTAAGCCTCATTTCTATCTCATCTTTTCCTGTTTTCCTCAGCAGAACTGAATGCAATCCTGAGCCTGTTTTTGTCACAGCTTTATTTTCTTGTCATTTCATAACTAAATCTTCTTTCCCTCAAAAAACAAGACAGTTTATTCCACCGATTTTGTCCATCCTTTCTGTGGGCTTCAGTAATTGTGGAAACAGAGGAAGAGAAGATTGTGTGTGTGTGTGTGTGTGTGTGCGTGTGTGCATGTGTTGCCAAGGGGGGGGGGATAGAGAGTGTCTTACTTTACTAAGTCCTAATACGTACTAGAAGATCCATTTGGTACACTTGGCATAAGGATTCTGTAGACTCCGAGATCTGTGCTTATGCTCCAATTTGTGCTAACTGCAGGGATAAAGTGGCCTTATATTTCCATCTGGAGTGGTAGCAGCTCAAAGCAGCTCTCCAGGGCCGGACTCCTCGACAGAGAGGTCAGAAAGAAATACTGTGGAGTCAGCACAAGTACCCGCTTACCCCATCTTCACTCCATGCTACTGAAAACATGGACACTCATTAAGTTATCGCTAAAAACTCAAAAGTAGGTAGGTGGCCCTGAGCAAGTTACTTAACTTCTAAGCTCAAGGTGCAGAATGGGATATTAATATTACAAACCTGTCTGTGTGTGTGTGTGTGTGTGTGTGTGTGTTACAGAGATTAATTGAGAGAATCAGAGTAAAATGTACAGCATAATTCTTGACACAGAGTAATGCATTGCTAAAAAAAATCAGCTTTTATATTATCAGACAAGCATTGAACACTTCACACGTGCTTGGCAGTGTACCAAGTATTGAGGATACAAAGGCACTTCAGAAACAGATCACGGCCTTGACTAGCTCACAGTCTAGAAAATAATTCATTTGCGTAATTAAGAGAGAGAAACTTTCTTTAATCTCCCTCTTTTTTTCACGTGGGCCAACTGGAGTTCAAAGAAGTTGATACATTTGTTTAAAAGTTACACAGCTAGTAATGAACAAAGCTAGGAGTGAATCCAAGTCCAAGTTGTTACAGAGCATTTCCTCTATCTGCTTTCCATGACAATTCCTGTTAGGTGAGGATGCAGGAGTGAAAACCAAAGAGAAAGGGGATCTGGTCACTCAGGACCCTTTCCGCTATCTTATTCTTACAGAAGGTTATAGATAAGCGGAAGCGGGCGGGTGGGATCAGAACTCCTGAAATCCCATGACCTCATCATCCCTTGGCAAGGTGGTACGTTCCACAGGAGAGCTGGTTGTGGGGTGTGGCTTGACCCAGCTGCCCGGGTTACCCCACATCTCCGGCCCGCACCGGCGGGCCTGATGAGGATGACTGATGTGGAGCCCGGCCTGCGGGTGTGCACACAAGAGACCAGGGCCCGTACTACTCCCCTGCCGTCTCCCCGCCAGGAGAGATGCTGCCCTTTCTGCACTTCTCCAAGACGGGGTCAGGACCTCCCAGGCCTTCGTCAGCCTTTGCGTCATGTCTACTTCCCAGTGGAGTGGCATGTTTTTTTCCTTCTCATTCTCGCTAATGTTCAAGTACTAGCCTATTTCCTTAAAAAAACAAAACAAAAACCGGAAACCAAACCAAAAACCTCCTCATTTTAAAAAGTACTACAATAGTTTCTAAATTTTTTAAATTTTATTTTGTTTTTTAGTTGTTTCCTCTTCTTAATCCTATATATTTCTCTGTTTTGGGCTTTTTATGAGTTTAGCCTTTTGTCTTAATTTTTTACTCCTTTGCTACATTGGCTTCCAAGGCGCTTATATCTTTAAATCTCATGTAGCATTGTATAATTCTTAACCTTCTATTTCTATTGTGATCAGAGCTCCGTTATTTTTAAATTCTACTTTATTTCTAGTTGCAGTTTTAGTAATTGTAAAGAATCCCCTCCTATTTTTCTACTTTTTTTAAATTTTTGTTTTTTGGCTGCGTTGGGTCTTAGTTGCTGTGTGCGGGCTTTGTCTAGTTGCTGCGAGCGGGGGTACTCTTCATTGCGGTGCGTGGGCATCTCACTGCGGTGGCTTCTCTTGCTGTGGAGCATGGGCTCTAGGCATGCGGGCTTCAGTAATTGTGGTGCGTGGGCTCAGTAGTTGTGGCTCACGGGCTCTAGAGCGCAGGCTCAGTAGTTGTGGCGCGCAGGCTTAGTTGCTCCACGGCATGTGGGATCTTCCCGGACCAGGGCTCGAACCCATGTCCCCCGCATTGGCAGGCGGATTCTCAACCACTGCACCACCAGGGAAGTCCTCTTTCTACTTTTTATTATTATTGTATGTTTTAAAAATTATACATACATACACATATATTCACACACACACATATTATCTTCCCTTTGCTTGTTTACTGAATTTTTCCTATATTTGATTTGTATTTACAACAACAAAAAGAAGCACGGTCGTGGTGGTAATTTCATCAGTCTCTTTCCAGATGTCAGGGTCAGGAGTAAAGAGACGGAGCCCTGCTCTCATGGAGCCTAACCAAGAGGCAAGGGCAGAGAGTGACCTATGTGATCAGAACTCTTCTTACTGCTCTCCAGCTCCACCCTAAGGCCACCCAAGCCAGAAAAGCAGCTTCCACAAACCCTCTGCCACAGAGACTGTGAGGCCTCAGCTTAATCCTTAGGAAAGCCCTAAGCCTCTGCAGACGGTACTTTTAATTGACTGAAACATGTGACTTCAGACCACTCATTCATTAAATAAATTGGTTAGCATGAAGTGAGGTAATCTATAAAGTATAATGTACACAGGAAGTTAAGTCACAGTAATCACCAACAACTCAGATGGACTCCAGCAGACAAATGACAGGGCCTCTTCTCCTGTTTCATCCGCTCTGACTTTCCTCTAGTGACAAGCCGAGGGGTGCTGCACACCCAGGGGGTCTCCTCTGAGCCTGCTGAGCAAGGAGGCCAGACAATGGCATAGACAGGCTCCAGGACTTGGAATAGAGGCCCTACGCTGCCTCTCCCCTCGTGTCCGTCGGAATATTCAACGCCGCCGGGGTCCTCGGGAAGGTTAGGCCAGGGGTACTGCATAAAACAATCCGTTCTCAACCCTGGTTACTTATTAGAATTACCCGGAGGGCTTTAGTGAAACAGAACCAAAAACAGCCTGTGCCCCGGCCAGCCTCCAGGGAAGTCATCTGAATGGTTGTGGGCTGGGTATATATATATATATTTAAAGGAAGAGATGACATTCTATTTAGCACAAGGATGAGGTAATGACAGTTGTTTGCAATGAAAAGACCCATTCCTTTTTTTTTTTTAAGAAGATGTTGGGGGTAGGAGTTTATTAATTAATTTATTTATTTTTGCTGTGTTGGGTCTTCGTTTCTGTGCGAGGGCTTTTCTCTAGCTGCAGCGAGCAGGGGCCACTCTTCATCGTAGTGCGTGGGCCTCCCACTGTCACGGCCTCTCTTGTTGCGGAGCACAGGCTCCAGACGCGCAGGCTCAGTAGGTGTGGCTCACGGGCCCAGTCGCTCCGCGGCATGTGGGATCCTCCCAGACCAGGGCTCGAGCCCGTGTCCCCTGCGTTAGCAGGCAGACTCTCAACCACTGCGCCACCAGGGAAGCCCTGGGCATCTACATTTTAGAAAAGATTTTCAGAGGATTCTATTACATGTAAGGGTTGAGAATCACTGGAAATAGGGTCTCCATTTGAGCAGATAAAAACATACCAATTTGTAGCATGGTGATAAAAAAAATAACCATATTAGCATTACCAGTAGTAATAATAATAATTAAACCAATTACTACATTAACAGCTACTACTACTACCATTCAGCCCTAACTTGTGTCAGGGACCCTGCTGAATGACTTATCTTCTGACTTATGGGTCAGGAATCTGAGGCTCGGCGTCAGACAACTTGTCCGTGTTCAGTCGGGTGGTTAAGAGGCAGAGCCAGGGCTCAGGCTCAAGTCCATGGGCCTCGAAATCTGACCCCCAACCTCCTGGATAAAGCAGCTTCCCGCAGTCCAGTGCGTGTGGGTGTCACAGACCAGGGTAGGTCTGCAGCACACGTGCTGGTAAATCCCACATGCCTGCCTTTTCAGAGACTTGGGGCTTAGGTCAAGGCTGCCCAGGCCTCCAAGCCTCTGAGGGAGAGGGTCTGTGAGGCTGCCCCTCCACTGTCTAGGGTGGCCTTGGGGTGGAGGCCGTGTGGGAGTGGCGGGAACAGGTCTGTGGATTCTATGCCTCTGAGCCTACCTCCTGGGGGCCCCTTCTGAGCAGGGTGCAGCCTGCTTAGTGCTGGGCCCTAACATTTGGGACACATTAAATGAATTCACTTCTCAGCATGAACTCCTGACAGGTGGGGCTGGAAAGTTCTGCTGTGTTTGGTGGCAGCTCTGACCTCTACCCTCCAGATGCTGGTAGCAACTCCGTGTCCAGCTGTGAAAACCAAGCATGGCTCCAGACGCTGTGAAATGTCCCTGCAGCAAATCACCCCCGTTGAGAAGCAGCAATATTTAATCCTGACAACCGTCTTTCCTGAAGGGCAAGATAGCCATTATCCTCTTCCTTTTACAAAAAAAGGCGGCTCAGGCCAAGAGGCTGTGATCTGCGCAAAGTCACACCGACCACAGAGTGGCCTAGGTACCCTGCTTTCCCGACTCCAAATCCATGCTCCTTTCAGTACTCTGTGTCTGCACTTCACACCTGACAAGTGGTCAGGACATGGCCCTCGGATAAAGAAAAGGGACTTTGGGCTTCCCTGGTGGTGCAGTGGTTAAGAATCCACCTGCCCATGCAGGTGACACGGGTTCAAGTCCTGGTCCAGGAAGATCCCACGTGCCGCGGAGCAGCTAAGCCTGCGCTCTAGAGCCCGCGAACCACAACTACTGAGCCCACGAGCCACAACTACTGAAGCCCACTCGCCTAGAGCCCGTGCTCCACAACAAGAGAAGCCACCGCAATGGGAAGTCGCGCACCGCAATGAAGAGTAGCCCCCGCTCACCGCCAACTAGAGAAAGCCCGCACACAGCAACGAAGACCCAGCACAGCCAAAAATAAAAATAAACTAAAAGATTTTTTTAAAAAGGAACAGGGACTTTTCACTCTATTGCCTTTTCAATGTGTTGATTGTTTTCTTTACTGTGCAAAACTGGTTTAGTTTGAAGTAGTCCCATTTGTCTTTTTTTGCTCTCGTCTGTGGCTTTGGTGTCGTATCTAGGAAATTTTTTTTGTGTGTGTGTGTGTGTGTTACGCGGGCCTCTCACTGTTGTGGCCTCTCCCGTTGCGGAGCACGGGCTCCGGACGCGCAGGCTCAGCGGCCATGGCTCACGGGCCCAGCCGCTCCGCGCCACGTGGGATCCTCCCAGACCGGGGCACGAACCCGCATCCCCTGCATCGGCAGGCGGATTCTCAACCACTGCGCCACCAGGGAAGCCCTCTAGGAAATTACTGATAAGATTAATGCCATGAAGATTTTTTCCTCTATGTTTTCTTCTAGGCATCTTACAGTTTCAGGTCTTACATTTAAGGTTTTAATCCGTTTGAGTTTCTTTTTGTGTGTAATGTAACACAGAGATTGAACTTCGTGTTTTGCAAGTGGTTATATCCAATTTTCCAAACTCCTTTTCTTTTGAACAGGCTATTCTTTCCCCATTGTGTGTTTATGGCAACACGTCGAAGATCAATTGGCCATATATGCATCTTGCAAACCATTATCTGATAAGGGGTTAATATCCAAAATATATAAGGAACTCCTTCAAATCAACAGCAAAAAGAAAAAAAACAAGTAACTCAATTAAAAATGGGCAAAATATTTGAACAGACATTTCTTCAAAGAAGACATATAAATAGCCAACAGGTATATGAGAAGATGCTCAACATCACTAATTATTGGTGAAACGCAAGTCAAAACCACAATGAAACATCACCTCACATGTGTCAGAATGGCCATTATTAAAAAAAATACAGAAAATAACAACTGTTGGTGAGGATGTGGAGAAACTGAAACCCTTGCACACTGTCTGTGGGAGTGTAAAATGATGGAGTCACTATGGCTAACGGTATAGAGGTTCCTCAAAAAATTAAAAATAAAACTACCATATGATCCAGGAAAGAAAAAGGGACAGGACTTTTCTTTGCAACGTTCATCCCAGGCTCCTCACCTGCCGGACGCCCAGCGACATCCGAGCCTCAGCGGAAAGGCTGCGCTGGGGCTGACACATGTGTGGGGCCCGGTGTGACGGGGAAGAGAGGAGGGCCAGGGTCTGCAGCCTCCGCGGCGTCGGCTCTTCAACGAGGGCCTCTGGACTGGAGCGCGGGCTGAGTGTTACTTAGAAAAGCAGTGAATCCAGCCCCTGAATAGCACCCTCCGAGTCTTCAACACCACCCCCACTCTCGTTCTCGGCCTCCTTAAGAGGGAGCACCTCGGACCGGCACAGGGGCCGGGCCGCGAACGCAGCCAGCGGTGCGGGCTAACGGCGGGGCTCCTGCCAAGCGCCAGCGCGGCTCCCGGGAAGCCCTGTGATGATCCGCCGACGCCCGAGCAGGGAGCTGACGGCTGGCGTGGCCCAGCGAAGGGGCAGGGTGTGCCGACTATCCAGTGAAGGAACACTGATGGGGGCCCCGGCAGAGGACCCTCCAGCCAGGGCCTGCGTATGGAAGTAGCAGGAGCAGCCGGGGAGGGATGCTGACCCCAGAATGAAGCCAGGGACCAGCTCAGGGAACAGAATCGATACTGTTATGGAAACGGACGTTGGAACAGCGGGGAGCCCTGTTATCCGGACCGAGGTACGCATCAAAGTGAGATAAAAGCACACTTGACGGAGTGCCCAGAGCGCAGGGCCCGCCTCAGAGCAGCGCTGACTGCAGGAGCAAAGGGAGAGAGCAGGGGCCCCAGCGGGTACGAGATGCGGACGCCCAGAGCCAAGAGGACCTTGAGAAAACACCTCATCCTCGCTGGGTCTCAACGGAATTTGTAATTCTTCCTAATGGAATAAAGAAAGAAAGAAACTCGCATAGGAGGAGCTAGTGGCTCGGAGCACAGGAGACGCGATCAGACAGATCCAGGTTCAAGTACTGAAGAGCTGTGTGGCCCTGGAGAGCTATTTAGTGTCGCTAAGACATGTTGCCATTGCATTTAAGATGGGAGTCGATACAGAATCTCTTCACACGGTCGGGAAATTTAAATGACATAGTAGAAATAGGAAAGCCCTGTTCCATGAAACGGTAAAAATTCAGTGACGAGCCGCTTAAAAGAGAGCAGTTGGCCTCCCAGCCTCAGCTCAGCACCTAGCTGGCTCGGCGGGGAAGATGGAGCCTGCGGGCGGTGTAGAGCTGCCCTCGCTGTCAGAGGTTCTAATTGTAGTGAACCTCCTTGCTGCTCGCTCCCCTTCCTCCTCACTTCCTCATACCTCCACACTCTATTAAAAGACCTTTCCCCCCACCTTCCGGTGACATCCAAGGACTTCCTACACCCAGAGATATTTAACATTCTCCAGATGCTCAAGGCAGGGCTTCAAGTTAGCACAGCTTCACCTGGATTTGGATCTGGAGACAAATTGCTTCTTCATTATGGAACCAGTGAGAAGCATCCAATTTTTAAGGTTGTTAGACTTGCAAGGGCAACAGAGAACCAAGTGAATGTATAATGAAGAATTACCTCGCATGGGGCAGAGCATCCGAGAGGGAAAAAGGAAAAACCGCCATCCGCATACACAGCCCTCGTGCCCTGGGAAGATATCCTATGACAGTAGAAATAGCTGGAGTAAGACTACTCTTCTAAGATATGGTGAACGAGACAGGGTGTATCGGTAACCCCTTACTTTTCCTAAGGCAAGGGGTGCCTAGGGGTCAGGCACCATTTAGCGAGCTTTCCTGTCCCACCCCCGTCACCGGCACAGGCCTCTCTGCAAGTCACAGAGGTACAACAACTCCCGTGGTCTCTGAATCCCCCTGCTGGCCTACTCCCCACCCGTGCTGCTGCTGATAAACACCCTCAAAACAGGTCTGGTCTTACAAGGCACCAGAAACAACAGCCCAGTTACCTGGGGAACCAGGGATCCATGCACAAGGCTGGCAGGTGCCTCCGGGGCCCAGGTGACAGGGGTGGAAAGGCCAGCTGCCCTAAGCTTGTGACACATGCTGTGGGTTCCTGGGCTACTGGGGAAATCAGTAGCACTCAGTGCCCTTATCTGCTGTGGGAGAGAGGCCGTGGACATTCCACAGCCAGCTGACCCCTGAGTGAGGGAATCAGCTCCCATTCCTGCGAACTCTCACTCCTCAGCTTTTCCAGCCATTCTTCATCAAAAATTCCATGTCAAAGTGGCCTCCAAATAGAACTCAAAGGAAGTCCACCCAGGCTAGGTTTCAACCCAGGGCAAAATCTGGTGCACAGAGATCCACGACATCACTTTAGAACCCTGCGAACACCGACCTTAAACACAAAGGGGGGGGGCGTGTTAAATTGATATAAGATGATAAAAACAGCAAGGCTTTCTTCTGAAATTGAAAAGTCCACACACAAGTCCCCACCAGCCACTTCCAGACCCTCCGACGTCTGAGGCATTTTCTGTCTCCTACTTGCCAGAGTTTCAAGCTGCTTTGCCGGTCTCCTGTGCCTTTAATGCATACACAGCTGAGCCAATCCACATGCACCCCTGCTCCCTAGAATCTGTGGTCCTCTGCTTGCATCTAGAAAAAAAAGGTTTTCTTTTCTAACTCTGCAGAATACCCAGGTGTGCCAATCAACACTGCCTTTGTTTATGTGGCAGTGAGACCTCTGTGGGTTGCAGCGGGACACCATTGCCCCTGATCTGCTGGCACTGGTCTCCGGATATATGAGAAACAGAAACCGGGAACCGACTTTCAGGCCCCAAAGAGCGTCATTTTACCCTTCAGATAATCCAGATGCACACAGTGGGATGCCGGCCAACTCCAGCTATTAGAAACGCATGTCTCAGCTCCCGGAACAGCCTCCCCACCCCGAGCGGACCAAGGATGCAGGGCTGAGTGACAGATGCTAGAATCAGCTCCACCTCCGGTGCAGTGACGGTCTGCAAATCCTGTACATTTCCACCCACCCCCAGTTTTTCATAGCTGATCCCTCTATAACCACTCTAGCCCACTAATTAAGAGTGTGTTTTTGTATGTGTGTGTATGTCTGTATGTGTGAGAGAGCAAGAGAGAGGGCCCTTGCAGCTGCAATCCCTCCGTCTCAGAGGCCCACCCCGCTGCCCCGCACCTCCCGCCTGGCCCTGCTCAGCACAGCTGTTAGCTGCTTCCCCAGCACTTCCTGTGCTAGAGCCCTCCCACCGCTTTCTGTCCACCCCCATCTTCCTCACAGCACCAACACTGCTGACACTACGAAGGTATTACGTACTGACTTCCTGTCTGCAGACAGATCCCAGAGAGTAAGCTCCATGAGAGCAGAGATCCTGTCTATTCAATTCATGTCTGGATTCCCAGGGCCTAGAGTCCCGCCTGCCTAGCACGTCCTGAATGCACAACTGCTCCTCAAAAATCGTGAAATAAACACATGAGTGAATTCTAACAAACAGAGGTCTTGAGTCTATAGCCCTAATTTAATACTAACAAAATCTGGGACGTCAGAAAATGACTCATCTCCGTGGGCCTCCCCCTCCTTGTCTGTAAAGCGGGATCTGGAGACAAGACAAGCAAAGTACCGCTGTCTGTTTCTAAGTCTACCTGAATCCCCTTGATGCCAACAGGTGATGCAGGGGGCCCACCCTCCCCGTGACTTTCAGGTGCCCCTGGGGGATGCTGCTTCCCGTGCCCAGGAGTCAGGGTGGAAACGCAACCCTCCGTGGAGCTTCCCACAGAAAGGCTTGCCTGAACGCCTGCTTGCAGACAATCCCACAGTGCGTCCTTTGGTTTTGCAGGAGGAAGGCGCATTGGCTTTCCTAATGAAACCAGCCACTAATACCGTCAAATCGAGAGTCAGGGCTCTCTCCTGGGTCCCACAGAGAAGAACTTGTAAGGAGAGGGAGAGGCATTTCCAGGGAAGGCGGGAGGATGGCTTTGAGGCTCCTGTGATTTCTCCAGGCTGAGCACTGGCTTCCTGAGGCACCAGAAACTGATCCCTCGGTTTGGCTGTTGTCCTTTCAACCATCCCTCGAGGCCTCCGTATCTCAGACACCCCGAGGGGAGAGAACAAGTGTGCTCACGAATGGCAGCGCTTTGGCCACGAAGCACCCAGGAGGCGGGGCTGACAGCTCACCCCCTCCACGTGTGCCCCCCCCGAGCCACACCTGCTCCCGCAGCCCCCCCGCTGACGGAGAGCGCTGCCTGGCCCTGGGAACTGAGGCGGCTACGGCCACGTGTGCCTGCGAAGGGAAAGTCACTTTCGGCTCCTGGAGAGGCTTCCACAGCAGAAAGACTGACCAAAAACCAGTGAGAAGCAAACCTCGCCACCGCCTCTGGCGCCAGATGCGTAAACCAGGGGGGCTGCACGCCATTCCCCAGGAGCGGCTGGTGCTGAGGCTGGGGAAGGTGTGCGGGGCTCGGGGAGGGCCCAGGAGGGGCGGTCCAGGGCCGAGGACAGCTCAGGGCCCCTGCCCTGTGTTCGCGAGGACAGAGGCCCCTCAGCTGCCCTGGCCTGGCTCAGGACGATGCTGGCTTGTGAGGGGCGAGGACCCAGAGTTCGGGTGCAGGGGGCACCTGGAGGGGCGCTGGCGGCACCTGAGGGCTTCCTGAACCTTTTGCTGAGTCATTAGCTTGGGGGCCTCACGAGGAGGAAGGACGGCTCTCTGAAATTCAGCACTACAAGGGGATGACGAACCCCAAGCCCTCTCCAGGGAAGAGTGCCGCGGTCATTGGCGTCCTCAGCTGTCCCTGGGGACTGCAGCTTGCGGGTTCTCTGTGCTCACCCCCCCCCCCAGCCCCTGCAGGGCCCGGGCCATGCTCGCTCCCCCAGACCCCAAAACCACAGGGCCAGCACTTGCCATCTTGCCAGCTACCCGGGTCACACCCTCACTAGATAAAAAATTAAATTTTGTTCATTAAAGTCATGGAAATCAAGTACCCTGATCGGGCCACAGGGTCCACTGAGATGGGGCCAAGCCTTGTACTGCAGTTGCCTTCTGGGCCCAAAGGGGTTTCATCTCCCCAGAGCTAGAGCAGGTTCTCAACTGTTGGCGACCAGGATATTTACTTCAAAATGATGAGTGGTAGGTTTACACTTCATTAACGCTGAAGACTCAGGTAACTTATTTTCAGCTCTCTGCCTAGCACTGTAATGGCTCTAACAAAAATCACTCAGGTTTGAAATCAAACTCAGGAACTTCACAAGTGGACTAAAGACCAGCTAGCGTTGGGGGGCTGGCGGGTTTGTTTCCTACTCTCCTCCCGGACCACATCTCCTCAGCACAGCTTGAACATTCGTCACTTTTATAAATATCGCTGTACAATTTAAACACAGTCATGATTTCACTTTAAAAAAAAAAAGTGCTCTAAACGCAGAGGCTAACATCTCCTTAGCAATGTCCCTGCAGTTTTCTCAGTTTATTCTGAACTAACTGCCAAAGCAGCGTGTGATGAGTTCCCTAATAGCCTTCACGGTGAAAGATCAAACCCCGCGAGGACACACTCCCTTAAACCCCACCTCCTTCTCCGTCGGTCAGGACCCGCAGAGGTCTGCGCGGTCATTAGCTCATTCTACCCCACAGCCGGGGCGGGGGTCGTGCGGACACGACGGCAGCCCAGGCGCGGGCCTGGGGCAAGGGACAGGATCTGCAGTCCCGGGGACATACCTCCTACTGCGGCACCGTGGGAAAAATGAGGCCCCTGACCGGCCCCTGGAGCCCTCAGGCCACAGGTCGCCCTTTGGCCCCTGGAGCAAGTGTCCCTGGCTTGGAGGACGGTTGCGTTGCCTGGTGGAACGGCCTTGGCTCTCTGCGCTCTGTTAACCTCCTCCGCCTGTCCACCTGGCATCCGGAATCGCCTTCATCCACCACACCCTTTCCTCACCCGGTGGGACAAATCCTGGTCCACGGGCATAGTCAAGACCTTCCTTTCCTCCCGTCTCGCAGGGTCACTGTGCACCTCGCCCACCGTACCGCTCAGACTGAGCAAAGCCACCCGTGGCGTGCTGGCCGTCACCTGAGACCCGAATGACTCAAGAATCCTGACCTTCCTTCTCTCTTTCTGCAAACCCGCTTCTACACTCTGCCTGTATTGAAAGGCCGAACTCTGCACGTCGGAATTCACCGTCAAATTGGGAGTTTTCCTGTCCTTTGCTTTAGTGAAAGATCGGAAGGTCCAGTGAAGAGAAAAGCCGCTAACGATGCTGCCTCCGTTCGCGGGAGTCTCATGAGAGCCTCAGCCTGCAGCCTCAGCAACGGAGCCGTGTGTGGCGCGCTCGCTGGGGGCCGCCCTGGGGACCGGGACCCTCTGGTCACTCTCAGAGACGCCGAGGAGCAGCAGACTCGCCCGCTGTGTCCCCAACAGACTTCCTCAGGCAGCTCAGTCCTTCAAACCTGTCTTCCTCCTCACCATCGGGATCTGTTCCACATTCATCTAGACAAGCACATTGACCTCAAATAACATAAACCAGCCCACCCTGCAGCCATCACAGAACCCTCGAATAACAGCACAACATCTAGAACTGGCGTCATCACACCAAAGTCACGTCTGTTCTAAAGAATGTGCGATTTCTGGATACACAAGATCTCAGGGTAGGGAGACAACTTACAGGAAGGTATTCAAAGGACCCTCGCGGTGTTCCAAGGACATCAATAGGAATTACTTTAAGAACAGGCAGTCACAAAAATAACCAAAACGCATCTGCGAGATTAAGCGCGAATTTAAACAAACGTATTGACTGTTTTTACCTCAACATTAATAAGGTACCTCCAGGAATAGTTGCTGAGTGCTTACTCCCCACACGTATCTGTCTGGCCAACCACTCCCTGCAGTAGCAACGCCCCACGAAGCACGCTCCTCTAGAATCACCCAGCGCCAGCCCTTCACTAAATGCTTTATTCTCGGCTGCAGCATCACTTCTGGGGTCATAACTGGTTTCCCTTTGCTCATCGCACCGCTAGATAATGCACCACGGGTGCAATGTCCCCACCACCGTGTGCTTTGGGGCATGGAACCAAAACGTGCTTCTTCCTAACTTCCTTCTTGTACTTTCGGGTTTGTCATCTAGGGCCACCTGGAGCAAAACCTAATCACTCTTCAAACACCTGAAGAAAGTTCTCACCGTTCTGCTAATTACATCCCCCCAGGCTAAGATCCAGCCAAGCCTCCCATGATTACTCTGATGACATTTCACATTCTAGCACCAGCCTGGGTCCTTCTGCTTAATTCTCTTCAGTTACCAACACACCTCATAAAGCTTGGTGGCTGCGTGAACACCGACACTCCACATCTGGTCAAACCAAGATAAACGAAAGCAAGGGGGCCGTCTTCCTGGCATCCCAATAAGAGGCCAGGAGATTTTACTAGAATAAGCTGGAATTTTATCTATCTTAAAGTAGTTCTTGACCCAAAGCTGAGGTTATTTAGCTCATCCAGATAGATAAAATGTGGTTCTTTACATGAGAATGGTGGCCTAAGTGTTGAAACCTTGGGTACTTTGGAATAGGCCCAGAGAGAACTAGACTGTGACTTGGTCCCCCTGCTGTGACGGATTTTAATTGTCAACATTACCACTGCTGCGGGCAGGGGGAGTCAGGGTCCTAATGGGAGGCCACGGGCCCGGCACAGGTAGGCTCCTCCTCTACCCTCGGCGGGAACAGCGCCCCGAAGGCCAAGCAGAACGCTCCACAGTCAGCCAAAGTCCCGCCGAAAAGTAAGCCTCGGCGTGTAAAAGGCAATACCCGTTATTTTGCTGGGTAATTCTTCCTCCCGAAGGCAGAAGAGAGGACAGAGGCCAATAGTTAGAGACGCGAATAGTACTAGAGGAATACAGGAGAATGGAGATGCAAATGCAGCGTTTGAACGCACCCTACTGAACAACTCACTGAAACCAGGAAGGCACAGAGGAGGAAGTGCAGCCGCCGGGGTGTCCAGTCTCTGCGGGACCCCATCACCTTACAGAATGGCCACTGCAGATTAGATGGGAACTTCACCACATCCCTTTTCAAGCCGCCGTTAAAGAAGACGCGAAACAAAATGGTGGCAGCGGAAAGACATGAAAATGTACATCCAGAAACCCGATCTCAGGCTGCGCTTTGCCGCTTAATAGCTATGTGAGCTCTGATCATTCCCTTCATCTCTCTAAAAACTCATCTATAAAATCACAGTTTGAACTAGATGCTAGCCGTGGTCTTTTTGGTGCAGACGTTCTACAATTTATCATGATCCATCCTACAGAAGACCATCTTTCCCTACTTCTGGTAGCCCTGCAGAAGGAATGGCTTCACATTGTTTTAAAAGGATACTGGAATTCATAATATTCGGGGGTGAGGGAGAGGATAAACTTGATTAAAGACCTGTATTAGGCTGAACACAAAGTTGTGTTGCTGTTTATTTACCTTGGATGCTGCTGTTGCCAGAGAACTAACCGCTTGTGCCATTTGGTCTGTGTCTCTTCAGGACTCAGCTGTTCATTGGTACCTTAGCTTCTGTTTTTCAGCCACTTGGGAAGCAACTGTGGCCAGAGAGAGGCAGGTGGCTGCTATGGCTCCCCATGGCTGGGCTCACTGTTTCCTCCCCCTCGAGGGCAGCCTTACACAACTGCAAATGTTCTCCCAGGAGCTGCACCTACTTTGCTTTGACACCCAAGAATTATAAAGATAGCTTTCTGGAGGCCACTAAACCAGGTGGCATGTCCTTGGACACACCCTCTGAAGACCAGAGGACCAACAGGACTCCAAACTGAGACTACGGTTATTGCAAACCAAACGTAGGCTTAAATTAAAAGCAGGAAAACAGTAAGAAGACGTTCAAATGCTCTTATGAAAATTTTGTTCTACATCCAATATGTGATTCGCTCTACACTGAGGCTGACCTCCGAAACGAAGGCTAAAGATGGAAACCAGGGGCTTCTAGTAGAGGAAGACCCCGTCTGTGTTTGGACACAGCAACGAGCTATTAATTTCATTTCCAAATTGGCAGAGAGATTATCTTGACATGGAAAAGAAAGCTCCTGCTGGCCAAATTTCTCTTCCCCTGATGGGGCTGGAAGTTGCATATCATTTATTTCAACATTAAATGTACTTGGGGGAGAAATCCAGAATCAGGCAAGAAAAGAATGATCCTCAAAGCGCTTGAATTATTATAATCCCAGTATGTGTGGGTGTCCTTAAAATACAATGATGAGCTGAGAGAAAAGGCAGCAAGAGGAGAATCCTAAAAGAATATGGTGGAAGATGGGGCAACCTATATTAAAAGCCAAATACACAGAGCTTGATAATACACAGATAAATGCCATCTTGTTGCATCTGACCCAATAGCCAGTTGTACGTGTGCTCTGTTGCTCAGCTGACAAAAGCTATTCTTTCTCCGGCAGGGAGAAAGGACTCGGGGCAAAGAATGTGTCTTCTCTGATTAGTCAGTTTGACTCAAGTCTCTGCTATTGAACCGTGTGTGCTCAATGACCATTGATGGAATGTTCCGTGATCGTGTAGAATAAGGTCTGTTGCAAGTGAGAGCCATTGACTGCCCAGAGCCCAGATGCCCACGGAGTCTCCTCCAGCACATCTCAGTGGTGAGCTGCTTGCGGGCAGGGGCCAGGCCCAATTCCAATCCCCCACGGCACCTAGCGGGACGCCTTGCCCAGAGCAGGTGCGGGGTAACTGTTTGACAGGAGACGCTTTCCTAACTGAAGGGAGGTGTTTGTCCACACAGTCCATGAACTAACCACAGAAAAACATACAGAAGGTTTACTCAGGAGATGCTCAACCCGCTGGAGAGGCGTCAGCTTCCCCCAGCCCCTCCATGCTGCTAAAAGAACCGTTTACAAACAGACAAGCGCACCATTTCTGAGAGGCTGTAGAACTTCGTTACCAAGTTCTAAGGTTTCATGGTTGATGCGGCCTTAACAGCGATAACTGATGGCAAAATGCTATTTCCCTACCTGACCTGTGTGTGTTTCCTGATGAAGGAATCACAAACTCCTTTTTGTTAGTAGAACAGCCCTGATACAAGAGGAGAGGTCAAACCATGTCGAGGAGAAGCAGACAATGTGGACCGACCCAATCCATGTTTGAACCGGAAGTAAGAAGGACTTACCACAAGCTGGATGCAAAGATGAAGACGACATGGCCTTGACCTTCAAAGAATTCAGTCTAGTGACAGAGAATCAGCACCAGGAGAAGAAAGGGGGGCAGAAAAATTCAACTCGTGCACCTTGAAGGCAAGGGGCTCAGGTTCTGGCCCCACGCATGCACCTCAGTAACCCAGACACCTCGGCAAGTAGCCTGGCTTCTCCCAGCTCCACTTTCTAGCACCCAAAACAGCATTCATTGTATCCACTTCATACTCAGTGAATACTGAGCCTTGAGGCAGACCATGTACATGGTAACCACTCAATAAATCAAAGCTCTAACTTTTATCAGCGGATAAGAAGGTGACAGAAGGGCAGGACAGAGTGCATTCCCTTCACTAAAACTGGCTGAATATTTGATGTTCCCTTCTCGAGTACGGACTGGAAATTAACACCAGTATGTCCATAAACTGTGCTGTCCATTTATGATAGTTAACTGTTCACTTAGCTGTCTGCCGTGTTGAGGAAATCTTTACTTTAAAAAAAATTTTATTTATTTATTTATTTATGACTGCGTTGGGTGTTCGTTGCTGCGCGTGGGCTTTCTCTAGTTGCAGCCAGCAGGGGCTACTCTTCGTTGTGGTGTGTGGGCTGCTCATTGCGGTGGCTTCTCTTGTTGCAGAGCACAGGCTGCAGGCGCGCAGGCTTCAGTAGTTGTGGCGCACGGGCTTGGTTGCTCCGCGGCATGTGGGATCTTCCCGGACCGGGGCTCGAACCCGTGTCCCCTGCAGCGGCAGGCGGACTCTCAACCGCTGCGCCACCAGGGAAGCCCCCAAATCTTTAACTTTTTAAGTGCTGGTTCCTTGTGTAGCGGTGTCGTCATCCTCAACTCTTATTTCGGTTCTAAGGAAAGAACTCCTTCAGGTATCACAGTGGAAGCACCCGAATCGGGGGGTTCCATTTCACAACCTGTAAGTGGCATTCAGAGTGCAAGCAAACAGGACCCCTCACAGGACGGGCTCTGAGCCTGGCGACCCTGTGTGAGAACAGCCCGCTTGCAAGTGGAGAGCGGTACCAGCCAGAGATGCACCAGTGTCATCTCCTCCTATCCAGGGATAAGAAGACCCACACCTCCGGGATCTTTGTAGAATCTATTTAAGACGCCTGGGCCACTCCAGACATGGCACCTTCCTTCCCTACAGATTTTGTGCCATCTGTGGCCACATTCCTCCTGGAGTTTTCTTTCTGAAGGTGAGGAATAAGACAGGAAGAACACAGCTGTGCTTTCCAATCCCAAATGGAAATTATGGAAGATGCTAAGTAGTCAGAAAAAAATATTTTGACTTATGCACAGAGCACACATCTCTGGAAGCTAGCAGACAGAAAGAACAATTTTTCTGCAGGAAAATCCATGTCTTCCCTAGACACTGACCTTCTTGTAAGAACCAACCTTTTGTTGAAACACAGGTGGTGCCCAGAGAGTGGGCTACATTACACAGGCCGCACTACGTGGGCCACCTGGTCTACTCAGCTCAGGCACAGCGGTGAAGAAGTTAGCTCCACGGCAAGAGACCAGTGGAGCCCACAGAACCTTCTTGTCCTTTCAATTCCATGAAGATCTGGGTAGAAGAGCCAATCCTGTTTTGATGGCTTAATTTCTTCTCCTCAGTCACTGCAGCAGTGCTGCTTCTAAAAGGGACAGCCCCCTCCTCTAGGGAACCAATGGCCATGGAATTCTACAAAATGACACTAAATGTCTTCAAAATCAAAGGGAGAATGTAATTTAAGTGCCACTCGGATCTTCCCACAGCTTCTCTGTACCTACACGCTAGAACACTGACTGGTGACAGAGGTCTATAGTTTAGGGTAACACACAGTGGGGAAAAAAATGATGGTTTTTCAACCATGTATTTCAGGAAATTGACAATTTTAATAGCACACTTCCAATGGAGAATCATCCAGATTCTCTTGCCCCAACTCTTTTTAGGTTGAAAACATCAGTAGGATGTGAGCAAGCAAGGTATTTGTAAAGAAATTAGCATCTGTCTTCTTTCCAGAAATGGAGAGTCACGATGTGAAAGCAGAACAAAGGAGGGCACGGAAGCACCACCCTTATCAGCAGAATAAGGGCTGCGCTGAGAAATTTGGGATGGGAGTGGACAGAATATCACACCCTCCTCCCCAAAGTACTGTTTTTATGTGAAACGTTGCAGACTCCATACTTAGAGGCCTAGACCATTATTCTAACTTAAGAAGCAAGCAAATGAATGTAGATTAAAATTACCAAAAATCAGTTATTTAGAAAAATTCAGTATCTACCACGTACGAAGCCATACCCACTCGACAGCAGGCACTTCTCTTTGGGAGGACACGTGTGAGTGAGAGAGTCCAGCGTACGAGCAAACGCACACAGCACCATCGGGAAGCTGCGCGGGGGTCTCGGGGGCCTGTCGTCGTGGAGAGTTGGGGGGTGGAGGGACCAGTGGAGAAAGGTAAGGGCTGTGGAAGGCTCGAGTGAGGAGTGGTGCATGAACACCCTCAGGGTGTCTCTACCTCCATCCAATCAAAACGGATAAAAACCTCTCAGGTCGATAGATGGATAACTTGCTGATAGTGAAAGTTGTTTAAAAACGGACTGAGTCACAAAGAGGGACCACGGAATTGCCTTTCCCCCACTCGCCATGCTTATTTTAGAAGCAGCGAATGGTCTTTCAAAGTCTTGTCAATATCTAGCTTTTGTGGTCCGGGCTGAGCGTAATTAGGACTGGATTCAGGATGGTGGTGTCTGTACTCCCCATCTCCCCCCTTCCTCACCTCCCATCCCCTTCTCAGCCCACCACAACTGAGCTTTCAAATTCATCCATTCCAACAAAATGTGTTATCAAGGTCATCAACGACTCCATCTTACCAAAGTGCCAAGGGCCTTTCTCTCTTCCTACTGCGTCTCTCTCTTCCCCGCAGCAGTGAAAAGAAATGCTCTCCTCTCTGCACCTCTGTGACACTGCACTCTCTTGTTCCTTTGTTGTTTATTTGTCATCTACTAGGTAGGTAGATCACCTGCTAGGCTGATCCTTGTTATCTACTGGACAGTTGCTCCTTCTGGGTCACCTCCCTGACCTCTGAAAGGACGATCCAGGCTCCGTCCACAACCCTCCACACCCCCTTCCTCCCACTCTCTCCTGGGTTGACCTCGTGCAATTGCATGGTTTCAAACGCCATCCATATCCTTCTTACTCCCAAACCTACATCCTCAATCCAGCCCAAGTTCCAGAGCACAAAATTCATACATCTAAGTGCCCACAGCAGGCTTCCCAGACTTCACACACACACACACACACACACCGGAATTCCACACCACACTACACCCGTCACACACACACTTCCTCCCTTGAGATGCTTCCATCTTAGCAAATGGTACCACCCCTTACCTATTTGTTAAACCTAAACCCAAGAGTCATCCTTAATCTCCGTTTCCCTCTTACGCTATATGCAAACCATTGGTCGGTTTTCATTGTTCCACCGCCAACAAAGATCTCAGCTCTTCAATTCCTTCCATTTCAGTGACTACCACCCAAGTTTATGCAGCTGTCTCTCACCTGGATGACTGAATTCTAATCCCTTTCCCTCTTTCTCTCCTGAAACCCATTCTCCATCCATCAGTCAGGATCATTTTAACATTCCAGTCAGATCACTGCATTCCAATGGTTAAAACCTCCAGTGCCTTCCCCCTGAATTTAGAATGAACTTCAAATTTCCTATGATGCCTATAATGACCTAGATGACCCGGTTCATGTCAGTTTGGGGGCCCCATCTCCTGAGACTTTTCCACTGCCACCATGCTTCCACCTCACCGGCTCTCTTTCTGTTCTTCCAAATCAGGCAGTGCTCAAGGTTACCCCTGCTGCTGTCCCTTGTCCCTTGTCTCCTGTCATCAAAGATGCTCTTCCCCAAGAGCATCAAGTCCTTTTCTTCTCAGAGGAGCTCTCACTGAGCCTCCTCTGACTGCCTGAGCTGGAGCCCCTCAAACGCATCACCACTGACTTTTTCTACCGCTGCCCTTGTTCATAGAAGACATCTATTCATGTGTTTTCTATGTTTATCTTTCACATGAATAGAAACGGGGAATCTCTGAAGACAAGGACTTTGTCTTACTCACTGCTATGTCCTTGTACTTAATATACCCATAGACCAGTAGATGATCACAAGTTATTGAATGAATAAATGAATGAATGAGTGAATGAGTGAATGAATGAGGTTTCTCTGGACACAAGAGCAGTGAGGATTGGAGGACTGGGAAAAGTCAGTTTCCATTTCTATCCCCCAAAATGAATATTTCCAACGGCCTGCGTGGGGATCACTGTCAAGGTGGACTGGGAATCAGGAGATGCAGGTTCATGTCAAATTGTTTGATGGTGGGAAAGAACGGGCTTCAGTTTCCTCACCTATTAAATCAGAAGAATAATCCCTACTGTTAGCATGAAGATTAATTATGTAATCGTTGCCACAGTCTCTAAGTTACAAGAGGTGCTAAAACGCTTTTGCCTCATGTATGGGCTGTATGTCTAAATACCTATTCCCAGACTACAAACATTTCCAAAGACGGAAGCTTCGTCCCCTTCCTTAGAAGCTGCCTCAGAATCACATGTGTCCAAAAGTCTGCCTTTTTACTGTGAGTCCCCCTTTTGGTCAGTCCTCATTAGGGATGGAAGGGAGCATCTGGCCTGATTGCATATTTTAAGTGCTTAGTCTCCATGTGGATGGGGGTGGTAAAAACAGATGATGGGGAAGAAATCAGTCTGTGCAAATCCTCTGGTCTCTTCTCTCCAAGGAAATCAGTGAACTCACTGTCATCTGCCTCACCACCACCAGCTAACTGGTAAGATCCTCGCTTGGCAGAGGCAGGAGCCTGCTCGCTGCTTCCAGCTACTCTGTCACTAAGCCACATTCTCTCCAGACTGACTATATCCCAGGGCGTCCCAGGGGTGCAAACTTTTGGATGATGTAGATAAAACAAAATCAGTGGCTTCCTGCCCGTTGTTTCCTCAACTTCCCAGGAAGGAGCCTAGGAAGGTCTCAAGCTGTAAGAATTTTACCCTTCCTGTGGGCATGGTGACTTAGACGACATCCTCCATCTACCTACTCCCCACAAAGATTTAAAAAATCATACCTTGTACCACATTCCTGTCCATTTACTATAGGCTGTGGAAGCAGACTGTCTCCTTTCTTTCCCCCATTGAGTGTAAGCAAAGTCTCTCTCTGCTGCAGCCCAAAACCTGTTTTCAAAGTCTGTATCTGCCATGTCTATATAGTGTTCCAGATTTAGGTCTGTAGGACTCGTAGCCCAGGTTTTCAAAATTTAAGTACTACTTATGTCCTTTGTGTGCTGTTGCCATTCACTGACCGGATGATAACGGTGATGGTGGTAGTGGTGGTGGTGGTGATGGTGATGGTGATGATGGTGATGATAGTGGAGATGATGGTGATGGTGATGATGGTGATGGTGATGATGGTGATGATGGTGGTGATGATGATGATGGTGATGGTGATGGTGGTGATGATGGTGATGGTAATGATGATGGTGGTAGTGGTGATGGTGATGATGGTGATGATGGTGGAGATGATGGTGATGGTGATGATGGTGATGGTGGTGATGGTGATGCTGATGATGGTGATGATGGTGGTGATGATGGTGATGGTGGTGATGGTGATGGTGGTGATGATGGTGGTGATGGTGATGGTGGTGATGTTGGTGGTGATGGTGATGATGGTGATGATGGTGGTGATGATGATTATGGTGATGGTGATGGTGATTATGGTGATGCTGATGATGGTGGTGGTGATGATGATGATGGTGATGATGGTGGTGATGATGATGGTGATGATGGTGATGATGGTGATGGCGATGATGGTGATGATGGTGATGATGGTGATGGCGATGATGGTGATGATGGTGATGATGGTGATGGTGATGATGGTGATGGTGATGGTGATGGTGGTGATGATGGTGATCATGATGGTGATCATGATGATGGTGGTGATGATGGTGATGGTGATGGTGGTGATGATATGGTGGTGGTGATGGTGGTGGATGCAGCAGTGACAATGATAAAGGGAAGAAAAAAAGAACTACTAATACATCAAAATGCTTAGAAGAAAACATAATTCTTACAACAGCTCTATGAAGGAGGCATTACCATCCACACTTTACAGACACAGTAGAGATCAGCACAGAGATATTCTATGACTTGCTTGGCTGGTAAGCAGCAGGAGTGGATTTCAGTTCCACTGGATTCAAATACATACAGTCTAACTCCAGGATACCAGCTCCTGACTAACAGACTATTTAAACTTTGGTCAACTTTTAAAAGTACCTCTAAGTTGTCATTTGTTAACTGCGAGTAGTAATAACTGTCATCTCCTATCTGCTGTATCTTTCTGTGTCCTGGATATTTTGAGAGCTATGGAAGAAAGATGCAGAGTAAGTAGGGAAATATTATTAGAGTGCAGGAGTCTCTAAATCCAGGACCAGTGTTTGCAGAGTGAGGCAACATGCGTATTTACAGAAGGAAAGGTACTCTAAGAATTTGACTTTGCAAATGCCTTAGCAATAAAAATGAGATGACATGCACACAGAGCGTGGAGCTGTAGAAAGGTAATGTCTCCTCAAATAAGTTGTTTAAAAAGTAGATAAACTTTTAGGCCTTCTTAAAGAGAACTGAAAACAATCCCAAGTGAGTTAGAGAAGGACCAGGGTATGGAGTGGAAAGAAGATGACTAGCTACAACACGGCACAAATACGTGACCAATCTCTTGGTTCCATTTACCTGTAAGAGAAAGGTCGTAAGGTTTACCCAGCCTAACAAAGGTAATAAATGCTGAACACAAGGTTAAGGACTTTGAGTTAACTGACAGAGTGATTCTGCAAACTCAAAGTCAATGCCAGTGACTTTTCAAATTAGGTCTAATAGCAGTTGCCCACATGGAATAGATAGGGAAGCCTCAGTCCATTTTCTAATTGACTGAACATAATGAGGTCTCTCTTGCAGCTCTTCCTTCCAGCACTTCCTGTTTTTCTGCCCCCAGGCGCTGTTAATGCAGTTCACCCATTTTAACCACAGACACTGAGCCATAATTCAAGGCTACCTGGCAGAACGCAAAGAGCACTGGATTAGGAGTTGGAAGTCCAGGATTTTATACTCAAGCCATCCATGAACTAAATTTGTGACCGTGAACTAGAGTTAGAGAAACACAGAGTTGGAAAGAAACTGCTAGGCCATTCAGAG
The DNA here is from genome assembly GCF_026419965.1 of Kogia breviceps. Lineage (NCBI taxonomy): Eukaryota > Metazoa > Chordata > Mammalia > Artiodactyla > Physeteridae > Kogia > Kogia breviceps. The sequence continues at coordinate 119,943,824 of NC_081316.1, forward strand.
CAAAGGCAGCACTCAGATGAAGAGCTGAACACTTCACCTCCGGGAAGTGTTCAGCCGAAGGACCCACGGCTGAAGAGGTGGCACAGCTGGGTCTGGAATGTCAGCCCTCCTGACCCCCGGCCCAGCGCTCTCCCTGCCTCACCGCACGCTTTTAACGGTTTCTCTTAGCTCAAGGAATCCAAGAAATACTTGAAGTGGTGCGATCTGCCGCCTCAAAACAAGATGGCAGCTGATAAAAGTGGTTAAGTGGCTAACTTCTGTCATTTAAAATACGGTTCAGTCAAATTCAGTACAGGTCCCTAAAGGTTATAGAAACATGCAGCTGAAGTCAGTCTGCAATTCACAGAATCCCTGGTTGTGCAGACGGACACCACGTTCCTAATGGCCCTACAAATCGGCTTTCTTCTTCTCTGTGTTAGAAGAGGGACCAGGGGGGTTTAAATGGAGCGTTCGTTCCGTCTAATGTGGTTGGTTTTGCCTGTAATGTAAGTAAAGAACATCTCCGCCAGCTTCTGAAAGCAGGTGGGGGGGGGGGTCAGGGGGAGGTCCGTTTGTAGAACTAGGCAGAAAGCGAGCCATTAGTAATGACAGAGATGACTGGGATAAGGTGGAAATTCTCCTCTCACCAGTAACTTAGAACTATGTCATAGGGACTTCCCTGGTGGTCCAGTGGTTAAGAATCTGTCTTGCAACGCAGGGGACACCGGTTCGATCCTTGGTCGGGGAACCTAAGATCCCACACGCCTCGGGGCAACTAAGCCCACGCACCACAACTACTGAGCCTGCTCGCCTGAACTACAGAGCCCACGCACTCTGGAGCCCACGTGCCACAACTAGAGAGAAGCCTGTGCGCACACTGCAACAAAGCAAAGAGCCCACGTGCTGCGACAAAAGATCCCCCGTGCTGCAACTAAGACCTGATGCGGCCAAAGAACAAATAAATTAATTAATTTTAAAAAACCACAAGAAACTGTTATATGTCTGACTTCACCACCATTAAGTTTCTTTTATTAAGAAATGTAACTGGACACCTCTAAATGCTGGGGTTAGGACACAGAACTGACAGCCCAGCACAGGAGGAAGGGTGTTTGCGTTTCCCGGTTACGCCCTGCGGTTCGTGCTTCAAGCACTGCATTTCCGAGCGTCAGCAACAAGTTGCACTGCAGCAGCTTCCACAGCGCACTTGAACGAGGGAGACGGACTGGAAGGGCCCCACGCTGTTGCTTGTCCACGCCCAGGGCTAGAGCTCTGCTGCTCCGACCGGGTGAGGGGGACCTTGGGGGGTTTTCAGGTGACCGTCCCCACGTGGACAGAGGGGACATCGGCTTACCTACTCCTGCCATTTTAACTCAAGCCAATTAAGCCCTTCACTATCATTAATTGCCAGACTAGCACTTTTAGACTTGAGAAACCCCTCTGGCAGTCACCTTTAAATTAGCCCTCAGCCCTCCAAATAGCTTTAATTAAAGTCACGGCTGGCATGGAACCTGTCCAGGTTTTGTTTGTGGCTACAACTTCACAGTGTCACAGGTGTGGCAGGAACAGGACATGTGTTAATTCTGAAACCTCAAGGTCTCATTCAGGTCAGGTTCAGATTTTTTTCTTTTTTAAACAAATACCGGTGCAAACAGTCGGCTGGCCAGGCTTGGCTGACAGTCAGTTCATCTTAAAGGGCTTCCTGTAGCGGGAATCAACAAACTTCCTTGTCATCTTAGGAGCTGGTTCTATCAAAGCTAGACCAGGGGCCAATTCTACTCAAAACAAAGGACACGCTATGGCCATACAGAGATACATTGAGAAACTGGGGTTATCTGTCGGAATTGTCGCTCGACAGTTTGCCCTAAGAAATGGACACAAACTCACGGCCACTCTTTGCAGGGCTCCTGGAACCAGCGCAGACCTGGTGACACTGAATAATCACCAAGCTATAACCACCTCCGCACTCCTCTGGCCAAGGTGGTGGCTGGGGACCCAGGCTCTCAGGCGGGTCCCTCGGGGGGAGAGGAAGCCGGGAAGTCGGAAGCCCTGGCACGGGCTCGGCCCTGGCCCTCCTCCTCCGTAGCCACCCGGCTCTGCTCACGTTGCTCCCCGTCTCCAGGGCTGCTTCGCCCACCTGCAGGACGTAGCTCATGTCCCTCATCGCCGCAGGGCTGTGGGAGAGTTTACAGCAATAACGCACGGACAGCCCGTGGCAGACGCAGGGCTCGTAAGGGGATGCCGGGCCCGAGCTCTTCTCAGACGGGAGCGTGGCAGGTGCGGGACCCTTTGCTGCGGTGCAGACTCGTGGCAGACGCTCACCTCAAGGACGCCACCCCTCAGACACCACCTCCCAATTTCTCTTCAAATCCAGTCTTCTCCAATCCCACCTTCTGTTCTCTGACAAGAAGCAAACTGAGAAGATCTTACAAGGGCCCGGAGCGCTTCCTTAAATGAAGACGTGTCCACCCCTTAAATCATGCCCTGTGTTGAGCCTGAGAAGGAATGTTCCTCCTTAAGAAACGTTAACAAACGTTAGCCCCACAGTGCCCTGTCTCCTCCATGATCCTCCATCAAATCTAGTGACTCTTTGGAATCTTTTTTCCATCCCTTTCCTGCCAGATTACAAATACGCTCAAATCACCCCCCCCCAAATAACAGCCAACACGAATCAGAACTAAACCACGACCTCCCCACTAAGCCGCCCTGTGCTCGCTCTCCCTCGATTCCCTGCCAACCCTCGGGGAAAGAGCGCGCCCGCCGCTACTTGTCCCCTACACCCGGCCCGCCACACAGCCTGGGCTCCTCCACGAGGGCTCCTCCTCTGCAGCCTCTCTGTGGCTCACACCCAGCTCACGCAACGGCACCGCCACCTTCCCAGGCGGCTCGGGCGGAAAGGGCTTCTCCTTTTCCTTCTCCTTCACTTCCCAACGGACGAACTGAATGATGAACGAACGGAGGGAAATGCTTATCAGGCTCATCTGTCCTCCACCGCGCCCGAGACCCCGCGGACCTCTCGCGGTTCCCTCTGGTGACCACCTCATCCGTTGGCCCATCTCCCCTCGGGAGTCAGGCAGGGACCCCGTTCGTCTTGTCTTCTCAGCACTCTCTGTGGGGCTTTGACGAGATACCCAAGAACAGAGTTGAACGTATGAGAGGCCGGAACGCTGACCAGTCTTCACTCCCACGGCTGCCGTGTTAGGGCCTCTTCTTCTCTCCTCGGTGCTGCCGCAAGATCCTCATATTCACTCGTCATGATCCAGATGATTCACTCATTCGACAGGTACCTATGGAGCATCCTTCTGTGCTGGGCCCTGGTCTGGGTGCTGGGAAGAAACAAAGAGAGGCTTTCTGCTCCCACGCAGCTTTTATTCCAGGTGAGGGAAGCAGCAGCGAGGTAAGACCCAAGTGCATGTGAGCTGGTGATCAGGGCTCTCGAGGGGCCACGCTGTTCAGACAGGTGGTCGAGAAAGGTTTTCCTGCTTCACTGACCTCTGAGCAGAGACCTGTGTGGAGGGAAGAAAGTGCCACCCCAGAAGCCTGATGGGAAAGCAGCCCACACGGAGGGGACGTGGGGGCAAAGGCCCCAGTGCTTGACGGGCTCCGGAACAAGATGGAGACCAGTGCCGGGGGAACCAGGGAGACAGGATGGGGGATGATGTGAGGAGGGGACTGGTGGGCCATGGCAAGAACAGTGGGGTTTATTCTGAATTGTGGGGGAAGCACCAGAGGAACTGGAAAGGGGACCTTGGTTTACTAAGGTCCCTACACAGTTCTGATCACATTTCTCCCATATTAAAATGTTTATTTACTTGCTCTTTCCTATAAGGTAAATAAGTAACTTGCAAATGCCTTTGCTTGACATTTAAATTCCTCTGTGATCCAGACTTTCATCACCACCCCCCACCCGACCATCTCACTTCCTTCTCAAGCCAAGCTCGACGCCTGTGCCTCTGGACTCACGCCTGATTCTCCCGCCGTCGGGAAAGGCTTCCATTCTCTTTCATAACTGTTCCCGTCCGTGAGGGCCCCACACGACGAGGAACATCTTCTTGGAGGTCACGTCCCCCCGACGCAGTACTGAGGACTATATCTGGGACATTACCGTAGCAGCGACTGTTTATTTAGCATCTGCTATGGGTCAGGCTCTCTGCTGGGCACTTCTCACTTAACTCTTGCAAAGATCCCATGAAGGAGAGTAATTAATGTCCCACGTCCATCTTGCAGAGGCGAATACAAAGGCTCAGGTATGTTAAGTAAGTTCCCAAGACTGCATCGCAAGCATCTCAAGCAGCCAAGGTCAGGCCCAGGTGGCTCAGAGGCTCGAGCTTGTTCACGCATTTGTACCATCGATGGTGGTTCCTGAATAATGTCTCCTCCACTGAAGCCCCTTCATTGCATGGACTATATTTCACTCTTCTTTATATCCTCAGTCTTTGAGTAGTTGCTTAATAATTACCTGGCAATAAATGAAACTTTGAGAATGATAACCAGGGGGATATCTCAGAGGCCGCTTCCTTGAAAAATCTTTCATTTGCTCACTTTTAATTTATTCTCTCATTTCTGTATCTATTTGGCCCACAACCCTATGTGACCCTGACATGTAAAATTGTGTGCCTGAACTATAAGCAATGAACCCAAGGAGCTTAGAATCCAATTATAGGAAATGAAAGATGGGAATCAACATTTATTCACACCCATAATGTACCAGGGACTCTGCCAGAAACTTAACGTCTATTTTCTTGTTTAATTACCCATCAGGATGGATTATCAATACCAGGAAACTGAATCTCAAAGAAGGTAAACAGAGCTCTTGAAAGCACATGGCAAGGAAGCAGCAGAGCTGAGATTTGAGTGTATGCCTGACCAACTCCGTAACCTCTTCCCTTTCCATGACAGCAACCTGGGGCCGGATATTATCATTCTACCCACACCATTAGAGCACACGAGGAGGGGCCTGCACAACCAGACTTCACTGCAAGGCGCAGAAGGCCTTCCAGAAGGCCCACAGAGCAAGGGCTTGGGAACGAGGATAAACGCAGAGAGAGGCCAAGGCAGCCTTGATGCTGTGAGCGCGAGACAAGGGCCTCGGCACCTGGAAGCACATGATTTTGACAGTCGTTGTGGAAAGCAGACAAACAGGAGGCTTTTAATACGTGTTGGTGGGGAGGAAGGAAGCAAGGAAGGCAACCTGTGAAGCTGAATTCTGCTCAACAACGTCAGTCTAGACAACGCCTTTTCATTCCCATTGCTTGTTATGTCTGTGCTACCCACATGCTGCACGAGGGGAATGCTTGGTGCCCTGAACACTGCACTCAGACTCTCCTGGGTGCAAGTATCAGCTGCGGCTCTTATCTAGCTTGGTCAGACTCAACACCCTCTGCAACCCCATTCCTTCCCAGCAGAACGGGGATCAGAACAGCCCTGCTCTAAGGGTCACTGTGCAGGCCCAGTGATTTGCTCCAGTGTCTGTGACACAGGAAGTGCTCAAACAACAGCGGCCTTAAAACTTTACACGTCCAACTGCAGACTGCTGCTCCCTCACTCTCCTTTTCTGCCCTGGTTGGCTGAGTTCCACTCACACTGATGCCCAGGTCCCCGGCTTCAGAGGATGCTTCCGTGGCCTCCGCTTATCATAGGGGCTGGAGCCTGCAGCCTCCAACCATTTGGGCCACCAGGCTGTCAGCGCCCAGCATGTGCCCCAGACAGATGGTCTTATGTCAGCCTGAAACACTGGGAGTTTCCTGAGCCAGACAGGGCAGGATGCTCGGGTGACGGTGACTCAGAGGAACGGCCCCTCCAGGGTGACGCCCCTCGGCGGAGGTGACTGGCCCACCGGCAACAGGGTGACGTGTCCCAGCTCCTGCACGGGCAGGCAGACGAGAGCCCAGAGGGCACCGCGAGGCTGCGGTCACCACGCTGGGCCCTCAGGCAGGACTCCTGCCGAATGAGGCGCCGAGGACTTGGGGACGGTGGGGGAAGGATCCCAGAGCCAGTCCCCTGCCCCGTCCCGGTGTGACCAGAGAAGAGTGGACACACACTTCAGGAGTCAGTCTGCATGTGAGCGTGATCTACAGAAAACCGCATACACGCTGTGCACGCAAGGGTGTCAGGATGGGATCCAGCAGGCGCCCGGTGCCCCCGCAGCCCCGGATCGAAGTGCGCAGTCCACCCTTCGGGGGGACAGGGGACATCACTCCCGGTCACCCAGCCAGACGCCGGGAGAGCCGTCCCCTCGTCCGCTCACCTTGTAGCCCGCCCCCGGCGCAGGGCTCTGACGGCACCGCTACTGGTAGAGGCTGGCGGGCACACTGTGCCCCCCCCGCAAACCTCTCACCGCTGCCGACAGGAACCCAACACAAGAACGGCGTGTTCAACACGGGAGATGGCAAAGCAGGAGGAGGCTGGGCCCTGGCTCTCGAGGGAAACACGGGGCTCCGACAATAACCCAAAGATGCTCTCAGGGCAGGGAAGCCGCTGGGGCCGTCGGGCACCGTCTGCACAAGGCCTGTCTGGACAGGTCAACGGCGTGTTCGCATGCAGCCTGAACAGGCGGGGTCATGGGAGGGGTTCCGGGGAACGGAGCCTTGAACTTAGATCATCTACTCCCTCCCAAGTGCACCTTTCTCCCACTGTGCACAATTCTCCCGCGGAAGGATAGAGCCCATCTAACAGGGTTTCTGGAAAAAGGCACAGTTCGTTACTTGGGATTGTGAAAAAAGACATCGATGGTGGTGAGAAAGGCCCTGTGGTGTGCGTGCTGGGCTCAGCGAGCCGAGCAGCTGCTTTGAGATGCGGCTGTGTTGCCCACAGCCCTGCCCCCACGGCTGGGAGAAGCGGCCTGTCCCCCACTGGGAACGCTGGGTGTTCCCATCTCCCCGCGGAGGCTGCCTGCCGTCAGATGGGCCCGGAGCCCGTACTATCACGCCAAGGGAGGCTCACACTCAGCGGACGTGAAGCATTCCCTAGATGTCCCGCAGACAGGATTCTTCACTCAGAAAAGCAGAAGCTTCTCAAGCGGCCACAGTCGCGGGGGAAGACCCCACCTCACCCTGATGGGGACAAACGTTAACAGCAGCCGTGGGGCCGGAGAGCACGTGCTGGCTGCAGGGACTCCGCGATGAGAGACGTCTTGGGCGGATTATGATATCAGCCGCACGTGTTGACCCTGCCTTAGGCGAGGAAGCCAGAGCCGAGAAGTAAAGCAGGCCAAGAGGACAGTGAAGACTGAGGACCCGAGGCTTCGTCCCCCCTCCGCGAGGCCTCCCCTCACTCCCCACCCCAGCCCCCAAGCCAGGCTGCACACGACAAAGCCGTTTCCTATCAGGGAGACGGCACCCGTGCCCACGGAGCCAGCACGGGGCCCGAGCTCGGAGCGCGCTCAGAAGCGGACGGAGGGAAAGCAGCCTGCCGCCCTCTGTCTTCACACGGGGCTGAGTTGTCAGGCGGCGGCTTCCTTGCTCGGGGAAGAGCCTGAGGGCGCCGCGCTAAGGCAGCGGTGCATCCCAGGAGGGGCCTCACTCCACCCCGGGAAGGGCCGCTCGGGGAGAGATGAGGCTGCTCAAGCGGCCCGTGGGGAAAGCGGCAAGTCCTGCATCTCTCGTGGCTGAACGAGGACTGAAGGTCGGGACCCGAGAGACGCTGGGCTCCCTGCCAAGCCCGTGAGCAGGGCTCCACTCGGCTCCTGCCAGACAGGGCGAGAGAGCTCTGCTCACTCCTGCTTCAGGAGGCTTCTTGAGCTGAACAAAACAGGATCATGGAACAGAGACGCCCCAAACCAGCAGGAGGGGCTGAGGGTCGGGCGGGATTCTGGCATTCTGGGGAGTCCTCTCGGTAAAGGCGCCAATGGGCCCGGGCCCACCTGGTTCAGGGTAAATTCTCCTTCTAGGAGAAGGTTTGTCATCCTCCCCACCTCCACACGTGGATTCTTGGCTCATCTTCTCTCTGCTTCTGTAATACCTCTTGAAAGCAATGCCTTTGACTATCACTGTAACAGAGGAGCCCGTCAGAGCTGTTTCCTCCCAAAGAGATGTTACTGTGACGGGGAGAAGCAGAGGCTCTCGCTTCCTACCCAGGTGTGTTCTCACACTTGCTGAGAAGAGCTGCACCTCAAGCAGCTGAGCTATGGAGGGAGGTGTGGCAGGTGGCAGAGGAGGAGGGAACAGGATCGCCCTTGTGGCTTCCGGTTGCCCCACCCCCGAGCCCACTGGCTCGCTCCTGTAAGCTGTGCTCTGGGTCACACAGAAGGCTCTCCACTTCCCCCTGAGGAAGAGCTGACAGCAGCCTCACTGTCTCTGTTGCTTTAAGACAAGCCCAAGAACCTTCAGAGGCCGACCCCAAGCACACTTTCTCATCTCACCACTCCCTCCCCATTCCTCGGGCCACACCCAGGTCTCCTGGTGCCCCAGGCTCTAACACGCGTGCTGCATCACATCTCCAGGTGCACGAGGGCCTGCCATCCCGCTCCTCCTGACTGACTAGTGAGGGCCTGCCGTCCCAGCTCACGCGGCCACTCTTCCATCATGTTATTGACCCCCCTCAGTTATTCAGGGCCCACTGCTATGTGTAAATAGCAGTGCTTTATAAATGCCAATAATATGGCTATCACATTTCATTTCAGTCATTTAAAGGTCTGTGTCACACGCACACACACACACCCTGTACCACCAGCTATCACGTGGCGCATCTGCTAAATTCCAGCCAGTGAAGTGATGCTCATATACCCACTTCCCAGAAAAGAAGCTCAGGCCAAGCTGTGCTCGTGCACACAGACAACCAGTGGTGGAGCTGGGCGTCCAGCCCTGGTCCCTGTGACTCCAAAGCCGTGCTCTTCTCGAATACGCCTCCTATCCGCCCCCCGCACCCCCCCCACACACACCCATTAGACTGGGGACGCCTAGAAAGCAGACATTAATAGCTCAGTTAGCATTTCGAAAGCAAGCAACTCTGGACTTCTATGTGGTGGCCAACACCAGCTCCAACAGTGACTAGTCGTGTGCTCTTGGGGGAGTTAGTGAACCTCAAACTAAGCCTCAGTTTTTCCATCTGTAAAATGTTGTTTAAAGAACAACTTATTTCATGATATTATTTTAAGCGTAAACAGAACATAGTCAACAATAGTTAAATATGGCGAAACACACGGGCACTCATACGACACGAGCTGCCGTCCTCCTTTTCACCGTCGCTCCCCCAGTCCGTAGAATAACACGGGGTGGTGAGCGGCGACTCTGAGTTCTGTGGAGTGAATGTGTCTTGTAAAAGTGGCCGAGGCCTCCTGAAAGGGGAAAAGTGGCTGGGGGGGGAGCCCTGTGGGCCTTAACTGCGGCCAATAGAATCGAGACTAGGTCACTGCGACTCCTACTCCCAAGCTACATCTCTTCCACACGTGTGGCTTGGGGAGACGTTCCCAGGATTTGAAGCTTCCTTTTCCTTCCTCGTGGTCACGCTTCTTCCCCCAGCCGTCTGTTCCTCTCTCTCTCCTCCCCTACGCCTCCCTCACGCACGCGCACACACACGCATGCACACCGACACACGCGCACACAGGCACACTGAGCCCGTGGAAGCCACTTCTGTGCACCGGCTGGACGTGTCTGGATGCAGAGCCGGCAGGACCCGCCTGGGCTGCACCGCCGCTCAGACGCGGTTGCACCCATGCTCCCAGGAGCGCCTGTGACCGGAAGGAACCCCCTCGGGTACAGCGGGTTGAACGAGCAGGGATTTCTTCTCACAGAGCGGGCGCCTGGAGGAGGAGGGGTCACCGCTGTTGCGATGCTCAGAGAGGGCCCCTGGGGTCCGAGCCCGGCTCCCGGCCCACAGCGTGTGTGCTCGGCACAGGGCTGCTGACATTCAAGGCAAAAAGGAGGGAAAGGGTGATGCCAGAGATAACTGAGCTCTCATGGCGCTGGAAAAGCCTTCTTGGAAACCAGCGTCCACTGACATCCCATCGCCCAGCACCGGGTCACGTGGCCAAGAACAGCTGCGGAGGGATGCTGGCCGCTCAGGGAAGCGGCCGCCCCAGACGAGGGGCTCTGTTAGCAAGGAAGGGTCGCGAGCATCCCAGGCCGCCAGCAGTGCCCTCCACACGCCGGGGCCCCTCTTCATTTCAGCTCTAACGTGGAGTGGGCTGACCTCTGATGCGGGGCGCGTTACCTCCCCGCCGCCCCGTTCACTCTCAGCACGTGCTTCACAAATTATTGGCAGGAAGAAAAATGTGTCCATCAGGCCACAAACACCAACCCTACCGGGAGAGTCTGGAGGGCAGGGAGCCCAGGTCGCCCGGTCCGCTGAGGACAAAGGGGGCTGACCAAGCGCCATCAGCAGCAGACTCGAGAAGGGCAGCGTGACCCAAGCTGAGGCTGAACTTTTCACCCCTTCCCTGTTGGGAAGGACAGAGCTCAGCGTGTCTGAAGAACAGGACAGAAAGTGTCAGGACCAAGGCCGAGGTCATCCTGAGCCCGGGGCTGGAGTCCAGGAGGCAAACGTACATCTCCACAACCGCACCTGCCTAACGGCGATGAGGATCCAGGGAACCCGGGGTTCCAACGACGCAGAAATGTCTCTAGTGCAGGTGTCACTTGCCCCGGCTCGTGTGGAACAAACCTACCGACCCCCGAGGAAGACCCGAGCCCACTCCCCGGCATCAGCGACAGCCAAGTCTGCTCTGCTGTTTGCAATGTTTGGTTTCTGGAGCAACTGAGCATCCACTGAGATGGCTTGGGCCTCCCACCACGCACACGTAGGAGCAGCCCACGCCAGAGGTGTGCGCAACGCCACGACCCGCTCACAGGCCCACCCCCCGCACCCCACACGGCGAGCAGTGCCAGACCCCCAGGGGGATGTGCCGAGTCTGCAACATCCACCTCACCTGTCACAAAACGCACCTTCTGATTCAGGAGGCAAGTTCTCCAGGTAGCCAAAGACATGGCACAGGTGATACTCCTTCCTGCAACTCCACGCCCCCTACCCACACACCCAGACACACACGCCACCATCAGCTCATCGGGGGAGGCGCAGGGTGGAGACGACTCTTCCAGACCCAGAACCTCACGGACACCACTCTGTAAACAGAAAGGAAAAACAACCTCCGCCATCTGCGCCTGCGGCTGCCTCTTTGAGAAGGTGGCTGCTCTTCCAGCAGCTGACATTTAAAAAAAAAAAAAAGACAATTAAAATCAGACATCTTGGCTCATTCAATTTACCTCTGCCAAAAGCCACAGAAACACAGTCAGGGCTTTTTGAGTAAAGCGGTGCTTCTGAGGGAAGGTAGCAGAGTTAACAGAGGTTCCAATTTAGCATCTAATAAGGGTTCAATTAAGGCATGGATCCCATCTGTTTCTGTGCAAAGAGCTTTGCAGAACCCGAAGACTAGTTATTTTCTGTTCCTTTAACTTGTGTGCAGGGCCCTTCCTCCACCACCTCAAACACCCACAGAGAACTTGCCGGTCCCCTTCGGGGCTGACCTCTGTTTCCTGACTCAGCACCCATTAGCCACTCCTCCAGCAGAGAGCAGCCCGGCCTCCGAGCTCGAGAGCGTGGGGATGTTTGGGCGTGAAAACGGGCCCGTTTCCTGACTCAGCGTGTGTCTCGGCAGCACCGCAGGCTGCCTCTCGGTCGAGCTACGAAGACGGGAAGATGCGGCCTCTGCAGCCCTGCCCTCCCCGGCCCGGGTGAGAATTGGTGCAAAGTCCCTGAGCAGTGCTGGCGGAAGGCATCGCCCCTCGGGATTTCTCCTCGCTGATTTCTGCGACGCCACTGCGAGTGGGGAACGGACGTTCAGCACCCCCACACTACATACAGTCACTTGGTTCTTATTAGTCCACTTACCAGTGAGGGCAGGGGAGAGGCTGGGGGAGGGGGCTGGCAGCAAGGGAACGGGAACAACCATTGAAGTCGCAGGGAACCTGGCGCCACGGTGTGGAAGGACCTGCAGCCCAGCCACTTCGGTCTCCCCAGGCCGGGGACAGAAGAGCACTGAAAAGGCCCCTGGACCTTGCTGACCAGCTCTGACACTCTGAGGAGGGCCGTGAAGGGCAAGCCACGCAGTCTCCGTAGGACAGCGCCACCCGGCTCCTGGCTGGGCTTTTTCTCCTCTTTACCCACTCGTTCCAAGAACGACCCCATTTCTATCAAAACAAACCATCTTCCTGTGAACTCTCCTACGGCCCTGCGTCCAGGTGATAGATCTGTGCCCTGGCAGTTGTGCCCAGGCGGAGCCCTGGGGTCCTGGGATCAGGAGGAGCTCTACCAACAGATTTTATCTTCTGGGCTCCAAGGTGTGACTCTCCCTGGCTCCAAAGGTGAAAAGTGAGGGGGTTCAGGGAATTGAGCCCATTCTTTGTCTGTTACTCTACACCAACTGCTTCTGGTTATTTACTGCCATCTCTTTTTAGTGTTGGTTTTAAGGCCATATTCAGGCTGCTGACAACCTGTGATTTATAAAGAATGAGCACAAATAAAAACGGGCATTGATTATATTTTTTAAAAAAGCCAAGCAAAACAATGGGCAAACTGAGACCACCCAGTCAACCACCCGTCCCCTGGTAATCTCCAAAGGGTCCTCATATAATCACGAGAGAGAAGACTCAGATAACGTCTATAATCTTCAGAAATCCAGAACTCTTGAGGTTCATTAGGAGAACTCAACATGCAGATACAGATACAGTAATGGGATGCCCAGTTTGGATATGACACAAGGCTTTAGGACAAGGCTGTAACCATCCAGCATGCTATCAGCTCGGCAGAGCAAAGAACTGAATTCAAAGACTCAAGACTTTGTCCTAGATATCTGATTCCTCACTTGACTTCTCTCCATCAGATAAACATAGCTATACAATTACATGAATTTAGAACTTCTGGAAGAATCCCTTTTAGATTTTTGAAAGGAGGGTGATGCTAAAAATCAAAGGCATTCTTAATCTTGGGCAGAAGGCCAGGAAATCCCATCTAGGAGCATTCAATCCAATCAGATCTTGTGCAACCAAGCCTCAAGTGATTGAGAAGACAAAACCAACTCCAAGGGCACTCATCCGCCCTCTTGTTTACAAGAAAAGGGGAACATATGGGCCCTGGCTTAGCTTGTAACAAAAGTAATAGTTTGCTGTGCAATAATTTAAATGGATTATCATGTTAGCACAGAAATGTCTTATCCTTATAGAAAAAGAATACTTAGGAGTAAATGCAAATGAGAAATTTTTACTAAACATTTAATGTTAAGCCAGTAAAAGTAATTTGTAAGCCAGTAAAAGTAAAAGTAAAAGTACTTTTACTGGCTTAATGTTAAGCCAGTAAAAGTAATTCTACTCTTAGCAGGTAATATGGCGATGAACATCGGGCTCAGACGTGTCAACGTGGAGAAGCTCCCGCAAAGGAGGAAGAGGCAAGTCGCCAGCATTACTGAGACATGCCATTGAGGAGGAAGCTTTTCAGCAGGGCAAGAGCGGTAGAAGTTAATAACTGAATCAAAGCACAGGGCCAGCTGGCATATCGACACTTTTCTAAACACACACACCATATTTCATCATGACATAAGATACTGTCACAAAGTATAGGGAATCATGAGCTGTAATGGAGCAATACATCATCTCACAACCCCGTGCCGTGCACTCCAAACTCCACGGGTTTGGAAAGAATCCCCAGTTCTACACCATTTTCAACACACACACACACACACACACACACACACACACACACACACACACACACACACACACACACACACACCCCTATCGACTTCTTCAACTTTCTGCCACAGTAAACAGAATAAAGATAAGGAAGGAGGACATGCACTAACAGTCACCTGACCAGGTGGTGTTGGGTAAGGAGCACTCGATTTAGTCAGAAGTTAAGCACTGGCTCCTTGTTCACTAGCATGTGATTTTACACAGCTCAAGGCTGCAGAGTAAACTAAAGAATGGGGGCTGTAGGACTTAAGTCTAGAGTTTAAATCTGCTATCAACCAGTTCCCCATCTGTGTCTTTGTTCACGTGATCCAGTCTAATTTAGCTCAGTTTCTCCATCTGGAAAATGGGTGAGGAGGAAGAAAACTGTCCCTTTACCTCTTTCCTCCTGAGGCAGTGGTGAGGATTAAATGAGCAGGTGCACATGCAAGCTCTAGAAGCATCTTTAAGGAGCAATCCTAGTATCTGTTGTTAATTTATTTGACTTCTATGGACCTGACCCTCCTCCTTTATGAAATGGGGATTACGTTAAAATTCCTCTCCAGCCTGCTGGCAGGGCTTCACAGGACTAACGAAAGCAAGAGAACGTACATCGTGTGTTTGGGAAACAACGAAGCGCCTCATGCATGTCTCTCCCTATGTTTGGTCAGCCTTGAAATCCCCAGGACCACCTACCACAATGAGCTGGGTCTTCTCAAAGTGAAGTGTCCTTCATATGCCTCATTTTGGTGGCCTTGTACCAAGGAGCCTGCCTGACACATCAGCAATCCCGCAAATATTACCACTCAATGTACCATCCTTCCTCTTCCAATTTAAATAATTGTTTGCATAGATCTGCATAAGTTATACATCAATTGTTGCTTTACTTAGGCATTTGGGTTGAAAATAATCAAGCTATTATTAACACCCATTCCTTTTTTTTTTTCCTTCTTCTATAACCAAAAAAATGAAATGTTCTTCTCTTTCAGGGAAAAGTACATAGTTCACAATGAAAAGTAAAAACAAAAACAATATACTGTGGTTGTGGTTCATTTCCCATTCCACAAACTCCCACACTCCAAAAACTGTCTCTACTTCCTATGACAATTTGATTGTTTGAACCAATGTAACTTTCCTTTCCAATTGCCAATATTAGAAGAGCCTTATTAGTTTGGGGGGAAGGTTGTAAAAATGTTTTTGCTTAAAATGAAACCAAATTAAATAGTATCTGACACTACCAAATGTAAAATGGCTAGCTAGTGGGAAGCAGCCGCACAGCACAGGGAGATCAGCTCGGTGCTTTGTGACCACCTAGAGGGGTGGGAGACGCAAGAGGGAGGAGATATGGGGATATATGTATATGTACAGCTGATTCACTTTGTCATACAGCAGAAACTGATGCACCATTGTAAAGCAATTATACTCCAATAAAGATGTTCAATAAATAAATAAATAAATAGTATCTGAAAGTACACACAAACATCAAAATTAAGTAAAATAAAACAGATGCTATTGATACTTTGGTAAATATGTATATGAAAGACGATAGCCTGTCTTTTTTATGCTGTGGTCATATTTTTGTTAAATACAAATCCATAATCATTTTTAAAAGTCTTCTATCACATGCATGTATCAGAATACATTGAACCATTTAATGTAAATTACTTCTGATTTTTCAGAAGTTTTTTAATTTTTATTTATTTTTTTCAATTAAAAAAAAGTGCTGTACAGGTTATTTAAAAGTTTAAACATACGCCTACTATGTGATGCAGCCATTCTACTCCTAGGTGTTTATCCAAGAGAAATAAAAGCATATTCTATAACCAGACTTGTACACAGATGTCCCCAGCATCTTTAGTTGTAGAATCCAACACTGTAAGCAACCCGGAGTCCATCAATAGGTGGATGGATAGGTGAACACTGGTACATCCATACGACTGAATTCAAAGGAATGGAGACAGTAGCGTGAATGGATCTCAGAATAATTACTATCAGTAACGGCAGAAAAGGTAAACAAAGAAGAGTACATACTTCGTGATTCCTTTTACACAGAACTCTAGAAAACGCAACCTGATCTAACAGAAAGTAGATTAACGGTTCCCCGGGCGGGGGGAGGGATCACCAAGGGGCAGGAGGAGACACTCGGGGGGCACGGTTACAGTCACACACGGACGCTGGTGGCCACGTGCGCGCCTCCAAAGTTTCCACTTTGTTCAGTCTGAATGCGCATCGTTCGCCGCGTGTCAACTGTGTCTCAACAACTGTTTGAAAACGGGGGGAAAATGCCGCGTGGGACATTCCGTTCGGGCATCTCTGCAAAAGGGTGGAACTCCCTCCTTAAAATCGTTTTGCCTTGGGCACCAACTGTTAAAGTAACTTCTTAACAGATCTCCCTGCTACCAATCTGCCCTTCCTACGGACCGTTGCCTTCGCTGGATCAGTCCTCCTACAGCACGGTTCTGATCAGAACTTTTCCTTTGGCCATCACTTCCTCACGCATTTTTATTTCATCAACTCTCCACATAAACTCCCCGTCTTGGCCTCCAGGTGCCAGCTCTCCGGCCCGACCCCCCTTTCTAAGCTCTTTACCTCCTGGAGCTCGCGTGTCACATGCAGGCTGGGAGCGGCCCTGAAGCACACATCACGGCAAGCGCAAGGCTCCGTTTCCTCATCGGTAAAATGGGACAATAATTATACAATCTACCTAGCAAGCGGTTACAAAAATCAAATGTTTCCAGAGAAGAATGTAAACGGCCAGTTCACACCACATCACTCTCTCCAGGCACCAATGCTCTCTCGTCCCTGACCTCTGTCCACGCTGGTCCCCGCCCTGTCTTTATACCCCAACTTTGCCCGCCCTTCACGACCAACTCCTGCCCAGAGCCCTCCTCTGAATTCTAGCAGCCTGCCAGGGGAGCGGACACTTAACCATTAGCTCGTCAGGCACCAAGCTGCCTGCTCGCCCCATAAGCACACACTTTGCTCCCCTCACACCAGTCGGTGAGCTGCACGACAGGAGGGCCGCCTGGGTCGTCTACGCCTCCTCCACCCTGCCCTGCAGACAATGGGCTACAAGTTCTTGTTCAGGGTGGAGGGAAAGAGAACCCCGGGCGTCCTGCCCTTGGGCAGGCAGGAGTCATCGTGACTTAGGCTTCATTTGTCAGCTTCCGAGGAGAAAACAACTCAGGAGCCATCTTTAGGGATGACCTGAGAACTGAACTTGCAAACCCGACACGCACAGGGGGTGGCCTGGCGCTGGGACCACGCCCCGACGTGACCACTCGTGTGGCCTGGCTAATGGGACGGGGCCCGGGGTCTCCCAAATGTCCCCGTAAGCGCCGCCTCATCCTCTGAGCTGCTGCTGCGGCTTGACCTCTATTACATTCATGTCACGTCTCGAGGGTCTACTGCCTGTTTTCTGCATACGGAGCCATCAGTTCTGAGGACAGACACCGCATCTCTCTGCTCCCCCCAGCTGGGGCGGGGGCATGGCAGCGGTCACTAGACGAAGCCTCGGGAACCTTGACACCAAAGCCTTGGCTCCTTGTTGCTCACTTCCAGGCCCCTCCACATTTTAGGAAGGATATTTTGATTCAAGAGCTGGTGCTGGGGAGGGAAAGTATACTGGCAGAGACGTCTGCGAAGACCTTGCCAGAAGCAGGGCGAGTGGGTGGAGGAGGCAAGCAGGGACAAGGGGACAGGCCGGACTGACTTCCTATCACTCAAGAGCAGAGGGAAGGCGTTGCTGGGTCGGGCTGCGGGCAAAGGGTCCGATTCAGCAGAAAGAGCACGTTTACCTAAGAATTAAAAATCGCAAGAGTTGTCTTAGTGTGTCTTTTGCAAAAGCAGATCCGTAAATATTTTGGGCAATTAAAAAGTTATAAAGGAATTAACTAGAAAGAATTTACTCTATGGTGATAATTGAAAATACGCACAAATCCTTAAGACTGCAAGCATCCTAAGCAACCCACGCCCAGTGGCGGAGGACCGGTGAAATAAAATACGATGCAGCCACACGCTGCAGTCTTGGACAGACAGTAAAAATGGTACACGGATGATCTGTGGAAGGAAGGATGCCCACATACATCAAAAATTGCCCCCAAATTACCAAGAAGATTACAAAACTATTTGTAGTTAACAAGACAAATACCTCTCTACATCATTGACGAGTATAGAAAAATGCCTAGAAGGATATTTACCAACATGTGATCAGTGACAACTGCGCGGAGTTATAAGCTTTGCAGTCTCTTTGTTTACCTGCACTTTCTGAATTTTCTCCATTAGATATGAACTCTTTGATAAGGACAGTAATTGAGAAGAGATATACGTGGAAACCAGTCCAGATATAAGGTATCCAGTGGCACAAAAGACCTCATGCAACACAACTAACTAATGCAAAATAATAACCATCTGCTTATATTTAACACTTTGAACATTTTGCCTTGAAGGAGCATGAAAAATAGTTTGGTCTAACCTACCTCTCACCCACTACAGGAACCCCCCCTACAACATCCGTCTGGGTATTTTGCAGGGAAATAGGAGAAAGGGGGGAGAAAAAGAAAAGAGAAACGGTGTCAGGGTTCAGGGGGAGCTGCCGCAGTGCTGCCACGTCCGCTAGCTCACGTCAGTGGGAAGCGGAAGCGCGGGTCAAAGCAGGACACACCGCTGGGGAGTGGAGATGCGAGTCATCGCAGCAGGTAGGAAACTGACCAGGCCCAGGTGCTGTCTGAGGGCAAAGGGTGTGTGATGTGGGCCGTGAATGCAGGAGTGGAGGCTGGGGTGAAGCAGGGGTCTGTCCTTGCTGCTGGGGTCCCCATGCAGGCAGAAGGGTGTGTGCGGGTTCCCGGGAGCCAGAGAGTTCGGCTGTGGTGGACTCCAAGTTCGTCGACCACATGCTGCCCTGCAGCTCTGAGGCCGTGATGCTGAGAACCCCGTTTCCAGATGTCACTCGAAGAACCCAGAGTAAAAGTGAAGGGTGGTGTGGGGAGGACGCACCCCTCCGTTCTCCTGCTCCCGCCTGGGGAACCCAGAGGTGGCTCCCACCTCTACCTTCTGTCTGGAAATCCCGGAGCTGGTCCTGCCAGGCTCTCAGAGGTGTCCCCTTTCCAGAAATCTGAGCACGGACTCCCCACATCTCTGCCCAAGCTCCTCCGCCCGGAGGGTGCCCTGCGCCCCTTCATCCCCCATCTCCAGGGGTCATGGCACCCTGGACAGTTACCTCTGGGCACTCAGTGATCCTCCCAGTTCGTTTAGTCCCCAGACACCATGCCCTGTGTTCAATCCTTTCTGTCTGAAACACCTAGTATGGTTCCTGTTTCCCGAGTGGACCCGGATTAGTGGGGAAGGAGAGAGGGAAGTGATGGGAGCCCGGCTACCCTGGGTCTTCGCTGAGAGCCAAGAGCACGTCACTTCACTGAGAGAGCAGGCCACTCACCCGGGCCTTCAGGGTGAACCAGCTCCCTGCTGAGCAGCACTGCTTGTTAAAAAGTTTAACGTACCACGTGGAGCTGAAATCCACCTCCCTGCAATCCTAGGCATTCGTTACTCTCCACTCTGAAACCAGAAGCCATCCAGTTTACCCAGTGTTTCTTCTTCTGTCTCAGATGTTTGGAAGGAGCCACGTCTCCCCAAAGTCTTTTCTTTTCCAAATTAAATATCGCCAGTGCTCCCAACCATTTTTCTTCAGATGAGATTTCTGTCTTTCTCTTCACTTTCCTAAGCCACCTCCTTAGAATCAAAGTTTTGTGTCTCCAATCATGCCCAAAACAGAACAAAATACTCCATAATTTGTACGGCCTTTAAGGAGAACGGTTAAATAACCACCTCCTTTACCCGAACATTACACTGGTATTAAATTTAATATTTTTACTTATATATTGGCGGTAGGCAGGGCACTTTCTACTTTTTTGGCATACTGTGCTGCCAATACTCTTGTAATTTTCTCCTCTCCAAAGGCAATGAAATCAGACCCCACAACGCTGCAAATTTTAGATTAATTTTAAATATCCAATTTTAAATTGGATGAAGGTACTCAAAAGTACAAACTTCCAGGAAAATGAAGTAATTTTAACTATTCCTCATTACTTCCACTTACTTTCATTGAGCAATTGTTTTGATCAGTGCTTCTCAGCAGTTGCCTTCTTTCCAATCCTGACTTCCTTGTCTCATGTGTCGACTATCCAGATTTTTGCTTTATGCAAAATGCAAATTTGATAATCATGGCTCTTAGCCATTTAAGTCTTTGAAAAAGGCAGAACCAAACACAGAGGCTATATTCAAACTCTGGATGATGCATTTCCACACCAGTCATCCAAAACAGGTTGCTCACCGGCTCACAAGGGTCCCCTGTGCCTTCTAATTAGTTCGCACACTAATGATCTGTTCCAATGACCCCCGTTCACCCCCGGCTATCACTGCCTTGCGCGCCAAGGTGCTACCCTTTGACATTCCTGTATCACCCAACAGATTTCCATCTCTACTTCATCCTCGGAGCCAAGCTCCTCAGAGAGCCCCCTCTGTGGTCAGAAGAAACTGTGGTTTCTTCAGCAGCTTCACTTATTTTTCTCCTTCTCAGGAAATTTTGTGATCTATACTGAGTGTCCCAATCTTTTCTAGCTGTCATCGTGGCAAACTTTTCTCTCGACTTTTCGATATATATTTTTATTTTCTTCAAGCCTAGAGCATGTGTTTGTCCAGCATCTCCTTCGTTTGCCTTATAAGGTGTTTCTGGTTCTTACACTTTTACTTTAATTTCTGGCACTTCTTGGACAGGTTATGTGCCATTTCTCTAAAAGAAAGACTTAGCTCAGCATTTCTCAAACTATGTTCCATGAAACACTAAATGGTGATGCATAAAAGCTGCGTTCTACAGTCACATGATTTTGGTATATCCTATACGTAACAGCCAACTTTTGGTGATTCACAGGGTACATAATGTATTAAAGGTTCCAAAATGTCCTATAGTAAAGAAGACAGCTCCACTGTATTGAACCCCAAATCTCCCCAACTTAATTAGCCAGAGAACTCTTCCTGGAATACGTATTAATAGTTTTGAAACAAGGCTTCTCTGAGAACTTTCAGAAACAGCTAGAACACAGCTCACAGCTTGAGTAATCCTGGTTTAAAGGACAGTTTTGTCTCTGTATCCGAGTTTTTTCCAACATTTACTGATTATGTGCTAATGTCTGAAATACAAAGATGAGTACAACAGAGTCCTTGCCCTGATGTTGCTTAAAAGCTGGTGGCAAAAGACAGAAATGTAAACAACTGGCCAGAATATAAGTAGAAAATCAAGTGAAATTCAATGGGATAATCAAAGAGGATACAGTGAATTCACATGACATGCATTAGGAAGGATTTAAAGAGGTGACATTTCATTTAGATCATAAATAAATAAATAAATAAATAAAACTTCAAAGGGCCTCAGTGTGGGGTTAGAAAGGTCATTTACACAACTTCAGTCTTGGAAGAGATACTGAGACAAATAATTCACATACATTATGGATTTTAACTTTTCCTAGTTGACATTCATTAAGCATGCCTTTTGTCTAATTTCTTCATGAAGCATGTTACTCTGACTGCAATACCATATTCCAGTTGTAAAATGCCTAAAATTGAAAAATGAAGACTCTCACCATCCTTCCTTCTGGTAGATTATATCACTATTGCCTGAGATTCTGTTATCTTTTTTAATAACTATATTCTGTGTTGTCTTAAGTTATACTTGCCACGAGTAGAATTTTTTTAGTTGGTACTTTAGCTAAACCATACCTTTCCTACTCAGTAGCTTTTAGATATTTCTTTCTTAAGCCTCAAAATGTGACTTGACGTGTACCCTTATTAAATGCAATGCTGAGGCCTTCCTTTGTGATTCTGGTTTTGACATCCAACACACTCCGTCTCCCTGCAGATCCCTGCCCTTCCTGATCTTGTAGGTTTACTTTCTCTGTCCCTACGTACATCCTCACGTGAGTCAGCCGTGAAGGCAGTTTCCAGGACGAGGCTGAGGATGGAAACCTGAGTCCTGCAGACTCACAGCAAGAGCAGGCATGACCAGGACATGAAGGAGGATGGGAGTGGCCTGTCAGCCAGTGCAGGGCAGGAGGAGGAGAGGGGGGAACAGAGCAGGCCACGGGCTGAAATATCAGCAAACCCCATCTGGGGAGTCGTGGGTGACGTTTGGGGTGGGGTGTGTGCCGGAAGCTCGAAGGGAGAGTGGTCTGGGCTGGGTTGGGGAGGCTCGTAGGGCAAGGAGGGGTGCTGGAGGTAAGACTGTGCCACAGCCTGGAGGGGAGCGAAAGAGACGCGGAGAAACACCGGAGGGAAGTGGAGGGGCGGCGGGAGAAGCGACGGGCAAACTCAAAAAGAAGCCTGTGTCTCTGCATCGGGGAGCAGGTGAGCATGTGCTGTGAGCCACACAGAACAGGGGACAGGGAGGAACGTTCCGCTTGGCACGGTGGAGGAGGGACGCTCTGGAACTTGCAGGAGGAGGTGCCGGGCGGCATGCCCCGGGGAGGTGGGAGCTCAGGGGACAACAGTACCTGGACACACACCTGGGGATGCGGCTCTGGCGGCTGACGCCGCCGTGCAGAGGGACCTCGCACCTGGAGAAGGCGCCACGCGGGAGGAGGGCGGAGGAGGGCAGAACGCAGGGAATTTCTCAGTCCAAGGGGGAAGATGAAGGAGGGGCCAGTGGAGGAGAGGCCACAGGACGTGTGGGCAAGCCCGGGCTAGAGCGAGCGGTAAGCCACCTGCTCAATGAGCTGAGGTTCCCAAGGAGCGGCGGATTCTGGATTTGTGTGTCCAAGTTCATTTCGGCGCTTGGACACACGGCTTTACGTGGACATGCTCATGGTGGCCTTGAGCACACCCCAGAGCGGCCCGCTTGCCCCTGAAGCAAACTTGGGCCCGGAGCCCCTCGGACGGTCCCCGTGGACGCCATGAGCCGGGCTGAGGGCCAGGCTGATGCACCACCACACGGAGATGCTTTCCCCAGGGGCCTGCGGCCGCCAGCTGATTCTGGGAGGCGCGGGAGGCAGCGAGGTGGTATTACTGGTTTTGACCCAGCTCACTGTTTTGACCCTTTACACAGAACTGCCACCCCCCAGCCCCGACCCGACATTAGCACGGGGCTCATTCATCAAGCGCTGGCTGCCAAGTAATGGCCAGCTGTGTGGCCGCCACTCGTTTAACAGCTTCTGCACCAGTTGGGCAAAAGTTTGGGCAGATGAACTTGGTGGGAGGGGCGGGGAGCATCCTAGTCCTGAGAGGGCCTGGGAGCGGCCACCCCTGCAGGGAGCATGCGTCATCTCACCTGTGAGCAACGGAGGAGGGGAAGGAGGCCTGAGTGGCCCCAGCGACGCCCTCCCGGCGCTCCCCGCCTCCACCCCAGATGGACTGCAGCCAAGGTTCTCTTCCATCCTTCTGTCCTGGGGCTGGGCCCCCTACATCACCGCCCAGGCAGCCGGCCAAGGAAGAAAGCCCTGATTTACCGCTCCTGGCACTGTCTAGGCTGGGCATTTCTATCAACCCAGGACCGCGGCTCACTAATAAAACACACACTCACATTCACCCTCAATAAATGTCTTTCAGCCTTTAATCCCATTTGCGGCAGTCTTTAAGGGAACATTGATTCAGCGGGGGCTTCGCCTCCCATCTATCTTGACCCGATCAATGTCCCGTCCCCCCTCTCCGTCCAGCCCGACACCGGAGGGGCCCCTGAGGGGACAGGACAGCATCTCTCCACGTTTATTTCACTGCACCTGAAAGGAGTTTTTAAAACCACCGTGGGAGACCTGCTCCTAGGCAGTTTATCTGATCCTCAGCTGCTCAGGTGACCTTGAATTTGGGCAGGGAACCCAGGTCACAGAGCAAAACCACGGACACTTGGGAGCCCCGAGTGCAACGCAGCCAGAACGCGAGTTCTAAATGTCTTCTCTTTGCCACCTTCCGCTCTCTCTCCCACTTGCCCCCACTAGTCAGTAACACCAGCGTCCAGTCGCCCAAGCGCTAGCCCTGAGCTATCTCCCTCCTCCCCCTCCCCGAACCTTCTCTCTCTGCCGCTCCGTGAATCCTGCCTCACCTCCATCGTCGCCCCGTCATCTCGGTCCAGACTCTGGGCGCATCCCATCCAGACCCGGGCAAGAGCTCATCCACGACCCCGCCACTCGAGTTCCCCCTCAACAACCGCCTGAATCCCTGGGATGACGCACGTGCTAAGCCACGAATCCCATCTAAACGCTGTTCCCTGACTCGCAAGGGGCCGTGACGTGCTGCAAGTCACACAGCTGGCAGACGTCTGAGCGGGGATGCGGGCGCAGCCCGGCCACCTGTAACCAGCTGCTCGCCCCGCTGAGACGCCGCGCCCCGTCCCACCCCCCAGCGTAGATGGACTGAAGGCAGCGTCCAGTCTTGAGTTGGTATCACCGTCTCCAGAATAACCCAGAGCTGGGCACGACAGCTGACGTTCAGCAGACGTCTGCTCACGGGAGGTGCCACAAGCTCCCTCCTGAGAGCACGTCAGGTGTGAGCGAGTCCATCTTCACGGGTGCTTCTGGGGCATTTCTTTGGGATCCAGCATCCAAAAAACTATAGTGACTGAGGCTCTTAGAGAGCAATCTGTAAACTTCAATAGGGTCGGAATCAGTTATTCATCCCTGAGCCATAAAAGCTCACGGGATCCACCTGTCACCTGAGACTCCGCTGTGTCCTGACATCTACACTGGGTGGGACGCTGTGTGAGCCAGGTCTGCACCCCATGAGCAGAGGGGGCACAGGCGGGCCATGGTCTAAGCCTGTGGGCGGCCAATGTAAGAGCCCCTCTTCTCAGCCGCGTGACAATTCACACCGCGTGGAATTTTCCCCACGGCCCCGAGGAGTAACGCACCTGCCAAAGGCAATTCTGCTGAGGAAGCGAAGGACCCAACTTGACCTCCCCGCTTCCCGCCCTCTGCTCCCCGGGCACCATCTTCTTCCCCTGCCTCCCGAGCCTCAGGCCAGAGAGCAGGAATTGTCAAGAGTCAGCTGAGCCTTCGCCTTGTGTTTATAGTGTTCACCTCTCCGTCAACAGTTGGCAAGAAAGACGCCAGTGAAGAGAAGAGGCCACCCAGGCAGGTGAGAAACGAAAGGCTATTCACTCCACGGTGCGTGCGCTCTGCGGTGCCTTCCTGGCGCTGAGACTCCAGCAGGGATGCAGGTGCATCCGTTCTCATCCGCCCCTTTCCATCAATCCCGGCTCCGGAGGCTCATCCCCAAAGGAAGCCCCATGCCCCTGTGACCTGCCCAGGCCGCGAGTGTCCTCAGAGACTCGGCCGGGAGCAGACGGGGTCTGGGGTCTTCAGGAGACGACGCCTCTCTCCACCCACCTTTGCCAGCCCTCTTCCAAGTCCTTCTGCCATGGGAATGGGTGGGGCCCCTCCCAGGACAGCGGGGTCCAAGCACATCCCCGGCGGCCCTGGCAGGACAGCAGGCCAAGGGCGGGACAGAAGCTCAGCCACTGAAGGGCCTGAAGATCCAGGCTCTGAGGAAGGGAGGGTGAGACAGAGCCAAGCGCTGTCAGACCGGGAAGTGAACCCAAGAGGCAGGCAGGGCTCCGAGAGGGTCCTGTGGTCGGCCTCCTGGGTTTCCCTCCCTCCTGTGTCACCCCCTCTTGTCCTGGCCGGAGGACCTGGGGCCTGGCAGTGGGTAGAGGAAGGGGATGAGGGTGTGGAGCGGAGACGGGGGTGAGAGGCAACGTGCTGCCCCCTCTTCATTGGGCCACTTGCTCGGGAAGCCAGTGCCTGTGCCGACACCCCGTGATGAGGAGCTAAGCTTCCCGCCAGTAGCCCACGAGCGAGTGTGGTCCTGGGTCCTCACGCCTGACGTGGCTGCAGCCATGGCTGGCGTGTTAATGGTCAGGTCCCTCGAGGGCCTCTGAGCCAGAAACACCCAGAGAAGCCTCTCAGATCCCTGACCCACAGAACCTGTGAGATCCTAAGTGTTTGCTGCTTTAATCTACCAAGTTTGGGGGTAACCAGTTAAGCAGCAGTGAATAACCGACGCATTCAGCTCCCTGTGGTTTGCCTTAACAGGAGGCAGGAGCTAACTCTTCTCTCCCTTGATCACCCGGAAGCCCAGAGTCCAAGCTGAGAAGGAAACTCCAGGCCTATTTTCCAGTCGGGGCTGCAGCCTCAGAATTAGGACACGGGGAGAAAGGGGCCAGCTAGGCAGCCTGCTATGTTCCAGCCACATGCTGGGAGCTTTCACAAGCTTGAGTGCCTTTAATCTTCCCCAAAACCCCCACGCGACTGACGAGGAGGCGGAGGTTTGGGAGGTGACCGGTCGAGCTCACGTCACGGAAGCGCACAGAGGTCACCAGAGTCCCATCCCCGAGCTCAGACCAGAAGCATTAGGCACAAATGTGGCCAAGAAAAGCCATCCTCTTTCTTGTAAAATATCATAATCTCCGTCTGCTGTAAAATACCCAGGCTTCTGGAGAGGATGGAGAAAAAGCTGGAGCAGCAGCAACTGGGCTCCAGAAACCGGTTACGAGGCAGAAATGCAGGTGTTTTCTTTTTCTCTCTCTAAGCATCAAGTCAAGCAGCAGCTTGCGGCACTCTGTGTGACCCAGCTGAAGAAACTCTAAACGTTGCTTCAAGGGCCTAACTCACAACTCATCTTAAACCATCGCAAGGAAACTCCCATGGGGGAGAGCGGAAGTGTGTGTTAACGAGCTGAAGTGTGAGGACGGCTATGAATAAGTAGAGGCACGAACACGGCAAATGAAATAATCACCCGGCTTACCGGTATTACAACGCAATAAATTCCATACGATTCCTAAAGGCCAACCCAGTTTTTTCTTCCTTTTTTTTCTAACCTCTTTTTACATTTTCAGAATTATACTTTAATTAGCATAACATTTAAATTAGCAAATGGAATCTTAATTAGAGGAAGAAATAGACTTTTGCTGGAGTGGTAACTAAAACAAATAAATCCACTTCCTCTTTCAAGAGCAGTCTGCTTATGGCGCATTTAATAGCTTCGCGTACCATAAACAATTTGAGGGAAAGATAAGTAATTAAATTCAAAGACACACCGGCCAGCTCCCAGCTCCGAGGAAGTATTTTTCCTCTTTCTCTCTCAAAAGGGCCCCCTCCCCTCTCCCTCCCCTCACCCTGGTGGGTCTCCGCACGCCCAGAACAAACAGGAGTCTCTCGAGACTTCACTGGGTGTTTCCCACAATTACAATTCCCTGATAACCAGCAGGATAAAAACATTGCTTCCAGTGCCCCTGCTCTGTTTGCCCTCTGAGATGTGTCCCCTTTTAATTAACAGGACCAAGGAAGGAAGCCAAGAGACCAGACTGCAACAGTGGCTGGTGGACAGGCACCAACCCCTCCCCGCCATGGCCAGCGCCCGTTGCAGAATCCCTGGGCTCCTCCCCACACTGGGCCAGCGCCGGCCAGCAGCGTCGGCACGAACGAGGGCAGAGCCGGGTAGACACCCGAGGGTCCCTCAGAGCTGACGGTCCGGCCCTGCCTGCCCAGCGCGTCTCAGCTGAGGAAGCTGAGGTTCGGGAAGATGAAGGACTTCTCGTAGTTTGGCCGGGGAGGCGGCTCCCCTCGGTTCAGACGTTCTGGCCTCAGTCTGTGCTCTTCGCGTGGCCTTCTATCACATGCCCGTCAAGCACGTGGCGAGGATTTCTGGTCCCCCACCACGCTGCGCTCACCCTCCATCCAGAGCCAGCCCAGCCCCACGAAGAGGCAAGACGCCCCCCCCCCCCCCGAGCCTGTCTGCTGGCGTCAGCATCCGGTCCCTTCACGAAAAGACACGAAGGAGAGGGGAACCACCACAGGCCAGGCGGGCGGCAGGAAACCTGTATCCTCCGCGTCTCCAACAAGAGGACCAGACGAAACAGCCTCCTGGTGCGTCAGCCAGCTTCTTCCAGGAGAAGCTGCCCAACCAACACCACGAGTGTGAACTTAGGAAGCTAATCAATCCCTCTAAGCCATCCACTTAGTTGATTCATTCCTTCATTCAGGGTTTGTGTTTATTCAGTAAATATTTATCCAGTGCTTGCTCTATTGCAGGCATTTCCCTAGAGAGACGCAGGGTGGACAAGACACACAAAAGCCCTGTCTGCATGGGCTTGTGATCCTAACAAAGAAGTTAGATTATGAGACAAACACATGAAAAAGTGAAAAGTGCTGTGAATAAAATGAAAGGGTTAATTCACAAAGTCTGGTCAGGGCAGACCTGCCCCAGGACCCAACTCTCAAAAGAAAGTAAGACATTTGATGGGCCGGGAGAACCCTTTCCAAGGACAGGGATTCCCAGGGCAGAGCCCCTGAGGCTGGAACAGCTCTGTATGTCTGAGGAGAGCAAGAAGGTGGCGGTCAGAGTGGGTGCAGGAGGCCAGCAAGGGACAGATACGCAGGGGCCGTGCCTCTGTCCATGGTCCTGACTCTGAGTCTTGAGGAAACGCTGCCACAACAGATGTCCTTGCCTCCTAAGACGGTTGGGAAGCTTCCTACCCTGGATCAACCCGCCTCACACTATGACTGGCACGTAGCAAATTCCAATACGTTATTATAACTACAAGAATTACCTTTATAATTAAGACCATTACCTTGTGACCATGGCTAGAAAGAGATGGGTTTGCTCAGCACACAGAGGCACAGTGGGTGTAAGTACTACCTATCGTGAATTCCCTCCACTTGTTGCATTTTGCCAGTTTAACCCTCGTCAATAAACCTAGAAAGTATAAACGTTGGAGGGCTGTTGGGAAAGTGGGCCAACCGCTCCTGCCCCCGGCCTGTGGGACGTGCGAGGGAGAAAGGGGGTGGGTACTCAGGGCTCTGGGCCCACAGGTGCTCTGGGTGGTTGAGCTCCTCCCAGCAACTCCGGGGATGATTAGGTGGCGAGGGACAGTGTCTCTGCCACAACACAACCAAACTCTGTGCTTCAACTCAGCTCCAGAATCAGAAGGGCTGCTCAACCAGGGCCGTTGCCCATCTGATGTCTGTAGTAACAAGAAGATGGGTTTCTTCTAGGGAGATCTATATCGAGGAATTTGAACCCTCTGCTTTGCCTTGGGTTCACTTCACTGAATTCCAGTACCTGTCATGTGTCTTTCTTACTAAGAGCGCCTCCTTAATTGATTTTCTAAGGATAGCTTTTACCCTGGGTTACGAGGCGAAATGTGACAATAAGTGTGAATGGCTTTAGATGCTTGAAAAGAGAGATATCAAAAACTAAAATTTACTGAGACTCCATTACGTGCCAGGCATCATCCTAAGTGTTTCAGACGTATTGGCTTTCATTCCGCCTCATAGAAAGCATGTGTGGCAGGGGTTTTTGTTGTTGTTGTTGTTTTTGTTTTTTTCCATTCCTATGGCACAGGTGAGGAAGCTGAGGACCACAGAAGGTGAAGATCACTTAGCACATAACAAGACGCAGGGCAAGAAGGCAACCCTGGACTCCGACCCCAGCGCATGGCTCTCAACCACCTCGCTACATTGCTGACAACCCCCAGTAAAAGTGGAGGGTCCTTGGTGCCGTAAGCATTGGGAGGACACAGCTGGTAGAGCAGGCCTCTGAGGGGGTGACCTCGTACAAGGCACTCGCATCAAAATTCCTACCCCTGAGGGTAAAACCTCTAAAACGGTTACTCTTGAAATGCAGATACACAAGGAAGAGGGAGGCAGCTTGACATGAGTACCATGACCACGAAGCCTTGCCAGAGCTGACGGGTGTGAGTGAGACGGGAGACAGAGTGCAGGGGTGGTACGGGACCCCGTCCGGCTGCCAGGCCCAGCTCTACCCCCTGCCGGCTGTGCCACCTTGGGTCCATCAACGAACCCTGTTTCAATGCTGGTTTTCGTAGAGAGAGCACAGAGCTGAAACCCATCTTGGAAGGGTTTGTATCAGAGTCAAAATGAAATGACTCATGTATTTAACACGGTGCCTGAATAAAACAGGCTCGGAGATGGCCACGGCCCTCATCCTTCTATGCGGTATCGCACTCTGCACCGAAGATCGCTTTTGCTTGCGGCTTGGCCCTCATGGCTCAATAAGCGACCACAAGACACAGGCCACCCTCTCATTCCAGCTGCTCTTCAGGGAACAGTATTTAAGACGTCTTCGATGCACGGCCTGTGTGTCTGTTACCCAGGACCTTCCAGGGTGCCTGGCCCGTGATAAACATGCAGTATGTGTTACTGATGGACAGTGAATGAGGACGTCTCCCTCCTGCAGAAACCAAGCCGTGTGTAAGCATTTCATCCAAAGGCCTAACGAGAGAGCGGGAGCCAGGTGGAGTCATCGCTGGAATACTTTTCCTCTTTTCAACCTGCCATAGGAAGATACCTCGCCAACGCGCTCTCTTAAGGACAGGCATAAAAAGACCTCAGTCACTGCGTGGACCTGAGGAACTGAATGTACGGCTTCAGTTGAACTGAAGAATTTCTAGCACTTCTTCCACATTTAGGATTCTACAACGTGAAGATTCATGAGCAGAGCACCTGTGCACTGACCAACAGTACGAGGCAGCCACAAGTCTGGGGGAAAATGGATCTCAAACTCTGGGACCAAGACCACGGCAGTGAAGAAGAGACTGGGCTCCAGCCAAGAGAGAGGGGAGAGGAGCATCAGGGCAGCTCTTGGCCTTCACTGGATCAATACAAGACTTCCTGGAAGAGGTGGGACCTTGGGCGGGACTTGATCGAGGGGGAAGGCTTAGCACGCAGTGCAAATTATAGGAGGAGGCATCCCGGAAGTTCAGTGCAGTTTGGAAAAGGACTGGGACCAAAATGAGGGTTCTGAACAAAATAAGCATCCCTTTTATTCCCTCCCCCACCCCAATATTCCCTGTGCACAAGCCAACAGCAGAAAAAGCTTTGTCAACTGCAGGCCCCCTCGGTTCCACTCCGGCCAGGCAACTGCAGAGAGCAATAAAACTTTAATGGCTCCCAGCGGGTCGATTCGGCAGGAAGGAAAGTGCTATAAATCTCACCCGATGCTTATGTGCAGCTTAAAAACAAACGGCTCCAATCACACTTAGCAGAGCCAGCCGATCTCCCCAGCATGAGGATGTAGCGAAGGCAGATTTACCCACCTACAGGACCCATGGAAGGAGAGGTTTGGGGAAGAGAGCTGGGGAGAGAAAGGTCGGCTGTGGAATGACGTCAGCGACTTTGCAACGGACGGTTTAACACAAAGACACGGCGTGAGCAAGGCTGTCCTGGCAGCCTGGTCAAAGCATCCCACGGTGGGGTGTACTCGCAGAGACACAGGATGACGGGCCACAAAGAGACCTACTGACTCTCTCCAAGCCCACAGGAGACCCGCCTGCTTCCAGGGACTCCTGTGATCACGGCCGGCACCTTAACACCCAGTGACAGACACGTGATGTCAAAACACGGCTCCTCGCCAGTGGCCGTCCTCCTCCACAAGTCCCAGACACAGGAGAATCGGAATTTTAAGGAGCAAAATGCCTTCTCCCAGCAGAACTCCTGCTGTCTCGCCAGAACCCTCACTTGCAGCTCCAGCCATCCTCTACCCGTTGAACCCTCAGCCCTCGCCCATCCAGAGCCTCTGCAGGACCACACAGCAATCCCCTCATCAAACAGCAGGTGCGTTCCAGTGATGCACCTGGTTGGAAGAAGGTCTGTTAACAAAGATAAGAGACGAGCCCCAAATCTACAGAACGAGTTTCAATGCACTCTCAGAAATGCGGTTACCATATTATTGTTAATAATCATAATCTCCACAACAGCAAGGATCTATCAAGGCTCACCGTGTGTAAGACCCAGTGCTAGAGGTCTCCTAAATACAGTGTATTATTTAACACTCCGAATCAACAGAGACTGAAACAGACTCCTAGACACGGAGAACAAATGGAGGGTTGCCAGAGGGGAGCCAGGTGGGGTGGGGTGATGAGCGAAATAGGTAAAGGAGATGAAGAGGAGAGAACCCCCAGTTATGAAATGACTACGTCTTGGGGATGTCATGTACAGCATGGGGAATATAGTCAACAACAGAGTGATATCTTTGTATGGTGAGAGATGGGTACTAGACTTATCCTGGTGATCATTTCACAATGTACAGAAATAGCGAATCACCATGCGGTATACCTGAAATTAATATAATATTATAATATTATAAATCAATTATACTTTCATTAAAAAAAAATCTGAGACCTAGACTTTTTCCCCTCTTTTACAAATTATGAAGCTGAGATGCAAAGAATCAGTCGTTTGCCCAAAGTTATTCAGACAAAAGAAAGGAGAAGACAGGAGTAGAACTGAGGTAATATGACTCCAAAGCCCATCCTTCATCCTGAGACGGTACACAGAAAAAAATCAGAGGCTAATTTTTAAATTACATATAAAAGTCTAAAAGCTAACGCTTACGGAGTATTTATCATACTGCAGACACCATGCTAAGCACTTTACATGAGTGAATGCATTTAATCTTCACAAAAAATCTAAGTAGATATAGTTATTGCCCTCATTGCACAGATGGAGAAACTGAAAGTTGAATAGACTAAGTGACATAAGATCACACAGTGGGTTCAGGACCAGAACCTGGAGAGAACTTCTATCCCTGTGGATCTAGGAACTTGAACTTAAACCTGCCATGTTCTGCAACAGACCAGGACTCACGAGTAGCCACATGAACACGAATGTGAGCTGAGAATAGCTGTCCTGATTCGCACTACTGTCAAGCCCCAACGAGAGACCAGAACAGGTAAATAAGGGCCCAGAAACCGCAGGAGGGGGCCAGAGGCTGCTGGGTGCCCCCATCCTTCACACGGCGGGCTTCAGGAGGTCCTGGGTCCCAGCCTGACCCTCTGCCCAGGGCCACCCGCTCTCATTTAGGGCTGCCGACGTCCTCCAAGGAGGGGGCTCTTTGAACGGGGGTGGCAGGGAAATGCCGACCCCAAGCTTGAAGGGAAAAAACACAAGAGCAAGCGAGATGTATCCCAGTCCCTCCAACCCAGATTCTCCCAGGAATGCATGATTAGTGAGAAACGTGCCTCGGGCCTGAGATACACGTGATCCTCGTTATTCAGAGCCGACATCTACGCATTTGCCTACTCACCAAAACTCACTCGTAACCCCAAAATCAATACGTGTGGTGCTCTCAGAGCCAGCCGCAGACGTGAGCAGAGCAGCAAACACTGAGTCACCCACACATGTCCCCAGCTGAGGGGACAAGGGGACCTGAACAAGCGTCTCTCTCCAGGTCTACTCGGTGCCACAGATTTTTCATTTTTTGCTTTTTGTTGGTGGTTTCACTGCGTAAAATGCCCCCCAAGAGCAGTGCTGAAGGGCCGTCTGGTGTCCTAAGTGCAGGACAGCTGTGACGTGCCCTTACGGAGGAAGCGCGTGTGTTAGATGAACTTCTTTCAGGTGTTAGTTACAGGGCTGTTGGCCGTGAGTTCGGGACTAATGAGTGCACAGTACAGATTAAATAAGATGTCTTTAAACAGAAATACATGGAAAACAAGGTTACATATTGATCCGTTGACAGGAATGGGACCAGGGGCTCCCAGGAACCTAACTCCTCATTTCCCTCAGGAGCGATGCTTTGGGATCCCACAACTCAGGCATCGAGATGCCTTGCAGGCCAGAACTGCCACAAATAATGAGAATCGGCTGTAATTTGCCCTCCAACCCAGAGAATGCCTGTCTACTGCTTCCTGGCTTTGGAAGCTACATGCCATTGAGAAATCCACCGAAGCCTCATTTTGCTCTTTAAAGAATGAGGGTCACCACAGCCTCTGCCTCATGTGACAATCCGGTGAGGTCAAGTATGTAGCATGACGGCACACAGTACGTAAGGTCAAGGGACGGTAGCTGCTACCACTGTGCCAGCACCAACACCCCTCTCTGGGTGGGGGGCGTCTCGCGAAGCCCGTCAGGACCCCCTCCACCCTCTCAGGCTAATTCCCGGAACCACCCAGGCTCTGGAGGACCGCGTCCTGTGGTTAACACAGGGGGTGCCGCAGCTACGGCTCTGTCGGGCTCCCCTGAGCCCACGCCAGGCTCGGCAGCCCCGCAGAGCCTGGAATCACCCCCAGGAGAAGGCCCTCTGCCTCCCCCACTTCACTCCTGCTGGGGCGGCCCGTGCTGAGACCTACAAGGTCCCTGCCCCGCCCTCCCGCCTCCACCCCCTGCCCACACAGCTCAGCTCGCCTCCCCGCGCTCCGTCCCTGCCCCACCCCCGCCAAGCCCCGCCCCTGCAGCCCGGGCAGTGCCACCTCTCCGAGCCCCTCCGTCCGCTTCCGCCCAGCCCTTCACCCCTCCTGGATGGCATCACGCCCGGCTCACGCGGTGGGCACGTTCTTCCACACGTCACCAGTCGCCAAATTATGGTATCGACACGCTCTTCTCCATCCGCCTCCTTCATTCTTATCCCTTCTCATTGCCCCGAACAAACCCTGAGCGAGGGGTACAGTTTACGCTCTATGTCACTGGAATAAACTTTCACCCAGGCTCCCAATTGCTGGCATTTCTCTACCCCGAGGCTCAGTTCAATTTTTCTGAAGCACAAGCCTAGCGACACCACTCCTGCCCAAAACCCTCACTCGTTGCACTTTGATTACAACGTCAAGTACATGCCTGTCAGGGGATGGCGGCCATACCCCCCGCCCCACTCACCCTTCACGGCTCCTCCCCTGCTTCCTGCAGATAGCGACTAGACAAATAGCCTTGCCTCCGTCCCCGAGCACACGCAGCACCCGCCTGACATCTCTGCTGGCTCAACCTGTCACCTCCTTCTCTGAAGCCTTTCCTGACCTGCCAGTGACAACAACAGAAAATGATGCCTTGCTCTCCTGGGTCACCACTGAACTCTGTTCCTACTTCTGCTGAGGAATTTACATGCTGCCCTAATAGAGAAATATACAGGATGGTTTTAACACCTATTTGAAAACCATCAGACCTTGAGGATAAGAACTGAGTGTGACCTGTCTTCACTCCTCGATAGTGAGCACGTAGTAGGGCCACATGTCCATGTGTTTAAAGAAGTGGTTCTGGAGGGTTTTCTTGGTCACTGAAGATTGACTGTAATGAAGGCTTATTTTCAGGTCGGTGGTGCATGTTGGGAGGTCACTTCTAAGCAACTGTGAATGGAGAGGGGATGGAGCGTATGTGGTCCCTACCCAGTTGGGGGCCTTCCAAGCACAGGCCCCCATCTCTTCCCTCCTCTAGGCTCCTCTTCAATACCTGGACTGGAGAGGTGGAGTCTCCAATATTCAAAAATATTTCATTTACTATAATTTTTATCCTCAAGGATCAGAAAGGTATCACCCTATCGCCCAATCACTCAAGAAAGACTGATTTTCCTTTGTTATTCGCTGCCCTTTAGTTAGAGAGATGAGGAGGAAAATAGGTCAAATACCAAAAAATCATCTTCACTGTTAGATCTGTGAGTGGACCTCAGGTGCCCGGCTGGGTAAAGCAAGGCTCTGGGGGCGGGAGGTCGAAGCAGAGGTCATCTGGAGGCAGGAGAAGGAAGGGCGCCCAGGTACCTGAGCCGAGCAGGTGACACTTGGGTAATGCATTTGGCTCCAAGCTGGGCCAGCTAAGGTGAATGGAAAGGACACTGGCTTATGCCGTTTGCTCTCTAAAAACACAAAGCATACAAATTCGTCCGTCAAGACAGCACTTTCCTTGGAACCAAACTTAAGCAGAAATTTACTGTGAGAGATAGTGTGGAGTTGCAATTTACAGGATTTACAAAAAAGACTTTGAGTGGCCTTCGACCCCATTTTTATAAGCAGTAGAAAAATACTGTTCAATTGCCGGGTCTCGTATTGACCCTACATAAAGGCAGAGGACATCACATTCATTTCTGGTGAGCGGAAGGCATTTCTTCATGGAAGATGATGCCATTTACCTGTCATTAGTATGGCATGTGCTCTGAAATGTTCCTCCGGTGGTCGCGATGGATTTGAACCTAGCCAGCCCCATACTCTTAACTAATCCCCTTGTTGCCCAGGACAAGCTGCTGCAGAAGCCTGTGTGTGACGAGAGGCCCCACCTCCTGCCACTGAAACAAAGGGAGCCCGGCCTGCCCACCTGGGGGTCCCAGCCTGAGAAACACAGACCCCTCACAAAACTACATCGGCCAGCACAAAACTCAGACCTCCCTCATGGCAAGCAGGATTTACTGGACCAACATTTCCCAGTTTTGTCTCTGATCGTCCCCTTTGAAGGAGTCTCCTGGATGTCCCGGTGCAGTTCAGTGTGGCCGTTTCTGAAAGGAGCTCCTTCGTCAGGCCCATGTTAACCACTTCCTGCCTGGCTCACAGGCAGTGAGGATATCTGTCTTCCTGACACCCTAGCCCATAGGAAGGACTCACTTAATATCAGTTCAATTAATAAGATGCTTCTTCTCTTAAGAACGATTTACTAATGTGGGACCTTAAGACACACATTCCTTCTTTCTGTCTAACGGGAAGGACAAGACTGTAAACATCTTCGAGATAAAACGATCTAAAGAGATGCCAACAGGAAAGATGTATGTTCACAACTGAGTTCGAAACAACTACAACATCTCTGTCGTCACATCCTAAGACGTACATACTGGCACCCCCAAGGGTACGACCCTTTCTTCAGACCCTCACCTAGTATTTCTCAATCCAGGTCCTCACCACCCGCTTTCAACTACCTGAAAAGCAAACCCTAACCAATTCCTTCTCAGCTCCCTCCCGTGATCCCACCCTCACCAAACCCAAGTTTCTATCAGCCCTACTTTCCCATGTGAGTCGGGAATCACTGTTCTGAAGCTTCCCAAAGAATACAGAGCTGAGGCCCGCCCTGCAAAGGACTTACTGCTGCCGCCAAAGAACAGCCTCCTCAAGAGAAGAAACGCCGCGCTCGTCACGTGGATCACGCTGGGGACAGGGCACCACTGGGAACTGCCGCTGTGCTTGTATTCTCATTCCTAAACTGGGAATCTTGGTATCTACTACGTAATTCTTTGCTTCTTTTTGATATCTGAAATAATTTCAGATTCACTTTTTTATCCCTCTTCCTGGTAGGAAGAGGCTTAGGAAAGGGACTATAATATAAAGGAGAAAAGGACAGAAGGGCACTTGCCCTGTTGTTTAAACTTGTGAAATTTCTCAGCTGTCATCTCCACTGGTGGCACGGGGTGGCATTGGGTCTTAGGAGTAAGACGGGCCTGGGTTTGAGTCCACTCTTCCCCTCATCAGTTCTATGACCTTGGGCACTTAAACTCAATAATTAAGCCTTTGTCCCTCCTGCTAAACTACTGGGCAAAAGGAGTCATAACATTTTTTTGCATTTCTATGGTGTGTTCTGCTCTAAGGGCTTTTACAGAAATGATTTTATTTTACTCTAAAAACAACTCTTTGCAGTTCTGGAGATGGCTGGTGGCGACGGTTGCACAATATGAATGTACTTAATGCCACCGAAATGTACTAAAAATGGCTAAAATGGTAAATTTTATGTTACGGATGCTTTACCACAATAAAAAAAATATTAATGAAAAGTAAAACGGCCCTTTGAGGTAGCTGGGAAATATTGGAAAAGGCAGCGACATGCTCATGGCAGTGGGCCCACGGGGGCTAGTAGCCTCTGACCCTCAGTACAACACCCTTCCCTTGAGCATCATGGCCTCGGACCCGGACACGGCCCCGCTGGCGAAGCCTGGTCTCGCCAGAACTCAGGCTGGGCCGCAAAGGGAGTGAGCTCCTAACAAGGCTGCCTGGTAAGGATGCTAGTCGGATGGCCTGGAAAAGCCACAAGTTCAGAGAAAAAGCAGCTGTGGCCACGCAGGACAATGCGGCACTTTTCTATCCAGTACCCAGCTGCTTGCCTACTTACAAATATTCAGAATCTGGAGAAAAGGTTATTCCGTAAGTCTATCCACTCTAATAAGCAATAATCCAACTATCCACCCTAAAAATTTTCCCAAGTTCATATCAAAAAGTTAACTAAAAACTAAATACCTAAATAACAAGGGGCCTAGAAGTCAGAGCCCAACTTATTTTAAACGTTAGACAACTCAATCACACTCTGCATTTTGTAGGGAAGAGAGACATGGTGTGAGAGTGAAATGAAATAATTGATGTGAAAGTATATAGTTCCAAGGAAGTAAGATAAAAATCAAACACCCCACTGCTCAGACCACTAGAAAGAGACAGAAAATGAATAATCCAAAAGGGCAGAAAATCCATATGTATTTTCTGTAAAAAGAGCTGAGCTTTGTACAATATTTTATAATTTGCAAAACTCTCTCACACACATTATCTCATTTGACTTTTCCAAACACCCTGTGAAATAAACTATTATTAATGTTATTATTCTCATTTTATAATGGGGGGAACAGAAGCGCAGAGACTGTGCATTTTGGCCCCAGGTCACCGAATCCCTAAGTGGCAGAGCTGTGTCCTTTGCCAGGCTTTCTGTTGTGAAAAGCTGGGCTGGTGCTACTGTAAACAACAAGAACCCTCTTTTTTTTTTTTCCTTCTTGTGGTATGCAGGCCTCTCACTGTTGTGGCCTCTCCCGTTGCGGAGCACAGGCTCCGGACGCGCAGGCTCAGCGGCCATGGCTCACGGGCCCAGCCGCTCCACGGCACGTGGGATCCTCCCGGACCGGGGCACGAACCCGCGTCCCCTGCATCGGCAGGCGGACTCTCAACCACGGCTCCACCAGGGAAGCCCAACAATAACCCTCTTCATTCAAGTTCAGTTTTGATGGGATTGGTCTTAATGTGACTGAGGTTTGGAGGATTCACACCAAACAACAGATTAACAGCAACAAGAAGGAAAAGCTCAAGGGAAGATGCAAGTTTCCTTCAGGATGACTCTCCCAGTCAACCAATCTCCTTACAAAAATAGCCCTTCTCTTGCAGATGGGTCCTCTTTCAAGCCTTCAGTGAGTGGGAAACCGGTGAGCATGAGGTTTTCAAAGGCAGCCTCTGGGAAGTGCACTGAGGCTGTGCACAATACTCACGGCAGTGAGTTCTCCGTGCAGCGGCCAAGCAAATTTTGTGCTAAAGTCAGTGCTGAATCTCAGCCTCTACGTCAGTTGGGCCACAGGAAAGCCAAACACACAGACTCCATGAAGGTGGGAAAAGATCCCGGAGACAGTGCATCACAAGGGTTTTAGCATCCTGACAGCTACAGCCAGAGCAGGCAGGCAGCTGCACCGGGTGGATGGTCGGTCTCTCCAATAGCGCACACCGCATCTCATCTTGGATCCCCATCTCCTTGCGAAGACAAGAGATACTTTCCCATTTACCACTACCTGCCCGGAGTTATGTCAGCACCAGATCTCCTGGGTCTGGCCAGAGAGAGCAGCCAGACCTGGGATGCGCAGGGGAGGCCGACCTAGCGGCTCGGGCCCCTGCCCCACCGTTGGCTCATAAATGGAAAACTGCTGAGACGCCGCGGCTCCCGCCAGCAGGCGTCTACAGAAATCCCGAACCACAGAGCCTCTCGCCGGCTGGACATCTGAGGCCAAAGCAGGGTAGGATTTGTAAGGATCAACCCGCCTCTCCCCTCTCTACCCAAGCTGGCTTGTGGCTCAACTCCAGGAAAATCCTGAGTTAGGGTCTCCACCCCAAGGGTTCTCATCCACACTCTTTCCCACAGCGCTGGCAATTCTCTGCTTGCCGTCCTTGCTGCTATACTCGAAGCTCTGTGGGGATGAGAGGTGCCTAATTTGGGTGTGGTGATTGGCGAGCTCAAGTGCCAGACCGCCACGGCACAAAGCTGGGTCTCTACCACTTACTGTGACCTTGGGCCACGGTCTGAATCTCACTAAGCATGTTTGACCATCTGTGAAATGGACTTACCTAACTCAGTTATAAGAAGGATTGAACCAGACAGTGCCCTTAGCATGCTGCCTGGCCCAAAATAAAGACTTCAAAAAATGTTCATCAGTGCTGTTCTCAATCCGTCTCATTCTCCACTGTATTGTTTCTAGCACAGGGCCAGACACACAGTGAGCCGTCTGAAAGAAGTTTACGAGTGAAATTCTGTTCAAGACCAACATAAGCCTATACACACAAATTACCTCGATTGGTTTGTTTTAAATGTTTTCTACTTGGAGTGATTAGTTATCTTTTAAGGGGCCCCTGAGGTCACAGGAAGAAACCAGAATCTGCAGTAGGCAGATCTGGATGGAATAAACCAAGGACAGGTCCCCACAGGAGATCAGCCTCTTACGGCAGCCCCCGTTCCGTTATTATACTTTTAAAGGTCACTTTATATGTGATATCATCACACCAATAACCAGTGGAATGGTCAAATATGCACCCTATATTTCATTTCAAATAGGTGACACTTAGACTAAGGTGGTAAACACTACTGCCACTAAAACTACTCTGTAATTCTAGACCCGCACGAACGACCTCCCGCGGCTGACCCTGTCCACTTCAACAAGTATTTCCCGGCCCAAATCTTCTGCTTTCCCAGCATTCTGCCAGGTGCCGCGCCGGATGCATACGCAGAAGATACAGCGCAGCCACCCTGGAAATGACCACAAACTGGGTGTCTTACAGCGACAGACATTTCTTCTCACCCCACTCCGGAGGCTCAACTCTGAATCTGGTTTCTGGCAGGGCTGGTTCCTGGTGGAGGCTCTGAGGGAGGGTCTGTTCCCTGCTCTCGAGCTGCCAGGGGTGGCTGGCAGTCCCTGGTGGTCCCTGGCTTGTAGACACATCCCTCCAAGTCTCTGCCTCCGTCATCCTGGTTCTTCCTGGGTGTCTGTTTGCGTCTTTACATCTTCCCTCTCTGTGTGCCCCTGAGTCCAAATTTCCCTCTTCTAAAGACACCAGTCACCACTGACCAGGGCCCACTGTAACCCAGTACGGCCTCAGCGTAACCCGATCACTCCGCAGAGACCCTACACTTCCACGTAGGGTCACATTCTCGCATACTGTAAGTCAGGACAGGACATGGGCGCGCGTTTTCGGAGGACACAGTGCAACCCACGATAAATACCCTTCGGGACTGTAATGACAGCAAGAAAAGCCAGCGCTTACGTAACACCCTCCGTGTGCCAGGCATCGCGCCAGCTCGTGGGTTACTCGTGTCATCCTCGTCAGGACTCTGGGAAGTACATATGACTGTCATCCTCCCCACTTTACAGGCAGGAAAGATGAGAGAGGAAGGAACTCAGTCAAGGCCGTACAACCTAGTTTTGAAGTCTGGCCTCAGCCGCTAACTCCTCTGGCCCGCCTCCCGCAGTGGGGAGCAGAGCAGGCCCAAACTGCTGTGGTCGGTGCGCTGGAATTAGGCTTTTACTCTATTCAATTCAAAGGTAAACAAGTACCGTGAAGTGCCAGAGGCAGTACTAATTTTCGGAGATATAAAATTAAAAACAAGACAAAACAAAGGCACAGGCCCTGCTCTGATAAAGCCTAGTCTAGAGCAGAATAATAAGAGATAAACACACAGTAGCAAGACAACGTGTTAAGATGAATTGTAAACATATGCAGAAATTATGGACATCGCCGTGGGAAAATGGAACCTGCCATTTTAGAGTTTCTTGAAGCACGTGTATCTTCCACCCCCCAATCGGATTACAAATGCCTTGAGATGGTCTTCCGTTTCCTTGTACCCATCCTAAAGGGCTTTTACAGTGCTTGCTGCACACAGGACGCTCAGGAAAGGTGCTTATCAGGGATGCCTGCTCAACCAAGGGGGCGAAAGAGATGACAGAGCCTCAACCGCGTTGTCCCCCAAAGACCCTGCTCCCCCCGCTGTCGACACCCCTGAGAGAGACGGGCGGCGCCTGTAGGTGTGAAGCACAGGGACACAGTTTGTCCTGGAGTCTCGGATACCCGGCAGAGCTCTCGGGCAAACCCGTCCGGCCTGAGGAGTGTGGGCTACGCTTCGGGGCCCGGGAGATGCCGGCAGATGGTCCAGAAGCCTCAGCCTGCGGACGGCGGCGCCCACGCTCCTTCCTCCTGCTTCGCTTTTCCCTGGCTCACTGGGTAAGCAGATTGGGGTTTTTACAAGCTGCATGTTTCCTTTCCATTTCCATCAGCATTTGGAGCTTCCTATTCAGCAGCACGAGGTATGAGACAAATCCAGTCGACGTGACAAAAAAGACACCCCTATAGCTACGAGGTCGGCGGGTTCCTCGTGTCCAGGCCCCCCCCACCCCACCCCCCGCCCCGAACTCTGCGTCCAGTCTCTCTCCTCATCTGTGTCCACTCCATGTGGCCCGGCCCTCGTGCTGGTGGCAGCAGACTGAGGGTGCTGCCAGGGGCTGCCTTGGGCCACGGGCAGGGACCACAGCATCGGTTTTGTACCGACATCCCCCAAGTTCCAGAGCCCTAGAGCAGATTGCGTCCGTCCCTACGGAGGTGTGAAGACCCAGTTTCCTGCCTCTTCACCTAATGCTCTTCTTCTTACGGGCCCTCTAAGCCCAGGCCTAACCTGCCACCAGCCGAAGGGCTTCACACGGAAAAGAAGGCCTTGCCGAAGCACAACCCAAGCAATGCGGCCCCGTCAAGGTAGAGACCTGGCCTCCACCATCAGGAGAAACCACGTCTCCTCCTTTCAGGGCAGCTCTATTGTTCCCTTCGTTTGGGTCTGGTCTCGCTTCCTGTCCATGTAACAGGCCCCCCGGGCAGGGTCCCCGTTGAACCGTGTGCTGTCTGCACTGGCCGGCACATACCGTCCTCGATAAACATGTCGTTGTGATAGATCACGACGGCAATCACAGTTGCGCGCACGTTCCTCTGAAGTCCGGCCGCCTGGAGTGCCAGAC
Organism: Kogia breviceps; assembly: GCF_026419965.1. NCBI lineage: Eukaryota > Metazoa > Chordata > Mammalia > Artiodactyla > Physeteridae > Kogia > Kogia breviceps. Next base: position 119,986,195 of record NC_081316.1, read on the forward strand.
ACACACTCAGTCCCCTGGACCTCCCTAAGAGCTTAGGGTAAGGATCGACATTTAACGGGTGCAGATCTGAGCTGCACCTCCAAACCTGCAGAGATGGGAGGGTAATTATCCTCTATCCTCAGAGGGAGCCGGACGTGAGACCATGCTCTCTCCCTGCAGAAAGAGTGAATAAGAGCTGGGTGTAGAGATTTAAGAGATTGAGGCAAGAGAAACAGTATTAAGACCATAGTTTGTTCAGAGACAGCGAAGACCACAGCGAGGGCCGACCCAATGGCAGAAAACCTGTCCAAGCAAAGATAAGAAAAATCATTTACTGGGCACGTTAATTTAGGCTGTGGGAGGTGAGCTCTCCCTGGGTTGTCCACTGGATAAATGCTGTCAGGATATGCTGTGAGCTGTGCCAGTGAGATGTAATAATTGAATTTGTTTTCATTTAATCTGGAGGGCCTTTAATTAAAAGCCAGGCTTGGTGTGTGCAGAGAGATAAAGCCGGGCCCGTGGACACTGGGGGCGACTGGGGTGCTGAATGCAATAATTAATCGTGAATTCAGAGGTCAGGAGACAGTCACTCTCTTTGTGAAATCAGCACAGTGAGCCGGCCATCCAGCTGGAATAGACGCAGGAGTGGCGGAAACATACGCTGAAGTGATTTTTCGAAACCTTCATCACAATTACAGAGTAGTGGAGAGGTTACTTCGCAAAGTTCATTAATCAGAGAAATAAATACATCAGTGACCGCCTGGTGGAGGACAACCTGGTTTTCCAGCCGCAGTTCCCCAGAACCTTCACTCACTTTCCAAACGGACTGGAATCCAAGCTGAGGCTGGCCCTGCCTACCTTCACCCACCTTCAGGCTACTAAGCAATCTGTTTCTCCCCATCAGGTCTGAGGTTCAACCCATCCACCTGTGACCGCTTCAAGATAACGCAAACCATCTTAGAAGGATGGATCTAAAATCGAGAATAAGCCACGAGATAAATTCTAGGACTTACGATTTCTATTAGCATTCAAGAAATCAACATCTAGAATTAGTATCAAAAGACAGAGTTTCAATTAATGCCCAATATGAATGCAAGGAATGAGGATTAGCGGGTTAGCGAGAGTCACCAATCTTCAGATTCAGCTGTATTTCACGACAGAAGGCAATAAAGTAAGGATTTTATGCTTATGTGTGAATTTGCTGCCCTGAAAGATGACATTCCATTAGAGGCACATTTTGTGCTCGAGAGAGCTTTATATGGGGACGTATGCCAGCCTGTAATGTGGGCTGGTAGAAGGAAGCTTCCTTCCCGTCCTCATGGCAGGGGGGCGTGGCTGGGTCTACATCCCTGTGTAGAACTGCCATCAGGCCCAAGACTCTGCAGGTGTGAGCTCCGCACTGCAAAAGATGGGCTGCCCTCTAACACACATGCAGACAGGCCCGTGCCCAGACCTGTTCTGAAACGTTGCTGCTTTCAGCTCCTCTCTCTCTCGGTTATAACTGCTCCCTAGAGAAAGGAAGTTTTACAGGTTGGAGGATTTCCTCAGACAGGGAAAAGAGAACTAGCTCAGAGGGTGTCCAACAGAATTACTGGGGGCACTTTTTAAAATCCGTGAACTAATATTCTCCTCAGACCTCCTGAGCCAGGATCTCAAGGGCCTGAGGCTCCTGGTGATTCTCAGTCACCCTCAGGGAGGAACCACTGGCCAGGATAAAGCCCAGGGCCCCTTTCACATATAAAGCCGTGTTATTCTGGGTCTGTTTCCAGAGGCCGTACACTCACTGTGTGCTTAGCAATCTGCTGTCCTAGAAAATAACCAGAGTCAGAGGACTGGAAACTTTAGCTCAATCATCTCTCTGGTGACTGAACACCCTCTAGTACATCTCTAACAACCATCATCATCCATCCTCTGTTGATGTCTTGGTGTTTGACCAGACTTGGCTACCAGGCCCCCTGCATGTCCCTGGCACTCCTGGAAGACAGAAGCAGCCACTTGTATGTCCCTGAGCAAAGAACAGGCAGTTCTGAAGACAAATCTGGGTTGCAGAAAAAGGAAGCCGTAACAGGTTAGAACACGGGTCTCTTCCCAGAAGAACCAATCAATACGTCTTGATCGCTGCTTCACAGATGAGGAAACCGAAGCAGAGAAATACGACTGCTCACAGATCTAGGAGCTGTGATTCCAGACCTGAGTGCTAACCCGCGTCACAGAGGAATCGCCCCAGCTCTCACCCCAGTGCTGTTTACTGGCTAAGGAGGAAGTTTATGAAATCTGATCAAGAAACTAATGATATGATTAGAGGAAAACTTTAAAAATCTCTGGAGTAAGGTGATAAGAGGTTAAAACTGTCAGTGAAAGTATTTACTCCATAAATAGAAACTAAAAGCACTTAGTTTGCCAGTAGGAATAAAGAATTCAACATCAACATTTTCTTTAACGTTAGCTCTAAGCATCATAATAATTACTACCGTCGAGCGCCGATCATGTGACAGATACTTGGTGCCTTATGTATATTTTACCCTGCGATTTTTCTGCCCATCATAAAAGATATTATCATCTCTGATTTACAGCTGATAAAACTGAGAGTTGGACAGTTGTCCAAGGCCCCGGAGATAGTCGTAGGTCTGAGTGTCTCCTCAGCCTGTTCAGAACAAGGAATCTTGTTTCCGGAGTTAACTACTTAACCAAGAAATTGCCGAGGGCCTACTAAGCACTGCAGACACAGACAAAAAAACTAGAATAGCATCTGCCCTTGTGGGTCCTACAGTCCAGGGGGGTGGGGAGAGAAAAAGAGAAAACTCAGTAACATCTGATTTCATCCAAGAAAAGATACTGTATGCTATGGGAACATACAAGGACAGATGTCCGGACACCTGCAGACCTGGCCCAGGTAACAGGCAAAGAAAAGATGCCCTGGACAGTGAAGGAGGAGAGGAGAATGCATGAGGTCGGGGGGACAGCACCTGTGACTCGTCAGGACAAAGCAGAGCACAGAACCTGAAATAGTCTGGGTGACAGGGACACCCCCTACGACACTCAAGAAAGTGACGGGAGGTGAGACAGCAGCGGTCAGTACACAGCTGACGGTATTTCTGGTTACATCAGGAGCGCCTGGCACAGGGCCTGCAGAGCCGCTCCCAGCCCTGTGCGGTGGGCGGACATTGGGCCACATCTGGACTCGAGTCCTACATCCAGGCTAGCCGGGCCTCGTGAGTGTCCAGAATTCTCCTATCGGTCTAAGACCCCCACCTCCTTAGGGTCCCGGGAAGCACGTTTTCCCGGCAAGAAAGCCTGTGTCTCCAGGAAGCCCTGCAGTCCTGTCCTGTGTCTTTCTCTCTAGGTTATAATTGTTCCCTCGAAGAGGGTTGTAGAGCATGCTTTGGTTTCTCTTTCTCCCTGGGTCTATTTTGGGCACTGGTTTACAAGTTGCAGGGTTTTTGTTGCCTTTTTTTTTTTTTTCCCTTGAGTGAAAGCACACGTTAAGAAAAAAAATGCCATTCTCATCAGCTCTTCTGATGTTGCCAGGAGACAAAGCAAGTAATAGCAAGTCTCTAAATGGGCTTTACAGAAGAAACATATTTTAAATAAACCCTTCAAGCAGAAAGCATCACTTGGAGATGGGTTGTACATTCTCATCCTCCTTCTCCTGCACGAGAAGGATTCTCTTGGGCCAGTAAGCAAGTAATGTAGGAGTCGCGCTGAACTCTTAGAAACGGCAGGACCGCCCATGCCAGTGACCCAGACTCAGGGGCACCCAGACCAGGCACGGTCCCCAAAAGTTACCCCAACACTTTCTATTCCTTCCCCAAGCTTCCTTGCATTCTGACCTTCCTTGGTTCAAGACAAGCAGCACCCAGAAAACAACTGTTTTGCAAACTATTTAGGATTTATTCTCCTAAATAAATTTGTTCTTGCCTGTATTCCAGGAAGGCCACCAAGCGTTTGCATCCTTGCCTGAGGGGGAGGTTTGTGATTTGGGCCCAATGACTCAAGGACAAACTCCTGCCCTTCCTTTTCGGAGGCCTAAGCTCATGAGGCATCAAGGAGCGGGTAGGGGTTGCCCGGGAAAAAGAGAGGAGCGGGAGATCGCCCCGAGCTAACTAGAGGACGGATGGCTTTGAATTCCCCCACGTAGTTAGACCCACGGCCAGGAGGAGCCCCTCGCAGGGCCCCGTGGACTTGGGTAGGTATCAGAGCGGCCATGGAGGGGGTCAGGCAGACTTCAGGTGCCCGAGCTCAGCCTGGAAGCTGCAGAGCTGGTTGACTTCAAAGGCCATAGAGGACATGGGTGACGGGGCCTCAATGATACCAAGGTGGAATACACACTACGGGCCTGTGGCTCTGCCTGGGGCTCCGGAGGCCTTGGGACCCTGGGGACTGGAGGTGGGGGGTGGAGGATGGGTTGAGAAAGACCGTGATTGAATTCCCCGTCACCCTGGGAAGATGCGGCCTCAAACCTGAATGTAGTGTGACTTAATTTTTTAAAGCATAGGCCATACTTGTTTCATATCTGAGTTTTTGGAGCAAGAGTCATACCAACTCCTTAGCCCTGACCACTTTTTTTAAGGAATCGATGAAAAGGGGTTTGATGAAAGAACCGCAATACTTCCGAGATCTCCTCTGAAAGCATCCTCAGGCGTGTCAGCACAGTCCCATGGTGCCTTCCCCAGACAACGGGTCCAGGATGAGAGAGGAAGAGGAAGGTCATGGCCCAGACAGAATGCAGCTCACCAGGCCCAGAACGCTGGCTCCCACTTTAGGGGAGACTTGCCCTGACTTCAGTCTAACAGTGCTCCTTTACTCCGGGCCTGTCACCCCTCAGTCTCAGAAGCACCCCCAATGGCTTTCTCGACATTATTCATGTGATTCTCACAACAAACTTGAGAGGAAGGGCAGACAAGTATCATCATCTCAACTTACCGACGAGGAAACACGGGGCTCAGCGGGTGGAGCCCAAGATACAGCTCAACATCTCCCAGACATGTCTATGCTTCTACGTGGCTTGAGGTGGAAATAAACGAAGGGCCCACGTCCACCTTTACCGAAACCTTCTCACATCACCTCTAAGCGGAGTCATCACACCCGTTGCCTGGAACTTCATCTAAGCAGCTACCCGGTGACCAACCCCTCCAGCTCTATCCTTTTACCACGGACTCATTCAGGGCCCCAAGAGGAAACACGTGGCACATTCCAATGGGTTAATTTGAGGTGAATGTAATGGAGGAACTGTCTGCAAAAGCGAGAGCTGGCCATAAGGAAACCCTAACGTGTCATACAGGCAGCTGCCCTGAACGCGCCACTCCAAACACGGTCACCACCCCTAGCCCTGAAGCAGGGAAAATTACTGGAAAGTGACCTAGAAAAAAGGAACGATTGGAAAGGCCCATCTAAGGGCAGCTGTGATCCCACAGCTGGGCCAGAAGAAGGAACTAGAAGAGTCAATACCCAGACCTCACTCTCACCCTCCTACCTCCTGCCCCCCACTGGCCAAACCAGCTGCAGACCAGAGGGTCAGGGAGCAGGAAGATGCGGCTCCTGCAGGCCAGCGCTCGGGCCACTGGAACCTGGAAACACCTCACCTCCGTCTTCAATGCCGTGATGTCGGTTCATTGTATCGAGGGACCCCACTGTTTTTGAGGTTTTATATTTGAGAACTATTTCCTAAAAATAAGAAATTGTCTCATTACCAGCAGCCCAGCTTATAAGACAAGGAGAGAAAACAGTCCGGTTTTCTCCATCTGTCCCCCATAACCCAACAACATTTCCCCGTGGAGTCTGCTGTTTGTGTCTCATGGTTGCTTCGGCCTTGATCTTGGGAAGGAAAGAAGGTAAATGAGATTGGGGTCAAGTAGTCTGGAAGGGGGATGGAGAGTCTGAGCAGCTTTCTATTGAGTGACTGCTGTATGTAAGACACAACATTCTAAAACTAGTAAATGTGCCTTGATTTGAGGAGTGCCAAAAGGCTGTTTTCAATCAAAACTCTCTCCCCTTAAGGCTAAAATCCTTTCCTTTATCCTGGAGAACCTGCAAGACTTCTTTCAGAAGACGTGTTATTCACTGAGATCGAGGCATGACTTAGAAGGACCACCACTCAGGCCATGAACAGAGGCAGGGACTGGGGAGAAAAGGACAAGGATGGCACCTTTTGAGGACAGTGGCCCTGGGGAGGGCAGCAGTTTCTGGGGAAATTAAGAGAACGTGGAATGGTGTGTAGAGTTGGGACGATGTTGGCAGGGGAGTGGTGAGGCTCTGGAGACCATGGGAAGACCGGAGGCCATTCCATAGGGACAGGGGGTGAGGGGTAAAAGCAGGCACAGAGGACTGTGGAAGCCACAGTTCACTCTTTCTGAGGCTGACCTGAAGCCAGGCTCAAGGGAAGAGCAAACTAACCATCTCTCCTCACCGGACCACGTAACGTCCCGTGGCTGCAGGAAACTGGACGTCCCTCCTGGGCCCCTACCAGGACCTCCACCTTCTTCCACTTGCGCCTGGGGACGTGGCCAGGATGACAGCTGACTTTCTCTGCTAAGACTGTGCTTAATTAAACATTTTAATTAAAACCTACAAGAGTGATGGCGCCTGTCAGGGTGTGAAAGAAAAGCTAATACAGGTCCTTTCATCCGGCCCCAGGGAGGCCCAAGGACCTGCTGCTGAGGGAAACGGGTCTCGGGAAGAGGGGCTTCAGCCATGCTGCCTCTAAGCTGAAGATCAATGGACAAGGAAGGGCCCCCCTCCTTCTCCTTCTCCCCGGAGCCACTTCAACGTGTGTCTGCTTAGAAGCACGGCGGCTGCAAGACGGCAGAAACACAGCAGTTTGCAGCCATTCTCGTCTGTGTGTCTTTCTTGCGGCAGCTCCTCACCTGGAGCCAACTGTACCAAATGGTGGCACAGGCCCCGGGCTGAGCATCTGAGCCATCGGGACAAGAGACCCAGGCCTGCAAAAGCCTCTGTCACTTACAGTGGGACCTCTCACCCTAAGACCTGGATCTAAAAATATCCTTGGCAAGCATGACCTTCCTAGGGATTGATCAAAATCACGTTGATGGCTTTTTGGAATTAAGCCCCAGCTTCTCAGATATGTTGCTACACCATCCTGTGGTTTGCAGGAGCGGGGGGGCGGCAGGACGCACAGGGGAGAATCTCAAGGTCGCTACACCACGTTCGGCCGTTCTGCCACCCGCACACCAAGCCGAGACCCTGCTGCTGTGGGTTATAGACGCGTGACTGGGTCCTCAAGTTTGGCAGTGACAGAAACAGACCAGAGAGATCACTGCCCTAAAATAAAGCCCGCTTTACACAAAGCCTCCGACAAGTCAATCTGGCCCGTGAGTTTAGGGATGCGTCTAACCCCACAGACTTTCAGATGAAGCCAATCCTCCAGGCTTTGAGAACCCCGCCATGAAACCCAGTCAGCAGCCTGGATTCACCAAACACTAGTTCCCTGCTCTTTGCTGCCTCATCAGCATGGTGACTTCAACAGACTGTGTCATTCAAAAGCACTTCCTTTACCCCCCCAAGATTCTCTGTGCCTTCCACCCCCTCGCTGGCAGTGGCATCCCTGACCTCCTTGGAGATGCTGTGACTCTAGAGACGCAGACACACAGACGCGGGGCCAGAGAGTGACAGCAGCTCTTGGTGGCGATCACTGGCCAAAGGCCAACTTGGCGCTGCTCAGCACAGGGGGATCAGCCCAATGGAACCCCTCAACAGCTCAGAGCAACAGGACAACCAGGATTTAAACCTTCCAAGGAGAGAGACGAGAACGTGAGTTACTTAGAGCAGCGCTTCTCGCACTTTAGCATCTGTATGAATAACCTGGACGTGCGGCTCAAACGCCCATCTTCATTCTCTAGGTTTAGGATGGTGTCCAAGGGGTCCATGTTTCCGATCACCCTTTGAGGGGCAGGAATTTAGAGATCAATCAAGATGCGGGTACCCGGAGCCGCAACAGCACTGCAGGGAATGAAGGTCAACCCGGGGGTAGAGACAGGAGGCCACTGGCTGCAGCGGGCAGAAGCCCGAGACAGACAGACCGACAGACTAGAGCTGTGGGGAAGTCGACACCAAGCGGGGCAGACGGGGGCCACAGGACAAGCTTAGCCGACACTGAAAGAGGCTGAAGCAAGGAGTGGGGGGGGGGGAGGGCAGGAGCAGAATGCCGGAGGGCGTCAGGAAGCGACCCCAACCTACTGCAAGGGACGAAGGCCTGTCTGTGAGGGCCTCAGCCTCCCACTGGGTCTGCTTCGGCCTAAGCCCTAAACTCTGCCCCTGAATCCCAGGGTCTCACAGTTCCTCTGCAGGGAACCTCAGACGCACGTCTCCCGTCCCCCTCCTACTGCGCAGTGTGTCAGCCCAGGCTGCCAACATCAAGTGTCACAGACACAGGGGCTCAAGCAACAGAAACGTGCTTCTCACAGTCCGGAGGCTGGAAGTCCAAGATCAAGGTGTCAGCAGGGCTGTGACCTTCTCTCAGTGTCCTCACACGGTCTTCCCTCAGTCTGTGTGTCTGTGTCCCAATCTCTTCTTCTTATGAGGGCATCAGTCATATGTGATCAGGGCCCACCCCATATGACCTCAGTTTACCTTAATCACCTCTTTAAAGGCCTGTCTCTAAACAGAATCACATTCTGAGGTCCTGGGGGTCAGGACTTCAACATATGAATTCTGGAGGCACACAATTCAGCTCATAACATTCAAGCTTGTTTGTTTGTTTGTTTAATAAAAACTATAGCTAATTCCTTCAGACTCTTGTGCAAAACTTGGACATGTTAATGTGTTCAAGGGGTTTTTATTATGCCGTGCTGCTATTTAAGAACCATCAATAGCTGTGTATGACCCATTCACTTTCCTAATCGAGCACTTGGGGCCCCTAAGATCCCACCTCCTCCACTAATGCCTGGATGTTCTTGCCCAGCATAGAAATATCTCAGATTCTACTGGACCTTCTGTTCACAGTGAAGAATTTTGTACATGGAAGACCTTATCAAGTATTTTCATCATATTTTCTAAATTTTCATATAGGGTTGGCCAAAAAGTTCATTCAGTTTTAAGTAAAAATAAAAGACATTTTTCATTTTCACAAAGAACTTTATTCACGAACTGAACAAACTTTTTGGCCAACACAGTAGAACAATGACTATGTCTTAGGTTTCTTTTATATTCTACCTGAAATAGATGCCCACTTATTACCACGTGATCAGTTAATTTCATGGGCTCATCTTGCTCTCAGATTTCTGGATTGTCCATACTACACCCAGACACCACAGGGAAATCTAAGACGTGGCCCCTCTATTTGTCCCACAAACAGCCACGGAGCATCCACCAAGGACAACACTAGGTCTGCAAGAAGCATAGAAGATAAGGATGGTCTGAGCCTCCAAGAAACCCACGATGTTATAGAACAGATAAGAACAAATACACACATAGCTGGAAACACGGAGCTAGAGGGGTAAGATCTGAATGTACTGGGTACTCAAAATGCGCCCGGTGCTTTACCAGCAATATCTGATTTTGTCTCCCCTGCAGCTCAAAAGGCAGCGTTGCTATTTCCATCTTACAGATGAAGAAACTGAAACGTAAAGAGGTTATATAATTTGCCCAAGATCACAGAGCTAGCAAATCTCCAGGACCTGGACTCTAAAATTCATGCTCTTGCCAATAGGAAATAGAGGAGAGACCACCCATTGAATATTCATTCCATGCTGTACCTTGTGTAAGGTATGTTCTTTACTTTTTTTTTTTCAGAAAAAATGTAAACAAATGGTAATGCGGGTCCAAAGGGGGGGATATGCAATTCTTCAGAAAGCCCAGCAAAGTTTTACGTTTCATTTGCTCCTTGAGAGACAAATACATTTGCTCTGATGGAAAAGGGAAGAACACATGAGGCAGAGACCTTCTTGGACGAGGAGCCAGCCTGTAAAATTTGCCATCAGGGCCATGAGTAAGTCACCGGACATGGAGTGAGGTGGGAAATGTCAGCACTTGGGGAGGAAGACCAGGAAATCAGCCTCAGTTGCCCGCCACAGCAGAGAGAGAGGGTTTCCACCCAGTAATACAGAGATCTGTACCCAACTTCTAAGCAGGTCAAGGGCAAGGCCCACACAGCTCTAGAGTGACAGGGGCGATGAGGGAAGAGGGGCTGGTCTCCTAATCAGGAGGAGATGCGGTTCTGAACTCAACAGGAAGGACAAACCCTCAAGAGCTATCTCAGAAACAACATGCATACGTATCGGTGATTGACTGGGGGTTTTCAGAGCTGAGGGAGATGGCGTTTTAAAGGCCTTCCATGTTTCTCGCTCGTGCGATGGCGTGGATGAGGGGAAACAGTCATCCCTGGCAGAGGGGAGCTGAGTTTGGTTCTGAGCGTGTTGAGTCTGTGACTCCTACAATGACCAGCATCAACTGGAAATTAGGCCTGAGTCTCAGGAGTAAAGTCACTGACAGTGTGTGCAGCAGCCGTTGGTACCTACTTGTGACGGCCAGTTGACAAATTTTCAGAAATGTTACGAGCCAGCTAGTAAAGACTGCCATTATTAAAAATTAAATTATAGGGACTTCCCTGGCGGTCCAGTAGTTAAGACTCCACGCTTCCACTGCAGGGAGCGCGGGTTCGATCCCTAGTTGGGGAACTAAGTTCCCACATGCTGTACAGTATGGCCAAAAAATTTTTTAAATTAAATTATATAAACTTTCAACTAAATAATGTTTTAGAAGGCAACAAATGCTCAAAAGCCATCCCTTCCTAATTATTTGACTACATTTTTCTATCTATTATCTATACCAGTATAGTTTCTTATATCTATTGTCTCCATATGGTGAAAACACTACACAAGGGTAGGCTATTGTGCATCCAAGTCTGTGTTCAGTGACATCAAGTTGGTAGCTTGAAACCGGCAAGGGGAGAGTATTCACCCCATGAAAATCAGCAAACGCAACGAAACAAGCTTGATTTTGATTAAATGCTTTCTTGATTGTCTGGACTTAAGAAAGTGATGGAGAAAAAGTTAATAATAAAGGTTAAACTTAAAGTCTATCAAGTCTATAGCCATTACACTGTGAATAGCACAAGTAACTGAGGAAATATTCTTTGAGTATTCAAAGACTATTATCTGATTCAGCAAAGATGTTGTTTAAGTCATCGGCAAACAAAAGAAGTTCTGACATGCATCTTTGCTGTTTTACTTTCACTGTAACTAATGCAAATGAAAATATCAAGCAACATCCACGTTAGAATCATCCTTGTTCATCACAGATGGGCTATGGATATAGGAGTTTGGTGACAATCAAGAAAAGTATTCCATGAGAATCAACTGTCTATTCTGAATTTACAATAAAGAGTATTATATACTCATAATCTGTGAATAGTGTGAGACACAACCTTTATGTCATAATTTTACAATAATCATGTGTGTGCACACCCTTTTTTTTTTGGTGGGGGGGGGCGGGTGGTGGGTAGTCAGAGGTCCATTTGTTAAACATTTACCAGCCCATCGCTGGTCACAGATCTAAGGATACATTTGGAAGTAGTTGGTATAATGTCCTCAGAATTAATTCAAGCCATGGATAAGGTCCCCTTTGGATAGATTCTGCTGTTCCCTTCTGTCTTTAGGTGTCCAGGACAGTATGTAGTTGGTTCTTTTAAACTGAGCTCTTTGTTCTTTACAATAACGTGTATTTTATCAGTTGAATCTCAGTTTGTTTCCATTTTTGGTTTTTCCTTTTGTATATTTCTTCTTCTTTAGGGCGTTTAGTGTTTTCTTTCTGGCCTCACTGGTGTTGACAGCTCCTCCTGATGTAGATGCATCTGCAAACGTGATTAACACGCTATTTGCTCCTTCAGTCATACGGAAACATGGTCACTTATCATCATCTTCGGTAACGACCACGGGGTTAAGGGTGTGGAAGCCTCGGAAAGTTTGGGTTCTCATCAGTGAGTTGAAAACAGGAGGAATCTGAGCAGACCATGAACTGTCAGGGGCTTGCCATGGGCTTGGCAACTCCGTTTATAAAGTAGCTGAACTCAGGATTCAAGGTGAAATTCAACATCCCCCCCATACGGGGTTACTTGATACCAGAAGGAACACAGGGAGATTTCACACCAAGATAATAGTGGTACATCCTGGTAGCCACAGTAAGTTCTATTTATGTGAGTGTCCCCTGAGCCTTCAAGCAAACCAGTAAAAAAGGATCACAGTGGCTGATAATTAGTCTTGAAAATGAGACCTTTGAACCAGGAGGGTGCATTGTTGGAAAAAAGCTACGTAAGCCTAGAATCCAGCGAAAGTAGGAGAGAATCACAGTGTCTAGATTTTGTCTTGAGATCTTGCCTGATTATCTGAGAGTAAGCAAACTCTTAGGTCAATAGAGACAGCAGTGTTACACAAATGTTTTCCAAACCAACTCTACAAGTGTTCTCTAGACTCTGATAAAGGATGAACTGTTGAGAAAACATATCACGATAGCCATTAGTTACACGGGAAAGAACAAGGTGCCCCAGGAAGCAAGGGCCATGTCCTGCTGCACAAGGACAGCCCATGCTGCTGAGCTTATGTGGAGAAACGCTGGTTGCAGAGTGTGACCAGTCTAAGGGACTGCATTTGAAGACATACAGGAAAAGATCACAGACACACAGGAAGGCATCAAGCTCCACCCAGGAACCAGAAGGAAAAGCAGAGACTTGATCGTGTCCATTCACCACAAGTTGGTTCTTGTTGGGGCTCAGAGGTAAAACTGAAGTTACCATTTTCTGGCTTTCTACACCCTTTGTTTTTTTGCCTCAGCCTCTGCACAAACTATTGCAAACTACAGAGTTGGGACTGTTGGTTCAGCTACTTTATGTGGACAGAAAGACAATTTGAGAACTGGGAGTTTTAACCTCAGCAATCACTGAAAGTAAGGGCCCAGTTATTCACTCTTATTTTGTTTCTCTCAGATGTAAATGAACCCTTTGTTTATTGAAACCTGCCTACCTTATTGTGGAGTAAGGCGTAACGCAGATAAACATCCTGGCAAACAGACCACAGCAATAACAACGGTCCTTAATGCTCCAGATATCAATCGATTTGGGGTCTTCCAGCTGAGACTGCAAGCACCATGGAGCAGACACAAGTGTCCTCACCATAACCTGTCTGCATTCCTGACCCACAGAAACTGTAAGGAACCATAATAATTACTGGGGGTTTTTTGGGGGGGATGGGTAGTTTTTTATACAGCAAAGGATAACAAATACAGCACTTGCTAACCCAAAATATGCTATGTCTGCAGCAGTGTTGACTGTGGTAGAACTAGGCAGAAGGACTAAATTGCCATGATTGACTAAGCACGTAAGATATTAATTTTAAATAATACAATAAATACACATGAACCCAGAACCCAAACAAGTTAGGACCTTGATAATAATCCATCCATAACCACGCAGCAGCCCATCCCCTTCTCTCTTACTACCCAAGGAAACCACATCCTAAATTCCAAATCAATCATTTCATTGCGTTCCTTTTTGTACATGATTATAGGACATATCATGCTGTATGTTACCACTGGGAATTTACGTTTTTCAGTTGACGTTATGTTGCTAAAATTCATCCACGTGCCCCACCACATTGTCTGACTGCTGTACACTACCCCACTGGGTGAATAAACCATAGTGTAGCCCCTTCCCTGACAATGGGCGCTTGTTTCCAGGCGTTGCCTTTGTGAACAGTGCTGTCTATGGACAATTTCTGCTATTGTGCACATGCGTGAGTTTCCTTGGGTATAGACCTGGGGGTAGAATCACCCTGTCAATTTGACAGCGTCTTCATAAAAATGTTTTCTATGTCTTAAAAAAATACCCTATGGTCCAAAACATATTCAGCCATACTTTCTACAGTCTCAAAGTTTTATCTTTTTATATCCAGATGCTTAATCATTCTGAGGTTGATTTTTATTTACCATGTGAGGTAGAGATTGAATTTTTACATTTTTTTCTTATCAAGTATTTTAATTTAAAATTTTTTAACTGATTTGACATGACATCTGCCATACATCAAATTTCCACATATCTGTGAGTCTGTTCCTGGACGTTCCCTTCAATTCCACAGCTCAGTCTATCAGTATGTCAATACTACACTGTTTTAATTTTTACACCTTTCTAATAAATGCTGTTATTATGTTGGGCAAGTTTCTCATTAGAGCTAATCTCTTTCAGTTATGTTCTTTATTCAAACATATAGGTTTTTAGAAAAATCTTATCAAGATCCATTAAATACCCTGCTGACATTTTAATTTAATTCTGGTGAATCTCTAGGTGAGTTTGTGGAGAACTGACATTTATGTAATATTGCCTTTTTATCCTTGGATATGGTGTACTTTCCCAATTATTTAGGTCTTCTTTAATATTTCTAAATAAAGCTTATGGGTTTTTTTCCCTAGAGATCTTGCATATCTTTTGATATATTTATTTGTAGCTATTTGGTATTCTGTGATACTACTGTAAATGGAATCTTTTAAATTATATTTTCTACACTTTAGCCACTGATGTACAAAAAAACAACTGGCCTTTTGTATTATTTTATATCCAGCTACTTTTCTAATCCCTCCTCTGACATTTATAATAATTGCCCTGATTACTTGGATTTTCAAGTGAATGATTATATTATATGAAAGTACTGACACTATTTCCTCAATTCAAATTTGAATGCCACTAATTTATTTATCCTTGTTTCACTGTATTGGCAAGGACTGTCAATTTTGAATATATGTGTTAAAAGCTTCTTCATCTCGTGAATTTTTAACCAAACACTTCTAACATTTTCCATTGGCTATGATGTTTGTGTGTTTTTTGTTGCTCCATTTATTTGTTTTACATTTTACATATCTTTGTGGTGGTTAATTCTATGTGTCAGCTGGGCTGGGATAAAGTATGCCCTGATATTTGGTCAAACATTATTCTGGATGTTACTTGTGAAGGTGTTTTAGATGAGATTAAAATGTAAATCAGAGGAGGATCTTCAAGATGGCAGAGGAGTAAGATGTGGAGATCACCTTCCACCCCACAAATACATCAAAAATACATCTACATGTTGAACAACTCCTACAAAACACCTACCTACTGAAAGCTGGCAGAAGATGTCACACTTCCCCAAAGGCAAGAAACTCCCCAGATACCTGGCCGTGTGGCTGACAGGGGCTTGGTGCTCCGTCCGGGTGTCAGGCCTGAGCCTCTGAGGTGGGAGAGCCGAGTTCAGGACATTGGACCACCAAAGACCGCCTGGCCCCACGTAATATCAATCAGTGAGAGCTCTCCCAGAGATCTCCATCTCATCGCTAAGACCCAGCTCCACTCAACGACCAGCAAGCTACAGTGCTGGACACCCCATGCCAAACAACTAGCAAGACAGGAGCACAGCCCCATCCATTAGCAGAGAGGCTGCCTAAAGTCATAATAAGTTCATATACACCCCAAATCACACCACCGACACAGTCCTGCCCACCAGAAAGACAAGATCCAGCCTCATCCACCAGAACACAGGCACCAGTCCCCTCCACTAGGAAGCCTACACAACCCACTGAACCAACCTTAGCCACTGGGGGCACACACCAAAAACAACGGGAACTATGAACCCAGAGCCTGTGGAAAGGAGACTCCAAACACAGTAGTTAAGCAAAACGAGAAGGCGGAGAAATAATGCAGCAGATGAAGCAGCAAGGTAAAAACCCACCAGACCAAACAAATGAAGAGGAAACAGGCAGTCTACCTGAAAAAGAATTCAGAGTAATGATAGTAAAGATGATCCAGAATCTTGGAAACAGAATGGAGAAAATAAAAGAAACGATTAACAAGGAACTAGAAGAACTAAACAGCAAACAAACAAATAATGGACAACACAATAAATGAAATTAAAAATTCTCTAGAAGGAATCAATAGAATAACTGAGGCAGAAGAACGGATAAGTGAGTTAGAAGATAAAATAGTGGAAATAACTACTGCAGAGCAGAATAAAGAAAAAAGAATGAAAAGAATTGAGGACAGTCTCAGAGACCTCTGGGACAACATTAAATGCACCAATATTTGAATTATAGGGGTTCCAGAAGAAGAAGAGAAAAAAGAGAGGGACAGAGAAAATATTTGAAGAGGTTATAGCTGAAAACTTCCCTATTTTGGGAAAGGAAATAGTCAATCAGGTCTAGGAAGTGCAGAGAGTCCCATACAGGATAAATCCAAGGAGGAACATGCAAAGACACATATTAATCAAACTATCAAAAATTAAATACAAAGAAAAAATATTAAAAGCACCAAGGGAAAAGCAACAAATAAGATACAAGGGAATCCTCATAATGTTAGCAGCTAATCCTTCAGCAGAAAGACTACAAGCCAGAAAGGAGTGGCAGGACATATTTAAAGTGATGAAAGGGAAAAACCTACAACCAAGATTACTCTACCCAGCAAGGATCTCATTCAGATTCAATGGAGAAATTAAAACCTGTAATACAAACAAACAAAAGCTAAGAGAATTCAGCACCACCAAACCAGCTTTAAAACAAATGCTAAAGGAATTTCTCTAGGCAGGAAACACAAGAGAAGGAAAAGACCTGCAATAACAAACCCAAAACAATTAAGAAAACGGTAACAGGAACATACATATCGATAATTACCTTAAATATAAATGGATTAAAGGCTCCAACCAAAAGACATAGACTGGTTGAATGGATAAAAAAAATAAGACCCATCTATATGCTGTGTACAAGAGAGCCACTTCAGACCTAGGGACACATACAGACTGAAAGTGAGGGGAAGGAAAAAGATATTCCATGCAAATGGAAATCAAAAGAAAACTGCAGTAACAATTCTCATATCAGACAAAATAGACTTTAAAATAAAGACTATTACAAGAGACAAAGAAGGACACGACATAGTGATCAAGGGATCAATCCAAGATGAAGATATAACAATTTTAAATATTTGTGCACCCAACATAGGAGTACCTCAATACAGAAGGCAAATGCTAACAGCCATAAAAGGGGAAAATGACAGTAACACAATAACAGTAGGGGACTTTAACACCCTGACTTTCAACAATGGACAGATCAACTAAATTGAAAATAAATAAGGAAATACAAGCTTTAAATGATACATTAAACGAGATGGATTTAATTGATATTTATAGGACATTCCATCCAAAAACAACAGAATACACTTTCTTCTCAAGTGCTCATAGAACAACCTCCAGGATAGATCATATCTTGGGTCACAAATCAAGCCTTGGGAAATTTAAGAAAATTGAAATCATATCAAATATCTTTTCCAACCACAGTGCTATGAGACTCGATATCAATCAAAGGAAAAAGTCTGTAAAAAATACAAACACATGGAAGCTAAGCAATACACTACTAAATAAACAAGAGATCACTGAAGAAATCGAAGAGAAAATTTAAAAATACCTACGAACAAATGACCATGAAAACATGACAGCTCAAAACCTATGGGATGCAGCAAAAGCAGTTCTAAGAAGGAAGTTCATAGCAATACAATCCAACCTCAAGAAACAAGAAAAATCTGAAATAAACAGCCTATACTTACAGCTAAAGAAATTAGAGAAAGAAGAACAAAAAAACCCCCAAAGTTAGCAGAAGGAAAGGAATCATAAAGATCAGATCATAAATAAATGAATAAGAAATGAAGGAAACAACAGCAAAGATCAATAAAACTAAATGCTGGTTCTTTGAGAAAATAAGCAAAATTGATAAACCATTAGCAGACTCATCAAGAAAAAAAGGGAGAAGACTCAAATCAACAGAATTAGAAATGAAAAAGGAGAAATAACAACTGACAGTGCAGAAATGCAAAGGATCATGAGGGATTACTACAAGTGACTTTATGTCAAAAAAAATGGAAAACCTGGAAGAAATGGACAAATTCTTAGAAAAGCACAACCTTCTGAGACTGAACCAGGAAGAAATAGAAAATATAAACAGACCAATAACAAGCACTGAAACTGAAACTCTGATTAAAAATCTTCCAACAAACAAAAGCCAAGGACCAGATGGCTTCACAGGCGAATTCTATCAAACATTTAGAGAAGAGCTAACACCTATCCTTCTCAAACTCTTCTGAAAGATAGCAGAGGGAGGAACACTCCCAAACTCATTCTCTGAGGCCACCACCACCCTGATACCAAAAGCAGACAAAGATGTCACAAAGAAAGAAAACTACAGGCCAATATCACTGATGGACATAGATGTAAAAATCCTCAACAAAATACTAGGAAACAGAATCCAACAGCACATTAAAAGGATCATACACCATGCTTAAGTGGGTTTTAACCCAGGAATGCAAGGATTCTTCAATATATGAAAGTCAGTCAATGTGATACACTATATTAACAAACTGAAGGATAAAAAGCATATGATCATCTCAATATATGCAGAAAAAGCTTTTGACACAATGCAACACCCATTTCTGATAAAAAAAAAACTCTCCAGAAAGTAGGCACAGAGGGAACTAACCTCAACATAATAAAGGCCATATATGACAATCCCACAGGCAACATAATTCTCAATGGTGAAAAACTGAAACCATTTCCACTAAGATCAGAAAGCAGACAAGGTTGCCCAATCTCACCACTACTATTCAACATAGTTTTAGAAGTTTTAGCCACAGCAATCAGAGACGAAAAAGAAATAAAAGGAATCCAAATCGGAAAACAAGACATAAAACTGTCTCTGTTTGCAGATGACATGATACTATACATAGAGAACCCTAAAGATGCTACCAGAAAACTACTAGAACTAATCAATGAATTTGGTAAAGTAGCAGGATACAAAATTAATGTACAGAAATCTCTGGCATCCCTATACAATAATGATGAACAATCTGAAAGAGAAATTAAGGAAACCCTCCCATTTACCACTGCAAC
The DNA here is from genome assembly GCF_026419965.1 of Kogia breviceps. Lineage (NCBI taxonomy): Eukaryota > Metazoa > Chordata > Mammalia > Artiodactyla > Physeteridae > Kogia > Kogia breviceps. The sequence goes on from NC_081316.1 coordinate 120,005,070, forward strand.
AAAAAGAAAAAAATACCTAGGAATAAACTTACCTAAGGAGACAAAAGACCTGTATGCAGAAAACTAGAAGACACTGATGAAAAAAATTAAAGATGATACAAACAGATGGAGAGATATACCATGTTCTTGGATTGCAAGAATCAACACTGTGAAAATGACTATACTACCCAAAGCAATCTACAGATTTAATGGTAGCCCTATCAAACTACCAATGGCATTTTTTACAGAACTAGAACAAAAAATGTCACAATTTGTATGGAAACACAAAAGACCCCGAATAGCCAAAGCAGTCTTGAGAAAGAAAAACGGAGTTGGAGGAATCAGGCTCCCTGACTTCAGACTATACTACAAAGCTACAGTAATCAAGACAGTATGGTACTAGCACAAAAGCAGAAATATAGATCAATGGAACAGGATAGAGAGCCCAGAGATAAACCTATGCACAATGGTCACCTTATGTTTAATAAAGGATGCAAGAATATACAATGGAGAAAAGACAGCCTCTTCAATAATTGGTGCTGGGAAAACTGGACAGCCACATGTTAAAGAATGAAATTAGAACTCTCCCTAACACCATACACAAAAATAAACTCAAAATGGATTAAAGACCTAAATGTAAGACCAGACACTATAAAACTCTTAAAGGAAAAGATAGGCAGAACACTCTATGACATAAATCACAGTAAAATCCTCTTTGACCCACCTCTTAGGGAAATGGAAATTAAAAGAAAACTAAGCAATTGGGACCTAATGAAACTTCAAAGATTTTGCACAGCAAAGGAAACCATAAACAAGACGAAAAGACAACCCTCAGAATGGGAGAAAATATTTGCAGATGAAACAACTGACAAAGGATTAATCTGAAAAATATACAAGCAGCTCATGCAGCTCAATATCAAGAAAAAAACAAACAAACAAATCCAAAAATGGGCAGAAAACCTAAGTAGACATTTCTCCAAAGAAGGTATACAGATTGCCAACAAACACATGAAAGAATGCTCAACATCACTAATCATTAGAGAAATGCAAATCAAAACTACAATGAGGTTATCACCTCACACCAGTCAGAATGGCCATCATCAAAAAATCTACAAACAATATATGCTGGAGAGCATGTGGAGAAAAGGGAACCCTCTTGCACTGTTGGTGGGAATGTAAATTGATACAGCCACTATGGAGGACAGTATGGAGGTTCTTTAAAAAACTAAAAATAGAACTACCATACAACCTAGCAGTCCCACTACTGGGCATATGCCCTGAGAAAACCATAACTCAAAAAGAGTCACAGGGCTTCCCTGGTGGCGCAGTGGTTGAGAGTCCACCTGCTGATGCAGGGGACACAGGTTCGTGTCCCGGTCCAGGAAGATCCCACATGCTGCCGAGCAGCTGGGCCTGTGGGCCTTGGCCACTGAGCCTGTGTGTCCGGAGCCTGTGCTCCGCAATGGGAGAGGCCACAACAGTGAGAGGTCCACGTACCACAAAAAAAAAAAAAAGAGTCATGTACCAAAATGTTCGTTGCAGCTCTATTTACAATAGCCAGGACATGGAAGCAACCATCAAGAGATGAATGGAAAAAGAAGAGGTGGCACATATATACAATGGAATATTACTCAGCCACAAAATGAAATGAAATTGAGTTATTTGTAGTGAGGTGGATGGACCTAGAGTCTGTCATACAGAGTGAAGTAAGTCAGAAAGAGAAAAACAAATGTGATATGCTAACACATATATGGAATCTAAAAAAAAAAACAAAAAATGTTTATGAAGAACCTAGGGGCAGGGCAGGATTAAAGACACAGACGTAGAGAATGCACTTGAGGACACAAGGAGGGGGAAGGGTAAGCTGGTATGAACTGAGAGAGTGGCATGGACATATATACACTACCAGATGTAAAATAGATAGCTAGTGGGAAGCAGCCACATAGCACAGGGAGATCAGCTCGGTGCTTTGTGACCACCTAGAGGGGTGGGATAGGGAGGGTGGGAGGGAGTTGCAAGAGGGAGGGGATATGGGGATATATATATACATATAGCTGATTCACTCTGTGATACAGCAGCAACTAACACAACCATGTAAAGCAATTATACTCCAATAAAAATGTTAAAGAAAAAATGTAAATCAGTGGACTCTATGTAAACCAGATTGCCCTGCATATGTGGGTGGGCCTCATCCAATCAGCTGAAGGCCTGAAAAGACAAGACAGCCAGCATTCCCTGAGCAAGAGGGAATTCTCCAGCAGACTGCCTTCAGACTCCTCTCACATCAGGACTTTCTGGCTCTCCAGCCTGCAGATTTTGGACTTGCCACCCTCTGTAGTCCCATTAGCCAATTATTTGTAATAAATATTTTTCTATATGTACACATTTTATTATACGGTTTCTCTGGATAAGTCTTACGAATACACTCTTTATCAGGTTTTGGAAGTTCTCAAATACTCCTGATTTCCTAATAGTATGTTTTTCTCAATTAACAATAAGTATCGAATTCTATTAAATACTTTTTTATGTATCTATTGAGATGTTCATACAGCTTTTTGCCTTTTCATCTGTTAATGTAAATTACATTATGGATTTTCTAATAAATAATTCTGAAATACCTAGTATAAACTCAATTTGATCATGGCATAGTATGATTATTTTTAAGTACACTGTAGGACTTAATTTGCTAATATATTGTCTAGGAATTTTGTTTCTATCTTAAACAGTAAAATGAATCTATAGTTTTCCTTTCTTTTCTAGTTTTAGTAACAGAATAATGCTATATTTGTAAACTAAGTTGGTGTTTCATTTATTTTGTATTTCTGGAAAAGCTTATGTAAAATTGGGATGATTTCTCCTATCGGTTCCTGGAGAATTTGTCTACAAAATCATATAGGCATACTATTTTCTTTCTAGAAAGATTCTTAGCCCCTCAATTTCTTTACTAGTTACAAGGCTACTAATTAATCACTTTAGATGAATTTTAGTATGGTATTGTCCATTTTGTCTACGTTTTTAAGAAGTCTAGCATAGTAGTAAGATTCTCTCATCTTTTAAATCTCCATTTTATGTATAGTTATGTCCTCCTTATTCATGGTAGTATGTATGTGTGTCTTTATCTCTTGATTAGGTCTTTCTCAAAAGTTTATCTATTCCAACAGTATTTTTATTCCAAAGAATAACTTCTGACTCTGTTGGTCTCAAGTGTAACCTATTTTTCTAGTCCATTATTTCTACCTTTATATTTATCATCTCTTTTTCTTTAGGTTTATTCTACAACGTTTTCTCATTTCTGAGCTGGAGAATCTGCTCCTTATTTAAGGATTTACTCCTTTCTATTACAAATATTTAAGACTACAAAATTTTTGAAACACCATTTTTGCAAATCCTACACGTTTTTATATGGAGCATTTTTGTTACCAGCTCTATGTATTATTTTAATTTTTTTATGATAATTTCTTTCATAATCCATGATGTATTTATCAGTATGTTTTTAGTTTCTACATTTATCTTTTTGTTATTAAATTCTAAATTAGTGATGTTGTAGTGAACGATTGTGGTCTGTATGATAACTGCCACTGAGATTTTGTTATGGTGAAATATACATGATTATTTTTTATTTCATGTTGCTGGAGAAAAATTTTTCTTCTCAATTATTGAAGTGTGGAACTCTATATGAGACCACTAAATCAGGCTTCCTAGCTGTATTGCTTTATTTTCTTTAACCTAGGTGCTTGTTCTTCTGTCAATTATCAAGACATGTATTGATATCTCCTGCTATGATGGTGGATTTTCCTCATAGTTTTATCAGTTTTTTCTTCATTATTTTTGAAACTATTCCATTAGACTTATACATGCATAAAACTGCTATATCTAAGTAAACTGAATCATATATCGTTATATCATGTCCCATTCCATCTCTACTACTGTATTTTTCATCTTAAACACAATTGCATCCGATGTTAATCCGATGTTAATATAGGCATACAAGCTTAATTTGCTTAATATTCTTTTTTTTTTTTCTGTAGTACGCGGGCCTCTCACTGTTGTGGCCTCTCCCGTTGCGGAGCACAGGCTCCGGACGCGCAGGCCCAGCAGCCATGGCTCACGGGCCCAGCCGCTCCGCGGCATGTGGGATCTTCCCGGACCGGGGCACGAACCCGTGTCCCCTGCATCGGCAGGTGGATTCTCAACCACTGCGCCACCGGGGAAGCCCTGCTTAATATTCTTATGTCTGTTTTCCATCTTTTCACTTTTAACTTTTAACTTTTCCATGTCTTTATATTTTAAGTGTATCTCTTGTAAAGAGTCTATATCTGTATATTTTTAATCCAATTAGTCAAAGTTTATCTTCAAATATGAAATTAATTCATTTATATTTATATTCTTGATTTTGTTTCTATCATAATCATTTTTTAAACTTTTGCATATTTCTTTTATCCTTACTTCTTCTTATTTTGAGACCTGTAAAACTAGACCTGGTAAGTCTAGAACTTCAGTTTCCTTTTTCTCCAGCTCCCATCATGATAATCTATATCAGTGCCCTCCAATTAAAATATAATTTAAAGCACATGTGAAATTTTATATCTGTAGCAGACACATAAAAGTAAAAAGAAACAGATGAATTAATTTTATGTTTCTATTTAGCCCAATATATTCAAAATATTTAAATTGTAATTAATATAAAATATTAATGTGATATTTTACATTATTTAATAATAAGTTTTTGAAATCTTGTGTGTACTTTATACTGAAGGCAATTTTAATTCAAAATGGTCACATTTCAAATACCTGGTGGCTCTCGTATCAGTACAGGTCTAGACTTATGATTTCTTTTCTATTGTATCTTTGCTATTTTAGGTTACAATAAAACCTTAACAAGATATTTAATAACCTTCATTTCATATAGCTTTTGTGACGACTCCTAGATTTGTCTTGCCTTTTATTTGAGTAGTTTATAAAATCTATTTTAATCCAATTGATTGTGAGTTCTGATAAAGTTTCTGAGATTTTATAATTGGAAGAATATTTTTATCATACCATACATATCATATTTGAGTGAAACTTTGTATATAAGCTTCTAGGTTTTAAATGCTTATCATCTTGCATCAAGTGTTGTTGCTGAAGAATCTGTTGTTAATTTGATTCTTATTCTATTTTATCTGTCAACTTTTGGAACTTTCTCTGATTTTAATGTCTTTAAATTTTATTATATTTCCAGGAGTGGACCTTTCCTTCTCTTCCCCTTTGACATTCCTTGAAGCCTGTCCATCTAGAATTTTTTTTAATTTTAAGAAATTTGCTATTTCAATTTCTCATCTCTATTAAAAAGATTCTCTTTTTGAGATCTATTTTTCAGATATTACTATGGCTCTCTCTATCCTTCTTCATATTTCTTAGCCATGTATATTCCATTAGCTGCCTTTCCTTTTTCCGCACTGAAAATTTGCTAAATATGGTTTTCCAAAGAGTTAACTGGCTCCTCAGTATTCAATTCTGCTGTTTATCCATCTGCTGTTTCTTTAAAATTTGACTATTTTTTTATATTTAATATTCTTGTTCTTGATTCAAACTGCTAATCTGTCTTTTTTGTTTATCAAATTAATTTTAATTTTTTTTTTTAGTTCAGCCATTCTACTATTTATGCCTCTGATGAAATTTATAATCTTGTATTTTATATTTCATTTGAAATAGTAATACTTCTTAAGTACCTTTTAAGCTCATTTCCCTCTAGGAGTGAGCACATTGCCAGGCAAATCTCACTCAAGAAAGTCATACTCTAGCCTTCAGTCTCGATGGCTCTGGGGGCAAGAGGACATGGAGACTATAGGAACCAGGAAACAGTCCATGACTCAGAACAGCGCAGGCCAACTCTTGAGTCAGGACCTCACCTTCTGGCCCCAGAAAGCAGCAACATTTGAGGTAGATGCTCCTTATACTGTGGAGTGTCATGGCCTTAGGCATGGGGGTGGGGTTACTGGAGCTTCCTACAAGTCAAAGGCTTTGGTTCCTCATGGATTTTACACCCGAGGACCCTGGGCCAGGGCTCTCACTTGCTGCAAGTGTGTTGTGGGAATCACTGTCAGGCACAAAGATATGGGGTAGGAGGAGTACGAGAAGAATTTCAAATTACTTTCCCATGTCATCCCTCCAAAACCATACTGGTGGCATTTTCTCTCAGACTAAAGCCAGTATGCACACAGACAGAAGTTCAAACCTGTGCTCCAGGCATCTGTCACTGCTTAGGGACCAAGCTGGGAGAGGAAGATTCAGCCACGTTATTTCATGCATTGCTAGGAATCACTAACTTCCTTTTAATTATGTCACAGGTGACCTCAAATATTTATAAACACTTCCCAAAACTTCTTACACTTAGAGTCTCTATATAATATTTTGAGGCATTAGTATTTATTATTATTAATAATGGAACATTTACATTCTTATTAAAAAGTAAAACTCTTTTTGAATCAGAAAGTACTCTCAAGCCCAACTAATTCTATTCATGATTCTACACACAGTTCTACCAGTGTTCACAGCAGCATTAGTTACAATTGCCAAGATATGGAAGCAGCCTAAGTGTCCATCAACAGAGGAATGGATAAACATGATGTGATATACAAACACACACTCTCACACACACACACACACACACACACACAATGGAATACTACTCAGCCATAGAAAAAGAACAAAATTTTGCCATTTGCAGCAACATGGATGGACTTGGAAGGCATTATGCTAAGGGAAACAAGTCAGACAGAGAAAGACAAATACTGTATGATATCTCTTAGATATGGAATCTTAAAAATACAACAAGCAAGTGCATATAACAAAGAGGAAGCAGACTTCCAGATATAGAGAGCAAACTAGTGGTTATCACTGGGAAGAGGGAAGGGGGAGGGGCAGGATAGGGGAAGGGGAGTAAGAGGTACACTTATCAATAAAATAAACTACAAGGATATATTGCATAACACAGGGAATATAGCCTTTTCTTTTTGCTTTGCCACATGCATGGCATGTGGAACTTCCCCAACCAGAGATCGAAGCCACTCCCCCTGCATTGGAAGCATGGAGTTTTAACCAGTGGACCACAAGGGATGTCCTAGCCCATGTTTTATAATTATAAATGGAGTATAACCATTAAAATTTGTGAATCACTGCATTGTGAGATGTGATTCCTCACTGTGAATCACACTGATTATATGTTACACACCCCTGTAACATATAATATTGCACAGCAACTATACTTCAATAAAATAAAATAAATCTGAGTCCTACAAAGTGAAGGTCATGTGAAGAGCTGGTGGCAGAGAGAGGACTAGGAAAAGGGCTTGGCCCGCTTGCTATCTGAGATAACAGGCATAAAACGCCTTCCCTTTTACTTCCTTCTCCATCACTCGAGCCACACCTACTCTACTCTTCCTCTTACCTCCTTCAGATTTCAAGTAATACCCTCCAGTGCATACCCAGAATCAAACTGTGGGTTTATATTTGCCTTTCATAATGTTAGAAACATTCATCTTCTCTCAGCATTAGTCTTTGCGTTCTGAAAAAATTTTATCTTTTGCTTCAGTACCCAATCATCCCCCTGATCGTTAACTGCCTCTTTTTGGAGCTTTTCTACCTTATTTTTTCTCTCCTTCATTTCAGCAATTAGAATTTTAGATAAGAAAACGCAGTCTGGATGGACTTCCAGCTAACATTCAGCATCTGGTGGCCATTTGGGCTGCAGCTGCATAGAAATGATAGTGGAGAGTAACTGCGAGCATCTCTTCCTCTGTGGCAGCTGACCCAGAGAATTCAACCCGTAACACATCTGTAGGCAGATCATGTAGATTCTGTGCACCCTAGTTAGATAAGGGTCCTGACATCAAGGAAGGAGTCATAGCAGTTTCTAATGAGGAGAAAAGAGTTACTAATGAGAAGTCCTCAAGGAGTTTCAAACCAGACCTGATAAGGATGATCAAGGATGATGAACCAATGAGGAACAGGCACATCTACTGAGCAGTTGGTGGGATTTTCAATGTTATCTGGTGCCGCCAGCCGCGGCGGGTCCTCAAAGTGCAGCAACGATCGACGAGAGGGGGTAGGGAACGGAACGCACCAAGGTATGGGATCAGAAGGGCACAAGCAACTGACGCTTGCAAGGCAAGTTTAATAACAAAGCATAGCCGTATATATACCCCTAAAGCAGGGACTTTGCTTCGTCACGCCTTATCGGCATCAGCTGGTTGGTTGGCTTCTCGGCTTCTCCCTCAAAGGCACCAATTTCCCCTCCAGGGTTGCTTTTCCTAGCTTTAGGGAACAACCAGGGACTCCCAGTAACTGAGCAGGTCCCTGGAGCGATTTGGCCAAAGGCCATCCCCTTTTTTACGTTCACACCATAAAGTCCAGGATGCATACCAAGGAGAGTACAGTCGGGCCCTGAGGCTTATGAAGGTCTTAGTGGCGCCTTCCTCAGAGGGCAATGCTCGCCACAATCTGGGGCTGAAAGGCACCAAGGGATATCCAGTGTATCTGAAGGCAACAGTCATTTCCTATATCATAGGATGCTAATCCTTATGAACACAGGTTACAGCCCATGTTCAGAACCAGGATGAACACCCAACCAACTCTCCCTGTCTAGACGTCCCTCACTTTGACTTTACTGCCTCTGTTACATCATTAGTGACACCGCAGCAGAGACAGACAGATCCTCTCCTCTTTGGAAGGCATGTGGACCACCCTTCCATCATGTTCTCATCATCATCATTAGTATTTAGTGTTTTCAGATAAGAAAAATGTTTATTTTAAATATTTGTAGAAAATAAAAGAATAGGAAAATGAAATTAATCTGTCATCTCACAACTGTGAGATAAACCACTTGTGAAATGTTGCTGTATTTCCATTCAGTCATATATGTTATAATTTCATATGCTTTTATATCCTGGTTTAATTTACTTTGGAGAGAATTTTCCCACATTATTAAATACTACCGAAAAGCATGATTTGTTCTAGTTATATACAGTGTCCCTCTGGCTAGATCATAATTTGTATTCTGTTTGCCCTATTTAAGATCACTTTGTTTGCTTTATGGTTTCTATTCTAAAAGTGCTATGATAACCATCTTTGCGCACATCTTCATCCATGTTTTTGCTGATTTTGAATGACAGCTTCCTAGAAGTTAAACTACTAGCTCAAAGGTTATTTTAAGGCCTTTGATAGATGCTGCCGAATGGATAAGTCTCATTAAACTTTTCCAAACAATGCATGCATCTGCTGTTAGTGCCGCAATATACCACAAACACCAAAATCGAACAGAAAGAATCCACACCGTAATAGCCGCTGTGAACCGGGGCTGTCTGTAGCCACACAGCTTAGAGCTGACAAAATGTTACTATACCATTTGATGCTCTACCTTATCATAACTCTACTATTCTGGAAAATTCTTGATCAAAAATTAAGTTACAAATAACTTTGTTTTAGGAACATTTTGAAAATTCACTGATGTCCGTAACAGACCACTCTACCTGCCTGTACTAGGGTAAACTACCACTTTTTAGAAAAATAGATTGTTCGGCTATGATCAAATTGTTTACTCTTTGAGGCTTGCTTCAGAATCCTCATCTCTGAGTCCACCAATCCTATTATAATGCATCCTAATATAAACTGTATCACAACTTTGGCCCTGTCGCAGTGGGAGCCCCTCACGGAAGCACCTGCCTTAAACCAGACATGCCTCCCACAACTCACAGGAGTGCGCCCCCTTTTCCTTCCTTCTTAGAAACACTACTGAAAAGGCAGCAGTCTTCCGTACTGCGGTAAGCAATACAGTCAGCTCTGCTGGGCCCGCAAGTCACTTTGGAGGTCTCTGTAGGAAGAGAAGGCAGCTCCTGCTGAGCCCCTGGGATGCAGGCAGGTGGACAGGACCTTTGTCTGCGCTGTCTCGTGTCATCCTCACAACACCCAGGTGGACCAAGCACTGTGGCTTACGTTGCCAAATACTACATATTGAGAAAGTGGCCTAATGAATTCTACCGCAGAGTCTAGCAGCTTCAGCCACAACTTCTGTCCTGATGGCCCGTCCCTACTTGATCTCGGGACACCGTGTTCCTCCATCCCCAACGCCCTCCCACCCGCTGCACATTATCACCTGGAGGGGGCTTGGCTAGTGTGTCAAGACAGTATGTCCCACAGTGAGTCACCTTTCTTTTTCTTTATGCTTTTTGTTATGAAATTGTGCTCTACATACATAGAAGTAGAGAGTAAAGTTAACATTAATATACCCATCTTCTTGACTTAACCATTTCAAACATATTTTCTTCCTTAATTCATCTGTTCTTCATAGCATTTCATCTTGTTTCCTCCCTATGTGTTTCTTTATAAAATAAAATAACCGTAATTATTTCCTCTCAAAGCTGTTCTTCCCCCAGCAACCAGCCGAATATTCTCACTAATTGTGTGTGTGTGTGGTGGGGGGGTCAGCACTGATTTGAGCCCCCCCCCCCCCCCGCACCCCTCCTCCTCCCACCTGGTTCACAGTCTTACACATACATACAAAGTTATTTACTTTGCATATTACAGGCTCGGCCATATTATAAATCTCTGTCCCCTTACTTGTCGCCCCTTCCCACCACCAGCACGTCGGTCTCCTAGCCGAGCGTTCTGTTACACTCTGACCGGATGGGAGTTCTTAAAATAGAATGCTGACTGGAGAGACCACAGGTCTGTAGAACATTCCGGGAGCAGGTTTTTGTTCTCTGTTGTTCTACTGGACTAGCACCTCCTGATGTGGTCTCTATCAGCTGTCCACCAAAACGCCCATTACGATGCTGCTGGGAAAAGGATGAAAAAGAAAACATAACAAGTCCCTAAAAGCAGACAGACAGGAATTACTGTCAATTCCACTTACTGCTGGCATCTGGAAGCCAACTTCCGCACAGTGTAAGGCTGAAGCAGCACATGTGATAAAACAGTCGGGGTGTGACCTGACGGACGAAGTGGAAATGGGACGCTCACACGGCCTGAGAAGCACGCGAGGCAGCCGGGGAGCTGACCACAGACGTGCTCAGAAGGCGCCGTTACCAGGAAAGAAGCAACAGCGAAGGGAGCAGGAGGCCAAGGTGACCTTCCCATAGACTCGGATGGCCCCTGGCCTGTCACTTCATACTCTGTGGGAAGGAAACGGGCCCCAGAGTCAGTAAGTGCTGGAGCCTAATTTTCACATTTCCAAAAATATATTAATATATGCAGAAAGCAGGGTTAGAAATCTTAGTGTCACTCAAAGGAGAATTCAACTTCATATAGGCCAAGTAGTACAGTGAAAATAAGTACACTTCTAAATAAATAGGTATTTGTAATGAATGTTTTATGCAAAAAAATTAATGTTTTAAAAAAGAATATATAAAGTGAAAGAGATAAACTGTCAGCAGTATGAAGAAAAATTAGCAGACGTACTACTGTAGGAGACTGTAACACCTTAAGACATAAAATAAACCCCCGAAATAAGAAGATATAGAGAATATGATCATATAATTTAAAAGACTGAATTAATAACATTTTCTTCACTACAACTAGGGAAGCACCTTATTTTCAGGTGACCATGGACCATTATGAAACATCATCTACTGGATCACAAAAAAGTACCAATAAACAGAAATTACATGGGTCATATTCTCTGAGCACACTCCAATATGAGAAAATAACAAAAATTTAGACAAATGAATGAAAACGTAACCAGTGGGAGATTTAAAATTACTCTTAAATGAATATGGAATCAAAGACAAACTAAAATGGAAGCCAGTTTTGGAGGCAACAAAAAAACTGAATTCAAAACTTACCAAAATGGTGGGGTACACATCTTAAATGCTTTACTATTAGAAAGAAAAATTTAACATAGATGAGCCTCTGGAAAAACTAAGAAAAACGGAGAAAATAAAAATAAGCAGAAATAGAAATAAGAATGAGCCACAACAACAGATTTAGAACATATTTTTTTAAGTATAGGAAAATGCTACGTACAATTCCATAGTTATAATTTGAAAATTCAGTTGAAATAAGCTATTTGCTAGAAGAGCAAAAAGTTATCAAGATCCCCTTTAAAAGTAGTAGAACACTGGAATACGCCAAAAACCGTGGGAAAAAAATCAATAAGTTATCAAAAGGATTTAGAGGCTCTGAGACCAAGTAGTTTTTAAGAATAAATTCTGTGAAATTTCTTAGAAGGAGATACTCACCACAAAAATACCTATGTATGTACACACACACACACTGCTGTCTATCCTAAGTGTGGAACAAGCTAAATTGCTTCCCAAGTTATTTCATAAAAATACCATAATATAGAATCTAACAAATGACCGAAGACAGCACTAAAATGAAAACTACAGACAAGAGACACTTATGAATATAATAGATGCAAAATCCTCTTTAAATATCAATAAATTAAATTCAATAGTGTTTTTAAAATCACTTGGGACCACCATCTCTGTGGTTTAATATTGAGAAATCTGTTAATCAAATCAACAGGTAATATTAACTCAATTGATGCAAACCGAAAGCACAAGACAGACTTCCCCACTCTTCCTTTTTTTCCAAAAGAGCTTTAAGCAAACCGGGTAAAGATACTGCCTTAGCGTGATAAAAGAGATCCATCCTGACCCGACAGCCTCCATTTACTTAGGAGTAAATAGGGTGAAAAGCGTCCAGTTATTGCGGTCATTCTTCAACACCCTTGTGAAGCCTAGCGGAGGCATTACGGCGGGAGATGAAACAGGCGGAAGAGAGGCGACAGGATTATCATCACATCTACTTAGAAAACCCAAGATAACAAAATGAAAATCTACTGCAACTAATGAGACTGCTAAACAATGATGGTCGGTACAAATTTTTTGAAAACCTGAAAATAATCTTTTGAAAATATATAATGGAAACAATTTCAACAGCAGAAACACAGTGGAGGGAAAAAAACAGACTAAAACATATAGGAATAACTTAAATATGAAATATATGAGAACTATAAAATATAAAGAATTACAAAACTTGAATGACAGAAAGAAAACAGGTCTGGATAAATGGAAAACCATACCACATTCCTGGAAAGGAAGAGTGAATAATGTAAAGACATTAATTATTTCCAAATGGATGTCCATATACTATGAAATCCCAATAAAAAACTCAATTTGAATTTTTTTTCCCTTTTAGAACATGACAAAGTACTTTTAAAGTTAATCTGGAATAAAAGCTAAGAAAAACCAAGAGAATTTTGTAAAAGCGTAATAATAAGAAGGCTTTCCTCACCAGACACGAACCACGTTTGACAAAATCATAATGATTAAATCGGATTCTACTGGTTCAATAACTGACAGAAAGATCAGTGAAAGCGATGAATTTGCTTAGAATTAGACTCTAATCTATGTAACAGTGTATCAGATGACAAGGGTGACATGATGGATGTGGAAGGGGGATGGCGCTGTGGGGGGAGATTGGAATTTCAAACAGGTTGGAGAGGACGGGTCACCGGGGAGGTAAGCTGAGCAAAGATCTGAAGGCTATGGAGTGAGGGCTAACCCACCTGTGTACGTCAGAGGAGAGCCTTCCGGAGGGAACAGCAACTACAAAGCAAGGCAGAGAAGCAGCAGAAATGGGGCCCGAGAGGTACTGGGGACCATGCAGGTCTTTTAGGCCATTATTTTAGCTTTTATTCCAAGTCAGACGGCAAGCCATTGAAAGGTACAGAGCAGAGGCAGGGTATGATCTGTCAGTTTCATGTGTTCACTCTGATTGCTTTTTAAAAAATAGACTGTAAAGAAACAGAGGTGAGACAGAGAAGAGTTGTTTCCAGTGTCTACAGTTTTCAGTCTTACACATATTCTTGTATTTGCTTTTGCTTTCTTAATGCCCCTATAATCATCAGCGTATCTTATCTAAGAAGATTATGGACAGGCTTATTTTTTTCTTCTCTCCCCGGAACCAATATTAAAACAATTACTAATGTATTTGATTGATTGTAGGCTCTATACTATGTTTTCTTTTTATAAACAAAAATGCTGGTTTATTGAAGAGAAAAAAAAGAAACAAGGGTGAAAACGGCACCATCAGTTGAAGCCTATTGCAATAACCCACCCAAGATAAGGGGAACAAAAAACAGTGAAGATGGTAAGGATGATTCTGGAGAAGGGAGAGTCAACAGGGTTTCCTGGAATGAAAGCCAGGGGTGAGCAGGAGAGAGGGGTCAACAGGGACCTAAAGCGTCTGGCCTGGGATGGGGAGATGGAGTGCCCTCAGCTGCGCTGGGGTGACCTCACAGAGAGCAGCTCTCAAAGAGACGCTCCGGAATGTACACCCAGGCAGAAACGCTGAGAAGCCTCGGGTAAGTGCAGGAGAGCTCAGGGGAGAGATGCAGGCTGCAGGTGAGGTCCGTGAGTCAGAACACAGGACATTTTGTTCAAAGCCATGTGTCTAGATGACACCACGATGCGAGTGAGCAACGCTGAAAGTCAGGATCACGAGGAGGAACAAACAAAGGGGACAGTAAGGGGACTGCCAGTGAGGCAGGAGTTATGGGGGCAGAAGCGACAGCGGTAGATGGTTCAGGATGATGACAGGCCAGACTGCCTGAGACTCTGAACAGGGACTAAGGGACTTGATGATGTAGGGCTCACTGGCGATGATGATACGACGTTTTCGGGTGCAGAGACAGGATATAAAGGCTGACTGTAAACAGGTTCAAGGAAAAAAGAAAAAATGAAGTCTCTCTGTAGGACAACTCTTTCTAAAGAGGAACAGAGAAAGTGGGAAGAAGCTGGAGCTCCTGGCAAGGTGAAACATTTGGAAAATAGAATTAAAATAGATCTTCACACTAGTATATACTGCAAAGAAAATCCAGATGGCTTAAAGAATTAAATGTAACATAAAATATTAAAGCACTTATAAGACAATATAGGTGAATAGCTAACATTAGGATGACGATTGATAATGTAAGCACAACAAAAAGGAAGATACAATTTTTTGATTGCAAAAATGCCACAGAACCACAAAATAAGTAAGCCAAATTCTTGAGGAATACATGATGCAAATACATCTTACAAAATTACCGCTCATGCTATGCATCAGGGAGATACGTAGACCAATAACTTCAGAGAAAAAACTTGAAAACACCAAGGGAAAACTCAGCAAAGATGAAACAAAAATACAACTGAGTGGCAGGGACATATACACACGACCAAACGTAAAATAGACAGCTAGTGGGAAGCAGCCGCGTAGCACAGGGAGATCAGCTCGGTGCTTTGCGACCACCTAGAGGGCTGGGATAGGGAGGGTGGGAGGGAGGGAGATGCAAGAGGGAAGAGATATGGGAACATATGTATATGTATAACTGATTCACTTTGTTATAAAGCAGAAACTAACACACCACAGTAAAGCAATTATATTCCAATAAAAATGTTTAAAAAAAAAAAGAAAGAATACAACTGACTTATAGTACATGTGAAAAGCATTCAAAATCATTTGTAAATCAAGAAATTACAATCATAGTAAAATGAGATAAATTTTTAATATTCTCAAATTATAACCAAAATCATTAAACTTTAAAGTTCTTATATTCACTGTTGGTAAGGTTCTACTGAGGGTATGGTCTCAAGATTAAAGATAAAATCTTACCAGAAAGCAAACTGGCTCTTATCAGTGCCTTTAGGTTGTTCATGAGTTTTAAACATTAAACATTTTTAAACTTCTAAAAATTTATCTTAACAAATCAGACAAATATGTGGACAAAAGTATATATATATATAAAATATATATTAAAACTTGCATTTCCTTGAATTGTTTAAGATGGTAGTCAAAAATTTTAATGTAACAAGCTGTCAGGGTTAAGAGCACAGAATCTGAGCCACACTCTGCTTACTGACTGTGGGCCCTCGAGGAAATTATTTTGGGAAAATGCACAATGGGAAAGATAACTACCTCACGGAATTGGTATGGACGTTAACTGATATTCGTAAAGTGCTTACACCAGTGCCTGGCAAATGTTAATCACTTATTTTAAAACCAAACTTTGTCAAATAGTGAATAAAATATTCGTGTTGTAGTAACTGAAAAAAGTAGGATGCAAAACTATGCATTATGTGAAGTTTCATTTTAAAATAATATATACACAGAGAAAACTGAAAGAAAATATTTTAAAATATTTGTGGTTCAATCTGAGCAAGAGCATTCATTTCATCTCTTATTTTTTTTTTTTGCGGTACATGGGCCTCTCACTGTTGTGGCCTCTCCCGCTGCGGAGCACAGGCTCCGAGCCGCTCCGCGACATGTGGGATCTTCCCGGACCGGGGCACGATCCCACGTCCCCTGCATCGGCAGGCGGACTCCCAACCACTGCGCCACCAGGGAAGCCCCATTTCTTCTCTTGATAAGCCAGATGTCAGTGTTACTTTTGTCTTTGGTGTTCTGCAGTTGGGTACAACGTGTCTAGATATGTATTGTATTTATCTTGCTTTCAATCTACTGTGCTTCCTGAATCTAAGGGTTTTGTTTTAATTCTGGAAAAGCCACTTGCAATGTCTTTTTCCTCTCCTTCTTCTGGACTCTAATTAGACATGTTAGACCAGTCCTTCAAGTCTCTTAAGTCCAGTACTGGTTTCTTCATTTTACATCCACAGGTCCCAAATTGTTGGTCACAGAGTACTGGGGAACCAGTACTCACAGGGACACTGTGGAATTTTAAATTTTTGAGGTAAACAGCAATGTCTGTGGGATACCATGAAAAATATTACTAGTAAGTTGTTTGGGCCTAACTACTGAGGAAAAAAAAAAGTTAGGTAGTTCTTTTGATCTAGGGGTGCTGTGAAAAAAAAAGTATTGAGATACTAAAAAGTATTGATAAAATAAGGTAGGTTGGGAAACTATTCTACTTTCTCGGCATTTTCTTATGATGTATCACCCAGGTCACTAATTCTTTCTATAGCTGAAACTAATGTACTTTTCATCCATTTATTGAAATTTTACTTTCCATTATTATGTTTTTCATTTTTAGAAATTCTATTTGGTTATTTGAAAAATACAACTGGTAAATTTTTATGTTCTTTTGTTCCTTAATTACATTCTGACAGTCACTTTTATTTCTTTTAGCATAATTATACATACATATTTTATATTCCAAATGTGAAAAAGTTGTACCATCTGCAGTTTCTGTCCTACACTGTATTACGTGTGCTGACTTTTGTTCATAGGATGTGTTTCCTCGGGTGTATGGTGAGCTACACTTCTTAAAGATTTGTGGAAATGCTAGTGATGACTGGACCTAAAGTACATTCCTTCACTGCAGATTGCATTTGCTTATTTGGAGTCTTACCAACCTGGGGTCAATTTAAAATTTTATCTTGCAATTTATGAGAGCCACACAGAAATTGTGAATTATACTCAAACTCCCGTGAAGGCAGTTTTGTGGTTAAGGATAGTCAGAGAAGCCTCTCTTTCCCTTCCCATCCAGAGGGGTCTTCAACTAGGCAAGTACCCCCACCCTCTCCATCTGCAAGACAGACTCTGTCGCATTTTCTCCTTTGGGGGTCTTGCCTTTGGAGTCCGTGGCTCCAGGACAGAATCTATGATCCCTGCACCCACACTGTGTCCAGGTCCCAGGCTTTCTCCACTATCCACACACAGTCTTTCAAATTTAAGCTCTGGGAAACAAGCAATAGGAAAATAATCCTAGAACAAAACTGGCTTCAGTGCAGCCTTTTTTTTTTTTTTTTTTTTTAATTTATTTTTGGCTGTGTTGGGTCTTCGTTGCTGCACGCGGGCTTTCTATGGTTGCGGCAAGCGAGGGCTACTCTGCGTGGCGGTGCGTGGGCTACTCTGTGTGGCAGTGCGGTGGCTTCTCTCATTGCGGAGCACGGGCTCTAGGCACGCGGGCCTCAGTAGTTGTGGCTCACAGGCTCTAGAGCCCAGGCTCAGTAGTTGTGGCGCACGGGCTTAGTTGCTCCACAGCATGTGGGATCTTCCCAGACCAAGGCTCGAACCTGTGTCCCCTGCACTGGCAGGTAGGTTCTTAACCACTGTGCCACCAGGGAAGTCCCCAGCCTATCTTTTTGAAGTAATATGTTTTCACTGCTTTGTGCTCCTTGAACTTTCCTTGGTTTCTCGCCAAGTCACCATGCATTTTAAAATATTTATTTAAACATATTTTCCCAGTGTTTTAAAATATTCTATACTGGCAATGTTTCTGTGTATGCAAGTCTGCCATATCACTGAAAAAAAAAGGAGGGGAGAAAGCATCTCCTGTATTTTCTACAATGTGGACAGAGTGTCTTTGTGATTATGTGGAAATGCACTCATTTTTCCCGCATAAGCTCCCTAGATCCTCAACTATGTGGTCCCTCATTCTGATCCCTCTACTGAAATGTCTTTGTCTTTGACACATTCCTGTTTTACGCAAAGTCCGGGAAAAATCCTGCCTCCTCCAGAGTTTTATCTGTACCTTTCTTTGAGGATTTATTCTGTTCTAGTATCGGACCATCTAAATATAGCAGACATTGCTCATTTGTGATTACTGAAGATAAAGCTTTGACCATGTGCAAAGTTTTCAGAGTTTCATCGTTGATTTTATACTTTAATTTTACTGAGGCCAAAATTTGGATCCAGTATTCAAGGAATACATTGTTCATTTCTTAAAATTAAAAAAAAAAGCTAACATACCTATTGCAACAAGAACAACAGTGAAATAGTCCATTTCTTATATGGTCACTTTCAAAAGAAAAGATTCAGTAAAGAGATAAGGAAAACCCAGCAAGCAGGCAGTGTTAGAAGTGACTCCAGGACCTCCTGGAAACAAATGGGGAGCCCTGGGAACCCACTCCAAGTTCACCCACGTTTATCTCCATATACACGCTAAAAAGCTAAAAGTAAAACTTCGGTTCTGTCAAGGGGGAAAAGAGTTTCCTAAGAGGATAACTGGTGTCTACTGCTGGCAGTGAGCACAATGAGAAAATGAGGAGATCCAATCAAGTTATGGCTATGCTCAGGAAACAGACTTTAAAAAATAAATGTAAGAGCAAAGATTCAGATTCCACTGCTGCTGAGACATGAACGATTCTACCCCATGTTCTGTATGGAAACTGGGTAAAGAAATTCATGAAACTTATTTCAGCAAGTGCTCTGGATAGCGTAAAATTTGCCCAGGTGAGAACGAGCATGGTGCATAGTTTATATGTTAACGGCAAAATTTATTTTAATGGCTTTTTAAATTACTTGAGTCTTGTATTTATAGAATCATCGAGTCCAAAGGGGTAACTTAAATTTTTCAGTTATATTTTATTGAATTTTATGCAGGAAATTATATGCTACAGTGAGATTTATGAATGTGGGGTTTCTTGAAGGTCTCGGGGTGTATCCCTTGCAAATGTCAAGGATTTTATGAATGTCTATTATGTCCTAGAAGGCATTTAACTCCTCTTCCTCACTTCACCTAATAGAGCTTTTTCCCAAAGTAACCACACATCAGTATCTGCTGAAAGAAGGAAAGAAGGGGAAAAAGGAAGAAAATAAGGAAGTTGTTCTGATCTAAAGATCAGAACAACTTTGCTTTTCCACACCTTTGCATTTCTCCTGGGGTGATCGTATTTAAGTAATGTCAGAGGGATTCAGCGAGGAATATAAAGTCCTTTTCAGTTTCCATTTGTGGAATTACAACAAATAAATAACATCCTCATTCATTATTAATAGGCTTTCTAGAGATCAAAAATGTGGATTCCAATTTCCAATGAGTAAGTCTACTGGCAATTATTTGCAGTTTAAATAAAAGAAAAGGCATTTCATGTGGACAATACAAACAAGTGGATAATTAAAGTACAGTAACTGATTTCCATAAGTAATGAAGATGGGAAATTATCTCTGACTTTGCTTGCAAAGCTCAATTTCAACTCCATCCCCCATGAAGAGGATTAACCACTTTCCGCTCTACCCTCGTCTCCCAGTGGGGGAAGGAGGGAGTGATGCACATGGCGGCTTTGTTCAGACAAGGTTTAAGAGGGAGCTAATTTCAGCTACTCACGTTTGAAAACAAAGTAGTGAGCCTTCTTAAAAATTCTAATTAAGAGCTATAAATAACATTTTCCAAAATGCACAAGTACACTCTCACCACACACTCACTCACTGTGCAGCCACATACAAACATACACAAAGCGCAGCCACAGTTGAGTGGTAATGACTTTTTTTTTTTTTTTTTTTTTTTGCGGTATGCGGGCCTCTCACTGTTGTGGCCTCTCCCGCTGCGGAGCACAGGCTCCGGACGCGCAGGCTCAGCGGCCACGGCTCACGGGCCCCAGACGCTCCGTGGCACGTGGGATCCTCCCGGACCGGGGCACGAACCCGAGTCCCCTGCATCGGCAGGCGGACTCTCAACCACTGCGCCACCAGGGGAGCCCGGTAATGACTTTTAGAACAAGGAATATATTGTTTATTTCTTAAAATTAAAAAAAAAAAAAAAAAAAAAAGCTAGCATACGTACTGCAACAAGAACAACAGTGAAATAGTCCGTTTCTTATATTGTCACTTTCAAAAGAAAAGATTCCGTAAAGAAAAAAGGAAAGCCCGCGAGCAGGTAGTGACAGTAGATGAATGGCAAAGGACCATACGTTTTGGAGCCTCCAATGACTTTATTTCTGACTCAGCCCAAAGGAAGGCAGAATACGGGGAGGGTGAGCAGGGAACTGTGTGGCCGTCTTCTGTCTCTTGTCCCCCTATCTCCCAGGCTTTTGATAGAACTCCCCTCCCCTGAAAGAAGGCTGAACATGCAGTGCAGTTGAAGTCAAAATTCCCATATTGAGTGAATTAACAGTTTGATCCCATTCACTTTTCTCCTGCAGGTTAGTTCTCTCAGGACCTGAGGGTTCTGATCTATGAAGCTCAGAAATGCCAACTCAAAGTCTGTCATCCCAGAGTAAAAGTTCCCACACTTGTGTGTGAGTGGTAGCGAGGAAGAGCTGTGAAAATGAAAGAGTGTAAAATTCGAGAAACATGGGTTCCGGCCCAGTCCCAGCATTTACTAGCTGTGTGACCTTGCACAGGTTACTAAAATCGTCAGGGTTTCTTCACGCCTAAAGTGAGGATAACTGTAGCACCTCACTCGTACAGTTCTTCTGAGCAGCAAGTGTAATACTTTATGCGAAAACGCTTACATGACTACGTGGCCCTAAACCCTGTGCCCTGGTGTCACACAGCAGTGTGCTGGAAGGCTCTTCTGTTTTGGTTCATTATTTACACACACTCTTGGCCTTGTTTCTTTTTATCTAAGTCTAGTGAGTGCGCAAGTCTTCAGCACACCTGTCTAATTTATATGATGTTATATTTCTCTGACATTAAAACAGCGTTCACTTACTGTTAGACGGTACCGTTGCTCAAGGACCAGGGCCCCGATCCTCGTGTGTTAGGCATCAGCCCAGCCCAGCATGTCATTAGGTAGAGTTACAAAAGGACGGACGTCATACCATCTGCCACAGACAGAAGCCGTCACCAATTATGCCCACAGAGTCTATAATGAGATGAAGCGCAGAAGCCCCTTCCTCCGCCCACTCTCTGGGCACCCCTTTTAGGTCCTTCCAGGAGAATCAAGAGGCATTGGGGTTCACAGTGTAAATGACTTAACGTCACGTGCACCTGGGAAGTTGTGGGTCCGTCCATCGTGATCTCGCATGGGGGACAATCAGTGCCTGGTATACATTTCCTTCAGAGACCTGTCACACTTCTGCAGGTGGCGTCTCCCTCATCCTTTTTCCAAACACCCGAGATGACCGGAGCAGATCATCTAACATTTGTTAAGCACACCATGCACTGCAGTCCGTCTGCTACATTCACTCTTGCCTGGAATGCCTTCACACTCCCACTTCTGACACCCACCCACCTTCTCTGACTGCCAAGTTCTACTTATCCGAAAGAAACAACTCATATAGCATCTTATCTATAAAGCAGTTCCCCCTACACCTTCCCTAATGGAAGATTTAGTCACTCCGTCATCTTTTCACCCGTGACTCTTCACATTATGAAGCATTTTTCAAAGTGTACACGGGGTGGGCCTAACAAGAAAGGAAAATGTTCTGAATCTTTTACACATTCTTGTGTCCCCATACTCCTAACCCACGGAGGCGTCAGTCACATAATAGGTACAACAGTAAATGTCAACGTGTGGAAAAATGGAAGACCCTCTACCTTGAAAGCCTTAGAAAGCCTAAGCCCCTGTTCCTCAAACAGATGACACTGAGGTTTAATTAGGAAGATAAGTCTGAGCCACGTGAGTCCCCCCTTTACCCATCCCAATTCCTACAAAGTGACAAGTAAGACATGTAGGGCAAAAAAAGAGGATGCTCGCAAGAGCACTGAAAACAAGAGCTGTACCAGTGAACAAGAAATGTTGATGATTCGCTAAACAATAGAAAGAATATAGGATCCGAGTTACGGAAAAAGTGAAACCAGCTAAACCAAGAATCCAAAATACATTATCCTTCAAGAGAAGACTTGTGGACGGAGAAAGCCAAGGAGTCCCGAGTGCAAAGTTTAGAGAAAACGTGTGCAGAGGGTGACCCGAGCGCGTGCTTAGGTCTCTGGGGCTGTTGGCCCTGATCCTCCACTTGGCCGGTCAGCAGGGGCCCCTGGTGTTTGTCCCACTTGTAAAGCCATTTGTGTGGGCACTGAGCCAAAGAGACACCGAGAAATGAAGACCTAGCGGATGGTTTCTCCCAGGGTAGGAGGTACTTACACGCAAAGGCAAGCCCCACCTGGCGCATCGCACCCAGCGGCACACCAGGAGCCTCTTTCCGTAGCCACAGGGAGCAGAGCACGGGCGGCGACCACAGCGCCAGCCCAAGAGGGGAAGAAACCTCCAGTAGAAAGGGAAGCACACAGACCGGGAGCCACGCACCATTTGAGGGGAGCTAACACACACTCTTTTTAAAAAAATAAGTACTTAATAGAACAACGATAGAGACTGTAAATCATGTTAATATCCTGAGAGTTCTTTATGTAACACTGAATCGTAAAACAGAAACAACTAGATCTTCAGACAAAACATCTGATCTTCAAAGTAAAATAAATGCTAAGACAATACCAGAACAGATGTATCTGAATCACTTGGTAAGCTGGGAAACGCAGCAAATGGTTTCTCCTAGAAAAATCTTAAGAAATAGAAAGCATAAGAGAAAATGTAAGAGACATGTAGAAAAATTCTGGAAAAGAGGAATGAACAGAAAAATCAAAATAATTGAAGAAGTTTACTTAAAGCTGAAGAAATACATAGTTCATCAGATTAAAAGGACCTACTCTGTGCCAAAGAACAAGTTTTAAAAGGCCCAAGACTTTAATCATCATTGTGGAATGTCAAATCATCACAGAGAAAAATCCTAAGGCATTCCAAAGGCAAAATGATGGATTGCTCACAAAGATGTGGGGATTCCATTTACCATTCATTTCTCAACAGCAAAACTGGAAGCTAGAAAAATCCAGGCTCAATGCTATCTTGAACCCAGATTCCATATCTGTCAAACTTGCCTTCAAGTTTGGGGACAAAATAAAGGCTTTGGACGTGCAAAGAATTGGGAATTTTGCCACCCACAAATACTTTTGAAAAAACTTATGAAAGGATAATCCAATAAAATAAATAACAAAACCAAGAAAAAGGATACAAGAAAGAATAGTGATCAGAGAAAACAGGGAAAGTTACAGTTAAGTTTAAATAACTGTCGATGCATGATATTTAAAAATTGCACAAAATAACCATCTTGAACTGAAATCCCAGATGTTCTCAGCAGTGGAATCTGCCAGAGAGGGTATAGGAAGTGTAAGACTACTACAATTTTTTTTTTTCCTATATAAGAGTAAGATATAGATACTATAGCTGTTGACAGAATTGTTAAAATTGTTAAAAAATATAAGTATAATCACTGGGAGAACAGAAATAGATATATAAGTTCCAAATGACTAGGGAGGAAATTTAATGGAACTATATATCTATAGTTTTATATATATATATATGGTTATATATATAGTTATATATATATAGTTATATGTATAATCAGTTCAAGGGTCAAGATAGAAAGAAGAATAGCAAAATCAAAGTATCTCACAATCACCATAGAAAGTCCATTTTAAACTCAAAAAAATTCAGCTATTGTAGACTATAAGAGAGAGGCCCACTGAAATTAAGACAAAATGGATTTTTGTAAAAGATGTAAAAATATATATTAGGCAAATGGTAATAATAAAAATGATTATAAAATGATATAGCATAGCAAAATTAACATCAGGAAAGAGAATAAAGTACTGATACAAAGCATTAAGTAGGATAAAGTGGATATCTATGATTACTCAAATATGCAATCCAATAAGATGCAATAGTCAAACTTGTCTGCATCTAAACACAAATCTCAGTGTATACAAATATGTGTATACGTGTGTGTGTGCAGCAAAATCTGATGAAAACACAAGGAGAAACTGAAAAGTCCACAAACAGAGAGGAACTTTATCCATAGCCGCCTTTCAACAGCTGACAGATCAGGTAGGGAGACAGAAACGGAGGGAGGGGAGGAGAGTGACTGAGGGAGAGAGAAGATGTTCTACAAGTGACTCAAAAAGAACTGGAAAAACCGAGTAAAAAAATAAATAGAAATTTGTTCGTGACTTTCTCAAAAGTCTTCCAATGTTTTCTAAAATAGAGCTACCCTTAACAAAAATAAAACAAAACAGAAAACCACACCATCACACACCCAGATGAGTTTATAAGGAAAATTCCAACCGGTTCAGAGAATGGAAAATTATGACACCAGCCTAATGCTGATACCAAAACCAAGCAAACGCCACAAAGAAGAAATCAAAGGAGCAATTTCATTTTTGTAATTAAATAAAATATTTAAATAAAATATGAACAAATCAAGTCCAGCTCTGAATTAATAGAATGCTATATCATGGCAAACCAAGTTTAACTCAGAAATACCAAAATGGTGTCACATCAAGAAGGTATTAATGCAACTGGGTATGGTAACAGGTTAAAAGAGAAACCCAGTATAATCTTCCTAATAAAGGCTGAAAAGCATTTTGATAAAATCTGACAGACATGTCGGAGTAAACAAACTTTTTGGCCAGCTGGAAAGAGATGGAAATGTCTTCCATGCTATTAAGGCTTTTTGCAGAAGTCTACAGCAACTATACATAGATGACTCACTGATAGCACTCCTATTAGAGTTAGTAAGAAGAAAAAAAGGAACAGTCCTTTTCAGCATTACACTGCTGGCCTAGCCAATAAAAATGTCGAAGTAAATACATAAGCGGTATCAAGAAGTAAAGGCATCTACAGAACTCTCATAATTTTCTACAGTACCATCTCCCTTCTCTAGAAGAATCAGACTCTACAGATAAACTGTTGAAATAAGACAAACTGTTAGAATAAGAGAGTTCCATAAGGTGACAGACACACCATCACATACAAAAATCAGTAACTGTCTCGTATGTTAGCGTATAGTATAAACTAGAAAACATAATGAAAAAATAAATCCTGATCATACACACATACTCACACCCATATACTATAAAAAGCAGTTGGGGGCTTCCCTGGTGGCGCAGTGGTTGAGAGTCCGCCTGCCGATGCAGGGGACACGGGTTCGTGCCCCGGTCCGGGAAGATCCACATGCTGCGGAGCGGCTGGGCCCGTGAGCCATGGCCGCTGAGCCTGCGCGTCCGGAGCTTGTGCTCCTCAAAGGGAGAGGCCACAACAGTGAGAGGCCCGCATACCGCAAAAAAAAAAAAAAAAAAAAAAAAAAAAGCAGTTGGAAAAAAATACCCAAGAAGAGCATTAAAATTTGGGGGGAGAAAAAATACTAAAAAAGTCAGTTGCTCTGTCAGTTTACAATCTATCATATTAAAAAGAAAAAAAACTTGTAAAAGCAATTGGATTATTGATATTAAAAAGTAACAATTTGAGAATTGAGAAACAGATCCATGAATATACAGGCATTCACTTTATGATAAGGTATGAAAGTGTCATTTCAAGTAGGTACAGAAAAGATGGACTATTCATGTAAATGTTTCTAAAAAGAGAACGCTAGATATCTCACACTAAATGCAAACAATAAGTTTCAGAATTTCAAAAGGATTAAAGAGATAAATTGTCAATCAACCAGTAAGCCTTATATGATTTTTCCCCAAAATCTTGGTTAATAAATAGTCATTAACAGCACAAATCACAGTGAAAAAGGCAGACAAATTTGATAAGAGAAAAATTTTAAACTTCCGTAGCATTATAAAACAGTATATGCAACATTACAGGACATATGAATATCTCTGAAAAATATTTAACATATAATCAGACAAAAGCTTAATATTTAGTATCATGCATATATCTATGTGTGGGTATATACAGTATTCCAAATTTAAGAAAAAGTTAGAGCCTACCAGAACACAAATTATATTAAAAAAGTATCTCTAATAAGATTTTCAAGTAGCCAATAAATATATAAATATGTTTAAAGCCCTACCAAAATCTATAAAATGCTAATAATAATAATAAATAGACCTCATATTTGTTAAGTGCTTGCTTCTGGCCAGCAACTCTTAGGGTTTGACACGTGCAAATTATCAAAGGCTTACAACCAGGCTTTGTGGTGGGTATTTTCCCCACTGCAGAGAAAAGGAAGGGGAAGCAAGGAGAACTGAAGGAATTTGGCAACAGCACACAGTCAGTGGGGGGGCAATTTGAATTTAAACCTTGTCAGTCTGGCTCCCAAACCAGTTCATCTCTCTGCCATGATTTTTTTTTTCACTGATGAGTAAAAATGATGAATTGGTATAATTCTTTTAAAAGGTTAATATTCAGTGTTGGTAAGTATGAGGGAAAACCTTTATTCTCAAACATTCTTGGTGGATGTGTAAATTGATAAAGTCTTTTTGAAGGGCAATATGGCAGACTCCTTCAAAGCATTTTAAAGCAGACCCAAGAATTCTACCTCCAGGAAGCTATCATTAAGAAACAGTTGACATATGCGAGAGATGTTTGAAAAAGAATGTCGTGGCAGCATTATTTGTAAGAATCAACATATATGTCAGCAAACAGGCTTCTGTTGAAACAATTTGGGGAATATCTCTACGCAATAAAATAGCATTCAGCCTCTAATAAGAATGAAGTAGGTTTATAGGAACCGATATGGAATGACTGTGAATCTGACTATTCCTTGAAAAAAAGCAAGTTGCAAAAACAAACCCTTTTATATTTTTTTAGAAAGGAAGGAAGGGAGGGAGGCAGAGAGGGAGGGAGAGAGAGAGGGAGGGAGAGAGGGAAGGAAGGAAGGAAGGAGGGAGGGAGGGAGAAAGGGAGGAAGATTTGCATGTATGAGTATAATTGTTTGGAAAAAGAACTATGAAGACGCACCCCCAGCTGTTTTCACCATCACCCATGGCTCCTGCAGGGAAGAGGAACAAATGTGTTGGGTTGAAAGGCAGGGAGAGGACAAAGATAAACTTTAACTTTACACTTAATAATAATGGCTATTCTTTGAATCTTTTACAATGATAAGATGCTCAGGTAATGAAAACAATAATACAAAGAAAATTAAATAAGAAAGTGATGAAATTGAAACTCAATCCACAGAAAACCCAGACAATAAGAGGAAAATCTTGGGCACCATATTATTTGCCACAGTTGCATGTGTCCTGACCAATTCAGGGTCATGGCAGGGATATAAAACATCTAGGATATAAATGTGACAAATCACTCTAGAGGTCCAGGGTTAGATAACTTTCTTTTTAAAAGAACCCAGATCGATCTTTTATACAAACTTCACAACATCTTCCTATTTTAGGAGAGACTTGGGCTCCACCCAGGGTGTCTGTTTGTTTTTTTTCTGTTTTTTTTTTTTTACATCATGTCAAATTGTTTGCTAAGATCTGTTGGCAATTCAGCCTGGAGTTTTCAGATTCCCTCTCATTTTACCAACGTGAAGCTGCATCCTTAACACGAGGTTGATCCTGCATTAATTCACAGACAGATGCAGAGTTAGTTGGGGCAGGAATCACTTTGGGTCCCTGTTCTCTCTTCCTTGTTAAAACATGCACAGCATCGCTCACTCCAGTTAATCAGACTCACAACACCCCCTCCCCGGTGAAAATAACGAGCCGCCGTGTGCCGCCCTTTCATTGCCGCAGCTGACACCTATGATTCCCTCGAGGCACCGATCTTCCTGGTCAGGATCACTCGGTTCTAAAGCGGGTTACAAAGTGTGCACGCCACACTTCTTTTGTCAGAAGCGGGAATTCCAGGCCACTGAGCCTCCGTCCCGGTGGAGGAGCTGCATGTGTGGATCACCCACAGCGGGCAACCTGCACTGAGAAAGGGAGCCTCGGGGTTCCTATTAACATGTCTCCACGTAGCACACTGAGACCCAGAAGAACAGAAGGATTGCAGCACGCAGGTGCCAGCTTTCCTCTGTCCGCAATGGGGACCCTCTGAGAACAGCCAGACACTGAGCTTCTTCTAGATGCTTCAAGTAGCGGCAGAGAGGAGTAGGACACACAGGCTGCAGCCTCCCTCCTGCCTTCTCCAAGCCATACAAGCAAGAGGAGCAGGAGGGAATAAATAGGGCGGCACCTGATATGTTTTGAGAGAGAAAGCAATACACTAGTCACTTGGTGACGCAGGAAAAAAAATCAGTTCTCCTGCTCTCAAGTTTAAAGCTCTCAGAGAATAATATTTAAAATGTTAAACATGCCTTGACACAAATATTAAGTGAGGCCATGTTATAGAGACTTATTTAACTCACTAATGAGAGGACCAAAAAAATGGTAAAGCTAGTTCCAAGAAGATTTGAGAGACTGAGTTAGAACAGTTAGAACAGACTGAACAAATGCTAGAACAGAACTGCTCAACTAGATTCAAAACTGGTTAAAGTCCTACACAGCAATAAAACTGTAACCTCTAGGGTCATCTCTTCCTGCTTTGGACAAGAATAATTTTCACTGATATCAGTTTTATAAAAGTTAATATTTACCCTTACACAGTGATAAAGTAGCCTAATCAATAAGAAGTAGTGAGTCAAACAAAGAATCATGCCCCTTGAGAACTAGGTAAATTTAAATCTTGGAATAGACAATGTTCAATCATGACACTGAAAAAACATGCAGTTTTGGTGTGTTGTGTTTTCATTTTTTTTTATTTGTCTCTAAGTGTTCTGCAGTTTCCCTTGTGATTTCTTCATTGATCCATTGGTTGTTTAAGACTGTATTGTTTAATTTCCACAAATTAGTGAATTAAAGTTTTACTTCTGTTATTGATTTCTAGCTTCATTCTGTTGGAGCAGGTACTCTGTATCACAGCTACCTTTTAAAATCTTTTGAGACTTAATTTGTGGCCTAATATATGATCTATTTCTAACGTCACAATTTTTTTTTTTCTTACACAGCTATGTGCATGGTAGTCTTTGGATGGCGGACAGAAATGGCCACACCCATCTACGGAATTACAAAGTGCTACGGCCTAAATGTTTGTATTCCCCCCAAGTTCATAGGTTGAAGCCTTAATTCACAATGTGATGGGATTTGGAAGTGGGGCCTTAGGTTGAGATGAGGTTGTGAGGGCAGAGATGCCATCATGGGAACAGGGATATTCTAAGAAGAGACACAGAAAGATTTCTGCCCCGCCCCGGGCCACGTGAGGACACACGATGGTGGCCACCTGCAAACCAGGAAGAGGGCTCATCAGACACTGAACCTGCAGGCACCTTGACTTGCCTTCCCGGCCTCCAGACTGTGAGAAATCACTGTCTGTTGTTTAACCATCCCCGCCCCCGCCCATCTATGACATCTGTTGTGGCAGATGAGCTGACAGACGGAGTGAGAAGGGGCACCAAGAGATGACAATGTTCAATTCCCTCTCTCGACGCCTGTGTAGGTCAAATGACAAGTCAGGATCGCGTACGGGTCAAGGGCATGAACTTAGAACTCAGCAGACCTGGGTTAAGTCTGCACTGTGCCACCTTTGACTAAATATAATCTAAGACCCAATTTTCTCATCTGTAAGGGAAATAATAATAGCACCTTCCTCAGAGAACTGGAGTGAGGAGTACAAGAGATAAATTAGTAAGTTTACTAGACTTACTAGTTAGCATTTACTAAATAGTTAAAAACTGCCATGGGTGGTTATACCCGGTGACTAAGTTCTATCATCATTCATACCCTGGAGAATGTAGTCAAATTCAATTTAAGTTAGATTTAACTCGGGAAAAAGAGGGAAACTCTCAAAATAATCATTTTCTGAAGTGTAATTTCCCTCCTGGCTAAAAAGGTTGTCCTAAAGCTGGATTTCTGTGCACCCAGAGCAGACTTTAAACAGATGTGCTCCAGGATGACAGCCTTGATTTGTGTCTCTGAGGAGAGCAGGAGAAGTGGAGGAGGAGTTACATGTGATGCTGGTGCCAAGGAGCTGCTTAGAGGGACGTAAAGATGGGGTTCTGCAAGCAAAGGAAGATGGGCCTCGAAACGCTGCTTAAAAAGTCAGACAGGACTTCATCTTAGTAATAGGTCTGCAATTTTATCACCTAAAAGGGGCCCAGAATATCTATTCAGCCTACCTCACAGGATGGTATAAAGATAAAAGAAATAAAGAGAAAAGCTATAAAAGTATGTTCTGCTCATTCAGCTAATAGGATTCTTACCTTTTTACTCTGCTTTCTGGGTCAGTGGGAGGCCAGGAGACTCGGGCATCCGCTCCGAGCTACACGGTGGTGATGGGATTGAACAAGAACAAGAATTCCCAACCTCCTTTCAGCCTTTTCAAACCCAGCTTTCTCGCTGAGACGGCAGTCGGCCGACTCTACACACTTCTTAGTCTGCGTCCATGTTGCCTGCTGGATATTTGCCGATTTACTTTTTAATTCCCTTGCTATACGTTCTTAGGCCATTTTATTGAGGTATAACTTACATACCATAAATCGACCCTCTTTAAGTATAAAGTAATGATTTTTAGTAAATTTACAGAGTTGTGTAGTGATCACCACAATCCGGTTTTAGAACCTTCCTGACACCCTAAAAGATCTCACGTTCCCAGCTGCTTTTTCTCTCCATTTCCACCCCAGCTGCAAGCAACCCTAATCTACTTTTTCTCTACAGATCTACCTTTTCTGGACATTTTGTAAAAATGGAATCATACAACATTTTGTCATTTGTGGCTGCTGTCTTTTATAGCATAATGTTTTCAAATGGATGGAGTACCATTTTCTTTGTCCAGTCACCCACTGATGGACATTTGCATTGTTTCTGGGGTTTCTTCTAGTATGAACAGCACTGCTGTAAACTTTTGTGTACAAGTCTTTTGATGGGCATATATTTTCATTTCTTTGGGGTAGACACCTATGAGAAGAATTACGGGGTCATAATAAGTGAATGGTGAAGTTTCTATTAAACTGCCAAACTCTTTTCAAAGTAGCCATACTGTTTCCATTCCCACCAGCAATGCATGGGCATCCCAGGCTCTCCACATCTTTGCCAACTTTTGTTATTGTCTTTTTCGACTGAAATGATAGTTCATTGTAGTTTTACTCTGCATTTTTCCAGTGAGTAATAATGTCAGCCATCTTTGCATGTGCTTCTTGTCATTCAAATATTTTCTCTGGGGAAGTTTCTATCTAGATCACTTGCCTATTTTTAAACCAGGTGCTCACCTTACTGAGTTATAAGTATCCTTTATATACTCTGTGTACACGTCTGGATATGTGATTTGTAACTACTGTCTCCCAAACTGTGGCTTGTCTTTACATTTTCTTAATGGTACCTGTAGCAGCTTAAAAGCTTTAAATTTTTAAAAAGTCCAAATTATTTTTGTCTCTTATGAATCATGGTTTTGGTACATATCTAAGAACTCTTTGCCCGACCCAAGAGCAAAGATTTTTTTCCACATTTTATTCATTTTTATAGTTTTAACTATTACCACTAGGTCTATAATTCATTTTTAACTAATCTTGTGTAGAGTGTGAGGCAAAGGTCATACACACAAAAATTAATCCTTTTGCCTGTGGATCTCCAATGGTCCCAACACCATTTGTTGAAAAGTTTATCCTTCACCCATTAAATTACCTTGGCAACTTTACCAAAAATCTACAGACGGTCTACCACAAGGATGTTTTCCTGGACTCTATTCTAGTCTGTGAGCTGTATGACTAAGGTTGCACACCTTTCTGGATTATCTTAGACATTTTCAGGGCTTGTAACTCCTCATCTTGGATGTCATCACCGGGAGACCCAGAGATATAAAAGAAACATTTGTAGTCTGTACTTTGTATGCACAAGTTACAAAATCAAGATGATCACTGTAAATATTACGGTTCATTTATACTGCCAAATTTGAAACCTATTAGCACATAAAATATAGTACTACTGACAATTGTATTAATAACGAAAACTACATGGGAACCTATGAATTTGTTGAATGTACTAGATTAAAACTACAAGTGTGGATAATTAATGAGTATTAGCTTATTATCGTGTATAACCCAGATTTCGTGGTCACATGCCCATGAACTAATCAAGGTATGAGACATTTGGTAGTCTGTCCGTAAATCATTCTCCTTCTTTTCTAACAAAACATCATTTTGTTCAGGTGTTAAGAAGCAGTGTTCGGGCTTCCCTGGTGGCGCAGTGGTTGAGAGTCCGCCTGCCGAGGCAGGGAACACGGGTTCGTGCCCCGGTCCGGGAGGATCCCACGTGCCGCGGAGCGGCTGGGCCCGTGAGCCATGGCCGCTGAGCCTGCGCGTCCGGAGCCTGTGCTCCGCCACGGGAGAGGCCACAACAGTGAGAGGCCCGCCTACCGGGAAAAAAAAAAAAAAAAAAGAAGCAGTGTTCTCATGAAGATGAGCCTCTCTGTAGCTCTAGGAGATGAACCACAAATGGTCTAGTCCGAAGGCCAGCAAACTTTTTCTGCATAAGGCCAGAGTAAATATTTTAGGCTTTGCTGGCTATAAGGTCTCTGTAACAACTATTCAACTGTCTCACTGCAGCAGAATAGCATCCATAGGCAATATATAAATGAATGGGTGAGGCTATGTTTTAATAAAATTTAATTTGTATCAACAGGTAATAGGCAGGATTTGCTCTATGGCCTTAGTTTGCCAACCTCTGGTATCTTAGCTTCCTAGGGCTGTCTTGATGAAATACCATGAACTGGATGGCTTAAAACAGAAATTTATCCTCTCACAGCTCTGGAAGCCAGAAGTCTGAAATCGAGGCTCTGATAGGGCCATTGTCTCGCAAAGGTTCTAGAGAAGAATTGTTTCTTGCCTCGGCCAGGTTCCGGTCCCCTGGCATTCCTGGCTTGTGGCTGCATCCATCCAATCTCTACCTCCATCTTCACCTGCCCTTCTTCTCTGTGCCCCTCTGTACTCTCCTCTTCCTGCTATAAGGACACTTATCATTGGATGTAAGACTCTCCCTAAGTCCAGGATAATTTCCTATCAATATTCTTCACTACGTACATCTGCAAAGACCTTTTTTCTAAATAAGATAACATTCTGAGATTCCAGGTGGACATAAATTCAGGGTACGGAGCTATTCAACCTGCTCTACCTAGTCTAGGCAGTGATAATAATTCCATTCTCCTTTCCCATTAACTGTCTACAGAGAGCAAACGACTCACTTCTGGCCAATGAGCCTGAAAAGCTTATTGGGTGAGCTTTTGGGGTGATCTGGGGAAAATGTGTTCCTATTTGATTTTTTTTTTTAAGTACAGGGACAACTTTTATATGCTCCTGTCTCTGGATGTTGTCACGTGAAGAAGTGATGCTAAGAGTTGAAGCAATCCTCTGTGACCATAAGGGGAAAGCCAGGAGAAGGGCAGGGAACGCCTTCACATCATGGAGATGCTGAATTGGCTATTTCCTAACTCTGGGTTCCTTGTTATAAGAGATAATCGAACTCTTATTGATTAAGCCATTAATTTAAGGTTTACTATTACTTGAAGTCAAATCATCCTAACTATTTCACAAGGTATCCTCAGAAGGTAACAACTAGAAAATTGTAGTGACTCAGGAATTGTTGACCTGCCCTCCGACAATAGAAGACACACCAGTACAAATCCATTTTCTTTCAAATTTTCTTACTTTGACACTGACTCAACTCAGCAAAAAGGCTATCACCAAGCTTTCAAATTTAATTCAGGGACATAAAATGGAGACAGGCCAGAAAGAGCCTTGGAACACCCTGTGGGAATGGCAACAACTCTCAGAGAAAAATGGGACTCGTCCAGAAAGAACAGAAAGGGAGGAAAATGGAAATTATAAAAAAAGAGACCGATTCCTTCTCTGCTAACTTTGAAGATTAGGTCGGGTAGGCAGCAATTCCTGTCTGTGCTGTAGCTTCATGGTAAAAATAAAAAGATCACAGCTATAAGCAGAGGTGGAGACAGCACAGCAGAGAAGAGAGACGGTGGTTAGACTGAAGTTAGAATAGTTGCCCCAATCACTCAGGGCGACCCAGTGAGGTTCCAGCGATGCTGACAAAGACATATGCAGATCAAAGGTCTGGTGTACCAGCCCAAGTAACAAAAGAAAGCACTGGATATATAGTGTATATTCTTAAAAGTATGATATATATGTGTTCTCTATACTTAATGTATACATACAGCACAAACATTAAATATACCATATATATGGATAGTCAAGCTATACAATAAGAATGTATGTTACACAAGATTTTTCTACCATATTTATACTAGGAGGGTTTATCTTGTATGTAAAGGGGGAAGGAAGACTATAGAACTTGAAAATAATTCATAAAATTTACTCCTGAAAGAAATTCATTAAAAAAAAAGATCTACTCTTTTTGGTAATGGAGGAATAGCTTCTAATGGATTAACCTTTACACAGATAATAGCTATCAAATCTGACACAAACACACACACACAATTAAATTAAGGGGGAAATAAAACCCAACAAACTACCTGAAGGCAATGGGAAGCAAATGAAATTAGGAAAAAGTTGAAGGGAATTCACTTAAAAGAAGGGGATGGAATGGCACTGGGTAAATTTCCAATATGCTACAAACTTTTGCCTGAAGGCAGTTCTGCTCAGCACCAAAGGGAGTTACTAAAACTGAAAGAATATCTACGATCTTACTGTCTTGAAGAACCAGAAGAGTTTGAAGTGACCACCGCAGCTACAAAATTGAGGGGATAAATCCCATGAAAGAGGTATCCACAGAAGCAAAGTCCTAAATTCTGCGTTAAACAAAAAAAAAATCTGTTTAAACCTCTAGCCAATCCCTGAACTCATGTGCAGAGAAGAATACAAGCCACCCAGCTCAGGCTAAAAGGACTGAACAATAATTTTTATTGCCACCCACCACAGAGGAGATGGTTTGGAATTTAAATCTTGTCAAGTTGACTACCTACTAAAACAAAAAAATCAATTTATTCAGAGAGCAAAACAGAATCTAGAGTTCTGTAATGGGCACAATGTCCAGAATATGATAAGAATTTCTAGACTACAATAAAAAGAAAACTGTGACCCATAACCCAGAGAAAAGGTAATCGGTGAAAACCAAATCTATGACAACCCAGAAGACAGAACTGAGGGACAAGCATTTGGAAAGCAGTTACTATAACTATGCTCAAGAATAGAAAGGAAAACGTATCAACAAAGAGGAAACTCGGCAGAGAAATAACACACTATAAAAGGCACAAATATCTGTCTTATTTTAATAATTTACTTTAT
This sequence comes from Kogia breviceps, assembly GCF_026419965.1. Taxonomy (NCBI): domain Eukaryota; kingdom Metazoa; phylum Chordata; class Mammalia; order Artiodactyla; family Physeteridae; genus Kogia; species Kogia breviceps. Next base: position 120,040,754 of record NC_081316.1, read on the forward strand.
ATCTTTGAAAATAATTTCACTTCTACTGTCTTCTTAATTTAAAAAAATATCATGTAAAGCTGGTCACCATGTATTATTACCTTGGCGCTTAACCAGCTTAAATAGTGTGGTAGTAGATAGTCTGAATAGAGTATTGAACACCAAGTCAAGAAAACCAAATCTTAAGTACAAAAATCTCTCTATGACATTAAATGAGACGCTGAACCTCAGTGGACAGTGTCATGTTCCTCTATCACAGGTGAGGTTGGTCCTAAATCATCTCCAAGCCTTTTGTGAAAGATCTAGGTGTGATTTGCTAACCATCTCAAAATTAGTTAGTGTAAAAGTGAAGATCAACATACAGGTCTACGGGTCTTCCACTTACCACCAACACCTGAACTAAACAAAACCAGGAAATCTTAACCAAGCACTTATTACCTTCAGTAATTTCTTTAAGGATAAATGCAGTACAGGGCCAACCCCAGATCCCAGTTCACTCCACAAAGACACGTTGTGTGCTTTGTAAGGGCTGAGAGGAGCCTTGAACGGGATGTTTCGACCGAGAGGAATCCTAGGTATTACTTCTCTCCCAATCTAGAGGGAGCAGAATCGAATTTGGAAACCAAAACCATTCACAGTACACCAAGTTCCAGCAATGTTTGGAGCACTGAACGATGTTTTTAAAGTTTCTCCTATGAAGCCCATAAAAAAATAACGTGGGTGGTGACTGAACTGAAAATTTAATCACCATGAGGTTCTGTTCTAAGTGCATTTAAAAAACCCATCTATCTAATGGACTGTAAGCCTAAAAAAGAGGTTTTAAAACTTTTGATCAGATATTGAAATGTTAAACTCTGACAGGGGAAAAAGGTATATACAATTTATTACTTTGCTTTTCCCTTTTACAGAGATGATTTATTTAATTTCCCTACAAGCTTGGTTTTTCTCCTGTGATAAACAAGTGCCAAAAATGAAGACAAGCCAAATGTATAGATTGCTTAAAAATGGATGTGTATTTTGAAACGTCGCTGTTTTTCATTGCACTGGGCTGAGCTGACGGCCCACTATCCTGCGGGCATCTGTGGGCTGGTGTGTGGTGTGTGCCCCAGCCCACACACCACTCAGCCCCAACTTCTCACTTCCATCCAGGGCACCGCTCACCAGCCCTGAATTCTCAAGATGGTCTTTGGATGACTGTATCCTTACACAGCATAAGCTGTGCCATGGATAACAGACCTATATGTCCACAAGTAACACAGAAATAGATCATATTTCTCCACAGATGGAGATAAAAGAAAGCCAAAATACACAAGAATGTTTGGGGACAGAGCTTGCATGTGAATTCAAACACACGGTCGTCTAAAGTGACAGTATTAGATATTTGGGTGTAGATGAAAGGAAATCCATTCACACAGGAATCTGGTGGGGGAAAAACAGAATTTATATCCACTGGGGTCTCACAGAATCGCATCATCTCAGGTTTGGAAGGGGCTTTGGAAGCCATCGAATCCAGCTATGTTCCCCAAGCAGGAATCCTGCGGCTTGGCGGTTCTCCTTAGGATTTTATGAATCCATACCAGAAGAGCCAGATTAAGGCTCTCTGATTTGATTACCAGGATAATCAAAGTTGCAGAACTTTGAAGATCAAGTTTCATTTTGTTTTTATCTTAACTGCCTCAGGGTTTTGAATTCAGGGCTCTAAAAATTCATCTTTAACCTATTCGTTGATGCCATGTCACCAAGATGGGATATTAAAAATGTTGTGTTTGGGCTTCCCTGGTGGCGCAGTGGTTGAGAATCCGCCTGCCGATGCGGGGGGTGCGGGTTCGTGCCCCGGTCCGGGAGGATCCCACATGCCGCGGAGCGGCTGGGCCCGTGAGCCACGGCCGCTGCGCCTGCGCGTCCGGAGCCTGTGCTCCGCAATGGGAGAGGCCACAACAGTGAGAGGCCTGCAAAAAAAAAAAATGCTGTGTTCATCAGTTAGGCCCATCAGTGGCAGGATTATCACAGGCCAGTGTGTTCCTATCCCTACACTGTTGTTTGTGAAAGAGTTTAAAAGGCATGCATGGTTTCTGCCCTAAAGGGGTTCATAATCTTAGGTTAGCAACAAAACAAATACAGCCAAACCCAGGTATGCTGTTAAAACTTCCTCCAGTCCCAAGTGCTTAGAATACTGAACAATGGGATCACTATTTACTGAGCACTGACTGCGCTGGGAAAGGTTAAAGAGCTCTGGAACCGTTTAGCTGGGTGAAGAGAAGCCTGGGGTAGAATTCAAGTATTTTCTAATATATTATAATTGTCTTAAGTAAGATGCCGATCAATTATTATTAATTTAATTCCAGAGGACAAAAGAAAAAAAATGTAAAGGGAAAGAAAGCAAAACATTATATCCTGACTGTAAATGTGATGGGAGAGATTACTTATTTGAGGGAAGTGATACTACGACTTCTTTGAAGAAGTTTAAGAATAAGTCAAACACTCATTTATCTTGACTGGACTGAGAAAAACACATCTTGATGGCAGAGATGTCACTTGTCACTCACCAGTATCTCCTCCTTTGATGTTACAAAAAGAGACAGCATGGTCCAGACTCGGATAAAAGGAATGAATGGTACTTAAGGTTTCGATTTTTTCTATCACTTAGAGAGAGAGAAAACAAATATGAGATCTACATTTTTCCCCCCAAAAGGATTATTTATTTTTTCCCTTGGAAGTTTACATTACTAACAGGATGTTCTCCTTTGACTTAACATACACAGCCCTAAAGCCAAAGCTCATTGATCAAAACCCAAGCCTGTTTTGCCCTCTTCACTAAGCTGAAAAGCACTCTTTTCTTACAAACATATTTTAAAAGTGAACTACTGAATTTTGAAAGTTTGCAATAAAACATTCTTGTCAATGCAGATCTTAAAATGCAGTGTCTCATATTACTACCAGACCGTCCTGAATACGGGGTCAATCTTCTTAGAACAGGAAAAAACAAAAGAGGGTAACATGGCTTCTTTTATTCTTTATTTAAACCCATTTATCTTTTGAGAGGCTATCTGGTTCCCAGCCCCAACCTCGGTCTTGTGATTCCTACATAGTCCACTACCGGGTTATATACCAGATGCAGTATGAGGGTTTCCTTTGCACCTAGTGAATGTTCTCAGTATCCAAATACATGTTGTCTGAAACAGAGTTACTTAAAATGTAAGAACACGGACTTCCCTGGTGGTCCAGTGGGTAAGACTCCTTGTTCCCAATGCAGGGGGCCCGGGTTCAATCCCTGGTCGGGGAACTAGATCTCACATGCATGCTGCAACTAAGACCCAGTGCAGCCTAAATAAATAAATAAATAAATATTTTTTAAAATAAATATTTTTTAAAATAAATAAATATTTTTTAAAATAAAATGTAAGAACATGCATAGGTTGAAAGTGAAAGGATGGAAAAAGATATTCCATGGAAATTGTAACCAAAAGAGAGCAGGGGTGGCTATACTAAAATTAGGGAAATTAGACTTTAAGTCAAAAATTATTACAAGACACAAGTAAGGATGTTATATAATAATAAAAGGTTCAATTCATCAGGAAGATAAAAGAAATATATTGTTAACAGGGTAGATCTCGTGTGTCCTTACCACCACAAAATAATAAATAAAATAAAATACAACAATTATAAACATATATGAATGAGACATCAGAGCTCCAAAACATGTGAAGCAACCATTGACAGAATTGAAGGGATAAATAGCTCTACAATAATAGGAGGATATTTCAATATCCTACTTTAAATAATACATAGAAAAAACAGACAGAAGATTAACAAGAGAGGACTTGAACAACACAATAGACTAATTGGACCGAACACATACATACAGAACTCTTCACCCAGCAATAACAGAAAACAAACTTTTCCAAGTACAAGAGGAACATTCTCCACAATAAACCATATGTTATTAAACTATATGTTATACTGCAAAATAAGTTGTAATTTTTAAAAGATTGAAATCATGCAAAGTATCTTTTCCAATCACAATGTAATAAAACTAGAAATCAACAGAAGGAAAACTAGAAAATTCACAAATATGTGGAAGTTAAACAATGTACTCTTAAACAACCAAAAGAGACATTACAAGGAAATTTATAAAATATGTTTAGACAAATTAAACTGAAACCACAACATACAAAACTTATGGGATGGTGGGAAATTTGTCAGGTGGGAAATTTGTAGCTGTAAAATCTAACATTAAAAAAGAAGGTCTCGGGGGCTTCCATGGTGGCGCGGTGGTTGAGAGTCCTCCTGCCGATGCAGAGGACGCGGGTTCGAGCCCCGGTCCGGGAGGATCCCACGTGCCGCGGAGCGGCTGGGCCCGTGAGCCATGGCCGCTGAGCCTGCGCATCTGGAGCCTGTGCTCCGCAAAGGGAGAGGCCACAACAGTGAGAGGCCCGCGTACCGCAAAAAAAAAAAAAAAAAGAAGGTCTCGATGCAGACATGGAGAATGGACTTGAAGACAGGGGGAGGGGTAAGGATAAGCTGGGGTGAAGTGAGACAGTGGCATGGACTTATATACACTACCAAATGTAAAACAGATAGCTAGTGGGAAGCAGCCACATAGCACAGGGAGATCAGCTCTGTGCTTTGTGACCACCTAGAGGGCTGGGATAGGGAGGGTGGGAGACCCAAGAGGGAAGAGATATGGGGATATATGTATATGTATAGCTGATTCACTTTGTTATAAAGCAGAAACTAACACACTACTGTAAAGCAATTATACTCCAATAATGATGTTAAAAAAAACACAAAACTTCCCACTCGTAATTGTGACTCCAACCATGGTGATAGTAGACACAAATGTTATTATTTCTAATCTTTAGTTGTGTTCTCTAAGAAATAAAATATAAACCTCCTTTCAAAAAACAAACAAAACAAAGAAAGTCTCAAATCAACAACCTAACTTTAGGGCTTAAGAAATGGAAAAGAGAACAAACTAATCCCATAACTAGCAGAAGAAAGGAAATAATGAAAATTAAAGAGAAATAAAGTTAAAAACAGTAACAAATATTAGTGAAATCAAGAGTTGGTTCTTCTTTAAAAAAGGGGACAAACCTTTAGCTAGACTGACTAAAAGAAAAAGAAGACTCATATAACTAAAATCAAAAATGAAAGAGGGGGGCTTCCCTGGTGGCACAGTGGTTGAGAGTCCGCCTGCCGATGCAGGGGACGCAGGTTCGTGCCCCCCTCCGGGAGGATCCCACATGCCGTGGAGCGGCTGGGCCCGTGAGCCATGGCCGCTGGGCCTGCGCGTCTGGAGCCTGTGCTCTGAAACCGGAGAGGCCCCAACGGTGAGAGGCCCGTGTACCGCAAAAAAAAAAAAAAAAAAAAAAAAGAAAGAAAGAAGGGAAATTATTACCAATTTTACAATTATTTCTGTGAAATTAGTAACCAAGATATAATAAAGTATAATAAGGAAATAGAGAACTTATAAAAGAGGATTATAATTGAGTACTATGAACAATTATATGCCAACATATTGGATAACCTAGATGAAGTGGACAAATTCCTAGAAATATACAACCTATCAAGACTGAATTATGAAGAAATAGAAAATCCAAAACCTATGGCTAGTAAGGAGATTAAATCAGTAATCAAAACTCCCAGCAAAGAAAATCCCAGAACCAGAGGGCTTCACTGGTAATATTCACAAACATTTAAAAAGGACTTAACACCAATCCTCCTCAAACTTTTCCCCCAAATTGAAGAGGGAATGCTTCCTAACTTAGTCTATAAGATCCATGTTACCCTGATAACAAAGTCAGATAAAGACACCACAAGAAGAGAAAACCACAAAGCAATATCCCTTATAAATACTTATGTAAAAAGCATCAACAAAATACCAGCACACAGAATTCAATAGCATATTAACCATCCTGTTATACCACAACATAGCAGGATTTATTCCTGGAATACAAGAATGGATCAATATATTCTTAAGGTCTTCCCTGGTGGCACAGTGGTTGAGAGTCCGCCTGCCGATGCAGGGGACACGGGTTCGTGCCCCGGTCCGGGAGGATCCCACGTGCCGCGGAGCGGCTGGGCCCGTGAGCCACGGCCTCTGCGCCTGCGTGTCCGGAGCCTGTGCTCCGCAACGGGAGAGGCCACAACAGTGAGGTCCGCATACCACAAAAAAAAAAAAAAAAAAAAAAAAAAAAAAAAAAAAAAAGATGCAAGAGATAAATTTTATGTTTTACCACAATGAAAATGATTGAAAAGTTTTAAAGCATTATTTTAAAGCTTTCTGATGCGTGTTACACTTCCAAAAGGATTTGCTGCTTATACTCCTAGCAACAGGGTAAGAACTCCACCTGACAATAACAGTGTTATTTAAAATGTAATTTAACTAAATAAATTTTAAAGTAAAACCTTACAGATGTTATCTCTGAAGAGGACACAAGTTCCTATACTGAGTTCTAGCTCTCAAACATGTTAAACCAGGAAAGATCAGGGTGGCCGGTATGACACAAGCAGAAAACAGATTTTATCAGGAAGACTGGGGACAGGAGATGTTAGGATACTTCCAGAAATCTAAGGGGGTGATAAAAATAGCATCAACTAAGGTTAGGGGTAGGGTACAGGAGTGGAGATCAGCGAATCTGAGGGACACTCAGGAGGACCTGACTTTGGGTCGAGTGAGTGGACGGGGTGAGGATAACCGAAGCCTTGACCTCAGGCTCGTGGACTCAGCCCTTCTTGCTCTGTAAAGGCGGCTGCTTTTTTTTTTTTTTTTTAATTTATTTATTTTTGGCTGCGTTGGGTCTTCATTGCTGCGTGCAGGCTTTCTCTAGTTGCGGTGAGCGGGGCCTACTCTTCGCTGTGGTGTGTGGGCTTCTCATTGTGGTGGCTTCTCTTGTTGCAGAGCACAGGCTCTAGGCACACAGGCTTCAGTAGTTGTGGCACGTGGGCTTCAGTAGTTGTGGCGCGCAGGCTCAGCAGTTGTGGCTCACGGGCTTAGTTGCTCTGCCGCATGTGGGATCTTCCCAGACCAGGGCTCGAACCCGTGTCCCCTGCATTGGCAGGCGGATTCTTCACCACTGCGCCACCAGGGAAGCCCCAAGGTTGCTGCTTTGACAGTGGATGAGGGCAGGCAGACTGAAGTCCAGAGTGAACGAGCAGTCCTATTGCTGCTGTAACAATTTACCACAAAGGCGGCGACTTAAAACAGCACAAACCTATTCTTTCATGGTTCAGGAGGACAGACATCTAAAACCAAGGTGCTGGCAGAACTAATTCCTTCTGGAGGCTACAGAAGAGAGTGTTTCCTTGCCTTTCCAGAGTCTAGAGGCAGCCCAAACTCACGGCCCCTTCCTCAGATGGCACCAACCTCTTGCTTCTGTCCTGGTATCTCCTGCTACTGATTTTGGCCGCCTGCCTCCCTCTCATAAGGATGCTTATAGTTATTACACTGGACCCACCCAAGAAATCCAGGACAACCCCCCCCCCATCCCGTGATCCTTGACTTAATCACATCTGTAAAGTCCCTTTTTCCATGGAAGGTAAGTTATTCATGGGTTCTGGGGATTTGGATTTGGGCATCATTGGGGCACCATATTCAGTCCACCACTATTTGTATACAAGATTTTTAGTTCATTTGTCCAACAAACACTTTTCTGAGCATCAACTCTATGTCAGGTGGTGATGTGGAGTTATAACAGTAAGCTTCCTCCCTTTGTGGACCTCACATGTCTTAAGTCAATAAGCATACATATATTTTATAATATCATTCGTTTCATGGTGAAATTCTGAAAAAAATGTAAAGTTGGTGATTTAGATTCTGGGCTCCAGGATCAGATGAAAGCTCAAATTCCAGCTCCTCCATTAATTGTTCGATCTTGAGTGGATTACGCAGCCTCTCAAAGGTTCAGTTTCCTACACTATAAAACGGAGATAATAATATCATCAACTTCATAGGGAAGCTGGGAGGATTAAGGATATAACCTACGAGAAATAGGCCAGTGAACCCAGCACACGGAAGTTAGCATATTGTCATATTCACTTTTTTGTCTTTCTTTGGTTATAAATGTGCTTGCTTATTTCCTGAGTTCAAGTTTAAATGTTTCCAGAGGTTAAAAATGTCTTAGTCTGCTGTTTATCTGCAGTGTCTTGCAAAATAAAATGTTTGCTGAAATTAATCTGATCAGTAGACTTGACTTCAAACATGGGGGTATCTGAACCACAACTCTGCAGATTATCTCGTTCAACCGATCGCTACACCTCAGAGGAAAAGGTCAGACACCCCTGCCCCTCCCTCTTCGCCCGTCAACAACGGCACCACTGTTGCAAAGAGTGTACAACAAACTCCTCAACGCGTAAAGTATTCTGTTTTGGGTGCTGGAGAGAAAGGGCAGGGGACAGAGTTCTAAGAGGGAAATCTGCTAAAAGACAAGATAGATGCTTAAAAAGCTTAACAGTGTAAACTGAGACTGAAATAAAAGAGAAGTCACAAGACCACCCAGGACAAGCGACTGGCCCAGGAATTGGAATAAAGGCTAAATCTGCGTTCACGGAAGGCGAGGTAATTGTGGTTATTGACTGACTGATCATTGATCTTCCAGAAAGAGCAGAACCTGAACAAGGACCTTCCCAAATGGACAGGATTCGTAAGCAGAAGGCCGGTGGAAGCACAAGGTAAGGAAATAAGGAAAACGGTTTTATTGCAGCAAAAGGCTATTCTAGGGAAGCGTGGGAAATGGGGCCAACGAGATAGTCTGGGTTTGAACTACGAGAATATCCAATCTCTGGCCGAGGAACTGTAACTCACAGTTATAGTACAAATCTAGCCACATCGGCTTTCACTTCAGAAAATGTACAAAAACATGTTTTAGATGTAATAGTAAAGTTAGATGAATTTCTATTGTAATGCACTAATACTTCAGATTCACTAATTAGGGGACAGGAAGGTGGGGACAGGAGGAAGGGAGAGGAAGACGGGGTATCCTAGCTGATATCTAACAGATAAGACAGATGGCATCGAGACTCCCAAAGAAGCATTTCATCCTTAGAGCCCATGGAAGAACATGGAAACCCACTGCTTCAGATGCTTCTGGCGTATTCTCTTCAAGAGTTCTTGTTTTGTTAAAACAGGTATTTATATTTAGTTTAATGCTCAGAAGAAAAAAAAAGTCATCTACTGCTATTTTCCCCTTCCCAAAAAAATTCCTTTGAGGAAGTTGTTGCTTTTTTGCATGTTACGCAGTGAAACATCTGTGAACCATGAATTAACCCCCTGCTACTCTGTGAGGTTTGGGAGCTCTGGGGGTAGGAAAAGGCTGCTCCCAGTGCACCCCTAAGACCTGGTTTCCTGCCATCACATCACCAGGCCCACCACAGGCAAAATGCACACAGGATCCCTGCCCTCCCTCCGAAAGCTGGGAGAAGGCACACATGCCCTTCCTTTACAAGTGCAAAATGTGATACAATTTGTGATATGGACGGAAGCTATCATCGTGATCTGCTGGACACCTTCTGGATCTTCACACCTGCTTTTACAAATCACTCTCCAACCCTGTCTGCACCCCCAGATCTGAGCAGTCACAGGAGCCTCAAGAAAGTTCTTTAGCAGGTTGAGTAAAATAACATATTTGTATACTTCTACGTATTTATCGTTTTGAAGTTATATACTGAATGCCTATAATGGCCCAAGCACTGGATTCATAGTACTTTAAGGGGGGGGGGGGGAATCCTCAAAAAAGACCGAAAACCAAAAGACAAGAGAGGGAACTAAGAATGATTGAGTACCTCCCCTCCCCCACGGCAGGTACTCCAGGCAGCTTATCTGATCAATATTTTCACACACCTGTGGGTCCGGGGGTCATTCTCATCTCACCAACGGAGGGAAAGGGAAGAACCGCGTCTAGGGCCCTGTGTCCACGCCTCTGCCTCCCCAGCCCTTTTTGCTGCACCCCCAATCCACAGCGTCCCACACCATCTGCACCCCCAATCCATGACGCCCCAGTCCACTGGCCAGTTGTCCAGTGCTTGCCACCCTCTAAGCTGAAAACAGACAATGGCCGCTGCGACGGAACCAGTCAATCTGGTGTCTGAGCCTCGGGAAGCGGTGTGGAGGAGGGGCAACAGTGGAGGCTTGCTGACACGATAGCTTTTACCTGTATAGCATAATAACAGACATCCAGTCTCCTCCCCTCAGCCCCCTACCCCCTCTACCACTCGGCTGTGACCTGCCAGCCCTGCAGCGGGGACGGCAGACCACCTCTCACGTAGCATGCCTGGTACCTGGCACGCAGTAAATGCCCTCAATAAATGACATATTAGGTGATAAGGGCCAGCTGCACATTTTGGTGTTGTAGTTTCAAAAGATGTAAACATTTTAAAACAAATGACAAAACTCAAGGCTTTTTCCCCTCGCCCGTCACTGATGGCAGGGGTCAAGTCTGCACGTGACCCTTGCTGCCACCTCCCCGCTGGCCCTCAGAGCCCAGCCCCGTCACAGCACTCGGCCGTTCAGCATCTCCCGTTGGCTAAACGTGCGTGGTCCCCAGACCTCTGCCCCCACCATTCCTTCCCCACGGGAGGCAGAAGGATGCTGCTTGTAGGCTGCCCTCCCACGTTCCCAGCACACCCAGGCCTCCCCGGGCGCCTGCGAGTGCAGTTCTGCAGCCCTGGAGCGGGAGCCGCAGGCAGAGCCTCCCAAGCCCTGGAGGATTCAGCCCGTGGCAGTCTGGCTGCAGGGCCCCAGGTCCGCTCAGAGCGGGACAACCACCTCTCACGGGCTTCCAGCACCAGACTTCAAGTGACAGCAGAGCCCTGGAGAAAACGTTCAAAGAGCAAACAGGAGACATGGAAGCAACCTGAGTGTCCACTGACAGACGGATAAAGAAGATATGGTATGTGTGTGTGTGTGTGTGTGTGTGTGTGTGTGTGTATACACACACATATATATAATGGAATATTATTCAGTCATAAAAAAGAATGAAATAATGCAATCTGCAGCAACATGGATATAATTAGAGATCATACTAAGTGAAGTAAGCCAGACAGAGAAAGACAAATATCATGATATCACTTATACTGGAATCTAAAAAAATGATACAAATGAACTTATTTACAAAACAGAAATAGACTCACAGACATAGAGAACAGATTTGTAGTTACCAAAAGGAAAGAGGGGGATAAATTAGGAGTTTGCGATTAGCAGATATGCACCAGTATATACAAAATAAACAACAAGGTCCTAATAACCTATAATGGAAAAGAATCTGAAAAAGAATATATGTGTAACTGAATCACTTCACTGTACACCTGAAACTAACACAGCACTGTAAATCAACTATACTTCAAGGTTAAAAAAAAAAAAAAAGCAAACAGGATTAGGACAAAATCATGTTTGGCCAAGAGCCCTTCCAGGTACCACGGGTTCCACTGAGACACCAGGAGGAAAAGCTTCTGACCAGCAGTCAGGAGAATTCTCCACAACAGCTCTGCTCATCCTTCCCCAGCCCCTTCCCCTGCATTTTGATGTCAGCTGCAGCCTCTCCTCCTTCTGGGTGGAGGCAATCAGTATAATGTGCTCACAACTCTCTTCGGGTGAGAGTAGAGGATGCTGTAGAAAAACCATCATCACTGATAACTAGAAACGTGCATCCTGGGCCCCCCGGTGGACCACAGCAGAAGGCCCGTCTGGCCCAGACCCCAGGTGCCGACCCACCCTGACCTGGCACAGAATTGGCTGACATACTTCCTCTCCCGTAAATAAAGACTCTGGTCAGCTCATTCCCACTACGGTATGAATGACTAAATAAGAGCTATTTCCCTCCTGAATGTTGGTACCCTAATACCTCCCCTGGGTTGTAGACAAATCACCTGAAGAAACCAATGTAAGTGACCCTGAACTCTTCTCTCCAGCCTCAGCCCACTTCAATTCATTCTACAATGGTCTCTCTGCTTTTCCTTAACAATCGCTGCCCCCCAGAACCAACCCATCAGGAGTTCTTCGTGGCTTTCGGGAAGAACCCACAATTCTAAGTTCACTCCCCTTCACTCTCCTAGGTCTGAACCCAAGGGCCTTTTGAAGCCTGTCTGTGTCCTAATCTGCACCAAGGCCACCCTGCAGCTACGCCGCTCTCCTGGCAGTTGGACGATAAGAACTCAGGCTCTGGAATCTCGCCTCTCACATCTGTTCCTTCTCTCCTCCTGCCTTTCTTCTTTCAATAATCCGGCTCCTTCTAAGGGGGCTTTTTTTTTTTTTAACTTATTGAAATATAGTTGCTTTACAATGTTGTGTTCATTTCTGCTGTACAGCAAAGTGACTCAGTTATACATATACATATCTAAGGGGTCTTTCAAGTCCAATACGTCAGTGAACCTTTCCCTGAACCATCTCAGTCCACTGTAACCTCTCCTGCCCCTAAACAATTAAAAACGTTTAGTGTCTGGACCACCTGGACCGCGTACTACTCTGTGTGCGCCATCTTTCTGATTGCTTGCTTTCCATCGTCCTAGATGAGATGACAAGAAGCCACGCTGAGCATCCATCCATCCATCCTGCAACCCTGGAGGCACCACGGGCAGCCTTCCCAGAGCTGCTGACTCTGCACCCGGGCTCAGATTCATAAAACTCCCAGAAACTGGAGATTTGTTCTTAACTCCCAGGAGCCAAGTACAGATTCCCAACTTGAAAAAAACAACATGATTGTCTCACAAAAGAAACACTCTGCACAGCTTTTGACCATGGCTCCTTTGGGAATGCGTCCTAAGCCTGAATTAATCAGTCTATTAGCAGTAACTAGACGGGCGTGAAGTGATGTATCAATACTTCACCCGGGGATGGTCTCTCAGAGGACCAAACCCCTGCCGGAGCCCCAGAGCCTCCCCACCCCGGGGTCCACGCAGGCGTCACCTGGACGAGGGCAGTGAGGACGCTGGCAGAAAGCGGTCTCCCTGCTTCGCCTCGTCCTCAGCCCTGACCGCAGCAGAACTGCTGGGGACCCAACAGCCCCGTGTGGGCGAGAGCCTGACCCCAAGCACGTCTGACCCAGAGCAGATCCTTCTGCTCTGCACGTGGAGATTTAGCAGACCCTCCTCACTGGCTGACTCCTGGAGGAAAAAAGGAAAGAGCAACTGGTGGTGGAAGGAAAAGGAGCGCGGGAAGGCTGCCCTGTACGCCCTGCGCAGCGTGAGTGCACATTTCATTCCCAGAGATGCCCAAGAAGGCTTTGCTGGCTGGAGAGCTCATTCGGGGTCAGTGCCAACAAACCTGGTCCCAGACACAGACCCTCTGTCAGGGCAGAACTGACCAATTCTGTCCCCTGAGCTGTCCATCGGATCAAACTAACTGCACCTCTGTGGTGGACTAGGCCCCCTGCTAGATGCCGGAGTACTGCAGGAGATACGAAGCAGGAGAGGACATGGCCCCTTCCCCGAAGGACATCACCCACCGTCTCTCTGGGAAACTAGGACCCAAGCACATTAAAGACAGGCAGCAATATGGAAAATGAGTAACTCAGAAAACAAACCATCTAGAGCTCAGCCTTGGAAGAGCTCACTGGAGGCTGCAGTGACAGGGGAAGACTTCTCAGAGGATGCAGCGTTGAAGTCAGAATCTGAAAGCAAGATTTCAGAGAAACGGAAAAACGGACAGGAGAAGCAACCAAAGGGAGATGTAAGAAGGGTGAAGAAGCTCTCTGTTCACTGATCTGAAATGACCTCCAAGAAATACCGTTCAGTAAAAGGCCAAGATACAGACTATGGTATACTATATGCTGTGGTGTGTGTGTGAGAGAAAGAGAGAGACAGAGGCGGGAACAGAGACAGAGATAGAGAATATTTGGCTGTCTGCGCACAGAAGAGTTTGGGAAGGACGCTAAAGAACTGTTTAGGACAAAGGAACTGTTGCCTGTGGCATGGGAACGGAAGACCACTTCTGAGATGTCATATCCCTCTCCTCTGCCATTTAAATTTTGGCACGTGTGATTTAAGAAAGAGGGAAATATGGGAGGAGATGAGCAAAAGAGCAGTCACAGTGTATTTCATGTGCCACTCGAGCTGAAACAAAGTTTCTGCCAGAAACACCTGGGGAAGAGAGCAGCAAACGGAAAGAGGTCACGGGTGTCCTGGCATTCGGGCTAAGATCAGACAGGTTATGTCAGGGACCCGGCTGCCTCTGGGCGATGCAGAGGGCGGGAGGCTCTGGGTCTGGATTGGGGTCTGGGACGGCAGGAGTGAGAGCAGAAAGTTGGTAGATTTTTTTTGTTCCTTGGCCTCCGGCAAGAAGACAAGTGAACACTTTTAGCACTTGCTCGCAGAGATGAGGGTCTTGAGTTTCTCTTCTTTTCTGCACACGACTCTTAGCACTAACCCTTAAATCCTCTGCAAATGCCAGAAGCCAGGCGCATCCTTTGCCTGCACTCTGAATGGCACAATGTGGCCTCTTCAATAGAGACGCACTTCTCGCCATTATCTACTCACGATTACAGAGAAATGGGAGGCAACGGGCCATGCTTGTTGTAGGAAGCAACACGGCTGGCACATCCCCAGTTGGGCACAAGACAGTATTTAGGCGACAGTGACTTTAGAGCATCATGGCCCCCTGGGCAGAGGTGGAGAACAGGCTCTCCCTGCAGTAATGATGGGCCCCAGGTCGGCCAAGCCCCAGCCGTAGGTCAGGAGCCCTCCACACCGCGCCGCGCCGCTCAGTCTTTGGAGGGCAGGGAGCACGGCTGGGGCCACGTCGCCACGGCTCCGCAGGGCATCTGCCTGAGCGCCGGCGCTGCGGCGGCGGCAGAGGCCCCACAGTGCCCGTGTCCGTCCAGAAGTAGCCTGTGGAGATTATACTTTGTCCTCCCACTGCAAGGGATCCTTTTGTTTTTCTCACCTGTGAGGACGAATCGTCCAGCGCCCTCCCCGGGTGTGTAGACATTAGCCCGACCCTACCGACAGGGCCAGGAGCACGGCCTCACCCTTCCTGCCCACCCCTGGCCCACCTGCCTCCCCAGCGGTGTGCAAAGGGCCACCGCTGACCGAGGGCCGAAGAGCCGGGAAGGGGGTGCTTTCTCTGTGCCCGAGACTGACTCTCCCTCTGGTCCATCCTGGGAGCTCAGAGGGGATGGGCTGTCCTCAGGGAACGTGAGTCTTACCTGGACCACCTCTAGGTCTTGACTACAGCCTTCTTTGAACGGCTAACCTCTCACCTCAGGCAGGAGAGGGGTCCAGGAGGGTTGAGAGCTGAGAACAGCAGCACAGAGGCCTGGCCCAGACCCCAGGGTTAAATAAAGCCAGGGCCAGGGGCTGCCCGGACAGCAAAGCTCACTGAGTCTTTCTCATGAAAAGAGGCCAGCCTCCTCCAGGAGCACAAAAGTCTCTGAGAAAATGTTCTTTCTAATTTTAATATTGGGATGCTGACTAGTCCGGCTGACTTGGAGTTATCTGTGGTTTCAAATAATCTGAACCCCTTTAAAGGCTGGATGGCTGACTCATGCACTTAAGTGGGAGACAAGGAAATGGAGCTGCTTAGTGAACAACGTGACTTTGTGTTTTGCCCCTGCAAAAAAATACAGAGGACAAAGGCCCGTGAAACCAGAATAGAGTCAAATGGGCGAGGGAGTCCTGCAAGGTACGTGCCCTGCATCTCCCAGTGCTCCACTCAAGTTTCAGAACTCAGCTCGTGGGACTGGAGGGGGGCCCGCTCTGCTTCTTTTCTTTTTTTTTTTATTTTTTTCCCTCAACTTTTTATTTTGAAAAATTCCAAACCCGCAAAATAACTGAAAAGATGTTACATCTTTTTATGTAACATTTTTATGTAACATTTATGTTTCACGCAGATTCACCCATTGTTAACACTTTGCCTCGTGTGCTTGCTTTCTCTGTGTCCCCCATCGGCCCTCGGTCCCCCACCAAACCAGCTCAAAGTACACTGCAGACACGGTGATAAAAACTTATCCCCACACACTCCAGCGTCTCCTGAAAACACCACAATAACTCAAGAAAGTTGACATTGATACAAGAAGAGCTTCTAATCTATGGCTCACAATGTTTCAATTCTCCCAGGGTCTTCTCACATAGTTCCCTTTATTTGATCCAGAATCTAATCAGAGGTGGTGCATCATATGTAGCTGATATGTCTCTATGACCTCTATTAATCAAGAACGGTCTTCTCTGCCTTTTGTTGTTCTTTAATCTTTCGTGACACTGGCATTTTAAAGAGTTCAGGCTTGTTATTGTGTAGATTGTCCCACCATTTAGATTTATGTGACTGTCTCATGATTAGATCCAGGTTACACATTTTTTACCAAGACCACCACGTGGTGATGGTGTGGAACTCTTGGTACACTGGATCAGGAGACTCGGGAATAGAGTTCTCGCCTCATTACTGGGGGTGCTGACACGTTCGGTTGGTGAAGAAGTGCCTTCAGCTTTCCCCAAAATGTCACATGTTTTCATTTGTAATCAATATACAATCTGGGGGTGATACTTTGAGACTATGTGAATATCCTATTCCAATAACTTTCAGCCAGTAGTTTTATACCCACTGATGATACTTGCCTAAATTATTTTGGTGATTATGAAATAGTTACTTTATAATTCTAGCTCTCCTTCTAAATAGTTACTTTATAATTCTAGCTCTCCTTCTATATCTATTGGCTGGTATACTTCTATAAGAAGAGCCTGTCTCTATTTTTTGTAGTAATATTGTGAACTCTGTTTTATTAGACATATTATAACCCACCACTATTGTTTTTTTTTTTATTTTTTGGTGCTCAAATTTTACCAAATTTAGGCCATTCTTACCCTCTTCAAGTTGCCGCCTCTGTAGCTTTCACACATTCTCATCAGTTTCTGAACACTTGCTTTCTGGTATAAGATATTCAAGGATCACCTTGGACTTCCAAGGCACCAGTTCTGGAATCAGCCAACCATCACTCCACAGTACCCTGGCTCCTTTTAGGGGAGACTGTTTAGTCTTACAAGTACTCAAGACAAATGAATAGGGACTTCCCTGGTGGTCCAGTGGTAAAGAATAATCCGCCTTACAATGCAGGGGACACAGGTTCAATCCCTGGTCAGGGAACTAAGATCCCACATGGCGTGGGCCAGCTAAGCCCACACGCCACAACTACTGAGCTTGCACGCCTCAACCAGAGAGTCCACGTGCCGCAAACTATAGAGCCCACCCACTCTGGAATCCGCGCGCCACAACTAGAGAGAGAAAACTTGCATGCTGCAACTAGAGAGAAGCCCGCGCACCATATCATATGATCCCGCCTGCCTCAATGAAGATCCCGCGTGCCGCAACTAAGACCCTATGCAGCCAAAAATAAATAATAAATAAATCTTTTTTAAAAGACAATTTAAAATGTATACATATATATGCCACTAGTTAATCTAATGCCACCTTTCATCTAATGGAAAGAAGGTATTTTTGCGGTTATCACATTTTGGGGAGCTGGATCTCACACAGGGGGCCCTTCCCGTGCTTGCTTGTGAGGCGTTTTTGCTTAGTGGAGCGTAGCTGAGGGGATGTAGAACATGGGGCCCAGGCTGATTTCTGAGCTGGTCATGGCAGAGAAGGGGTCAATGCTTTCAGCCGCGCAGGGTCACTGGCCCACCTCTGGAGCCAGGTCCGTAGCCAGTGTTTCAAATCACCCAGGCTGAGCTGGTGGGAGGACAGGCTGCCCAAGCCCTAGGTGTACACTGGTGACCAGCAGAAAAGGAAAGAGATGCTGTGAGAATTTACAAATGCCCACTGTCCTTAGCACAATGTGTTAGAAAGCAATACTTTAATAATATGCTCTTTGTAATTGGAATGGATTAAAATCACTGAAAATGGGCTGAGCATAGAAATGGTTAAGTCAACGCTATTATTAACTAGCTAAGAAAAGGAAGAGGGTTCCTCTTTGGTACACAGAAGTCTCCCCCTTTCTTACGTTCTGTTTTCCTTGTTCTACTTGCTCTTATTTATTTTATCTATTTTTGTTTGACAAGATAATCGGTTTGTCTTGTCATTATAAATAAGCCGTTACATTATCTACGTAAACATTAATTTAATACTCCTCGGGAGCTCTCAGTTTGCCGGTCCCAGCCTGCACTAGGGTATGTGGATGTGGTTCAAGCCAAGGGTATCACAGTCTCCTAGAGAATAGCAGCATCCAGATAAGAAAACACAGACAGCACAGACTGGAAATCGCAGGCTGTCATTCATTTCTCTAATTTTATCAGATTGCCACCTACTTCTAAAGTGAGCAACTCAAGATGCCATTCATATGAATTCAGCAAGCTTTTATTAATCAGCAACTGTTCTAGGTAAACGTGGCTATCCTCATAGAGATCATAGTCTAATACAAGAGAAGAAATAAGAAAGACAAGTAAGCTGCACTGTGGTTAAGTCTAAGGACAGGTAATATCAAAGGTACCACAGAAGCACAGGACGGGTATCTCAAGGCCGGGCTGGGGTCGGGGCAAGGCAGTCATGACTCCTGGAGAGTCAGAGTCCTGGGGGGAGGGGGGGGACCGGTGATACATGAGGATGCGAAGGTGGCAGGAGGTGGGCTGCAGCTAGCCAATGCCAAGCTCTGGAGTTGATTTTTCCCCGAAGGCAGCCGGGGGTCCTTGAAGGAGGACAGCAGGCAACTGTCAGCTTTATATCACAGGCAAGTCACTCCCGAGTGCTGATGGGCCCAGGGGTTAGGACCACGCTGACCTGAACCAGGCAAAGATGATGGGGAGTGAACCAGGATACGGGCAGTGGGTAAGGAGGGAAGCGGAGAGGCTCCAGAAACACTCAAGAGATTCAATTAATAGTATTTGATGAAAGGAGAAGCCTGGCTGGGAGTGAGGAGAAATGATCTCTATGTTGAGTTTGCACCTTCATTTCACATCACCACTCTTGAGAACTCCGGGCTGAAAGGTTTTCCCATCTGTGCAGCCTAACTACTCCTCGAGCGGCCACAGGTCCACACAACCACGGATTCCCTTCAGGGCATTCAAGGCAAAACGCCAACAGGCTGTAAACACCCGGGACTCAGAGGACCGGCTGCCCTCCGAGACCCGGCCTGAACGTACGTATTTCAGACTCACTCTGCGCACGACAGGACGGGTGGCAGGCGTGGCGAGGAATGCGGCAGAGGAAGGTGGGGGACCTCGGGCGTGCTGGGCCCCTGGCCTTCGAGTGTGCACAGCCGGCACCTACTTCCTTCAGGGATGATGTGGAAGAGAGCGATGCGGAGGGACTGCGGGAGTACGTGCAGGCCCAGGGGAGGGCACGCTCCCATCTGCCCAGGAACCAGAGCCTGTGACACGCATGGCTATCTACCGAGGCTGCTGACGTTGCTGACGATGCCTGCGGCACTCCGCCTTCACTCCCGGGCCCTGCAACAAGCCCTGCTCCCGCCGCCTTTCTCTACAGCGGTGCGTTCACAGACACTGTAGCTACTTCATGTCACTGCTACACAACTGGGCATTTCAGGACTGTTTTCCCTTTTCTTGGCGTGTGGGCTTTTTCTTTTTGCCACTTAATACCACGTCCCAGAGAAGACAAGCGTGTCAAGCCAGATAAGATGCAAATGCAGCGGGTACCTCTTCCGTGGATGGGGGAGAATTGATCGCCTGTTTCTCGTCCCCTTTTTTACACCCTCCTCTACCATTCCGTACCTTCTCTTCCCACCCATTTCCTCCCTCTGGCCTTAGATGGTACAGGCAGAGAGACAAAGCCCCAGCTGCCAGCCCTTGCTTACGGGCTTTCAGAACAAGCAGCACCGGCAGAAAGAGCCCCCTCTGTCCTGCTGCAGTAGCCCAGAGAAGACAGCATTTGAGATTTTGCAAAATAACTAACGGCCCCATCCTGTGACCGCACTGCAGAAGACAGCTCTTCCCTTCGTAAACCCACCAGCTCTCCCTCTTTTTCTTACGTTCAGAAAATAACCAAGACATCAGCGGGAGAGTCGACTGCTGAAATCCAGTCTTAACCTTTGAAAATATAATTTATTCAAGCCCAGGGTATCAGAGAAAGCCCAGCATGGATGGGGGATTAGGTGGCCAAGGCAGCTTCAGTCAAAGGAACAGGATAAACAGAGTGTCTCCCCTGAGATCCTTCCTACTGGAGGAAAATGCATTCAGCCAAGACACTGAAGTTTTAAAAAAGCCCTTACCGGGTGAGGGGCAGGATGACAGAGGCAAGATGGCAGCAGAACCCCCCGCGGGCCAATGGGTGGCGGGTGGCAAGCTGTGCTCATTCGGAGGCTCCCTGGGAGTGGAGAGAGGATGAAAGACGAGAAGCTTCAAAGACTTCTCAGGGCCACCAGCAAAACGATGGCCCAGACAGAGGTCTCCCTGTATCCACGCAGCTGTCACCACCCAACCGACCTGGCAATGTCAACAGGAACCCACGATACAAGGAGACAGTGGCATTTGGGCCAAAAACCCATTAAAGTAATTTTGAACACACAGGATCATGCTCCAAGGCATTTATAGCTGCTCCCTGGTGGGTCATGAATAAATGGACAGCTCAACATAGAATTTCTTGCCCAAAGCCAGTTTAAACTGCTAAAGATGGACCCGCTGGCCAAATGTTTTGCTTGGGTACAGAGAAAGAAGCACGAAGAGGAATACCAAGACACATCACAGGTAGATCTTCCCTCGCGCTTGGTGGGTGGCGAGTTCTTCCTGATCCAGACGGACTTTACGGGAGAAATTTAGTAGCAATGAAAATGAGAGCAACCTCACCGTTCAGGATTAAATATTTAATAACCGGTAGTAGATTTGCCTTTTTTTTTTTCCAGTAGGAAAGAAGTCACAGGACATTCATCCATCTAGCCATTAACAGGAATATAATGAACATTCATCACCTGCTGGATACTGTGGAGGTGACGGAGAAGCCAGCAGTGAGTAAAGTGACCCCAGGCCTCACTCTCATGAAGCATAACCCTGTGGGGAGGGCAGACGTGCACGTCATGACTCACAGCAGCGTCAGTGTCCTAGAGAAGAGGCAGCGGCGACAGCCTCCCACACCTCCGCTGACTCTCCTAGGCCTTGTCTGAGATTCTGAAACGCGAGTATTAAACCACCTGCACCTGGGTGCCAACACAGAAACCATGTATCCATTTCCTTCCGCTTCCCGGCACTAGACGAGGCACTAAGGACAGTGAGACGAACAGGATATGGTGGACAGAACGCTCCGAACCGTACAGAGCAGCCCCTCGGGAAGCACACGGCGTTCGCAGCTTCAGCCTCCCTCCACCTGGCCAAGGAACAGTAGGTCCCGAGCGCAGCTTCGCCTCTGCCCCAGGCCCTCCCTCCCGTGCGGCCGAGCTCCGCCCCGTCCGTTTCGGGCGCCCTGCCCGCCTTCCCGGCCCCGCTCCAGCGCGGGCAGGGTGGCTGGGACACTCTGCCATCGGGTCAGTTCGGCTCGAGCTGGAAAGGACAGGGGACAGCCACCGTGTGCGCCCCAACCTGCTCGCGGAGCTATCTAAGGAACGGGCGGCCAGCGACCTCACCAAGAATAGTCTCTTCACTTTCAAGACGCTGACGGCTCTGCTTCTCATCCCAGCCGGAGCCCGAGGGATCAGACACCAGACACCTGTGATCGCAGCCCACCCAGAGACCGCGGTGGCTGAAAAACACACATCACAGCCACTCCGAACTTCAAAACGGCTTTGAATCCCATTCATTTCCAAAAATTGCACTAGTAAGTTTGATAGGATTTTTTTTTTTTCCAGTTTAGAGGCGGACAGGAACTTCTGACACTGTCTGCAGCAGGACGAATGTAAAGAAAGCCAAGTTGGAAGCTGAGATTTCCCTGGCGCGGGAGGCATGCATCAGCCAAGTGGCCACCCCGCCCAGCGGTCTGTTCGTTCGGGAGATGCCTCCCGAGAGAGGAGAGACCCGCAACTCTCCTCAGTCCCCCAGGGAGAAAACGTAGAACCTGCTGAAAGAACAAATCAGCAACAGTATCTTTAACTCCCTCTCAGTGCTCTCACGGGACTGAAAATAAAGAAAGTAGATATTTGAAGTCCTTAAGGAGGGCCAACCAAAGAAGAGTTTTTCTCTGCTGCTGTTATGAACCCAACCAATTAGATGTATTTTGAGGAAAGGGGGTATGAATATTAGATTTTAATTAAGTAGTGTTAATTACAATCTATGAGATGTGCTTACTGCTTATCAGATAATTATGAGAAAGCCAATTTGGCGGCTGGCTTGTGACTAATTAAGTGGAATTAGTAGTGATAATTATAGATTTCGTTTTGGTTTGCCTTTATTGAAAAAGGGGCAAATCTGCTCAGGATAGGGTGGTTCAGGGTAAAAGGGCAGAATCCACAATCCACCCAGAGAGCGTCCAGGGCTTTGAGAAACAGCAGGAGGATGGAGGGCGCGGCCTCCTGACGAATTCACCTCCTCCCCGAATTCACCATCAGGTTTCACTCTGCTTCTCCCCAGCTTTTCCCCCCGGAGTCCCATCCCTCCTTCCCTCACACAGAAGTTGGAGTGTGTGTTGGTGAGGAAGAAGTTGACTGACTGAGAGACCACAGCAATTTGGCCAAGGGTCTTCCAGGCTGAATGTGGGAGAACCGTGTGTCTGAGTTCTGTGACCAGACCCTGCCATGGGTCTGTGATGCCACGTGGGGGCGGAGCAGCCCACAGCTGCCCCTACATCCCAGCCCCCCCCCCGGGGTGGTGGTGGCTTGCAATGCTTAACGGGATCACTGCAGATGACTGATTTCTTCGAGCACCTTTCTTCCAGAAGTGATAGAAGACAAACGACAGACCTATAATTGGGTACAGGTTCAACCACCTTCAAAGGCCACAGAGACTAACCTAAGCTACAGACAACTAAAAAAATAATAATTTCTGCCCAGTGTTTCCATTTGATACACTATTTTGACATTTCAATTACATGCTTCCTCATTTAACATTTGCTTCTGCCTGGTCTCCAATATTAGGCTTTGAATTCCTTGAGAGCAGAAGCTGTATCCATTTTTCATTTTGTTACTCTGTTCCCTGCTATCTAATAAACTCCCCCGGGGGCTGGAGCACCTGAGGGGTAGAGTTAAGTGAAAAAAGCCCCACCCACCAACCTGATCCCACACAGTCACTCTGTGCCACTGTTATCTTGGGCAAATCATTTAATCTACCTAAGCCTCAGGGCTATATTGTTGCTTTTTTTTCTTTTGATCTGGAAAATAAAGATAATAACAGTGCTCAATTTAAAGGATGCATAGGATTAAATACAATAACTTGTTTAGAGTTTAGGGCAGTGCTTGGCCCGCAGCAAGACTCAGCCAATCAGTCTTCCTCCATGTGGGGGAGGCCAGGACTACCTGCTTCTGGCCCATGCGGGGAGGGGGGGATGTAACAGGCACCCGTGCCTGCCCCCCACCCCAGACCCACTGGGTCAGAAAGCGGGACCACGGCCAGGTGTCCCACTGTGCACGAGCACAGCCCAGGTGATTCCCGAGTGCACCGCAGCACATGCGGTTCTCTTCGGGCACCGGTGCTGGTGCTGGTACGCTAAATACAAAGAACGTTCCTGGGTAGGCTTCCCCTACATCAGCCCAAGTCATGACAGGAGCAGGTTAAAGGAGGTAAGCCCGGTGAGTTAAGAACCTGGAAATGCCCACTGTCTCGCGTTACCATCGTTAGCAGAATCGCAGCCCCAGCCTCGAACCAGTGCGGTACAGACGGGGTGTGTGGGGAGGTGTACCTGCACGACAGCCCGGAGCGAGTTCAGAGATCGGGAAGCAGTGCCCTAGACACGCCCTATGGTGACTCAGCTGAAGCAGTGTAGCAGGGTCGGCCCTGCCCCGGCCGGAGCTTCTGAGTGTGGTACTTGCCCATTTGGACCCCAACCAATTCACACATCCCGGCGAGCTGTGCTGGGAACCAGCCTCGCACACAGCAGTCCCCACGTGGCCATCAGTAAATGTCACCCCGCGGCTGGTCCGTATTCTTTACACGTCACAACCCAGGCCACATCCCAGCTCGGAACCAGCTCCAGCCCTCTCTCATCCACAGTGCTGTGGCCTGGCCTGGCCTGGCCTGGCCTTGGAAGAACCTTGAACTCTGAGGTCCCCTTCCAGGCACCACCCACGGAGCCAGCCCAGGAAGCCTCTCACTTCATCGTCAGGAAAAGGAAGAAAGCTCCGAAAGGGGGCTCTTCCTGACCCAAGTGACGTCTGCGTGCTGGCTGTGGGACCCAGCCCAGAACACAAGGCTCCAGGCGCCCCGCTCAGCCCGTCTAGAACCCTCACCCGGAACGACTGCCTTCTGCTCGTCCTGAGCCCCAGGCCACCACGCACGGGCACCAGCCTTATCCCACTGGTGTGTGGCCTAGATGGCTTGGGAGACCCGCTGCCTCCTGACTGGTTGGTCCCACGGTCCTCGGTGTGTCCCAGGCTGTGCACTGCTCCGTCCCCCCTCAAGACGCCCTCAGGTGGCATCTCTCAGTCTCTTTTTCTGAGGATAAAATCCTAACCATTCTCCTCAAGCCTAGGTTAAACCCCGCATCACCCGTGAAGCTCTCGCCGACCATGTTTCCTCAATACACCGTCTCCTTCCCCTGAAATCGTTCCTGTACTAATTCCTCACGCTGTTATTATGCACCTGCGCCAGCATCATCCATACCTGACTTTGCCAAGTTGACTGCAAACTACTTACAGAGGATCATGTATGTCTTTTTTAAGCTTGGAGGCATCTACCGTAGGGCTGTACCGAAAGCTGGTACAATATGAATGAGATGATTGAATAACTTTTATCTAAATGAACTACACGGTCTCAGGGCATGAACAAGAAGTCTTACCATCTTGTCTTATTGGGATTGTCACGAATGCAAGGGCCTCGAAATAATGCCATTCGCAGCAACATGGATGGACCTAGAGACTGTCATACAGAGTGAAGTAGGTCAGACAGAGAAAGACAAATATCATATGATATCACTAGTATGTGGAATCTAGATAAATGGTACAGATGAACTTATTTGCAAAGCAGAAATGGAGTCACAGATGTAGAGAACAAACTTACGGACACCAAGAGGGGAAGGAGGGGTGGTATGAATTGGGAGATTGGGACTGACATATTTACACACTACGTATAAAACAGATAACTAATGAGAACCTACTGTACAGCACAGGGAACTCCACTCAATGCTCTGTGGTGACCGTGGTAACCTAAATGGGAAGGAAATCCAAAACACAGGGGATATATGCATACATATAGCTGATTCATTATGCTGTACAGCAGAAACTAACACAACATTGTAAAGCAAACATACTCCAATTAAAAACATTTTTTTAATTAACATATTACAAAAAGGAATGCAAGGGCTTGTGCTCACGCTGGGGGCAGGGCGGGGGGACAAGCACACAGGGGGCTTCACCAGGCCTGTGCGTACACAGGTGACAAGAAGGACTAAGGTTATTACTAAGCTAACACGGCCCACGGATGCTAAATGACTTCATAGAGCTTAAGTGCGTGTGGATGTAAAAGTACAATGCAAATTTCAGGCCAGGATTTCATCACGAGGCTAATTTAAGAGACATTCACTGGACACCTTCTATACTCAGAAACGGGCTGTCCCCAGTGGGCTCACACTAATCAAATATAACATTAGGGCTTAATAAGTCCCTAGAGGAGAGGAATCTAATCAGCTCGTTTTCTGAGAACAGCAAAGCCCAGAGAGGGGAAGTTACCAGCCGATGGCCACACAGCTCTCCAGGCAGATCCAGCATGAGGGCCTCAGGATGTTCCACCTAACCACAACCAGCCTCCCAGATTTACAGAAACCAGTGGGGCAGGGGACAGGGGACAGGTATTTGGGTTAATGACAATGCCAGCACTGGTGTCAGGAGAGGGAATGTCACTTCGAATCCCGGTGTCCCAGGTCTGAGGTGGCCAACGGCACCCAGCAAGGTGCTCCTCATCAAGGTACCCAGCTCGCCTGGGCTCTGACGTCCTCTCCTAAAGTCAACCACGGGGACACTAGAACACAGAGGACAGCGTGGGATTTACCAAGTTACACAACAAAAATATCAACAACATCCACAGGAAACCCCGAGAGTGTCCAGGCTCTGCCTTGATGGTGAGTGGCTCAGTCCCGGGCGGGGGGAGAGGGCATCCCCAAGGATTGAGGACAGTGGGGAGACGGGGTGAGAGGGTGTGTGGATGAAGGCATACACGGTCTCCTATGACCTGCAGGCAAAACTTGTCAGTCTTGTTACCACTGAAAAGAGCTGCTAGAGCTTTAAGATACAATAAAGATGGCAACATAAATAATTGGGGAAAAGAAAAATGATGTTATGAAAATCAGATGATATGGAACAAAATAAAACTGTTATCTATTTAACTCTACATTCAAAGACAGATGCAAGATAGTTTAAGAAAAAATGAGAAGGTAAAACTAAAAATGTAATAGAAGAAAATATGGAAGAATACCTTTGTGACCTAGAGGTGGAGAACAACTGCTTAAACAAAAGCCTAGAATGGTCCACAAAGGTTTATGAATTTAATCACACCAAGATTAGGAACCTACTTCTGAGTACGCGATGGATAGAATTAACAGGCAACAATAGAGTAGGGAAAAAAATATCTGAAGTGCCTGAAACTGCCAAAAGACTAGTATTTAGACTATAAAAGGAATGCATATAAGGAGGAGACAATTACCCTAACAAAAATGTGGGCAAAGAATTTAAATGAGAAATTTAAAGGAGAAACACAAAGAGTTCACAAGTGTATGAAGAAATACTTAAATTGGCAATCAGAAAATTTTCAAAGTAAAACAAAAACGATACATTTATGCCTGTCCTGCTGCCCAAATTTAGAGCGTTGGATAAGCCAAATACTGAAGGCAGTGGTGAGAAGGACACCCCATGGCCCTGCAGGGGGAGAGGTGGACACTGCAGCTGCCATTGTGGAGGGCAGATTAAGTGATGTACACCCTGCAACCATGCATTCTACTCCTGAGAATACAAACCAAAAGAATTCTCACATGGGTCTCTAAGAGAGACCCTGTAAAGATACTCATCTCAGCACTTATATTGGAAGTAGTCTAATGTCCACACTGGAGTAGTAGACACGTGTAATTTGATAGATGTGCCCCACTGAGAGTTAGGAGTAGTTAGAAGTTAGATCATCACACAGAAATATTGAGTTTTAAGACAGTGAAGAAAAAAAGAAACAGTATAGAATATGTAACACAATACCATTTATGTTAAGTAAACTATGTATACATAAGAGTCTAAAAGGATACACATTAAATCCACTTAAATGGTTCTTTATGAGGGGAATGGCATTTGGAAAATGGAGATAACAGGAAATAATTACATAAATAAAACAAGAAAGGGGACTTAATACATGGTCCAATGATGGTAATGTCCCATGAATGAAAGACCAAATCTTCTCCACCTAAGATTCTAAATTAAAAAAAGAGAGAGAGAGAGAGAGAGAAAGAAACCAAGCAGCAGTTGAAAATTGAGTTGACAGCTCAGAGAATCAAAATGAAGAGGAAGATTGGCAAATGCACACCTAGAAGTGATGCCCAAATCCACGCTCAAGCAGTGGATATGTTGCCAAGGAATGAACCCAAGAAAAGAAAGCAAGAGGGGATGATGACACAGAAGAGGTGGTGAAAACCACAGGAAAATATGATTGGGAACTTTCCCAACCCATTTAAGAAGGCT
Source organism: Kogia breviceps (assembly GCF_026419965.1). Taxonomy (NCBI): domain Eukaryota; kingdom Metazoa; phylum Chordata; class Mammalia; order Artiodactyla; family Physeteridae; genus Kogia; species Kogia breviceps. The sequence goes on from NC_081316.1 coordinate 120,068,392, forward strand.
ACAACCTTCATACTAAAACCAGCTACAGAAAATAATAATTGTAGATGAATTTTACTAAATAATGTGATGTAAAACAATAATAAAATAAAATCCAGCAGCATATTTGAAATCGCACCGAATCCAAGTAGGGTTTATGCCAGACACACCAGATTACAACTACAGAATATGTATCAACAATAAGTCATTACATTAAAATATAGAGGGAAAAATCACGTAATAATATTGTTAGATGCCAAATGAGATTTTGTTAAAATTAACAATCATTCATAACGAAAGAAAAGAATGTTTCAGACAAAACAGAAAAAAAGGAAACATTTTAAAGCTCACAAAGTTTTATAGATTTTAAAGCTCACAAAGTTTTATAGCAAAACTAGTAGCTAAGTTCATATTAAATTTTGAAACACAGAAGGCAATACTATAAAATTATGAACAAGAAAAGAGTATCCATCTAGAGATTTTAAATAAACACTGGAGGGAGATATGTTATCTAAAAACAATATAATTGTTTTCCTAGAAATGCAAACAACTTTTTAAAAAATTGACAAAGCTAAGAGTTTAAAAAGTGACTAGATATAAGAGAAACATACAAAAATCAATAACTTTCTTTTACGCCAGCAACAAGTGGCTATAAAGTACAATCATAAGGAAAACCCATTCGAAACACCAAAAATTATAACATGCCTAGGAATTAATAAATACACATGAACTATGTGAATAAGACTATTAAAAATTATAAAAGGACATAAAAACAGCCCTGACTGACAGGGAATTCGCCATGTTACGGCTCTGATCAAAGCCTCCTCCTACACTGATGACCTGGGTTTCCCCCTTCCCGTCCTTGAAGACTTTGCCGGTCAGTGGCCATTGTCAAATTTCTCTCTGTACTGGGTCAGTCCTCCCACCCTAAAAACATACTCTAGGATCACCCATGTTTTTAAAAGCAAACACAGAGTTAGAAAACCACCTTCTGGTAACCAGAGGGGAAAGCCTGCGGGGGGGAGATAAATTGGGAGTTTGGGATTGACATATACACACGATATAAAACAGATAAACAGCAAGGACCTACTGTACAGCACAGGGAACTCTGCTCAATATTCTGTAATAACCTAAATAGGAAAAGAATTTGAAAAAGAATAGATACATGTATATGTATAACTGAATCACTTTGCTGTACACCTGAAACACAACGTTGTAAATCAACTATAATCCAATATAAAATATAAAAAATGTTTAAATAGTAAAAGCAAAATAAGAACTCCATTACCACATGAAACCTTGCAGAGAAACATCTCCAAAGAGTTACCTATAGTTAGTTAATACAGTCAGCCCTCATTACTCACGGATTCCATGTAGGCAAATCCGCCTATTTGCGGATTTGGGGGTTACCTGTAACCCCAAAGTCAATACTCACTGCGTGTTTGCAGTCATTCTTGGATGTGACCTGAGCAGCACAACATGCGATTCGCCCTGACACACGTGCCCTCGTTTCAGCAAATCACACTCTAAACAACCAACCTTTTCTTAGTCTATTCAGTGCCAGTTTCCTCATTTTTGTGCTTTTTGTTGGTGATTTCACTGTTTAAAACAGCCCCCAAGGGTAGTACTGAAGTGCCTTGCAGTGTCCCTAACAGCAAGAAAGCTGAGATGTGCCTTACGGAGGAAATGTGTGTAGAGAAGCTCTGTCCAGGTATAAATTACAGTGCTTTGGGCCACAAGCTCAATGGTAATGAAGCAACAGTATATATTAAACAAGGTATCTCTCAACAGAAACGCACATAAGTTTGTGTATCAATCAGCTGATGAAAGGCTGTACCCAGAGGCTCACAGGAACATAACCCTTCTTCCCGTGGGAGCAGCAGTTCCACAATCACTAATATAGTGTTTGAAGTGATTTTGCAGAATGAAACCAATGCAATAATGAACACTAACTGTATTTCAATTTCTCCAAGCCCCATTCTTTCAACGACACTCAAGCATCTGAAATTACCATGCCATTTTAATTACTCTGGTTAAGGTTACCCATTACCAATTCCTGAGGTCTGAAGCACCTGTTCTCTGCCCTCCAAACCTGACCATCAACAGCATTCCGTACGATAACCACCTCTTCTTGAAACACTTCTTTATCTTGCTCAGAAATGCACCATCGGGTTTCTCTTCCTCTCTCAACCCCTGCTCCCTCACACTGACGGTTCTCACATAACTGTCGCCGGCAGAACTCTCCCAGAACTCAGGATTCACAACTCCGACCTCTTTCCTGACCTCTCCACTGGGATGATATTTTAGAGTAAAAACAAGAGTCCACAAGGACTTGGGGGGGACCCACGTGCTCTGCCCTCTGTAACCTTCCCATTCAATTAGTTTCTCATGCCTGAGCTCTCTGCAGCCACTCCATTCTTGGTTCTCCCTCCACACGACCAGTGCGTCGGAAAGCTCTCCAGGGCTACTTCCAAAACGTATGCAAAACCCACGAGCATCCCTCGGCTCCACTGTTACCGCTGTGATCCAGGGCCCCATCACCTTTCATCCTGATTACGGCAACAATTTTCTAAACAGTCTCCTTTCTTTCCTCTCCCAGCACACACACAATCTATGCCTGTCACAGAAATGAGAATGGGCTGCTAACTTGTGAATCAAATCACTCCCCTTTACACACATCACTTCAAAGGCTTTCTACTGTGTTCAGAATAACATCCAAACCTTTCACCGCAGCCTGGAAGATGCTACCCGAGAGGATCTTTGTCTCCATCTCTGATCGCTGGGAAAACACCTCACACTGCACCACGCTCCCCACTGGCCTCTTTCAAATCTCTCAGAGCTGACAAGGTGGTTCCCATCTTAGGGTCTCTGGCTGTCCTGTCTGGAACGCTCTTCTCAGACTTTTCCTCCGTTGTCTCCCTGTGATCGGGCCTCAGCTAAAATGTCACTCCTCAGAGACGATGCCCTGAGTACACAATCCAAAGCAGACTCCCCCTTAGCTGTGTTCCATTTTATAGACCTTCATGGTATTTACGTCATTTGAAATGGGCTTTCCGTTCTCCTTTTGTTCACCTGCTCATTACCAATCTTCACGACCTCATCCTCCAGAATGTATGTTTTCGTAAGAGCGGGAACTGTGGCAATCTTGTCTATCACAGAGCCAACGACGGTCTCTGGCACATAACAGACTCTACTTATTGAATGGATGTGTGGTCTTATTGGGAGGTCTCAATATTGTAGAGATGCTAAATGTGTGTGTGTATGCATTTGAAGTAATCACAGTCAAAGTCCCAGTGAGGTTGGTGCTTGACTAATCAGTAAGACATTATTTCAAAGGAACATTTATTAAACTAACCGAGCCATGGTAATTATAAGTAGTATGGTTCAGTCACAGGGATAGACAAATAGATCAGTGGTGTCCAAGTGACAGTCATGTATGTGGGAACCTAGCAGACGGCAAGGCGGTACGTCACATTCGTGGGGATTTAGGTACCTCACGTTGTGCGTGTTGGTAGCTGGAAGTCAGCCAGGGATGAAGTTTTTATACCCTGGAATTAGCAAATGCTACAAAGCAGGGATTGTTTTCAAGGCATTTTTTTAGACCAGTTTTACATTTATGGCAAAACTGAAAGGATACAGAGATTTCCCCAAAACCCCTGCCCCACACATGCAGAGCCTCCCCCAATATCAACATCCCTCACTCCCAGAGTGGGACGTTTGTCACAACTGAACCCGCATGGACTTACTATAATCGCCCCAAGTCCACAGCTTACATTAGGGTTCACCCGTTCGTCGTAGACTGTGCGGGTCTGGACGAACGTGGAATGACACGTACCCATCGTCGCGTCATACAGAGTATCTTCACTGCCCTAAAAACCCTCCGTGCCCCCTCTGTTCATCCCCCAGCCACCCGCTGATCCTTTCATTGTCTCCACAGTTTTGCCTTTTCCAGAATGTCACTGACTTGGCATCATACAGTATTTGGCCTTTTCAGATTGGCTTCTTTCACTCAGTGATTCACGATTCATGATTCACTCGGCATTCATGTTTTCTCCATGTCATTTCATGGCTCAATCGCTCATTTCTTTTCAGTGCTGAATGACACTCCATTGTCTGGATCGACCAGTTTGTTTGTTCATTCAAGTACTGAGGGATGTCTTGGAGATTTTACATAAGGGTTTGTTTTCCCTCCCTCAGGAAGCTGGTTGTCACAGCACACCCCCGCACCAGGAGCCCACACAAGCCAGAGCTCCGAGCGTGACGCTGTGACTCCCCGCAGGCCCCCTCCACTCTGACCTCCAACCAGGCCCACAGGCAAATGACGGAAAAACTCCAAAAGGACCTGCTTTTTTATAGGGCAGTATTTTACTCATGCTGTGGCTCTGTTTATATCCTTTATATTCCTACAATTTCATCTCTGCATCTCACATTCTCTAATAGATTTTGAAAGCAACTGGGGAAATAAGGTGGGGGATAGGATGGCGGATCAGTGAAGTAAAATGAGGCTCCAGAGGCACCGCAGACGCCAATAGGAGGGGAAATCCCCGGAAGGGACGGAGGTGCTGTCCCCACCTGAAAGCCGGGTCAGCCCGCGTCACTTCCCTGCAGAAGAGGTCCCAGTAGCCCCCCATCCAATTGTTTCCCATCTCCATCAGAATAAAAACCCGCATCTGTGCAGTCCTGCTTCTTTCTGGTCATGGAGGCCACCCTGCTATATTCCAGACAGGTGCCCACATGCAGCAGACAGGCTGCTTCCCAGAGATATTTATGGCTTCTTGCCTGCTCCCCTTTAGAGCCTTGTTAAGATACAGGGTGGAGAAGGAAGGGAGCAGCGAAGGTGCAGAAGGCAGCCTGGATGCTAGGCTGGCCCCTGGGCAGCTGGCCACCTGTGTAGAGCCGCTGGTGCCGGCCCATCCTGGCCCCATGACCACCTAGCCCTCGGCATCACTCGGCCTGAAGAAGTGCCGCCTCCACTCTTTTTTGGAAGGCATCACTACACACGAGGTGAGGAGAGAAAAACACCTCATTTGATCGAAATCACTGTCATGGGCTGGGAAAATATCCACTACCTGGTTATAGCTTAGTTGCTGCTCATAAACAAGATTCCACTATCACGTGTACAAATCCCTGCCCAGGAATCCCCACTTTTTATTTCCTTAAGGACGTGAAGGAAGACTGGGAGAGACAGAACACAGACAAGTACCCATAAGGTAGGCGAGGAACCCAGAAGCCCACCCAGAGACAGAAGGCGACCCAGCACTGCGTGCTTTGAAATATTCCTTCTAGAGATAGACCCTCTGTCTGGCTACAAACGGATGATATAGCTTAAAAAGGGTGAAACACTGAGGGTCTGCAATTCGATTAGCAGAACAGATATGCGAGAAAGAATGACTGCTTCTCTCACTCACGCCTTCCATCCCAGGATCCCACGGGGAGCCTTACAGGTTGATTAAAACTCGTAACAGCCTGGGAGCAGGACAGGAGCTCAGGTAACTACAGCAGAAACAACGTACTAGGATCACACAGGATGTCATCATATATTTAATCCCGATACTCGGGGAACCACGTCGTTCCTGGATACCCTGGTTCTGACATCAGATGGGTCTCACGAGGCCTGTCCTGCTCCAAGGGGAAACCCAGCCGGGCCGGTCAGTGGGCACAAGGGAGGAGGTGGGGACCTCACGGCAGCTGCGGGGCCGGATTCAGCCTGGGCTCCACCCCGAGCGGTGGACTCCTCCCCCCAGGGCCGGCTGCAACCCTCCCGGCGAGGCTCCGTTTCACAGACATGTCCAGTGCTGAAGGCCTGCTTTGCATAGTGTTTTCTGCCTTTTTTCTTCCTTCCTTTTAGAACTTGGTCCCCGAGGAGACAAACTCTTTCCACTTCAGCTTTTTGCCCTTTCTCTACTCCGGATAACAGCTAGCATATAAAAGCAAGGAGGAACAACCAGAACATCACGAAGATTTGAGGCTAAAATCATTGGTAAAATGAGCTGCTCAGAACACTTTTTTAATAGCAAACTAAGACATGGCCACAGATAAACACACACCCCAGGGTTGCATAAGAATTAAGATGGAGACAATGATGCCAAACTGTCCAAAGGGAAAATAGGGCTTCCCTGGTGGCGCGGTGGTTGAGAATCCGCCTGCCGATGCAGGGGACGCGGGTTCGTGCCCCGGTCCGGGAGGATCCCATGTGCCGCGGAGCGGCTGGGCCCGTGAGCCACGGCCGCTGAGCCTGGGTGTCCGGATACTGTGGCTCCGCAACGGGAGAGGCCACAACGGTGAGAGGCCCGCGTACCACAAAAAAAAAAAAAAAAAAGGTAAAGTAAAAAGTAGTCCTGATGTTAATACCAGAGACAGATAAGACATAAGCAGGCAATTAATGTCAGAAAAGTCGAAATTCAGTGCCCACTAAAAAGTTTAAATAAATATTAAGAGGAAATGAGTAAGTGCCTCATGGCCGATGGAGGCTTGAGGGGACATGTCCTAAGGGTGAGGCCCCCGGGACACAGGATCTCCCGTTGGACACGGGACAGACTCCTGGGGGATATGGCGGCATCACCCACACGAGGGGTGGGGCAGGGAAGCCGGGAGAGGAAAGTGCACTTGAGATGCACCCTAGGAAGCGATCCGGCTCGTCCTGGGGCAGGCAGAGGGCTCGATTAAGACCTGCTCCCTTGGGAAGGGCCACCCTGTCCCCGGGGGCCCAGGTGAGGTGTCCCGGGCAGAGGGCCCCACTCTCCTAGGACTCTCGGAAGCACCGCCTGGGACCAGTCGTCACAAGTGTGACCCTGAGCAGCTCGTGGCTTTGTCACCCAGAGACCCCCCTCCCACCTGTCGGGAGCTGCACCCATATTTCCTGGGGAAGAGGCTGGGCCCAGGTGGGCGCACCCGGAGGAGCTGCCGGGCCCCCGACAGATCCCACTCTGCTCTGCTACCGTTACAAGTGACACACAGTTACGGAAATAATTAGAGCGGGTAAGTCAGTCAAACACTACAATAAAACAGCTGAGTTTCGCCACCCAGTCATGCAGGCGCACATCCTTCATCTGTACACACACACAGCAGACGTTTCTACAAAAATGAGTTTAACTACACATGGTGTTTTAGAACTTGTGAACATATTTCAAAAAACGCTTCTGTAGCATCTTTTCTTAATGCCCACGATTCCAATGCACAAATGCAGTGTCATACATTTAACTCAGTCCCCACTGCTACACATCTCTGTCCCCATTCTCTTTGGCAGGCACATCTTTGCAGGCGTCCTTAATTATCCTGCAAGAAAATCATTGCTGTCGACTTGCCATGGGAAAGGGTAGACGCGATTTTTTTAAAGGTTTCAATTCTTGTGGCCAAAATGCTTTTCACAAAGGTGGTTATCTGCCACCAGCAGAATGAAAGTGTCCTTTTTGTTGCTATTCTTGTCACCAGGAGCCCCTTGGTTGTGAGGGGGCTGCGGGGCACACTGCCACCTCAGGCGGGTTAGCGGGAAGGGAAGGAAGGGAGGCCCCTTTAAGGCGGCATGTGAACCATTTCCCTGAAGAGGAGGCACAGACCGAGAGCCTGCTTGCTGTCTCAGAAGGCAGAGGATATCTGCCTGGAACAGCCAGGACCTTTAGCTCAAATCCATTAATCCTCTTTATTAAACCTGGGTCACCTCCGAGTCCTGAGAAAGTAACCAGCACCTCCCCACCGCAAGCGCATCCAGGGACGCGCTGCACGCGGTCTGTCGTCTCCAGGGACCAGGGCACAAGGTCAGAGGGCCTCGCAGGCTCTGGCCTCTGCCTCTGTCGAGGTGAGACAGAACACCAGCTGCACCTGTATAAATTTCAGGCCACGGCCAGGGTTGCAGCTCTGCACACGGGTTGGGGGGAATGCAGGGCAGGCGGGCCAGCGGCCCCCTTCCTTCCAAACGCCTGAGCAGGTCCAGGAGCTCCGGAGGGTCCGGTCCAGAGTCGGGGAGGACTTGGGGCTCCTCAGAGCAACCCGCCTGACTCCCCTGCAGGGAAGAGCTGAAACCCTCCGTGCTCTGCGTCAGTACGTGCAGCAGAGGCCATGCCCGAGCCAAATGCGGAAAGGCCAGCAACAGAAAGATAGAAAAGGAGACAGACCAGGCAGGGAAACGCACACAGACCAAAGAATCAGAGAGAGAATCGGGACCAGAGCGACGCCAAGAACACACACAGCAACACGAAGGCCCCTTCCCAGATGCCTCCGCTGCTGATCCGGCCCCGAGACCTGAGACCACCTCCCTCAGTCCTCCTCCCACCCACTTACACACCTGATGAAGCTTAACAGTCACCCCAGGACCAGGTGCAGCGGATCTCAGATGCTAGGCGGACAGAGCACACGGACTGCAGCCTGATATGAAGGATCGGAGGAGTAACTAGCTCGGGTCCCAGGGAGAGACGCGGCGGGAGAGGGGGAAGGTTAGAAATTCAACCTCGATCTGACTCTGAAAGTCAACTCTGCCAGGTAAAGTTGACTCCTAGGCAAACAAATTTCTATGAAGCTCATTTTCTATGTCTTTAGAACTGAGATGAGGAAATTATGGAGTTTAGAACATGGAGCCTCTTTGCAGTTCCGCCTTCAGACCAGCTGCTTCCTTTTACTCTGTGTCATTCCTGCCCCACCCTTGCTGCTAAGGATGGGGGCACTTTCTGAAACCATATCTAAGCTAGATTATTCAACTTGGCCCAGTTTGCTCAGAAATGTCCTGTTTTCGGAACTGGGAACCCTGCACCCTGGGGACTGTCCGTCCCAGGCACCCCAGGATGGCCAGTCACCCTAAGTCTAGTCAAGAAGTATTTCTCCTCTCACAGGGGACGGGCCCAAGTGTTGCTACCGCCTTTGAATCGGCAATCCCGGCCGCGCCTCTCACTGAACACCAAACACAGGAGCAAACGGCCCTGAAGGAGAAGCGCTGAGGGAGGCCTGTCTTGCAGTGAAGTGCCGCAGGATCTGGACGGAAAGTCCGAGGATCTGGCTAAAGGTTCTTAGATTAATTTCTTCCCTGAAGCTGATGCTATGATTCTCCTTGGGAGGGAGAGGAGGCGTCTGTGTTTTTCTTCCTATGCTTCTGTGTGTTGAGGGTGTGTCCGTGGACTCACACACACCTGTGGATCCACTTCCCTGAATCGCGCACGAGACCCTCAGCCCAGCCCACCCAGGGCGGGCGGTGGGTGGAGGTGAAGACCTTGGGCCAGCGAGGAAGGGCCTCAGCTTCCCGGAGGTCCTGGCGCCCGGCCGAGGCGTTCAAGTGTCGCCGGGCCGTGTTCTCAGGCTCCGACCCGTCTCGGTGTGGACCTGGCAGGAGGTCTGAGGCTCTGCACCTGCTTCCGGTGAAGCACCCCCTTCAGTCCCTGGGGAGGGGGTGGGTGTGTAACGGAGAGTAACTCTGCCCCGGTCATCCCTGGTCTGGGGGCTGGATGGGGGAAAGGTAGTCTGCTGCATTACTGTTCCAAGCTCATCCCATGGGAACGTCACCTTTCCTTAAATAACAAGACAGGCTTTATGGAAGGCGGAACACCTTATTTAAAACATTACTTCAAGTATTTGCTGGGTACCTACTCCATTTACGTCTTACAGGGGACAGGATGCCGATATAAAAAGGTCATGGAACCAGTTAATTTCAACCACAGAAGCACAGACCAGCCGGAGATTTAATTTTGATCAGCGTTAACGAGGACCCGCCGTGTGTTTGGACACCCCGGGCCAAGCGGCACAGGGTGGGGGGCTCCGAGGAAACCTGTAGGAGGGTGAAGGCCCCCCCAGGGTGTGCATGGTTGCCATGACGACGGGCTGCCCGTGGGAGCCAGGCGGGACGTCTGGGCTCTGCTCCTGCCCTCGGTCCCGCTCCCCCCCACTGCGGGTGAGGGTCTCCCCGCAGGGTGTACGGCCCATCGGGGGCACTGGGGCTCGGGGCTCTCTGTCCAGGGCAGCGTCCAGCGGGGTCGGGCTGGCGCCGGCACAGGCCCACGAGGACCATCCCAGCTCCAGGGGCCCCCGCCCGCGTGCTTCCCTGGCCTGTTGCGGTTCCGGGGACCCCTCTGGCTGGTCCGTGTCTGCAGCCTCCTCTTTGCCCGCCAGTTGCCTCCCCTCCCTCCGACCCCCAGACTCCTCTCTTCTCTCCACCTTCCTGCTCAGTTCAGTTCAGTCCCGTCTCTGGGTTTGTTCTCCAAATGCGAAGGTTTCTATTTTCACACCTCGGTAATTGGTGCTATCTGTTGAAAGTAACTCTGGAACTCCAGCCTGCTGGGGTCAGGAGGAGTGGAATTGAATTAAAGGCAGTAGAAATTGGCTGGAAGCAGGAGGAAGACTTGAGCAGCGTGATTTCGCTCCTCCAGGTGGCTGGCAGCCTCTGAGCCTTCAGAGCCACCTGGCGTGCGGGCTCCCGGCTTTGTTCCCTCCCTTGAGGGGAGCCCCCGGGGACGGGGAGGGGGTGGGACGAGGGAGGCTCCGTGCCTGGCCCTCCCCCGCCCAGGGAGTGGCACCGAGGACCCAGGTGATACTCGCCCAGAAAGGGCATCACGTCAGTGAAAGGACATTGGAGCGATTAATACGCAAAACATCCCCTGTTCTAGTAGTGCAACGGCCGGGTGAGAAGCTCACAGGAGCCAGGGGTCTCTCGGTGACAGCAGCGAGCCCATCCAGATCACGCCGGAGTGGCCGCCTCAGTCACGCCGGCCGGGTCTTGGTGGCGAGGCAGGTGTGGCCCCTGGTCGGTGCTCACAGAGGCTGTCTCTGCCCACTTGAGAGGAGCGGTGGTTTCTGCTTTTTCTCCTTTGATGCCACAGATCGAGTTGATCCTTAGATTTTAAAACAGTTGTTTTCTGCTGGCATTGTTGATCATCTGTTTCTGATCTCCTGGAAGATTTTTCAGTTATTGGAAATATCTCTTCTACAACAGGCAGCAGATGAACGGCCCTTGCTCACGGCTGTCTTCGGTGGGTCTGCCTCCAGGACAGGGATGAACTTTGGGTGTGACTCTCAAAAAATCTCAGGATCTCAAAGAATGCACTTCCCCTTGGGGCCCAGGAAAGGTCAAAACAGTGAACTTCCTCTGTAGCCAAAGGGCTCCTGTTCCCTCCCCCGCACTTGGAGGAACGCACACAGCCCTTTGTATGGTCTGGTTAGGACTATATCACATGTCGATGGTAGAGTATTTGGATAGCAGAAAATACGAAGAAAATAGAAGTTATGCTTCTCTACTGTTTGGGATTCCGATGGAGGTTTCACAGATGGAAACTCCCTGACCCTCCTTGTGGTTCCAGAAGCTTCTCCTCACTCCCCACTTTCCACAAAGGCTGCTGTGGTTCCATTCGGGTGCAAAGGATCAGGAGGCGTCAGGAGGGAGCTGGGCTGCTCTCCTTCAGTGACCGGTGGCCAGAACTGCCCCGAGCCCGTTTCCTCGCCTGTGAACTGGCAGTGACGCTGCCCCTCACCACGTGGGGCTCTTGCGAAACTGGACACACCGCCCACCCCGGAGTCCTTCAGGCTCCACAGCCCCTCCACAGTGACGTCGGCTCCCTACATTTAAAACTACCGCAGGCCAGGCCCCCATCCTGCCTCTTGCATCTGTGGGAGCCCTAAACCCGTGTTCTTTACCGGGCCCGGAGCCTGTGAGGGCCAGCGCGGCCTCCCAGCCCCCGGAAGGAACCTCGCAGCACCGGTCAAGGGCCTGCCTTCAGGGAGTTTCAGATACACTGGAGGGGCAGGGGGGGGGGCGGGGGGGGGCAGCGGATTTAACTAACCTCAGCTGGTCAGCATCTCCTCCCCCGCCCTTCGCTCCTCCAAACGCAGCTGTAAATCCTTCCCATCTGTAAACACGAATGTGGTTCTCACCATTGCTTAGCGCTTCTGACACTAATTGCTCTACAGAGTCTGTGCAACTGGCAACACCTTATTAAAAGTGAAATATATTATACTGTCCACTTATTGCTGCTTTATAGAGATAAAGTATCTTTACTGCATGGGAAAGCTGGCAAAGAATTTGACAAAGTGGCTTCTAAACAGAGGCCAGTGAGAGCCGCCTCCTAGGACACAGGCTGGGTCTGGGTTAGGCCGGAGTTGCCCTGCCCTGCCCTGCCCTGCCCTGCCCTGCCCTGCCGGTTTCACCACAGACTCTCCCCTGCACTGTTCTGCTTCCATCTCAAAGATCAGCGTCCACGGAGCAAGCCAAACAACGTCTCCTTCCCGCCAAGGGCAGAGCAGGGTGCAGAGGAGGCTGGCTAGAGGAGAGCTGGGCGGCAAGGATGCAAGAGCAGGATGGGCAGGTCTAGGGCGAGAGCTCCAAGTTCAGACACACTTGGGACAAGGCAGGCCTCCTGACGGACACCCGCCAAGCAGGGATCGCACAGTCAAAGCAAAGCCACAGTCAGCAACCTCTGCAGACGCTTGCCGACACTTAACATCAGACGGTCCACCCACCCCAACCTCAGCCCAGCTGGCCGCTCGGGGCCCTGTCACACGGGACAGAGACTCCAATGACCTCCTCGCTGAAAGAAACGGGCTTCAACTCGCCAACCCAATACCCCTAAACGCTTCCCTAAACACCCTCCAATTCAAGATTGCCTGACCATCCATACGGGTTGCAAGCTAAGAATGTTTCTTACATTTTTAAAAGGTTGTGAAAAGAGGAAGAGGAAAATGAGGTAGAAACCTCAGGGATGCAAAGCCTAGACTATTTACTTCACCAGAAACAGCCGGCGCTGTCTTAAAGAAAGAACGGGAAAGCGCAGAGAAAGGTGACTGCAGGCAGCTCAGAGGAGACCCGCAGGATGGAGGGAAGGACAAGGGTTGACACAGAAATGCCACCGGGAAAATAACGCCCACTTCCAAAGTGGCAAATTTTGCTGAGTGCTGAGATCTGATTGTGTTCGCTGTGCTTTCTGGAAAGGGCCCGTCTGCGGGAGCCTCGCCTTTTGTCTTGGCGATGTTTTACCGCTGTCCCCGTCCACGGTAGAGCCGTGACGTGGCCCAGTGGGACAGGGCGGCCCCGGGAGCTTGCAGATAACAAGGAGATGCAATGATGGAAGGGCCTATTGTCACCGCCACGTTTTCTGTTTCTGAGATACCAAATTGCGGGATCGCTTTGACATTTCCGAGACCAAATTAAAATGTACCACCATGGAGACAAAATGTCATTAGCCTCATTATAAGTGATTGTGTTAAAATAAATACAAAAATAAAGTGGAAATTAGTTCAAACCATTAAAATACGGAAGCGAAAATGGCCAACAGGGACCTTACATGAGACAGACCAAGAAAGGTCGAGACGCCCCCAAGGAGGCAGGAGAGATGGATGGAGCTGGCGTGGTGGGCAGGCAGTGGGCAGCAGAGCGGCACTGCTTGGGCGCCAAAGCTGCTGCGCTCAGCCACCGCCCGTGTCGAGGGGCCTTAGAAAGGGTGCGTGGCCTCACTGACCCCCGAATTCCTTCTCTGGGAAGATAAGAAAGTGACCTCACCTTTCACAGGTGTCTGTGAAGAGCTTCACGTCTAAGTAAAAGGAATAAAGAAACGGTCTTTTGAGTTGGAGGCTGTCTGGAAGATGGTCGGTTCCCTGAGAGAAGGGAGCAGGTAACCCCGTCGGGCAGAGAGATAACTGACGTGACCAGGGACAGGGGTGTCCTCACAGGACAGCCCCGGCATTTCTGAAGAAGGGTGGCCACAGGCAGAAAACCAAACTTGGGTCCACTCGCCCGAGTGCAGCAAAGCCAATCTACCGACATGGAGGCGTGGTGAGGGAAACTGTAGCATTTACTGCAGGACCAAGCAAGGAGTCCAGAGCGGCTCCTGCGCGAAAGACCTGAGCTCCCCAATGGGTTTCAGCAGAGCATGTTTGGAGGCCAGGTGAGGGGGGCGGGTCGCAGGGCGTGAGAGCAGCTCGTGCGCAGTTCTCTGGTTGGTTGACGGTGAGGTCACAGGGTCAACATGATCAATCCTGAGGCTCCAGGAGGCCTGGGTCACCAGGTAGTTAACATCTCCCATTTGGTGGTGGTTTTTAGCATCTGTAAAGCAACTCAGGAAGTGTGCACCAGATACTATGATCTGGCTACTTCAGAGAGGAGCCCAGCGGAGGATACGGGCGAGGGCCTGTCCCGGGAAGGCCCCGTACGGTCCTGCTCGGTTACACCAGGAGGCCCCGTGTGGGGTACCGAGACGGGTTCTGACTGTGACTCTGTCTGATGTCAGCTCAGCCCTTTCCCTGACCTTCTGCCATCTGTGGGGCTCACCCTCCCTGCCTCCCAGACCCTTTACTCTCTGCTGCTTCACCCAACCTGCCCTTTGACCCCTCCCTCTTTCCTGTCTCTTTCACCTACACCCACTTCCTTTGCTCCCTCAGACTTGATCCCAGAAATCTGGCCCCAGGCGCATAATATCCATCTCCTGCATTTCTCATTCCCACCACTGGTCATTTGCCCTTAATGCCTAGTCTATGGACACGGACCAGAACAAGCAATGGTATGAACCGTGCCCCCAAAAGGAAGAGAACAAATCCTTCCCCCAGCTCCTTCGGACATTCATTCTAACTACCGCCATGCCTGCCCACCTCACCCAGGAGAGCCACACGAAGCCCCTCGCTGCAGGGACCATGACTGAGTAGGCTGAATTCCTGCCTCAGCCTCCTTCTCCACACAGACATCCATAACCAATCCTGGCCTCTCCCCTGCTCAGCCCAAACCGGCTGGGGCACCACTTCCTATTGATCAGAAATTGGCACCAGTTTCTCCCCCTTGAGATCAAGGGCCGTTGTTTTCACCAAACACAGTAAGCCTCTAACAAGTATGAACCAACCCACCTGGAAGCACCGTGATAGAGTAACCGTACCTTCTGCTAGCATGACGGTCCTTCCCGTTTTCTAAATTATCTCTACCAACAGCGCCCTGGACCACACAAAAGTCCTGTGTTGTGACTAAGGCAGATATTATAATTCCTTCCTCATACCTGAAAAAAACTGAGGCCCCAGCACAGAAAATGTCTCGTCCAATTTCCCACAGTCCAGAGCAAAGAGACTACAGGCCACACGTCTGAACTCTCGGTTCAGTCCAAATTATGGATTACTTTGCCTAAGTCTTAAGGAGCAGATGCTAATCCCAGGAGAGCTGTGAGAGGGTAAATCCCCAAAGGCCTGCAGACAGCCTGACCCCTAGCAAGAGCCCCCAGGTGCCCAGCGGTGATGAGCAAGGGCCTCAAGGGGCTTCGCTGCAGGAGCCCGCAGGCCCCAAGCTGCGAGCTCCTGCACCTGCTCTGGCACCGTGATCCCTCGGGAGATGGGTGGGTGGGTTTGGTTTGTTTTGTTCCGGGTGAATTGCTGGGGGAGACAGAAGATGCCACGAGGTGGGGCGAGCCGTCCCTGGTCAAGTCAGAGACAGCACTGCTGCGAGAGACAACTAAGGGCGTTGCCTGAAGGTCAGCATCAGAGAAGCTTTACCCTGGAACCCCAAGCAGGAGAGCTGCTGTTCCATCAACGTGTGTGAGTGCCCCGTGCTGGGACGGCCGGAGGCCTGTTCTGTGCGTGTCTCTGCTGCGGCCTCCGTGCAGGGCTGGGGCGGCCGCCGTCCTTGGGGCCGTCACGTCCTCCACTTGAGTCTGCAGTTCCCAGCGTGCGTGCTCGCCCGCTCTCTTCCTTCCAAACCCAGCAGGCGTCTGACTTCTCCGATTTATGTTTTCTTTATAGTTCCTGCACTCTGATCTCTCTCTCACATCCCCTTTCTAACCTGTGAGTGTTGATGTAAAAAGTGTGCCCACCTTCCCCATTGCTCCACAGGGCGGGAACCAGGACAGAGAAGACCTTTTTCTAGGGCCGAGCCAGCCCCTTCCGAGGGCCTGATGGATTCCCTGCTGTAATTCGGACTGAGCAGCACCAGGGACTAGGACAAGGCTTGGTGAAAGTGACCTCACGAAAGGCCTCACGTCCAGCTGAGAAGACATCTTCAGAGCTGAGAAACTCAAGCAAATGGGTCAAACACCAGGCTTCAAGCCCACTGATTGGGCTGGCTGCAATCAATCCCGTTTTCTGAGTGCTCATTAGAATTACAAAACATCAGAGCTGGCAGGCACCTTCGGGGATGCTTCAGTGCAACCTCCTTTCGTAGAGAAGAAATCTGAGGCTGAGAAAAGTCCAGTGACGCACCCAAGGTCACGCAGCCAGGCACGGCCGTGAAAGACCAGCGTTCAGGGGTCCAGACTCCCTCCATCCCTTCCGACACCACGTGTGCTCACTCGGGGAGCGGGAGGAGAGTTCCTGTGCCCAAGTGGTTCAGTCTCTGATTAGAGGCACAGGGTAAAGACGTTTTTTGAAGTGGTCGTCCTGAGGGTAAATCATGAAAATCCCAAATGAGCCAGGGACAATATTAAGATCACCAGGAGAGATTTTTTAAAATCCTGACGTTGTACCCTGACCAATTCCATCAGAATCTCAGGGAGTTAGGACCCGGGCGCGCATCTGGGTGTTTTGAGCTCCCCCCCCCCCCCCCCGCGAGTGGTCTCAATGTGCTGACAAGGTAGAGAACCATCGCCCTGGAAGTTCAGAGGGAGAGACGTGCTTATTGGGTGAAGTTGCCAAAAAAGGCTGCTTGGAAGAAACTGTTTCTGGGCTGAGATCAGAGCAGTGGGCTAGACCTGGGGGCGCCGAGAGTCTTCATTTCCACGCTGCTAGCCCAGGAAGCACACCGCGAGTAGCAAAGACCACAAGAGCCGTTAAACACTGGTACTTTCTTTCCCTGAGCCTTTGGTCTGCTCAGCATAGCGATCCAGGGTGACTTCTGTCCCCGGTTTCCCACGCAGAGGGGGTGAGGCCGGCTTAAAAAGGGCCCCACGTCTGGGAGCGGGACTGCAGGTCCAGAGCCCTGACCCTGACCCACTCCACCTGCAAGTTCAACCTACAGCCATGAGCCGGGGGTCAGGGGCTGCTCTGAGTGCCACGCTCTCTGGCCCAGCGAGGAATCGGCCCCAGCCCCTGGTCACACAGAGGAGGGGAAGAAAGGGAGGTGACGGAGAGCTCTGTCAAGTTCACCTCCCCCAGGCGGGCTCCGCACCCCAGATCTCATCTGCCTGCGTCAGCAGCCAGATGCCAATGGGCGCACACCCAACAGCCGGGAAAGAGCCCAGGGCCACCAACACGGGGCGGAGGCTGGCTGGGCGCCCCTCATGCTTGGCATCAGCAACCCCCGTCAGGAGGAGGGGACAGACAGAAGGGGCTGTGCTTCCTGAGACCCTCTCCTGACTCCCCCACGGCCCCTCTCTGCAGCAGGGTGGCCACGCCACTCAGCGTTTACCCTGAGGCTGCCTTGAAGTCCTCTAATGCTTTGTCTGACTGCTCAGTTAGCCTCCTCCCACTGATCTACACCGGCGCCTCCAACCCATGTCCCAGAGAGGTTAAGACGGTGCCCGAGGGTGTGTGGGTACTTAGCAACTCAGGGGCTCCCTCCTCTCCAGCTGACCTGCTTGAAGGGGATGTTTCCACTTGGTGGAGTCACCCACTGGATATTTATTCAAGAAGTAGCTACTGATCGCCTTTTCTGGTGAGACACCACTGCCTCTTGGGCTCCTCCTCTCGAAGGCGGCTGGCACCCATCTCACACCCACACTTCCCGCTTAAACCAGACACAGGAGCCAAACCTCTGACGTCAGGAGAGCACTGAGGCCACAGGGAGAAGTTATTCTGCTGAAGGTTTGCTTGTAGCTCCGCGCCTCTAGAAATGCAGACGGGCCTCTGTGCAGCCGTCGGACGCTCGCGGCTGGTCACGGCGCAGGTTGCGCACAGCCACGAGATGCAGGTCTGAGTGGCCTGGGACCGACACCTGCACAACCCTTTCCAAGTCTTGCCGTTGCAGGCTGAGCAGAACGGCCTTCAGGTCTTCACAGCATTATTTCTCTGGCAGGATCCACAGTAAACTCTCACCAAGAGGGAAGAGCGTGAAAAGCACCCTGAACTGGGACGAATCAGACCTCGTTTCTGTACCTGATCGCCCCGCACGATGCTGCGTGAACCCACACGAGTCTCCCCACTGGGCTCCAGTGACTTTAAGGTCCCTTATGACGCTGACCATTTGTGGGCACAGACGTGGCCTCCCCAGCCTTAGGCTTCTCCTCGCACCCTGTCATTAAATACTTAAGAAAACATTACAAACAGGGCCTGTACTTTCCTAAAGTAACACCACCCGTGGTCCTTGAGTCAAACCCTGCTGTGACGGGTGACGTGGAGCCAAGAGCTCTGCGGCTAACAGGGCTGCAGGCCACCCGCCTGTTGGTTGCTGCCTCGGCCCTTTGCCAGCCTAACCGACATGTGACCACGGACGCTCACCCACGTAATCATCTCCTCCACCTCCTTCAAAGCTCAAGTTCCCGGAACTCAGGGTCTGGACCCCTTCCCGATTCCTTCTGTGCTCCCTCCCCTTGTAATCTCAGTCAGCACTGAGGCTGGAGATGTTACCTGTGCGCCAACAAATCCAGGCGAGGATGCCTGGACGCACACATGCTCACACACACACACGTGCACATACACAAACATACACACATGCACAAGCACACACACACTCCCAATTCTTTACATCCAAGTGCCTGCTCTGCGTGCCCAGTAGATGCACCAAGTTCAACGTGTCCAAAGTAAACTCCTGATTCTCCCCCAAACCCACAGATCCCCCTGCAGTTGACGTCAACTCCAATCTTCCAGTCGCTCCGGTCACAGAATCCGGAGGGCTCCGTGAATCTGGTCTCTTCTCACACCCCGCCGGCGAGTAGCTCGGCCTTCACTGGATGCCTGCCGGCTACTTCCATCACCTCCTTTTGCTGTCACCCTAGTCCACCCCCCGCCATCTTCTGCTTGGACCACGGCAATAGCCCCCAACGAGTCTCCCTGCTTCCACCTTCAGCGGTGAGGTCATGGCGCTCCTCTGCTCAAATCTCTAAAACAGTCCCACATCCAACTAAGAGTAAAGCCGGCCTCCTGACAGGGGACGGCAGGGCTCACTGAACGGGGACCCCGCCTCTCTGGCCGTTTCTCCTACCCCTTCCCCTGTATTTACTCTGCCTGAGGCTGTTGGGCTACAGAGCCCGGCATCTTCTCTGTGCTGCAGACTGGAGGACCCCTTAGACGACCCTCCACCTCTCTCACTGCCTCCCCGGCCTCTGACCTTCCTGCCAAGCCCCGGGCATCCTGCACGTGGCTCATGCAGGTCTTGGCCGGCTTCTCCTCGAGGGGACCTTCCAGCCCTTTACAAACTCGGCTCCAATGCCCACCCCCGTGCCCGGGAACCTCCCTGGTGAAGCTTCAAGAGCACGTTCTTCCCTCTATGTGCTTCCAGGAGGAGGTTTATGCAAAAGGTTGCAGGAGAGCACACTGCAACGTGCCTGCAGGCTTTCCGGGCTGCCCCTTCCCGAGTGACCCCGTATCCCGAGCCTCCAGCGCCCCGCAGAGGCTGAGTGCTCACCAGACGCCCATTCCCCGTGGGACCTTGTCGAATTAATCGTCTGATGTGGAGTTTCACCATGAAGCAGCTTTCACCTAAACCAAATTTGGCATTTATAATGGGGTTCGTGAAAAGATCCTAATCAGTGAGCTAGATCGCAGAAATTAACAGCGTAGCTTCTAAAATTAGTGTTGTCAACAACCCAGCAGCAGAGAAATCAGGCCACAGGACCAGCTGAGTATAGAAAAGAAATATGATTCAGAACCCCAAAGGGTCAGTCCTTACACACCAAAGGCCCTCCAGGGCTACAAAGGATTCTGCAATGGCCAAGGCGCCCGGGGACACTTCTGTGAGGTGCAGGGGAGCCTCAGGACTGGTCAAGGCCATGAGAAAGGCGTCCCGGACCATGGTAACGGATCACATCCCCGGGCATCCGTGAGGATTTAGAGCTCCAGTACTGTCGGTGTCTACAGGACGTCAAAGAGGCTCATGTGGAAACAAGCAGTCAGTGCAGGGAGGTGGCTGGACAAAGTCGGGTCTGCCTCCTGCCGCAGTGATTTACAAAGCAGGCATCTGACTGCTCCTTAGGTTTGGAGCCCTGAGACACTGACCTCTCTAACACGGGCCTGGTGCTTTGGCCTGCAGGTCACTTCCAAATGGGCTGAAGAGGAAGGAATTCCTCCAACACTCCTGCGTGGTTTTCGCCTCCTCCGTTCCAGCTCACCTGTGTCGGCTCCCGCCCTCCGCACCTGGATCTCCTGGCGATCCCTGTCACCAGGTGACTGGGGGTAGGCCCGGGACACTCTGAGTATCTGGCCAGAGAGCCCCCTTTTCATCAAGAAGCAGCCCAAACACTTTAGTCAAGAGTCCTTTTTAATATTTAGCGCCATTCTTACTTCTTGATTGTAGGAAATTCATTTCAAACTGGCTCAGTATTTTTAATTGATCTCAAAACTACTGCCATCACCACCGTGAGCACGTCTAGGCTACTATTTACCACCCACTATCTCAGAGATCGCATTTTAGATTAGGGTTACGTGTTTGTATACAGGAATCTTATCTGGGCTGTCACGCACACTCCTGACTACCCACAAGCTAACAGAGTAAAATCTAAGTCTGCCCTAAAGAAAAGGTGCTGGAATAGTTTGGCTAACAAAGATGGCACGCTCACTGAGAGAGTCGTGCGGCGAGGCTAATAATGCGGTTATGCCTTAAGACTCTTCACATCTGTTTTACTCCAGATGTAGGGTCTTCCAGAGAACAGCCCCACCATCATGCCTAACGGTATTCTTCTCCAATGTGTTCCTCTTGTTAGCCATTCGCACAAAGCATTCATCAGAGAGCACCCGGCCCGGACGAGGAGGTTGATGACCTGATTTACAGGCTTGGGATAAATCGGATTTTCAGTGGGACAAATAAACTGAGAACTAGAAGCTTCTCACAGGCTTGAAACCAGAACCGATCAGAGGTGCGGGCGTGTGGGATAAAAAGAGATGGCTGTCCTCCGTTAGCTGTGAGAAAGACAGCTGACATAAGTTAGAGGGTTGCTAGGATGCTGTACTGACCATTTACAACCAAAGAACAGTGATTCTCAACCAGGAGCAGTTTTCTGCCCCACGGGACATCGGTCTGTGCCCGGAGACAATTTTGGTTCTCGCAACCGGCGAGGTGCTGCTGGCACCTGATGCACAGAGGCCAGGGGTGCTGCTAAACACCTTGCAATGCACCGGGCAGGCCCCACAGCCAAGGAGTGTCCTGCCAAGGGTCAAGAGTGCCCGTGCCATAGGGGCATTAGGGAAATCACGTTCCAGAAGCTAACGTGTGACCCTAGCAATTAGCAATGGAAGCGTCACTGGAGGGTAGAACCCGCTTTATGAGCTACACAGTGAACGTGCTCCAGATAACAAACCAGGAAGCCAAGAAAGAACACAAGGTGTGTGTTGCATCTCCAAATGGACTCAGGCCCTACCGAGGGAGAAAGGAAGCACCTTTATCATCAGTCCAGAGAAGCCAGAACCCCAGGCGAGAATCTGGGGGACTTGTTGTAAAAATGTCTGTCTCATTTACTCAGGGTCAGAGGAGGGTTTCCAAGGGCCAGGGCCAGGAGAGTCCAAAAAAGCAAGTTCTCCCTGGAACTGACAATTGCGCAGCTCTCCCAGGCCTGCCCGGGAGTCTCGGCTCAGCTCTGCAGAGCGGGTTGGGGTGCGCGACATCGAACTGGGCAGGGCTGGGACGGGGAGCAAAGCCTCGGCTTGCAGGCCTGCTCTCGGCCCAGCACGGTGTCAGCCTGGGTCCCCCGGAACCAGACGTCAGGTAGGACGACGTGTCAAAGACGTGGGCCAGGGGAGCCCCTGGGAGAGGAGATGGGGACAGAGCTGGAGACCCGGCCCTCTGAGCCGGGGAGTGCGATAGTGAGGCCGCAGGAAGGCTGAGTGGACGCGGGACGCAGGGTCCTCCTAAGGAGGGTGTGGCCGGGCCCCTGGGGAGCCTCAGGCCAAGGTCGACCATCAAGGAAGCCACGTCTCCCAAGAACGGCCACGACCCGGCACCTCTGCTTGGCCTGGTCGTTGGCCGAGAGCAGCCGTGAGAAGCGTGGCTGCAAAGCCAACATGCCTGTGGGCTTCAGACAGCAGAGGCAGGGGCTGAAGACCTGAGAGCCCCATCCTGGGGGCTGCCACCAATGCTGGGACAACGCACAGGAAGAAGCATCCGTTGTCGCCAAGTTTCCTACTTTACTCCTTCCTGTGTATCTCCCTTACTGTAGTCTCCTAATACCTATGTGAAAAATTCCAACCCTGCCTTGGCTGGACTTTCCCCCAGGGGGATGTCTCTGCAGCAGGTGGTCGGTGGAGAAGAGCTGGGACAGAGGGAGAAGAGGGCAAGAACTCGGATGAGGAACCACGTGCAGTTGGAACGGAAGGTCCCCCTGTTTAGCTTTTTCTCTCCCAAAGACTGTTTTGCATTTACTTCCCTTCAATGGTCTTTTTTGATAAACAAGAGAACATCTGTAATACTGGTCTGTATCCACTGACATGTTACTCATTTTTACCACAAAGACAGAATTGTTGAAGGACATGACAGCTGCTCCAAGATGGGGTCTGCCATAGCAACTGTGTTGTACCAGCACCCAGAGTGATTGGTGGCCAAGGACACATCCCATGCTGAGCCCCAGAGAGAAGCAGCCAGAGCAGAGCCACGAGAAGCCTTTTGCCAACGATGACGCGCCATTTCTGTCTTGACTCCAGTCCCGTGAGCCGGTGCCCTGGGCCCTGAGTGCTGCTGGTCCCCAGGGATGCTTTGAGTGTTACGCTGAACGAAGGCAAGGAACATCAGCATTCCTGTTTTTATTTATTTATTTTTATCTTAGCCTCTGGTCATCACCTATGTGTGTAGCAACATAGCTTACTTCTGCTTAAAAAAATACGTTGTGAGTAAAGGCTCTAAGAAGTTTGGAGCCCACTGGTCATAGAGTAGGTCTTAATTTTTCTTAATAGTAGAAAGTGATGGTATGAAACAGGTCAGAGTGGAACTACTCTGCTTGATCAGAGACAGCTGGGCTCCGGGAGTGGGGCACAGACTGCACCCACTCAACTGCAACCAGGCGTGTGGGGCGCTGGGCTAAAGGCCCCTGGGGGGAGGGGGAGGAGCTCTGGGTGTGGGGCAGGAGCCGGGACAGGCGGCCGCTGTACCTTCCAGGATGCCCTGTGCTCACGCCTGGGTCCCCTGGTGTTTCTCGGTCGCTTGGCTCGCCCTCTGGGGCCTTGGGCAGGGCTCTGCCCACAGAGGGTTCTGCCCCAGAGGGTGACAGGCAGAGAAAGCGTCTGCACGCCACCTCAGCGCTGGGCAGGGGCTGTGCTCTGAGGAGGGGGCATCCCCGAGGCTGAGACCCCGGCTCCCCTGCCCATGTGCTGGGTGGCGGCCCATCCTCTGCCCAGTCTCCTCCCCATGCCCCCGTCGCCCGGTGGCCTGGTGCTCGGCCCTCACCCTTCCCTGTCTTTGGCCTCCAGCCGACCCCAGCTCCGCTTTGCCCCTGACTTTCCCTCCAGCCCTAACCTTTGCTCTCTGGGCCTTCACGCTGACCCTATCTCCTCCAGCACGTTCAGCGCGACGCAAAGGAGGGGCCTTCGGAAATCTTGAGAGACTATGAAGATATTTCTTATGTACCCAGTTCCTGGGGCAAGGTCACGTCCAAACACGAGAGGGAGAGATCTGCTGATGGTATCCAGGCCCTTAGCCGATACCTAGGAACCCTAACAGAAGACAAGTCAAATGAATGGAAGAGCTTCCTCTTTACTGAAAACCTACCACAGTCACTGCCTTCCCAGATGTCACATCACAAAGCAGAGGAACAAAAAAACTGTCATGAAGAACCGAAAATAAAGAGGGAGGGAGAAATATAGGACGCTTTTACGGGGGAAAAAGAATCTACGGTGTGACTGTGATTCCCCCCAACACCATCCTTCTCAATGCTCTTCCACCACTTCCTCTCTTCAGCTGCGGCATAAAATCTGATATTGGAAACTAAAATCTGATGAAAAACCAGTGTTCTAGTTCCAAGCTAGAGCACCCCTCCCCTGCCCTGATCCCAGACTAGAGGAAGACTCAGGACGTGGTGAAGGTACAAGCAGGCTCCACTCCCCTGCGGGGACCCGGCCTCCAGGGGTGCCCGCAGGCTGAGCTACTCAGAAGGCAGCCGGTGACACGGACAGAAAGACTCTCACCTCTCGCTGTGGGCGGTGTGCCTGGTCTCTGGGGCCTTTACGGATCCCTGGGCCCGCTAGGCATCTCCACTCAGGCTGGGTCTTTCTGAGGTGGCTGAGAAGCTGAGCAGGTGGGTTTAGGGAGGACACGAGACAGGACTGTGACCTTGGACCTCACCTCCTTTCACCAGCCAAGCACACAGCTGCGTCCCTGGCTCTCATGCTGGACTCGGCCCGGTACAGGAGCAGGGTCTGTGGTCCCCTGGGCCTGAACAGAGGGACTTGGGTCACTAGGGCCTCGCGGCTGAGCCCGCGGTGGGAGGAACTGGTCGGTCCCCTGCAGCACGTGTCAGGGGAGCAAGCAGGCCCCCGCCCACTAGGGTCCCTCTCAGCCCCGCACTGCTCCCTGAAAGTCTGCTTTCAGGGGTGGCAGCGAGCTCGGCAGACAGGCACGTGGGGCAGCCCGGTTCTCAGGGCTGCGGAGCACTTTCCACCCGAACTTCACTCTTCTCAGCCCCATCTGGGTTTCTCTCACCTCAACCCAAAAAAAGAGAGACCCGGCGGGGCCAGAGCAGCTCAGCTGGGGAAACACAAACCACTTCTGGTACTTTCCACGGAAAAAGGAGAAGAAGCAAAGCAAACGGGGCTCCAAGCCTAAGGGATGTGAACACAGGGGTGCCCGGAAATGGGCCTCCTCCTCCTGAACCACCGTCACGGGCACTCCGGCATGTGCTCCATGGCCTGTGACAGCCAGAGCAGGACAGGGTCAGGAGTGAGGAGGCTGACGCAGGAGGAGAAGTGGGAAAGGCCCAGACACATGCCACCCGAGGGACGCGCTGAGACCCAGACCTGCCACCTGGAGCCGCCCAGCCCCACACACCCACCTGCATCGCTTAAGACATTCCCAGCCGCCCCAGGAAGTAGGTAAACGCGTTATTTCCTCCTATTTGGTAGAGAGGAACACTCCCTAACACCATACACAAAAATAAACTCAAAATGGGTTAAAGACCTAAATGTAAGGCCAGACACTATCAAACTCTTAGAGGAAAACATAGGCAGAACACTCTACGACATAAATCACAGCAAGATCCTTTTTGACCCATCTCCTAGAGAAATGGAAATAAAAACAAAAATAAACAAATGGGACATAATGAAACTTCAAAGCTTTTGCACAGCAAAGGATACCATAAACAAGACCAAAAGACAACCCTCAGAATGGGAGAAAATAGTTGCAAAGGAAGCAAATGACAAAGGATTCATCTCCAAAATCTATAAGCAACTCATGCAACTCAATAACAAAAAAACAAACAACCCAATCCAAAAATAGGCAGAAGACCTAAATAGACATTTCTCCAAAGAAGATATACAGATTGCCAACAAACACATGAAAGAATGCTCAACATCATTCATCATTAGAGAAATGCAAATCAAAACTACAATGAGGTATCACCTCACACCGGTCAGAATGGCCATCATCAAAAAATCTAGAAAGAATAAATGCTGGAGAGGGTGTGGAGAAAAGGGAACCCTCTTGCACTGCTGGTGGGAATGTAAATTGATACAGCCACTATGGAGAACGGTATGGAGTTTCCTTAAAGAACTACAAATAGAACTACCATATGACCCCACAATCCCACTACTGGGCATATACCCTGAGAAAACCATAATTCAAAAAGAGTCATGTAGCACAGTGTTCACTGCAGCTCTATTTACAATAGCCAGGACATGGAAGCAACCTAAGTGTCCATCGACAGATGAACGGATAAAGATGTGGCACATATATACAATGGAATATTACTCAGCCACAAAAAGAAACAAAACTGAGTTATTTGTAGTGAGGTGGATGGACCTGGAGTCTTTCATACAGAGTGAAGTAAGTCAGAAGGAGAAAAACAAATACCGTATGCTAACACATATATATGGAATCTAAGAAAAAAAAAATGTCATGAAGAGCCTAGGGGTAGGACAGGAATAAAACACAGACCTACTAGAGCATGGACTTGAGGATATAGGGAGGGGGAAGGGTAAGCTGTGACAAAGTGAGAGAGTGGCATAGACATATATACACTACCAAATGTAGGGTGGATAGCTAGTGGGAAGCAGCCGCACGGCACAGGGAGATCAGCTCTGTGCTTTGTGACCACCTAGAGGGCTGGGATAGGGAGGGTGGCAGGGAGGGAGACGCAAGAGGGAAGAGATATGGGAACATATGTATATGTATAACTGATTCACTTTGTTGTAAAGCAGAAACTAACACACCATTGTAAAGCAATTATACTCCAATAAAGATGTTTTTAAAAAAAAGCAGGAATATGAAATTAAAAAATAAATTAAAAAAAAAAAGAGTCTCGGAGAGGTCCAACCGTTCACCCAAAGCCACCCAGTTCACAAGTGCAGAGGCCAAGCCAGAGGCCGGGTCCCGCTTCCGCACTCTCCCACAGGGGATGGCAGAAGGGCTCAGCATCCACCATAAAAATAAGTAATATTTTATTTAAGTGTATTTGATGCATAATATTATACAATTACAGGTATACAATATACTGATTCACCATTTGTAAAGGTTACACTCCATTCATAGTTATTATAAAATATTGGCTCTATTCCCTGTGTTGTACAATATATCCTTGTACCTCATTTCACACCTAACAGTAAAACTAAATAAATGAAAGAAGAAAGAAAACAGTTGTCCAGGTCATAATAAAGAAGTGGTCCAATCTTCATGGACACTGTTGGGGGCAGTTGTAAGGCAGTGCCCTTTTATTCCCCCAAATCTCACCCTAAACGAAAGGAGGGGAGGGCCCATGAGGAAAAGATGCAGAATCCTGAGAGTGGCTTTCCCCATCCCTTCCCATCTGGGCTTCACCCAAAGAGGCATCCACCCCGGTGCCAAGTAAGACTGGGCACTGTCGTCTCTGTGGGATGAAGCCAGGGGACTCCCAAGGCAACTCCAGCTTCCCTTGGAGGCTGACGGGCTATTTCCATCTCCACACTCTCTCTTCCAGCATTCTTCTCCCTTCAAGGAGCTGGGGCTCCCTTGGCACCGGGCTCTTCAGAAGAAGCAGGTTGGCTCATTCAGAGAAGCAAAAGCTTCCTCAGGCCCATCTTCCTAGAAGGGAAATGCCCATAGGAGCCTGGCCCAAGCACGGTCACCAGAGCAGTCCTGTCTGCTCTGAACCTGAAGCCCTGCTTCCTGTTCTGCACTGTCCACAGCTCATCTGAGTTGATCTCTCGATTGTGCCCAGGCCCGCATGGTCCACCGTGAGGGCACAGCCGGGAGCCGGGAAGGGGGAGGACGGGCGTTCACCCACTATCACACGGAGCAACGTCGATGTACGGGGAGGTGCTGTGTACACTGTCAGCTACCGTTTCACCATGAATTGTTAATGTAACATTTATGGTATTTTCGGCGTGTATTTTCTCTTGGGTTTGATGGTCTGGGGATGATAAAAGCAGGTGCCTTTTGCAGTGTGTAGACCAAACAGGACAGGTTGACACGTACCTGGAGTTTGATATTGTACCACCCTGAGCATCTCCTTCTGCATATATCAAGGATCATTTGATTTCTAGAAGTCTCCCAGTTCATTTACAAAGCTCATTCAAAGTATGAGGATGCCTCTGAGGAGGACAGGCTTCTCTCTTGGTTCTGACCTGTCACCTTAATCCTTGGGTACCGGATACCGGGGAGTCACCCTGTTCCACACGCACCTTGTACACCAAGATGAGAGAGCTTCGGGGAAATAGTGCAGCCAAGGTTACAAGTCTATTTTCCAACAGGGGATCCGACAGGGAGGCGAAGCTCAGCTCAGCCCCTCGTGTGCTGAAATGACACCAGCTGGGCTATGAACACAGGTTACTGAAACTCCGTGTCGACATGTTGGTCGGGTCCCTGCTGACTATGGGACATTAGCTAAGATGCTGGACTCCCTATGCCTCAGTCTCCTCATCTGTAGAATGAAAGGAAGGGATGGACGATATCCAGCATCCCTTTCAGTCCCAAGGGCTCTGCTTTTCTACCTAAGTTAGTATGACTCACCCAGGTGCTGGTGGTCACGGGGAGGTCACGCATGCTCGTGACATCACAATAATATTTGTGAAAACGTTGCATCTTGGTGCCCTTAAATCAATCTAGAGTCCAATCAAAGCTTCTCTAAAATGCCTGGTTTCTTTCAGGAGCAAATATCCCTTGGCAAGATCCAGCAGATAACAAAGCTAGAACTCTCTGCAATCTCTTTGACAGATTGGGAAATGAATGATGCAATTTTAAGCTCCTACATTAGACCCCAAGAGGACACCAGTGAGATTATGAGACTTCAAGGAATGATGGGATTTCCAAAACAACTTATTTCTGGTTCTGGGCAAAATTACACCTGAGCTGGACGGATGGTGTGTAAGCAGGACACGGAGGACAGATCCTCTCCTCTGAGCCCCCAAAGGCACTGCTGCTGCTCACGGCGGGCTTCCTTTAGATTCGGTTCTTCGGACACATCTGGGGCACCTCTGACTTTCCTGCAGTGGCTCCACATCACCTGTGTCTCTCCAACCCAACACCACCAGGAGTTTCCCACCTGAGCCACTCTGGGGGCCTCAGCCCTTCCGAGTTTGCTCGCCTCTAATTCATTCTTCAAAATGCACAAGAACAAGTTCAATTATGAAAGGCAAGATCCTCACCCCCACTTATGTGCATGGCATCAGTGGGGTTCCA
The DNA here is from genome assembly GCF_026419965.1 of Kogia breviceps. NCBI lineage: Eukaryota > Metazoa > Chordata > Mammalia > Artiodactyla > Physeteridae > Kogia > Kogia breviceps. The sequence goes on from NC_081316.1 coordinate 120,097,181, forward strand.
TCACTTCTAGAATAAAGACCAAAATGACGGACATGAGCGTCCAGGGCTGCTGGCCTCATTGTGTAGCACACGCCTTTCCTCTACGCTCCAGCCAAGCAGGAGAACGTCCCCGGGTCCTTTCCGCTCCGGGGCCTCTTTCTGCACGTCCTCTTCACTCTGCCTCTTCCTGGGGTTTGGATAAGTCCTGCTCTTCATCCTTCAGACCTCAGCTCAACGGTCACTTTCTTGGGCAAGTGATCTTACCTCCGTGGCAAGTCAAGCCCTTCCTATGGGCAGCACAGACCTCTCCTCCCATAGATTTGTATCAGCTCTGACTTCCCTCCACAGGGACACATATTTGAGTCACTCAGTCTCTCCCGTGAGGCTGTGAACCTCTTTTTTTTTTAGAATGATCCTCTTTTAATTTTTTAAGTTTTTTTTTTTTTGATGTGGACCATTTTTTAAAAGTCTTTATTGAATTTGTTACAATATTGCTTCCGTTTTATGTTTTGGGTTTTTTTGGCCACGAGGTATGCGGGATCTTAGCTCCCCGACCAGGGGTCAATCCCGCACCCCCTGCGTTGGAAGGTGAAGTCTTAACCACTGGACCTCCAGGGAAGTCCCCAGGCTAGGCACCTCCTGCAAGCAGGGACCAGAAGACTTTTGTTCAGGCACTGCACTCCCAGTGCCTGAACAGTGCCTGCCGCAGAGCACTCACTCAAAAGACAACATCAGACAAGTGAACCTGCCTGGTACTTGTGGCATCATCGTCAGAGAGGAGCAAGGCAAGACCCCTGCTGTTCAGAAGCCCACAGCCATGAACAAGCAAGTCTGAAATCGGCTCAGCTATACGAAGTGACTCGGTATAAGGCACGAGAAGCTCTGTTTCCACTTCCTCGGATTTACTGAGCCCTTCTGACCTCACCCGTAGGAACATGAACCCGTTTAAGTGTCACTCGCTCAAGCATGACTCACCCTATGCTATCAGTGTCCTCCTGTCCCTACCCCAGCATCCTACCTCTTGTGGTCACAATTCCTCCTCGTATTGCTATAGCGTGTACTTGTTGGCACGGCAGGCACGACTCTAAATTTCTAATAACCGGGCCACTTCATCAGTACCCGGCATTGCTTAAACCTGTGAGCGATTTTGTTTCTTATGCAGCCGATGGCCCACATCAGGGCCCACGTCTGCGTTTACGGAGAGACTCTCACTCTCAGGTGTGTCTGTGGCGACACGCGACACGAAATCCAAAAGCACCATCTCCAGCTCTGAGCCGCCGCGTGCATATTTGGTTGGAAGCTCGGGGCTGGGGTTTACTGACAGGCGTGAACACTGGCATGAGTAATCTCTACGGCACCCTTCATACGTTCCCACCTCCCATGAGCAAAGCCTGTCCGTCCTCACCCTGCGGATGGGGAAGCTGATGGGCAGGCCAGCCCAGGCGCCCAGATGCCTGAGGAGTCAATGGATGGAACCGAACGACAGAACAGAGGAGCTGAGCCTTAGCACTCGTGTGAGCTGGGCTGGTCACCCGTGCATGTGTCCATCCATTCATCCGCTCACTTGTTCACCCCACAAACGCTCTGTGAGCACGTGTTCTATGCCCGTCACTGTGCTGGGCACCAAGGTCATGCGGGAGGACAAAACGGATGCGGCCCCTCAAGGTAGTCCGGGGAGGAAAGCGAGGCGTAACACAAAGAGTCACCGTAAAATATACGGGCCCACAGTGTCAGGGAGGAGGAAGCACTTGGCAGTAATGACGGAAACGAGCATCGAGAATGCTCTCCTGGGAAAGAGAAACTTAAGCTGAGCCCTGAAGGATGGAAAGGATACTTATCCAGAAACATCATGAAGGGAGGATCAGCGTTTTCCAAGCTCAGGCGGCCTCACAGGGCAAGCGCTTGGGGAAGGAGAGAGCACGGTGCGTTTGAGGGACCGACTCCCGAGCGATATGGAGCAGCAGCCAGGCTGTGGCCCGGGGACCGGGTTGAGAGCTTTGGACTCTATTCCAAAGGCAACCAGAAGTCTGCATAGGGCTTTAAGCAAAGGAAAGACTAGCTCAGCTCTGCCTATCTCATGATGTCTCTGAGAAGCAAGTGAGACCAAAGACAAATCTCCCAGGTAGACCACAAAGCACGATACTGTCTTTATGCTTGGTATAACCACTAAGCAAACTCCCAAGAGTGGTGAAAAGAGCGTTTGTAAATTCCCTACGAATAACTGTTCACGAACGACCACTCAGATTCAGAGCGTCTGTACCTTGAGATGTGCAATATGCTGGTTCTCCGGGGTTGGGTGTCAGCATGCCATTCGCCTGTCACTTACCATTTCCCGGGAACATGCCAGCAGCCACTCCAATCAACGGCCTGTGTCCCGGTGCACTGATGCATCTGGGCCTTTCGGGGGTGTCTCTGCACAGCATCTCTGCTCATTAAAGCAAAGTGCCTGCATCATAATGATAATGCCTTGCACTTATCCAGCGCATTGCCCAGGGGTGTCTCAAAGCCTTTGGCAAACATTTAATTTAGTTAGTCTAGTGACTGCAGGGGAGTCCCCAGCCTCTCAGCACCATGGGGTCTAGGCAGACAGACAGAGGTGCTGAGAAAGGAGTGCAAGGCCGGCCTCGCCCAGGCTCCGGGGCCCAAAGGTGGCAGGAGGATGAACGGGGTCCCCGCACCGCTGGGGCAGCGCTCCACACGCATGGCCGCGGCTGAGTGCGGTACAGGCCGCGCATAGGCCCGCTGCCACAGAGCCCGCGGGGAGAGCACCCGGGCTCGTGGCTACGGCAGGGAGCTCTGCAAGGGCAGACGCAAGTCTCGAGGGAGAGGCTACTTTCCTGAAGGGGCTGTGGGTGTGACTGTGAGGGCAGCTAAGCTCTGACTTGGACGCATCCGTGTGTGTGTGTGTGTGTGTGTGTGTGTGTGTGTGTGTGTGTGTGTGTGTGTGGACACGAGTTGAGGACAGTGAGGGGGGATGGGGGGATTGTATTCTCACACCTACAGGAAGGGAAGAGCAAGCACATTTGTCTTCAAGTTCATCTCTGGTTACAGGGTTTATTCCTGCCCATTCTCAGAATTACCTTCAGTCCCTCCCCGGGCCCTACAAGAACCTCCACCTCAGGGTGTAGATTTGAGTGGTGTAGAAATCTAGCAAATGAAACTATATCCTTGCCCCCCATGTTAGTGCCTCCCCACTTAAGGGAAAGGCGGAGGCAGCCAAGGCCTCCTGGGTTGAGAAGCAAAGTCTTAGTTTTCCATCAAGAGCATGACACGGCTCAAGGGGCAGATGTCACAGGGCCCGGAGCTTGGCACCTTTAGCGGGGTCAAAGGATTGGCAGAGGAGAGAGGTGCCGTCCCAAGGCGATGCCAGCCTGTCTCCTTCCTCCGAGTGCCCGCCCGGCCCCCGTGTCTGGAAGGTGCCACCCAGCATCTGGAGGTGCGAACACCCACCCCTACAGACAGCCGGGCTTGTTGGCAGCCACTGGCCATCTGTGGGCTGATGCTTGAGATCACCAACAGGAACAGCCAGGCTGGGCCATCCGTGTCTCCTCTCTCCCAGCCAGGCAGCAGCCCAGGGGCCCCCATCCAGTGAGCCTGGGACAGGACAGCCACAGCCCAGAGGCTGCAGGTGACAGCGCCCCTGGAGCACCGACCGTCCGAAGCTGAGGCACAAGCCCACGTGCAGCGCACCCGAAAATACTGCAGAGCAACGTCGGGACCAAAGGGCCGTGTGTGTCTGCTGCCCTCGTTTTCCACGCAGAGAAACCAGGGCCCAGGAAGCTCAAAGTCCATGGGCCTACGGAGTCAGGGTCCAGGGGCAGGAACACAGTGAATACTTCCCTGTTTTATGGACCTCTGTTCTTGAGGCAGGAGAGTACTGACTCACTGTACTATGTCTAATCAGAACCTGTATAAAGCCCTGTTGGATAAATGAAGGGGGAGATTGGACCGTTCGTTCCCAGCACTGTGATGATGACACATATAAGTGGGTATGGTCAGCCTTGCCTTCAGCCTGCTCCACCAGAAGGAATGCCCGCTCCCGTCCTGTGCGACACCCCCATTTCTGCCCTATGACTAGGAGACCAGGTTGGGTTTTTTTACATTCACCTTGTTATCACCTAATCTATGCTTTTGGCTACTCCAGGCAGGTGGAGATAAGAAGCGTATGCTGCTAGAACCCATTCTACAGATTGGTAGACTGAGGCCCAGGGGACACTCTGAGCCGACCAAAGCAACCTGAGGAGAAGGGGACAAACAGGAGGTAATGACTGCAATGTGGGAACAGAAGCCCTCCAGATCGGAGAGCCAACCCTCCCATCAGCGAGCTGGGCCCCCAGCTGGCATGACTCTATGCTCTGATTCAGAAACTGAGCCTTGGCCATCAAGACAGCAGCCCCCGTGCCCACCTCCATGCTGCCCCGCCATGTCTCAGGCTAGAGGGAAAAGGGCAGGCACAGATGGGTTTGGACTCGAATGCTGCAGGCCGTGGACAGGTTCTCAAGTACACGAAGTGGCCTGAGAGGGACCAGGGGTGTTTGTTAGCAACACATGTCTGAGGTGGGGTAGGGATTCTGCATTTTCATCTGCACCCCCAGCACTCTTCACCTCCTGCTTCCACAGGCTTGCTTCCCATCCCACTCCTCCCTCACAAAGCCCCCAGACCCACGGTCAGAAAGGCTCCCTGCACAGGCCCATCTCTCCTCCTGCCCGGGACCACAAAAGCCCTCCCCACTCTCGGCGCTCGGGGTCTCAGGAACATCTCAAGCCTGGAGTGACAATTAAACTGTCAACAGAGACCTCTCCCCGTCTTGGATGTGGGCTCATTATGGTTTCCACTTGTGACTGTCTTTCCCGTCCCAAAGATTCTGCCTAGAAAAGCAACTTATGGCCATCGGTCTCCCCCTGGCAGGCACCAGGCGACAACAACATTAGCCTTAAAATTATTCTGGGATAGAAACGTGTTTCACTGAGAAATAGGCTGCAGAGTGAAATGGCATCGAGGCCCAACCAGGTTAAGGTTACATTAGCCTCTGTCTTTAGAAGCAGGAAAAGTAAATGGCTAACGAGCTGGTATTAACCCTGATGGGAGGAAAAGCATCATTAGAAACAAAGGAGAAAAGTCTATAAACACATAATAAAGGAAGTAAAAGAGGGGAGGAAGAAGTCACAAGTAAGCCATTCGCTTGTCAGAACTTTAGGACACAGCCAGGTCCCGTTTCCTGCAGGGACCCTCCCGAGGTGATGCTTTCCTTTCCTCCGGGTACCTCCAAAGCCAACTTTCCTCCTCCGGCTGAGATGCTCGGGCCAGCTTCCAGCACAATTAGCAGGAAAGAGCAGCCCTCCAGCAGAAATGCCTTCCCCTCTGCTGATCTCATCCTGGTGAGGCCAAGGGGCTGGGGGCTGGGGGAGGCCATGCCCTGGAGCAGAGCCCGCTTCAGGTGCGGGTGCTTCCCCACCAGGGGAGAGGAGCCTGGGAGCTCTACAGCGAAGCATCACGGGGCTCCAGCTCTCTTCAGGGTGCACCGCAATGCAGCTCCAGCTCCTGGGGCTCGCTCCCTCCCCCCTTTGGAAGTGCAATGTTCTGATTCCACGAGAGGAGCCCAGACCCACCACCAACACCCCAAGGGGCTGAGTGCTGCTGTTCTGCCAGCTGTGCTTCAGCTCAGCAGGAGGACGAGGGCTGGGGGCCCAGAGCTGTCACCCAGGCCAGGGCTCACACCCACCGGAAAGTTTGGACCCTCACTCAGACCCAGAGCGCCCACCTGGTTCCCTCTACCAGGCTGGAGCAGGTACTGAGTGCCCTGCAGGCCTTCCCCTCTGAGCGGGTCCTGCTGAAACCCCCTCCCAGGCTTGAATCTGGGAGAAGAAGAGCAGCACTCCCCCACCCACTCTAACTTCTCAGCCTACAACAGACAGCCCGGAACGTGGTTATGCAGCGCCCATCTCTGCTAGAAAAAGTGCAATTTTAAAACAGCATTACAAAACGTTAAACGATGGATTTACTCCTGTTTTTTTTTTAGTCCATCCTCTTCTTCCTTATTCCCGATAAACTTTTCATTTTTCTGATTTCACTTTGGTAGCTTAGAAATACTTTGAGCTTTATGTTCTTAAAAACAAAAACCAAGTAATTCTGAATATAAAAATGTAAAATTGTGTGTTTTACCCATACAGGATATGTAAGGCTTAAGAATCTTATTATTTTTGTCTGTGTATATATGCACAGGATTTTAGGTTTAAGCTCATGTTTAACCAAATGCACGTCTCTCAATTTGGGGAAAAAAAAAAAAAAAAAGGAAAATTCTCACTGGGCTGGGGTTTAGGGTAGAAACCCCACAGACCCCTGGATGCTGCCAAAACCCTTAGAAGCATAACCCCATCCCTTCAGCATTGTTTGAAGGATGCCTGCAGGCATTCAGCTGTCTGCTTGTGAACACACGCATGCAATTATCAAACCTATTACAACGTGTTGGGTTTTGCAACACTTCCACTAAGCCTGTTCTGGCAGGATTGCAGCATCTTACCTGTGTCACTGCAAACAAGTAACTGCTGCGATAGGTGGACCACGTTTAAATGGCTCGGTAAGGTAGGGAAGGTGCTGAGGAGGACCAGGTAAACCCAGATTCCCACCCTTCCCCCATACGAACATTCCAAATTCTGTCGGGGACATTCACGTTTCAGATGCAGGAAGAAGGAGGGGGGAAACAGGATTCTGAATTTCAAAGGCACAATCTGCCCATTTGGTGGAAGGATAAAGAAAGGATGGAGGTGGCAGGGCTGTGTGAAGATGAGAAACGCAGGAGCAAAGGAGGAGGAAGGGGAGAGGAAGGGGCTGGAGAGAGAGTGAGGAGAGAGGGTGGTGTGGTGGGGGGGGTGAAGGAGGGAGGAGGGGAAGACGGACAGAGAGAAAGGAGGAGAGACAGAAAAACAGAGATGCCAGCAGATGCAGAGAGGAATCAGGATGTCCCCTCTCTCCTGCCGGTCCCAACAGAAGCAGAGAGAAGGATGTATCCCTGGGAGTTTAAGACCCTCTTCTCCTACCCCTGGGACCACAACTGGTTAAAGCCAGCCGGCAGCTTGCACAGCAACTGCAGTGCCTCACAGCAGGTGCACATCTCGAACCCAGCTCACCAGAGCCACTGCCTGGAAGGAGAGCGAACCCCCAAACCCAAGCTGCAAGCACCCGTGAGTGCAGGAGCGGGGAGCTAAGCCGTGTGTGCCCTGCGAGCCCAGCTCTCCCCACACACGCAGCTCACACTCCCTGCTCCTCCCAGGCTCCCCTTCCCCTTCCCTCCTGCTCGAACCGCCGCCGGGGTGGGCGGGGGGAGCCGAGACCCCTGGTGGGTACCTGGGATGAAGAGCAGGGCAGTCGTCACGGAGAAGACAATCCAGCAGGCGGGGTGGTGCATCTTGAGGCTGCGGTGTCCCCGCGGCTGGGCCGCTGCCGCTGCTGCCGCTGCCGCCTTCCTCTGTGCTGAATTCTGAGCAGGTTTAAATCCAATGTTTGCAAAGGGCGGGGGACAGCAGAAGAGAGGGAGCAGGCAGGCAGCGTCTCGGGTGTTTCTTGCAGACACACAACTGGCGGGCACCACCAGCGCCAACCTGCGCGGGGCGCGGAGCAGACCTCCTCCAAGGCTCGCATTGGCTCCACTCTCCTGAGCGACACGCGGGCACTCTCCGGCGGGGAGGCTGGGCTCTGGGGAGCTCCAGTCTGCCCAGGCTCGCCCTCGCCCGGAGCACGCGTGTGCACTGCTCTCTGGGGCAGGTGCCAGCGCGCAGGGCTTCCTTCCGTGGGCAGTGGAGGGGCTGGGGCAGCGAGGACCTCACAGAGCAGGGCTCAGCGCGCGACGAGAAAGGCAGCGTGGCCAAACCTGTGCCAGCTCCTCACCATCTTTCCTCCTCCTGGTCTCCGGGCCAGGAGGGCAGGAGCCGTGGCCCACGGGGGCTGCTCACTCGGATGTTTAAATCGGAAACAGTTCAGTTCTCCCAGCAGGAAGATGGGCGCGTTAGGGTTTTTTCCACCAGGGACGCACAGAGAATTGGCCGAGTTCCCCACAATTAGAGCACCCTCAAGCTCTCCCTAGACTAGATGCCCCAGACGCCGCAACAACTGCTGTGACTGCAGCACAGGCGGGGTGCGTTCGGACGAGACGGCAAGGAGGCAGGAACCAGCTGAAGTCATGGGACATCTCCAAGGTGACAAGGCCGCGGAAGGAACCTGTGGCTTTCTGTCCTCCGTCCTGGCTTCTCCTGTTCACAGCCCAGTCGGCCCTTCCCCTGGAAGAGCAGCTCACATGGATGGCATTCTGGGTGTGCCGTGCGGCAGATTTCCTCCTGCTCCACACCTGCTCTAAGGAAGGCCTGCAGCACCCACCAGGCCCGCCGGCCCCCCATGGGCTGCGTCCTCTGCTTGCTGAGGAGGTGCCCTCTGATGGATCCGCTCAGGGTTGAGGATCTGTGAAAAGAACAGCAGGGGGTATTATAGAAGGGGCTGGGCACACAGGGCGCAACTATTTCTGTCCCAGGGTGTCCTCCCAAGACCCCACGGTGGCTTGGACTCTCCCCCAGCTCAGTGTGTGCGCCAGGGGCAGGTGAGTGACCGACCCTATGGGAGACAGTATTCCCTCCCCTTCACCACAATCGCTAACGTTTTCCCAAGTGCCTGCGTGGGCACGCATTCACAGTTACCATCTTAGCTCATCCTCACCATAGCTCCACCGCGTAGCAACACTACTGCTGGACTTCAGTAGGCTGAAACTCAAAGTTCAGAGAGGTTCAGCAACTGGCTAAAGGCCACACAGCTAAGAGGGTCAGCATTCAAACCCAGAGCTGTCCTAAACCCAAAACCTCACAGTTGCCATTAAGCAGCTATGCCTACCACCAATTGCCAGGGAGTTATTTTGGTCTCAGTGCCTCCATTTCTATAAAATTAAGACTATTTCCTTTTAAAGAAGTAAAACAATCAATTACTTCCCTCCTTATTAACAAGTCTGAAAGGTTTTCTATCCTATGGTGATAGTATCATCACCTGGCACTTACAAAGTACTTAAAGTCCTTTTTGGTACGCGGGCCTCTCACTGTTGTGGCCTCTCCCGTTGCGGAGCACAGGCTCCGGACGCGCAGGCTCAGCGGCCATGGCTCACGGGCCCAGCCGCTCCGCGGCACGTGGGATCCTCCCGGACCGGGGCACGAACCCGCGTCCCCTGCATCGGCAGGCGGACTCCCAACCACTGCGCCACCAGGGAAGCCCTTAAAGTCCTTTTTTAAAGGCTGGGAATATAAAGAACGTACTTGGCTCTTGTCTGAAAAGGGTATACAATATATTTGCACAGACCATAGAAAAATTAACATATTTTTGACTCTACATAAAAGATACTAGGACATATACATACTAAGTATTAAAGTCAGATTCTACAGAGCCAGTAGTTGCAAACATGTCATTCACAAGCAAATTCACGTGTGAGTTCTTGAACAAAGCCAGAATCCTATTCATCAGTCACTGGTGGCTAAATCTGCAGGACAGAACTAGCTTGAGGTGGATGCAGGATCAGGTGGGCCATTGAAATGAGATGGGTGCCCCAGGGAGGGGAAACAACACACAGGCCAAAACCGTTTGGGGAAAAATGGGGAGAGGACCTGGGGGAGTAGGTGGAAGGCAGAGTGGAAAAGGCCTTGAATTCTAAACCAACAATATTTAGAAATTCCCTATTGCTGCTGGAAAAAAATAATTTCATTTTAAGCAGGGAGTGCTACAAACAAACGAGAAATAATTTACTGATTTTAATGTGTGTAGAGTGCACGGCATGGGATGAGGCAGGAGTACTTGTTGGTGGGTCATCCCAGATTTGACGGACCTGGGACAAGGTCGTAGTAGTGGAAGAGGAAAAGCAGGGGCCAGGGGAAAAGGGCAGAATTAGTAGGGCTTGGTGACTGATAGCTTCATACAAATAACAGACATCATTTCTGCACCCTCTGGGGACCACGGTTTTCTCAAATATCATCATATTTTATTCCTAGCCTTGTCTCCCAAGAAGGTATAATTACACCTTTTTTGTGAGATAAGGAAACTGAGATTCAGAGCAGTTAGGTGATTTATCCAAGGTCACACAGCTAGCTAGTAACAGCCAAAATTCAAACCCAGGTTTTCCTATTTTTCAAAGTGAATGCCTCCCTAAAAAGAAATGATTAATGTCAAGCACTGTCACTTTTATCCACGAGCCAGGTCCTCTGTCTTTGGCCTACAGATCCCGTATTTATCTTCTCAACCAGCCAGTGTAGTAGGTACTACTAGCCACGTGGTACTCAAAGACTTTAAATGACCCCCCAGCGCTGCAGAGGGTGTGCGCACGGAGGCCCCGTTTGAGCCCAGGCCTGCCATCCCCACCAGGGCTGTACCTCGGGGGGAGCATCCATGGCTCCTGCACCCAAGCATGCACTCAACACGCTTCCCTGAGCCCCAAGGGTGTGCTGTGTCCCAATAGGCTCCAATGGCACAGCCTCTGGCTCTTCTCGGGAAGGACACACACGCAACCCCTCGGTGAGCTGATGGGGGACGGGAATCAACCTTTCTCAGCCTCTTGGACCCGACACAATGCTGGGCGCTCCGTGCATATTTTCTCTGATTCCAACCCATCCTTCACTGCTCTCCTCCCTCCACAGGTGCAGACGCACACCAGGGCAGAGAAAACCAAGTGCCTTCTCCAAGGCTACAAAGTGGCAGAGAACCCAGGTCTTTCTTACTCCAAAGTTTATGTTCTTTCTCTATTTCCCATCAATTATATTTGTGTTTTAAAAACATCCCATTTGGGGACTTCCCTGGTGGCTCAGTGGTTGGGAATCCACCTGACAATGCAGGGGACACAGGTTCGAACCCTGGTCCAGGAAGATCCCACGTGCTGCGGAGCAACAAAGCCCGTGTGCCACAACTGCTGAGCCTGTGCTCTGGAGCCCGTGAGCCACAACTGCTGAGCCTGCATGCCACAACTACTGAAGCCCGTGCACCTACAGCCCGTGCTCCGCAACAGAAGCCACCACCATAAGAAGCCCGCGCACCGCGATGAAGAGTAGCCCCCACTCGACGCAGCTAAAGCCCACATGCAGTAATGAATAGCCAATGCAGCCAAAAATAAATATGTAAGTAAAATTGATTCTTTAAAAAAAAAAATCCCATTTCTTCAACCAAACTATCCCCCCCACACACACACACACACGCACACCCTGCACTTTTAATTAAATTCACGTTTAACAAACATCAACATATAACAAGAAATATTTTAGTTTTTAAAATTTGTATGCCTAATAAAATCTTTCTTAAGGAAAACATAAATATGTATTTTTTACTGATCAATTCTTCTAGGTCTATTAAACGATTAAAATATGTCTCTTATTTAAAGAAAAAGTAGAAGGAGAAATGTATAAATACATATTTAATCAATAGATGGCACCAACTCTGAAGAGATATTACGGTCTACTAGGTCTGTTTAAACACCTTAAAAAATACAAATACAAATAAAAATGCTTCAGTGCATATTTACTAGGGGGACTGTTCTCTTCTCTGAGGTAAATAACATGCAATTTTATACCTTCTATGAATCTTTTTTTCACTCCCTCTAAAGCAAACAAAATCATGAAAACTGTATTTAAATAGCAGTAAGGTAGGGGAACAACCCAACCGAAACCAGGCAATTGTGTGGCGAGGCTGGCTGTCACACTTTCACTCCTGCATACCTACGTGTCTTTCCTCTGGACCAGGGAGAGTTGCCAGGCCACCCTCTTCAGACAGAGTGACGGCTCCTTAGAGCTGGATGGGCAACAGGGAAAGCCGGGTCAGGGTCGTCCTCGCCCCAGAGACAGTCCTGGGTCCCCAGCCTGCCTCTTTCCCTACTGGCATTAGGACGCTGGGTAAGGAATCCAAGGACTCCCTCTGATCTACATTTTAAAAATATTTATACAAAAGACCACGTGGGTGAAGAGACTGCCTTTTGGTACTTCGTATATTCATTCATTGATCCGTAGAATAAGCATTCATCGTGTACCTACTATGAGCCAGGTACATACCTACTGTGTGTGACATAATGGAGAAGTAATACAGAGCAAGCTAGAAGCCTGAAACTCACCCACCCACCCTGAAACTCATCATGTCACTGATTACATGTGTGATAAGTGATGTAGGCCGACGGGAAAGCACAAAACAAAGACAGTAGCACACCTGAAGGGGGCAGGTGGAGGTGGTAGGGAGGCTGCCTGAGGGGTGATCTCTAGGCTGGCCTGGGGTGGGACTGGCCAGGAGCAGGGACCCCAGACTGCTCTGCACAGAAAGCACGGCCTAAGCCGAAGCCCTAAGGCAGGGAAGCGACCTGCGGGACACCGAAGGCTCTTCAAGCAATTTCTGTTTACCAACTTTATGCTGAAATCAGCGGGTAAACAGCCAGAAGATGACGGATCAGTGCACTTGGAGCCCAACGAAGGGACAGGAAGGATGGAGTTTTAGATATTGTAACACTGGGTTTTCTTCCCGTAAAAAAATAAAAAAGGAAGGAAGATAAAATACTACAGATTAAAATCTGACTCCGCCACGTTAGCTCTAAATATTCCAGATTGAACTGGAGCCTCCTGGGCTCTGATCCCTGAGAGCAAGTTGAAGACTCTAGAAGGCACATGAACTCCTTCAAACCACAAGGTGCCATTTAGCTCAAAGGAGCAAGAGTTTATGAAGTGACGGGTTCATGGCCAGAAGAGTAACCCTGCTTCTGAGGCCCAGGGACCCACTCACGGCGGGTGTCTCACCTCTGGTCTCACTCTTCATCTACTCCTATGCGTCCCCAAACTTCTAATATGTCCACAGAATAGCTCGGTCATGCCCATGACAGTTTTAACAATAAATACCGCTTTTGAAACACCCACGGTGTGTCAGTTCCCTGCTTGGTGGCTGATAGTATGAATGGCTCCCACGAATAGAGCTCCTCACAGGTCTCAGACACCTCAGCAAGGGCGTCCCTGGGCCCCAGGGAATAGGCAGAAGTGAGACTCGCACCCAGAGCTGACTCCAAAGCCTGAAGCCCTTCTGTCCTCTGATGTACTCACATGAAGCCTTTATAAAGAGTTACGGGCTTCCCTGGTGGTGCAGTGGTTAAGAATCCGCCTGCCAATGCAGGGGACATGGGTTCGAGCCCTGGTCCGGGAGGATCCCACATGCCGTGGAGCAACTAAGCCCGTGTGCCACAACTACTGAAGCCCGCGCACCCAGAGCCCGTGCTCTGCGACAAAAGAAGCCACCACAATGAGAAGCCCGCGCACCGCAACAAAGAGCAGCCACAGCTCACTGCAACTAGAGAAAGCCCGTGTGCAGCAACGAAGACCCAACACAGCCAAAAATAAAATTAATTAATTATTTAAATTTTTTAAAAATCCTATGCTTAAAAAAAGATTTACTATGCAGCTGCCAGCATCGCACATTATTTTTATTTAAAAAACTTTAATCAAAATAATACATGACGATAAACAAGGATTTACTGTATAGCATAGGGAACTATATTCAATATCTTGTCATAAATTATGACGGAAAAGAATTTTTTTAAGTATATACATATATATACACGTATGTATAACCAAAGCACTGTGCTATATACACTTGAAACTAACACAACATTGTAAATCAACTGCATTCCAATACCAAAAATAATAATAACACGACATACGTGTTTTTTCAAGTTACCAGGACTAAAAGCTCATGATTGAAAACTGCATTCCAAATGCCATTCCTTAGAAGCAACCACTTTCATCTCTTTTAGCTGTTTTGTCTGCTATTTGCTTCCTTATTTCTTTTTAAAAATGTGCTTATCCTGCTATTTCTTGATTTAACAATTTTACCAATTATCCAGCGACTTCCTACTAGAGAAGGTGAAGGTTCAGCCCTGATCACCACCCCCTACCCTGCTTCTCCCTCCACCAACCCAGTATAAATGTCATGATTTTCAACTATATCAATTTTTAGCATTGATATTGTTCTGATTATTTGTCTTTCTAGTACAACTTTTTGCTTTCCCCAGAAATATTTCCCTTTTTGTTTCATTTGTTCAGTCTTCTATGGACCTATTGTTAAATCTCCCCAAACTCCCTGTAGAATTCTAAAATTCGTCTAGTAATTTATAGGCACCATGTTTTAAAGGCATTCCTTCTGGACCTTCTGTTCCCTGGTCCTAAGAGCTTACAGAACCCCGTGTCTCTCTCCTGTTGTCTGGGTCTAGGTTTTCTTCTACTTGGTGTTCCTCCTTGTTTGAATATAACAAATCTCTTAACAGTCTGCTGGGAAAGCATACATAGGTGGTCATTCGGGCAGGGACCTTGTTTATTTGAAAATGGCTTTATTCTAATCTCACTCAACTTTATATATATAGTTAATTCAGCTGCAAATAGAATTCTAGGTTTAAAACCAATATTGTCTCCAAATGCTGAAAAGCCATTTCTCAGTTCTCTTCTAAGCTTAAGCATAATTGCTGAAAAGTCTGATGAATGTCAATTTGTATTTTTTTGTATGTGAAATGGCTCTATTTTCTCTCAGTAAACACTGAGGGTGTTCTCTTTACCCATGGCTGCCCGAAATTTCACAAAGATGTTTCCTAAGGTGGGTCTCTCTTCTTTCATTGTGTCAGGCACTCAATATACTCTTTCAATACAGAAAATTCATGTTCTCCAATTCTGGGATTTTAAAAATTTTTTGGTATTGTGTCTTTGAAATTTTTCTCTCCTCTATATTATTCATTCTTTGTGGAATTCTTATTAAATGGATGTTAATCTTCTGGATTAGTTCCCTAATTTTCTTATATTTTCTCTTTTCATTTATCAAGATGTCCTTGGTTTTAACTTCCAGTTCTCTTACTGCTTTTTTAAAAAATTCTGTTACAAATTATTAGTTTCCCTCTGTCTTCTTGGGGTCTGATTTTTTATAGCGCCTGACCTTGTTCCCTGTGTACCGTATCTTCCCGTACCTCCCCGAGGATGTCAGTCATAGCTTCCGAAGTTCCCCTGGGCAGCAGCTCAGGCTCCATTCCCTCCGAGCCCTTTTATTCTGCTCATTTGTTTTCATCTTTGCCTTTCCTGCAGGGAAGCCTCCTCAACTGTCTGGTGATCTTTGGCCTTCCTTGCATATTTGGGAGCAAAATAATAAAAGCCTGACTGGAATCTCTGTGTATATCAATGGAGTTTATCTACCTGTGGACCCTTTAAAGATGAAGAGGCCGGAACTGGCCACTGGCCTTGGGACCATCCCCCCCCCCATGTTAGTCACGTGTCTCTTTTTGCCTCGAGCTGGAGGCGTTCCCCATTCTCCTGCCAGGGGTTAAAGTCCTGGCTTCCCGCGTCCTGAGGAAGGCCGGGGGGCTTCTCCACTCAGGGTGGGGACCCTCCGCCTCTCTGCTTGCAGGGGGACCCTCAGCTCTCTTTTGGGGCTGAGCCCGGAGCTTTCTTCTTCAGTTCCTTCAAAAAACAGACTTCCCACTCAGGCAGAAGTGGGGAAGCAGAGAATTCTGGAGTGGGAGCGTCTGACACAGACTTTGACCCACGCTGTGTCTTTGGCGCCTCCCCATTTCTGCCGCCCACAGAAACCACGGCTGTCCTTCCTGGGCCTCCTGGTTCCGTGGGTGGCACACCGCAGGGTTCTAGCTACCGCTTCCCTCCGCAGATCCTCACACCTCAGCCTTCTTTACTCCACGGAATCACCTGCCATTCGTTTTATTCTTTCTCAAAGAAAAGTTCACACCCACTTTTATTTCCTCTTCCAATTTTTTTTTTTTTGTATTTGGGGTTTATACCTTGTTTACGCTCGGCTACCATCTCTGTGGGGTTTGGAAGACACTGGAGGCCAAGAGGGAGGCTGGCCCTCTGTGATGGACTGCGCTTAGTGCCTGCAGGCAGGGAAGGTCACACACCACTCTCCGACACCTGGTGCATCGGGCTGTTTACAGAATCAGTGTGTCCCAAGAGACCAAAAGTCAAGGGAGACACCAGGACAAGAAGGCACATCTCCTAACAGGGAGCCTCTCCCGTCGGCCAATCCAACAATGAACGTCCAGTGCAACGGTTACTACTGTTCTTCTTGTTGTTTCCAATCGGATAAGCATCACCCTAGTTCATATACAGCCCAGAAACTGGCTAGATTTGCTCAAGACCATATCTTGCCCAATCTCACATCATCATAAAGCCTTCTACTTAGAAATGACTAATCAAATGTTAGCCAATTATTAAAGAAAATGGCATCTGATTTTCACCTAAGTAGCAATTGTGGTTTTCT
This sequence comes from Kogia breviceps, assembly GCF_026419965.1. Lineage (NCBI taxonomy): Eukaryota > Metazoa > Chordata > Mammalia > Artiodactyla > Physeteridae > Kogia > Kogia breviceps. The sequence goes on from NC_081316.1 coordinate 120,113,445, forward strand.
TCCAGAACAGCTTTTGAGCAAGAGTGGAAATGTCCTAGGCGGTAAGGGAGAAAAGCTATCGCCCCTTTCGGAAGTGGAGTACAGGAAGACGGGAGGACGCCCGCGGCCAAACGTCCATCGTCTTCTCGCCAGATGTGCCCCCCCTCCCTGCCCCCCTGCTCTCCCTATCCCATTTCCTGTCCTCCCCCGCCCCTGCGCTCCTCGCCGGATAAAAAGGCTACTCTTCTCTCCTTGACATCTTTTGGGGCTGTGAATACTCGTCTATTGATTTGCATTTGGAGGAAGAAAAAGAGAAGGGGGGGGAAGAAAAGAGAAACACAGAGTCACACATTGCCTGACTTCATGGCTACCAGGGGGCCATGTTCAGGCAATGGCGGAGAATTCTAACTGGGCCTCTTTCCACCCCCCAGCTCCACCCGCCTCTGCATCACGCGGGGCCAGCTGCTGCTCCGGCCCCGCCCAGCCCGGAGCCCACGTGCTGGTGCTGGAGGGTCCGGCACAGAGGCTGCATCTCAGTCACCACCCCTCCTCCACCGATGGGCTCAGGCGGGGCTGACACTGACCCTTTGTGTGAGGCTCAAGGCCCAAGGAACTGTTCCTGCAGGACAGGCGCTCAGAAGAGGCCAGAGGCCTCGTTAGCAAAGGCCGGCCTGGAGACCACGTGGCAACGCTTCTGCTCGTCACCACTTTAAAATAAAGCCCAAGTAATGAAAGAGCACACAGCTAGGAGCCATACGCCTAGGTGACAGGCTAGCTTCTGACATTTCTGGCCATGAGACACTTAATCCCGCGTTCATCCCTTCCGGGAGGCCACAGGCAGGCACCACGGGGAAGGCCTGTTCTCTAAGGGACCACACCCAGCGCCGGGCACCCGTCCATGACTGCACAGAGACATGGGCTGGCTCTGCCGGGGGCTGGGAGCTCATCCTCCGTGGGGCAATATTTCAACCCAAAATGTGTCTTTCTACGTGGAAAATTAAGTCGGTGTCTCACTGTGGGCCCTGTTAGCTTATTTTCAAGTGACGTTTGCTGAGCGTTTAATTGGCACTGTTGCACACAACAGGAAGCTGGGTCCAAACAGAAGACTGAGTCCCTGCAGAAGGGGCCATGGCCCTGCCATCCTGCTCTGCAGGCCCAGGGAAGCGAGAGAGCAGATGAGCCACGTGTGGGAAAACCGTCAGAAAACGATAACCAGTCTTACAAATGCCCGGGGCTATTGTTGCTGCAGCGGATATTAGATTCTCTAGGCCCGGCCAAATCTAAGAATGCACTTACTATTAGCCAGAGATGTTGGGGCCATTTAAATGAATCAGCAGGCACAGTGTTTTAAATAATCCCGGCTTTGGTTCAGTCCACACGCACGCCTTTTAAAATGGAAACACCGGACCGAGCAGTAATGACAGGGAAAAACAAACTCAAGCTCTGTCTGTTTGGCCTGGAAACTGTGGATCGCCTGAGACTGAAATGACTCTGATTTCCCTCCTCAGCAGAAGGCTGACTAACTTTACAGCAGAACTGCAGCACTTAGGAGATGTCCTCCTGCAAAATTAGATTCTTCAAGCTTCGCTAGGTACCTTCGCTAGGTACCTGTGTTTGACACACTCAGTTCTGCTTTCAGCGTCTCCTTGAAGGACATAAGAGCCTCTGAGGCCCCGGAAGTCCAGCTGAACCAAGGCCCCACACGTCACGATGCTCGCCTGTAGATGCCCCCGCTCAGAGGGCCGTGCTGTGTCCCCGGGAGGGCATATCGTGAACTAAGCGCTCTTGCTATTTTTCTGCTGAGGGACATGCCGAGTGTTCCCCAGAATGAACGATTCTCCCCCAAATCTTTGCCGTGGCTGGGACATGGAGCTGCTAAGTGAGAGGCCAGGGCTGAGGAGAAGGCCGCGTGGACTTTGCTGGGGCACCTGGCACAGCGTCTCCCTGGCTAGCGCCTCCTTCGTCATCTTCCACGTAAACTAGGCGGGCGCCTCGGCACTTCCACCGACAAAGGTTTTGAATTCGCCAGGGAAATCAGGCCTGTGGCCTCGGCAACCCTGGAGCACGGAGAATGATTAAGCCCACAGATTTCAGTGACCTCCTTCCAGGATGTGTCTCTCGTTGCCTGACGTTAATATGTCTAGAGCCTCCTTAAATGCATGTGTTCTTATCTGAAATGTGTGGCTGGAGAAAATCACTTCATTAATATGTGGGAAAACACCAAATCAGGGGTCAGGGAATCCGCTGTTGCCGCTAAATGCACAAAGTGGCCTGTGCACAGTGTTCCCAAGTCCCCCAGCAGCTACGCGGGACTCCCCAGGGCCACCAGATGCTCACTCACAGACTGCTTCCTCGTGTCCCTTTAGGAACCACCCGCTGTCACAGCTCCACCCTAGACGGTTCCAAGGTCCTCGAAAGGCTGCTTTCCACCCCCAGCATGTCAGCTTTTTCAGGTAGAACTCAGCTAGTGCAGCCTTTGCTGGGAACCGCCAGCTCCAGGGTCCGCGCTGAGGGGCACAGAGTGGGACACGATGGGCAGCATGGGGTCCAGACATGCGGGAAGGCCCGCTGGCCCTGGTCTCCCGGCCGTGACATCCTGGCCACGATCTCAGGGCGTCAGGGGCTCGTGATGCTGGCACTCCGACTCTGACAGCAAAGTGAGCGGCTCCCGTCGGCGTTTATGGACCAACTCCCTCATGCTGCACCCAATACTGGGCACGTGACACGCAATGGAAAGCAGAGCCTCGGGCCTCCTGAGTCTAAAACCTGGAGGCAGGCAAAGACTTCTGTCAAATGATCACAGCCAGAGATGTTGATTATTAATAGCGCTGGTTGCCTTGAACGAGGAGCACTGTATCGAGAGGAGGGATGGGAGTGTGACGGGCTCGACAGCCCGGGGAGGGCTTCCCTGGGGAGCAGACGTTTCATCTGAGCCCTGAAGGATGAGAAGGCCTTCAAGTTAGGGCAGGGGGTCCCAGGGAGAGCAAACAGCAGCTGTGGGAAATGACCACATATCCTTAATGAACTGGAAGACAGCCCAGGTGGCCAGAGCACAGAGTGAGTGGGCCTGTGGAACAGAGGAGCTGGGGGATGAGAGGGGCCAGATCAGGTGGAGACCTAGAGCCTCTGCAGAGCCGCCCTGTCTTCACCCCCAGAGCGGTGGGGGCCACGGGAGGTTTCTAGATTGGCGGGGGGACATGCAGGACCACTCTGCACGCGGCACTCAGAGTGGGTTGGAAGACACCAAGCATGGGCATGGCCAGTTAGAAGTAGGGGCTCAGGGACTTCCCTGGTGGTCCAGTGGTAAAGAGTCCGTCCTGCAACGCAGGGGATGTGGGTTCTATCCCTGGTCAGGGAACCAGGATCCTGCGTGTCGCAGGGCAACTAAGCCCGCGCGCCACAACTAGAGAGCCCGCGTGTCTCAACTAGAGAGCTCATGTGCCACAAACTACAGAGCCCACACGCCCTGGAGCCCGCACGTCACAACTAGACAAAGAAAACATGGATGCCGCCACTAGAGAGAAGCCCATGCGCCGCAACGAAAGACCCCGCGTGCCGCAACTAAGACCTGATGCAGCCCAAAATAAATTAAATAAATGGTAAGTAATTCTTTTAAAAAAAGAAAAAAGGAGAGGGGGTCCAGGCGGGCACGAGAGGAGCTCTGTCTACAGTCCTAGACGATGGTGATGGATGTGGACGCCCCCAGGGTGACAGTGGAGGTTTTTAGCAGATGGGACCCACGGGACTCGGTGGAGACGGGGACAAGCCAGGGGAGTTCTCACAACTGACGCCTAGGCTCCCAGTTGTGTTTCTCGATGGACAGCATGGCAATGACTGAGGCAGGATTCACCGGATTCAGGGCCGGTGTAGGGGAGCAGCGAGGATTAAGAGAGCAGGTATGGGTTCAGCTGAGAAAGCGGAACAATGGCCCAGCTGGTAGGTAGTTCCAGAGCCGGACTAGCTGGGTTCTAACCCCACATCCACTGCTCACGGGCAGTGGGATCAGAACTCTCTGCTCAACTGCCTGAAGCAGCCCCACCCACCTCGTACAGTGGACCTGAAGCTCAAATGAGAAAATCTACATACAGCTGTTAGCACAGGGCCCGGCACCTGTAAGAGCTCAATACTTGGTCACTAGGGTGATTATTTGGGGCAAACTGTGCTGCAGTTACATGTGAGACGTCCAAGAGGGGACATCGCTTCAGAATTTAAATATACAAACTTGCAGCTCAGAGCAGAGCTTTTGACTAAGGATGTCCCAGTGCAGGTGGTGATTCGTGGTATCTGTTCCTTCAGGCTCACGGAATGGAAACTTCTGCCTCCCCAGGAAAAGTATCGGAGAAGAAGCTGCCGTCTTTGCTTCACTTCTCGCTGTTTGTTTTTCACCCACGTAGGGATACAACTGACCCATCTGGGGACTTCCCTGGTGGTCCAATGGTAAAGAATCCGCCTTCCAATGCAGGGGACGCGGGTTCGACCCCTGGTCGGGGAACTAGGATCCCACATGCCGCAGGGCAACCGAGCTCACGCGCCACAATTACTGAGCTCGCGCGCCTCAACTAGAGCCCGCGTGCCACAAACTACAGAGCCCATGCAGTCTGGAACCTGTGTGCCACGACTAGAGAGAAACCTGCACCCCACGATGAAGATCGCACATGCCTCAACAAAGATCCTGCGTGCCACAACTAAGACCCGACGCCACCAAAAATAAATGAAATAGATAAAAAATAAATCTTTCAAAAAAAACAAAGATTGATTTATCTGACTAGGGAGAAGACAAAGGTGTGGCACGTCTGTGTCCTTGTTTCTTTACTGGGCAGGGTTAATGTATTTCTGGCCTCTGCTTATATGCATTCGTCTTCCCTCCCTCTCTCCATTTCTCTCTTTCCCTTTTTTGCCTTAAAAGGACTACCTGTGGTTTGTGTGTGTTTTCCTTTCTGTTCCTTCCGCCTCTACATGCCTAGCCCCCCGGCAGGTCCTGTCTCTGCAAGGGGAGGCCTACAGCTCCAGTTGACAAATTACTCTGCCTGTGGCTGAGTGAACAAAACCGACTGGGAGACAGACGGGTAAAAAGTGAGGAGCTCATTTTGGACTTGACTCAAGACTTCAGCCTGCAACTCAGCTTCACCCGCAATAAAATGGAGAGTTTGATGCCTGCTTGACGTTGTATTTCTCAGTTGGTTCAGGCCTTGGTGGAAGAGAGAAATGATCAACTGTACCTGTTAATCCCAACAGGAATTGAAGTGATTGCTGATGTCTATGAGATAATCTCAGGAAAACAGACAGAGATAAGAGGAGCTGGAACTGAGTCTGAAAAAAACGCTTGCTAACGTCCTGGCTAAAGAAGGACTAGCCCGGGACAAGGGGAGGCGGATGAAGATAGAAGCAGGTCATCAATGCAAGAGGTGAAGGACTCTGCAGAAGGCGTGGCCAGCAGTGCGGAAGGGGCACCAGGAAACAGGGCACACGGTCGGCAACATTTTTCTATTAGATGGTTTTCAGGACGGTTGTTAATTGCCTTGGTGAAAATTCTTTTGTAAAACAAAGGGATAGAAGCCAGGCTACTGTGGGTCAGGGCGTGAGTGGAAGGCAAGGAAAAAGAGAAAGCATATAAAGGCAACTTTGCAAGAAATGTAGCTCTCAAAAGGCAGAGCAAGATACAGTGGAAATGAATCTCCCATCTAGGTCTCTGTGCCAGGAAACCCCAAATCTGCACTTCACAGCTGGCTTGGAGGAGCTCGGCTGTGTGTATGTAACTCCCCCCACCCCACGCTCTCTGTTTAATCACTGCTTCATAGGAACAATGCTCACAGGCTCTTTTTTTTTCCTCTCAAGACCGGGTTGAAACATATCACTTATAAAAAGGAACAGCCCAACTCAATGGATTCATTTGACCGTGAGGTCCGTCCCCCGAAATACGAATTGGGCCATATTGTCTTTTCCGGGCAAGGATCGAGAGTCATCCCTCTGCCAGGGATGTTACAGCACCTGGTGTCCTTCCCGTCAGGGCACATATCACAAGGTACAGACATCATTTCTTTACCTGTCTGTATGTAACCACCCCCAGCTGGTAAACTTCTCTAGGGCAGGGATTCAATCATTCTCACTTGTCTCACGTGGTAGGAACTCAATAAGTGACTGTAAAGTAATCCAGAAGCGGGCAGCATCCCGCGCCACGCCTGTGGTGATATCTGTTGACAAAATTGGATTTCTGTGTTGGACACGAACCAAAAGAGACTAAAGAGGCGTGATGACTAAGTGCAATATGGTGTCCTGGATGGGATCCTGGAACAAAAGAAGGAAATTAGTGGGAAAACTGGTAAATGCCCTCAGGGCACCTGGCGTGAGGCACTGGACCCTAATTACTTGTACCCAGCGCTCTCCATTTCTTCGAAAGAGCTGGGAGGTAGAACCCTCTGCTTTGAAGCAGTTGAGCACAAGGGTATGGAAAGGTCAAATGATTATTAGACACTCGTGCCTCCTTGCGAAACAAGTTAGCCTTCCTCACAAAAAGATCTCTTTTTAAGGGAAAGGTGTCCACCTCCTTTCCAGGACCCCACCCAGCTAAAGGTGCAGGAAACTTGGTCATAACTTATGCCACTTGGTTCCATCTTTAGCATTTTGTTCTCATGCCCGAAGAGTTCCTGGAGAGCCTATTTAACAACCACATGACAACGAATATCAAAATGAAACACCTCCAGCCCTGCCCCTTCCCCATCAGGGAATGCGGGTCTTCCACAGCCTCATGCGAATGAAGGGTGTCCAAGAAACTGTGTGCACTTACAAAAGAACAATGACATCTGCAGCCAGGAGCACACGGGCCGGTCAGAGGAAAGGGCCGATAAGTGGTACTAAGAAATAACATGGCTTGCGACATTCTGAGGCTACTCAGTGTATGAGTATATTCAAATCTAAGTCTGTATGGCTTGGGAAACATGCCATCGAAAACAATGCCAGTGACCAGAGCATTTAGTTTTCACTCACCACTTACTCTGTGCTGGGCACCCTGCAAAGCGCAGGTGTTATACCATTTCATCCTCACAAAGACGCTCTGGGTTGGTCCTGCTCTTTTCCTTATTTTACAGATTTAGACACAGAGGATTAAAGAGGTTGAGTAACTTGCCCAAGGCTATTACTCAACTAATAAGCTACACAGCCAGGACTTGAACACAGATATTCTGGCTCCAGAGCCCATGATCTGAGCTACTTCATTACATCACACGTGAACTTGCAAGCATTGACACGTAATCCAAGTTCTAGAGCCCATGGGAGGAAGGCAAGAGGCAGGGATGACCCGGGATGCCTTCTCCGTGTGGATCACTGAGCTTCCAGTGTGTGTGTGTGCTTCTCTCGGGTACGCCCACATCTGTCCACATCTCCTGGGACCCGTTATCCTCAGGAATTCCACTGGGGAAGAATCCTTCCAACCAGCAGACAGAATTTATTCCCCCAGAGTCTGAGCTATTCCCTTTCAATGAGGATTTATCAGTCCAGGTAATGCACCCCAAATCCTTTTTTTTTTTTTTTTTTTTTTTTTTTTTGTTAAGAGCTGTCACAGAAAATAAATTACAGATTAATATTTGTCAGGAAACGTGCTAAGTGGTAGGGATACAAAGATGATAAGCCCTGCTCTCTGATAGTAAATTGATGCACTAATTAACATTAATAGCTTAACAGGCAATAATGGCTTAAAGCATCACCCCATCTCATTAAGACATTATCGTTTTCATGGGGTCCTTCGATGTTCGGCCTGAAAGGGATAACTTGTGTGCATCTCAGCACACATGGCAGGTCAGGATGGAGTGGAGGGCAGGAGAAGAGGAAGAAACGCTCTAATGCCACTGTTTTAGAAACGCTTCTGAGTGAAGGCGTCTTTGGGAGTCTCTCCAGATCCTCCTGACACATGGTCTCTCTGGTCGAGTGGGTGCTGAGTGTGAAGCAAGTCTACGTTTGTGGTAAACACGTGCATCTCGCCTAGTTCACTTAGAAGCAGATCCGAACTTGAGAAGGAATCCATACAACGGTGCTTCTCACACTCTGCCGCACGTAAAAATTACTGGGGGAAATCGTGCCGAGATGCTAATTCTGAGTCGCAGGTCTTAGGTGGGGCCCAAGAGTCTGCGTTTTTAACAAGCTTCCAGATGGCACGGATGCTTCTGGTTCTGGGACCACAGTCTGAGAAACAAGGCTCTAAGTTCCTTCTACCACATCAAAACCCAGGGGCCACCTGGACTTACCTTGGATTCCTCCATGGATGGGGAGCTCACTACTCCTAAGGTAGTTTCTTCAATCTTGGACCCCTTGATTATCAGAATGTACTTCCTTCTGTTGAGCTGAGATCTGTCACCTCACCCATTAAATGTGTTCTACCCACTAGGGCCATAGGAAGACGTTGAGGTCTTCTCTCAGGTAACACCTGTGACCACACTAGGTGCAAGGTCAACTTCCTGACCTACGGATTCCCAAGGATCTGTGATGGGTAGGAACTGTAGGAAATAATTCCCTTCAGAAGGGTAAATGCAGGATTCAGAAGCACACCTGCTGATTGTTTTTATGTTGTGGTCCCTTGGTGGTTCCCCAGATAAATACAGACGCCTCATAAAGTACAGCCACAGCCCCACAGCTCTTTTCACAGGGAAGGCAGCCCCTCCTTCCACAGCCCGTGCCCAGCCCTGGCCTTCCCCCCGACTCCACCACGGAGGAAACATCCCAGCACATACATGGATCGAGAGGTTTCTGTGTTCCCTGCACGTTATCACAGCACAACAGAATAGACACATGTTTCCAGCCTAGACGGCCCATTAGGGAAGAAAACTCAAGAACAGACCGACACGTCCCAGTGTACGGAGAAGACGGCTCCAAGTTAACCCGGACCTCATCTGTGCGTTTGTTCTCTGAAGACAGAGAGGGAAAACGAAACGCCTTTACCTTTCGACTCTCCTCCTGCTGTTAACGGGAAGGCGGCATCTTAAGTTCCTCTAACTTCTCCAGAAGGTTTTGGAAGCTCATCCTGAGTAAAGACCGGAACAGGGAAAGAATGATCGGATGCCCAGAGCTAAGTCCCAGTCACTGCGGGAGCCCAGGTGGGGCTTATCCAGCCGCCCTTTGATTCCTTAAAGGCTGAGACACGAGGCTTCATGTACAGGTCAGGAGGGCTGGCCACAGACATCCGTGGCTCCTTGGCCTCTTTTTTTCATGAATTTGGGAGTCTGAAACCTTATTGCTAAATTTTATGGTTTCTTCAGTGAGATGGGAAGAGCAGTTGAGATGGAAAAAAAAAAAAAAAAAAAAAGCAGCAGCTAAATGCTACCACTTGGAGAATGTGGATTGTACACAAACGCTTATAGGAATCCTGATCTGAGTCATGCGGAAATTTGAGTGAGGGTGTCTGGCAACCCAGGCTTCCTTCTAGACAAGCCTGTGCCCTTGAGAGCGAACCAACTTTCCTACTCTTACCCCAGTGCCCCGCAGGCCTGTGGGGGGTCAGGGTCAGGGAGATCTCGGATCGTGTCCGCTTCGGGGGAAGGTGGGAACAAGCAATGGACCCGAAACAAAGCAGGTCCACCTGTTACTCCTCCGGGGTGCACAGCCCAGCACAGGAAGGTCCGGTACAGCCCGCAGCCAAGGGTGCAAAACACGTGTCTGAAGGTTTTAAACTTCAGCAACAGCTTCTTGGTAGTTAGATAAGAATGGACGGCTGTGAGGGGTCCAGACCAGCCATGACACCCGGGTGCCCTGTCTGGTGGGCTGTCTGGTGTCCAAGCTCAAGATCAGACATCATGCTTTCTATTCTTCGGCGCAAGGAAACCCAGGCAGCATAAAATTGGTGGATTGACAAGACCAAACTTGAGATTCCTAGGAATGTGTATCTTTGTAACTCTGCTTTCCCTGGAAAGGAAAGCGTGGAGGGGACAGGGGAGGGGACCAGGCCACCCCCACCTCCCAGCACACACTGTCATCACTGCCCTGCACCAACTGGGAAGGTTTTCAGGCTCGAGTTAGGATTTAAATGAAGCGCACCGCACCAATATTGTGTGGTGCCATCTGTTATTTTATATTTCACGAAATTTGGCCAGTTTTGAAATATTATAATTATATCTGCTCCATTACGTATGCAACGCAGACATTTTCTGAAACATAAATACAGTATGTGGGAAATGTGAGTGTATTTATAGCCGTTGGCTGGTGGAAAGCAAAAGGGCAGCCGGCGCCGTCGACAGCGCGGGGAACGCAGCCGGCCCAGGAGCAGCGCCCGGGTCAGGAGCGGCCGGCCCAGCACACCCCAATCCCCATAAGCCTCCGCTGCTCCGAGAGCTCACAGCCTACTTATCCTCCAGGAAAAGTCCCAGTCCAACCAGTTTCACGTCAAATCGTCCAGGACCAAGCATGTCTCCCCGCCTTAGGCTGCAGCTGCAAGACAGACGTTCAGTGATGCCCAGGGCCATGGGCTAGGTAGGCCCAGAAGGGGCACAGTTCTGAAGGCCACCCCCGACCCCAGGGGCTCCTTCCAGCATCCGCGGAGGAGAGAGAGCAGGGTAGGAGGAAGGCAGGGGTCCTCGGAGCCCAAGGACCAGGGGGTTGGGTGGACCTGCAGTGAGAAGGAAGCCCCTCTCCCGGGATAGCCAGCTCCCTAAGCCTCAGCCTTCTGCTTGCTTCTGCAAAGAGCCTGGCGCGGGGTGGCTCATTTGGTTTGGGTGCAGGGGGACCAGGAAAACGGTCAGCCTCCGTCAAAGCCTCCACTGGGTGTGTTCTGGATTTGTTTCATCTTCAGAGAAAAAAAATAGCGGCGTTGTTTAGTTGAGCTGTTCTTCTTCAAATACTGCAAAGTGCTTTGCAATGACAAAGAGAAGAAAGCAAATGACAAGCATTTGAGTTTCCCTTTCTGTCTCTCCAAAACAAAGGCGTTATCTGTGATGAGAGCTATTTGATAACTCCAGGCATTTCTGCCCTGGTTGTCACGTCCCATCCACAGGAGATGAGGCAATCCTTCTTCTACGACACTAAGTGCTATCACTCTGGACAATCCAGCCCAAGAGGAAGGGCACTGGCATTGCATTATTGTTTTTTAATTTGAGTTCATTACTAACACTTAAAAATCAGGGATTTCACATAAAACCCAGCATCTCTTGAAAACCTATACGAGCTGGCATCCCTGGAAGCGTCTTTCCGCCTGGCGACAATCTGCCCGCTCTCAGGAGCAGCTGCCCGCGTTGGAAGAGACTCCGTCCTCAGTTCGCCCTGGTCCCTCCCCCTGCACCCCCAGGCCCCGCACTCCACTCCTTCACATCCCTGCCTGGCCCCGGAAGACACTTGTGTCTGTGACTCCTGAACTAGGCAATTGACTCTTACACAGAAATGCAGACGAAGATTGAGGTGACATTTTTTTTCTTGATGTAGGGTTGGCGAAGCATTAAAATATATCTGTAAACACTCCAACAGGAAATTAAAGTGAAATTTATAAGCCTCTCTGATATTTTTTTCTTAAAAAAACCTCCTAAAAGTGAAATGATAAATCTCTACCAGAGCTCTTATTTTTCTATATTTTCGTCATCTGTTTATTTATCATTCTTTACCAACAGACTGAGCAATTTCAGGGCAGAAGCCAAGTTAATTTTCCTTTGCACACCAGAGTCCATAACAAGGGCATGTCGTGGACCATAATCTATGGAGGGAAAGGAAGAAGGAAAGAGTTACCAAAGCCAGAAGCTTTATGTTAGATGGAGTCTGAAAGAGTTATCATTCTCGGGAGAAGACCCCAGTCTGAGTCTCCTGATGCTGTAAGGTCCCAAATACAATGCAGTACATTCCCTGCCCAGCCCAGAAAGGAGACAAGACCCCGCCCCCCAGTGTGCTTGGATGTCCCTAATGGGAACCGGGGAAGGGGGTGGGATGCCCACCTAGAGCACCAGCCGTCTTAGGTGACGGGTATTCGTGCAGCTCAGCGGCAGCTACTTTTCCAGCAGGGCCGGACCATCCAACAGCAGCAAACCACTGCCCTCGGGCCCCCACTGTGGCTTCATGAGAGGGAACAGTTTTGCGTGAAATAGCTCTGACCCCAAGAGGACAGAACACTGTGGAGTGACTGGGTGGGATGCTGGATGCTACTACCTCAGGGGCGAAGGAACCTCAGAGAAGTAACAATAAAAAGGAAGGTATTCATGAAGAAACTGTCCTCCCACGGAACTCCTGTAAGAATCCAACAAGCAACAGGAGAGCAAACGGAGAAGCAAAAATCCTTTCCTGAGGTTGGGAGTAGACCCACCTCAGACACAGTCATGGCGAAAAACTTGCAAAGTTAAAAATTTAAATCGATTTAAAACTGCCGCATAGCACAGGGAGATCACCTCTGTGCTTTGTGACCACCTAGAGGGCTGGGATAGGGAGGGAGGGAGGGAGGGTGACACAAGAGGGAAGAGATATGGGAACATATGTGTATGTATAACTGATTCACTTGGTTGTAAAGGAGAAACTAACACACTATTGTAAAACAGTTATACTCCAATAAAGATGTTAAAAAAAAAACAACAACAACAACCGTTACTGAGTATACTGGTATATTTTAGGGCTTCACAAAGTCTATAAAAGAAAAAAAGTAGACTGGCTTCTCCCAGGAGTTTTCAATAAATGGTGTAGATTTGGTGGCACTGCTGGCCTTTCTCTCTGCACCCAGGGCCATGCCTGGCATGACCACCAGGGAGAAAACCGCACCCCACCCTCCCCTCCGGCCCCACCACCTGTCACCTGGAGTCCGCAGGACCGTGCTGACCAGTATTCCCAACTCCAAGCTTGCCCTCACCTCTGACAGTGTCTCCATCCTGCCACCAGATTAAACCTTCTTACGGCACAAATTTGACCCCATCTCCACCCTTCCACTCAAGCTACTCGGTGTTTCCCAGGGCCTGACATGTGTATTTATGATCCAACCAGTTTGTGTGCCCAGCACGTGGCAGGCGTCAAGGGTCAAGGGTGAGCCCAAGGCCTCAATCGTCTGGCCTCTGCCTCCCTCCCTCTCATTCTCACCTGCCTGCTTCCTACACACTGGACCACGTGGACACTCCGTGTAGTAACTAACACGTAAGTGGCCAGATATCATTTGCAGAGAAAGCCTCCCCTCTTGGAGAAGCCATCAATCTGACCCAGTCAGGGGAACAGCCCCGTGTGTCCCTCCCTCAGGGCACCAAACTCCGGCCTCCCACCCTCCACTGAGATATTAAGGAAGATTTTGGGGGCTCGGCTTAAGGACACTGACCAAGTATGTGTCCCCTGACCCCTGTGTCTAAAGCAGCAGGCACCCACCATGTTCATTTCTGGCCTTCACCCTGCTTCAGTACCCAGGACCCGACACGGGACTACATACTTGTCTACTGCATGCCTTTCCTGCCAGGATAAAGGCAGACTCTGTCCTATGCACTGGGCAACCTCAGTGCCTGGAACTGGCCTTGGCATAGTAGATGCCCAATGAACACATGAACGAATGAAGGGATGAAGGCATGTGCAGGTGAGGCGCTGAGAGGTGACGAAGCCTCTGTGATCAGGAACCCATCTCCACTGTCATGTACGGTGTTCTTGCTATAATAAGAATCCTTTCCGTTAAGAGTAATAAATACAATAGGAGGATTATTTATGCTTTCAGCAAATGCCTAACAGGAAAGAGGAAACCTTGCAACGTACAGGAGAAAGTCCATCAGAAGCTAACACCTGGACCTAAGTGAGTCTGCACACTGGTCCGTACGTTCTTCAGGAAGCCCTACCTGACGCCCCGGGGCCTGGGCTGTAGACCCCTTCCCGACGTGCCACAGTCCCTGGAGGTCCCTCCACATGACATGCCACATTTTCAGGTGCCTTTCCTTCCCCATCTCCTCCAGTGGCCTGAACTTGAGGCACAATGTGGCCTTTTTCTCCCTCTTGCAACAGGTTCCACAGCTGCCCAAGGGCTAGTCAGTGACCAGAGTGGATGAGACAGGCTTGAGCTCAAGCCATGAGACAGAAGGAGCCCTAGACGTGGACCCAGAAGGCCTGCGCTCACATCTCCTGTGCCGTTTGGTGACCCAGCGCCTGAACCTCCGCTGCTCTGGGGAGGCCAGGATAGGCCCTCCCACCCCTTGGAAGGTAAGTTGGAGCAGTGTTCCCCCTCTCTGCCCCTCGGCCGTGCAGGGGAGCTGAGTGACAAGCTCAGCAAATTGGACATGTGGGCTTAGAACTTTGACATGAAAAAGTGTAACAAAGCACAGGGACAGTCAGAGATTCATCATAGGGGCAGGAGTCTAATTAGGACCCCGGGGTCCTGACCCCAAGCACCCAGGGTTGGCAGGGCCTGCAGTGGCGTCTCCAGGGACATGGGGGTGGGGTGCCGGTGGTCCAGTCTGCTGTGCTCTCGACTTCCATGCCCCCGCCTTGGCCCCTGCCTTGTGCTTCTCGGTGCTGTCAGGTGTCCTTCTAAACCCTTGGTGGCTACAAGTCAGAGTGGGAATCTACTGCCTGGAAACAAGACCCCTGCCCGGTGCTCTCAACCTTTCTGGAGCTCAGTTCCTCACATGAAATACTGGGACGATCCTCACTTCCTGAGCTGACATGAGAGGTAAGTGACACACGGGGTTCACAGGATGTCCTCCAGCATCCGGAAGTGCCTGGTGGACATTCCAGTAAGGATGCTTCCCTTCCTACATCCTTCAGAATCCTCTAGAGCCAGCCAGCAGGAGGCACTGGGGCAGGAATCCCAAGTGGCTTTCCTGGAATGTTTATCTGAGAAGCAAAACAGTGTTTACCCATCTGCCAGCAGCACAGGCTTAATTAGTGTTTGCAAACGGCCTGATGTCCTTGAAATAAAGGTGCCACCCGAGCCCGAGCCCGGCGGTTATCGTGATCGATGGAAGCCACGGGTGCCCAGGAAGAGGGGGCAGGAGGCCCACATGGCACCAACGCCCAGTTTAAAAGCGTCTTTTCTGGTATGTAGTTCGCTTACCGCACAACACGCTCATTCAAAGGGTACAAATGAACTCACTTACAAAACAGAAGTAGAGTCGCAGGTGTAGAAAATAAACTGATAGTTACCGGGGGAAAGGGGAATTGGGATAACTTGGGAGGTCGGAATGGACATATACACGCTACGATATATAAAACAGGTAACTAACAAGGACCTGCCATACAGCACAGGGAACTCTACTCAATACTCTGTAATGACCTATACGGGAAAAAAAGCGTGGATGCATGTATATGTATAACTGATACACTTTGCTGTGCACCTGAAACTAACACAACATCGTAAATTAACTATGTACCAATAAAAATTTTTTAAGTAAATTAATTTTTAAAAAAATCCTCACTGGGATGTAGTTTGCTTCCCACACAACACACTCATTCAAAGTGCACGACTGAATGGTCTCCAGTGTATCCACAGTCTGCACCAGCACGCTTCTCATCACGACAAAGGGAAGCCCCGCAGCCTTTAGCCGCCCCTCCCGTTCCATCTCCCCAGCCCTGGGCGACCACTAACCTGCCTTCCATCCCTATAAACCTGCCTGTTCTGGACAGTGCGCAGGAACGGGGTCGTATAATGTGTAGTCTCTTGTGACTGGCTTCTTTCACTCAAGGAAATGTCTTCACGGTTTCTCCTTGTTGTAGCAGGTGCCAGCCCAGAGCTCCACACCTTCCAGTGGCCACATAACTTTCCATCCCTAACATCCCTTGTATGCGAACATCGCATTTTGTTTATTCATTCTCCTGTGGGTGGACATTTGGGTTGAGTCCACCTTTCTGCTGCTGTGAATATTCAAGTACAAGTTTGTATCTGAACAGCTGTTTTTTTCATTCTTTGGGGTATATACTTGAGAGCAAAACTGCTGGGTCTTACGCGGCGACTGCATGATTTTACTTTCCCACCAGACTAATGTCTTTTCGATTTCATAAAGATGTAAGCATCTTTTTACATTTATAAGTATTTATGTTAGAATCCTTTACAACCCTTTTCTTCATTATTCAGAAGATTATACCCGTTTGTTCTCCTTTTTACACGTGGCCTAGTGTGGCCTTAGCTGCCCAAGCTTACCCAGCTTCTACCCTGTCAGGCCTGTGCTCAAGGCTGTCTGTCTCCTAGCCCACCGCCGTCTGGACCCCATCCGCTCTGAGCCTTGGCACAAACTTCATGAGTAACTGGCTGTGCAGCCTGGCACGAAGTAGCTCATCTCTAAGTTAGCCCCGCACTGCATGGTGGCTTACAGCGCTTTCCTAAGGTATCTAGTTTCATTGCTCTGGGCCTAAATTTTTAAAAAGTCTTCTCTGATTTGGTCCCAACAAGTTCATGCTTGGACAAGGCTGTGGTCTTGTTAACATATTCGATGGGGAAAAAAACGCTACATGTGATAATTCTGTACATTTGAAAAGCTAGGGTCCTGAATCGTAAACTGAACTCTTTTCTTCAACCACACAGTGTCTGTACAAGCATCGATTCTGCCATCTTTAGCAGGGCAGGTCGCTGGAGTCCCCCAAGCCCTGCAGCTCCTCATGATTGTTCACCCGGCCCTTTTCGCACATTTAGAGTTCCCGTCGAGACACCATGGGCTTTGAATTTTCAGTTCCCTGTGTTAGGGATCACTGGGAAAATGTTTTGCTTCCTATGGGAACATAATATATCCAAGTCTCACCAGGCTCTTTAGAAGCATTAGTTTAAGCTCATCTTCTATGTTCATTGCAAATTCTTCTCTACGGACCTGCTCGCGGAATAGGCAAGGCCACACTGTGTACCGTCAGACGTGCATTTGCATCCTGACCCCCAGACCCGCCAGCTGTGTGATCTCAGAAAGTCACTTGATGCCTTTGAGCATCCGTTCCTTCATCTGTAATACTGGGATGATGATAACAGCTACCTCACTGTGTTCTAATGATGCTGAACAGAAACAGAGGTCATAAAAATTATCATTATTTTAAACACCTTTCCCCCTCTAAGGATCCTTCTGAGCTGAGTCATAGGCGTATACATTTGAAAGCAATGCCCTTTAGTTTGGGATCAATGCGAGGAACCAGTACTTATTCCTTGCTCAGCAACAAACTCCCTCTCCTGCCCCGTCCTGATACTCCCCGCTCTACGTCTCTGTTTTCCTTCCACTGCAATACCTAACATGTCCGCATGACACAAGATATGGGCTGCAGGGTAGCTGGAGCTGCGGGTGTGGAGGCGCCGCTGGGAGACTGGACATGGCTCGGGGTCAGCCATGCACCGGAATGGACCCTGGCTCTTCCTGCCAATGGTATCGGTTGACATGAAAAGTATTACTTATTTGGGTGGCCTTGTATCAACACTTCTCTGAAAATAAGAGCAGGGCTAGTACTCTGCACCAGCAGGTAGCATCCTTGACAAGGACTGCTTGAATTGGCTTTTTCCTGTTAATGGCATTTCTTTTTTCAAAATATATTTTAGAGTTCAGATGTTCCATTAATTCATACTGGTGTTTACCACCATTGGTAGATGTTTAGAGAGTTTTATTATTTATTTAGATGTACTTGGAAAATAAAAAATATCATAGAACTGAAATGTGATTTTCTCACTAGTAGTAACAGGAATAAAATGATGGTAACATGTTTCTTTTGCATAAAATCTGTAACAGGCTTGGGATGGGAGAACTCATTTTGCTTATCTTGAATAATGAAAGTGGGATCCTGCAACCTCCCCTGCAAAGGTATTTCACAAAGGGGTCCATCTCCCAGTGAGCGGTGGGAGACTGGTAAGGCGACAGGGCTTAATGGATTAAAGATGTAATTTCCTGCTACAGAAAATGCCAGCCTTCCATTTTCTGAGATAAATGTCGATACTAAGTGTCAAAATTAGTTTCTGACAGCTATATGGTGGACCCTGAGACTTGCAAACCAAGGCCATAGCCAGTGGACTCCAGTTTGCTTCATAAAAGAGAAAGAAAGAGTTACAAAAACTTGGCTCAAAAAACGGTTCCGCCTTCTCTGCGAAGCATGCAGAAGGTAATAAGCTCTCATGAAAGAGTAAATAAAATCAAACCAGGAGAGTATCACGTGAGCCCCCTCCTTTGGTTCTTCTCTTTCCAACATCTTTCTTTGTAGCGGTTTTCCATCCACATTAAATGTCCTAAAAGTGTATTTACATCAACCTACTTCTTTGCTGAGGAAGCTTCGGTGGTGCTTCGCTCACTCCGAAGTCTTACTTCAAAGGCCCTCAGCACAGAACCGCGACCGACACCCGCAGCCCGTTTCCATCGCGGCCCTCTGTGAGCACCCCGACGCCCGGCAGGCCCATCGCTCCAACCGCGTCATGATGCTGGGGCCTGGGTGCACCCCCCGCTTTCTGCCGCCCTGAGCTCTAGCCCCTTCTTCTCCGTGTTGTCTTCTCTGAGTGTCAAGTCACCTGCCTTCAGTGCGTTCCAGCTCCTCCGAAAACCTTCTCTGTGCTCATCGTTTGCTACCTCATGTATGCCATGGTTTTTCAAAGAGACCGCAAGAATCTTAAGGGCAAGATCTATTTAATAGCTGCTATTTTAATTCCTCACAACTAGTACGGTTCCCTGTCCCTGGAAAAGATGCCAGACTTGTTTGTTGAGAAGAATATCAGCAGAACAAAACTGTCTTACCGAGGCTCTACAGAGTCTTGTTCTTGTAGAGACCAGATAATTAATTCCCTGCCTTTTTTATGTCTCTTCTCAGCTACCATGGCCAGGAAGCTTCTGGCCTTCTCTAGCTCCCCCAGAGAAAGGATGCGGGCTGGAGATGGATTTGAACAAAGGAATCAGTAGCTCTCATGTCTACAATGCTCCCAGGAGATGGGACATTTCCAAGTCCAGCTTTCCCTTTCAACGCGCTTGGCTGGAGCCACATACCTAGTGGTGGAGGCCCATCCGAGGAGCAACCAATTCAAGCAAAGGTCCAGCTTTCTGAGAGGGGGGCTTGGCAAAGCCGAGTTGCCACGGTAACCAGGCTCCCAGCTTCAACATTTCCTACTTATGTTTTGTAGTTTGGGGTTTACGTTTTGGATGTTTTTTTCTCCCCTTCCTTTTAACCTCCAAATGTGTGAAAAAAATGTCTGCCAGGGGAATTAAGAGAACACACTGCAAATAAGCAACTGGGAACCATGGGGATTTAAAGGTCTCTGAGACTGATAAAAAATAACACACAGGACTTGGACTCTAAGCAACGGGCTATCAGACCGTGGACTGGAGCTGGCCGTGCAGGCCTCCTATGTAGCCTTCCTCTTTATCCAACCAATTCTTCACATGCTGTAACTACCACATTCCACTTTTTTAAAGTATCAAGAATCTTACATTTTGGGGGTCTGGGAGTATGTTTCAGAGAAAGAGAGCTTACAGCATGTCCAGAAGGGCCGTCTGCCATGTAGCTAGTTCTCAATTCGTCCAGCTGGTATGCACGCCAGCCTGGAAGCACCATCAACCGATCACTCAATACATCAACTGGACAAAGCCGCGGGATGATTCCTGGAGATGGGAAAAAAGATGGTGCTCACAGAGACCTGGGGACCGAGGGGCCCTTGTGGGAAGGTTGAAAGCTTGTTCCAACCCTGTGGCTTTCCAGGTGGTCACTCCAACTCTGAAAGCCTGGTGTAGGTTCTCCCCAAAAGGGAAGAGCAACAAAGCTAGTGGTTCGGATAAAAGCATCCCTGGTGATGTTCTGTTCTGAGTTTCTGTGCCAGCAGGGTGGTTTGGGCAGATTCAAAGTCGTAATGAAAATGGAGCCCTCAGTTTCCAGTTACAGAAAGAAATATTCCTTATCTCTCCTGTTAGCTGCTAAGTCGCCTTAAGGGTTTAGATTAGAAGACACAGGCAGAAGGAGAGAAGAGTTATTAAATCCTGAACCTGACACAGAGAAAAATTAGAGATGAACAGATGAGAAATAGAACATCTTAGATCTCAGCTAAGAGATCAAGTTGATGAGATCATCATGAACCTTGAGCTACATAAAAAAGCAACCTCAACGCACACACACGTATATATTACACATAATATATACTACATATTATACCTACACGGCTTTACGCACATAGTCTTACTCAGCACGCACTGTCTTGCACTCAGGTGGCCTTTCGATGCAACATGCAATTGCTAGTAAACTCCGCAGATACAGTCTTCACAAACTGTCTCCCTCCGGCACATGGCTGAACGTGTGTGGCACGCATCATTTCCAGAGGACACGGTAATAATCCAGCAGCTCTAGGCGCTACGCTGAGCCCACAGAGATAATTAGCTCAGACATGCAGTGACAAACATGTCAAGATAGGAGACGCATTTCTTTCCGTAAACAAGAAATGACGACATGGTAAAAATGGGGTTCCATGAAAGCTGAGCCATATGCCTGTAATCAATCTTACGTAGTAAACTGTCATAATTTGAGCTAATCTGTGTGGGTCAGGAGATGCCTAGTGATGGGGGAATTAACATCAGGACTTTGGGAATGGAATTCTGGAGTTCAAAACTAAGTCCCTCAGGGGTCTTCGGATCAATTTCCTTATTCCCGGCTAAGACCCCTCCACACTCACCATCTTCCATCATCACCGTCTTCATCAACACTTGTTGTCCTTTATGTAAAGAAACTTACATTTTTTTTAGACTTTTATATGCAGATGCATTTCAACATAGAGCCACGTTGAAGTCAGAATATTTTTCCTTAAGCTCACTGATGTTTAAAAAAATCAATTTCCTCTTGTTTTATCTTCTGTGAAGAAAAGAGGCAATTTCTACCGATGCTATATGGAAAAGTATTTGAAAGTATTTGGAAATTTGGGGCCAAACGAAATAGCAACTGAGAAGAGTACAATTTACTAGATGCCTACAAATATCTTTTCTTGATTATAAATTCCATTGGTTTTAAAACAAATCATCAGTTTTATTTTAGCTTTTTGTGATGGCAAAAAAAAGTTTAACTTCTATTGTAAGATACATCAACATTTCAGAGCTGTTAAAGTGAGAGCCAATGTGCACCTCAGAACCCAGGTAATATGGTTTCATACGTTTTTGTTTACTTCATTGTTTGTCATCCTAATATTCTCATGAAACCGTGCAGTAACCATATGGAACATGAAAACCGAGTTTTATTTCCTAGGTCCACTCATCACTGGGGTGAATTTCACACAGATTCATAACTTTCACACACAAAAAAGATGTTCCTAGAAAAACTCAGACTGACTATAAAATTAATGACCAGGTATCAGGAGCTGTCATGTAGATGATGTTCCAGGGACCACAATTATGCCAAATTAGTGATCATCTCCCATGCACTTAGATCAGTTCAAAATGGGATGTGAGGCCACAACTCTGAACAAGACATATTCATTGGTAGTGGACTATCCTGACCACCTTAAATAACCAACAACAAGTTGAATGAAATTTATTAGGCAATTGTTTTCAGGCACTGGACAACAGGCAGCCCCAGACCCCCAATCTCTGAGAGAAGAAAAACTCACAAGGGAGCCTCATGAGTACTTTGGATCTGCCTGTGGATAATTTCCTGAGATTAGCAACACAAGCTGGAGTCCAACACAGTAGCCCTACTGGGCTAGAGATGCAGAGCTCAGACTTTGAGGTAGTTGAAGAGGCTGGGATCCTTAAGGCAAAGAAGCAGAGAGGAGGAAGTAGCACATCTGTGGGGGGATGATTGCCAGGAGTGTATGCAGAGGGTCTCCGAAAATCCATACCCAGAGTCTGGGTTGCATGTGCCCAGGGTGAGACTACACAGGGCTTACCAGAGAGCAAATCCTCCAGGCTGAGGACAGAAGAGAGATGTTAAGTTAAAGCAGTTCTGGGGAGTACTGGAAATACTGCCCCACTCGAGTGGAGAGACCTCATTCACATCTTGTTAATTTTCCAAGAATCCAGCTGAGACACCAGAGGGGCGATGCCTTAGGATCAAGGACCAAGCCCTAGGATAAGGCATCCTGACCCACCCTAACGGGGTCTACACACGAGCACTGACGAAGTCCTCAGGGGCGAGAATCTGGAGGTTGAGCATTGCCAGGCTGCGGGATTTTGGAACCACCTTGGGCTCTCTTCAGATCATCCAATAAAGCACAAACTGAACTCTGTGTAAATGCAAGTCCACCAGTCAGTAACTGAACTACCTTCTAGAATAAAAATGATCACTTTTCAGAGAAAAATTACAGAATCCAATTTCTATGATGTGCCTGCATCAACAATGTCCACTAAACTATAAGAAATTAGATGTGCTCAGAAACGGGAAAATATGACCCACAGGAAAGAGAAAAAAAGTAGTTAATAGAAACATGCTTAAATGATCCAGATGTTGGATTTAGCAAAGATTTAAAGCAACTTCTATAAATATGTTCAAAGAACTTTAAAAATTCAAGGAAAGGATGGTCTAATGAGAAAACAGAAGGAGATTCTCAGCAGAGAAATGAAAATTATAAATAATAACCAAATAAAAAGAACCAAATTCTGTAAGGAAAAAGGGCAATAGCTAGAATTTTTAAAATTACTGGAGGGTCTTAGCAGCAGATCGGAGGTAACAGCAGAGTCAGTAAACTTGAAAACATATGAATGAAAGTAAGCAATAAGAAGAAGAAAGAGAGGAAAAATGATTAGAGAAAAATGAGCAGAGCCTCAGGGATCCAAGGGACAAACCCAGACAGTCTCTCACACACATAACAGATGTAGAGAGGAGAAGAGAGTAAGAATGAAGCAGAAAATATATTTGAAAAAAAAAAAAATAGCTGAATATTGACCAGATTCGATGAAAAATATCCACTTTCAAATCCAGTAAGTTCAACTAACCCAAGCTAGATAAATACAAGGAAAATCATAGCTAGGCACAATATAGGAAAACTGCTAAAAGAAAAACAAAGAAAAGGGAAAATCTTGAAACAGCTATTGTGGGGCTGGGGGTGAAAACTACATATAGGGAAAGAGCCATGTGGATTACCGGATTTATTTCCAACTTAGAACCAACTGAAGCCAGAAGACAATGGAACATCTTCAGAGTGCTGAAAGAAAATCACCCCTCCACCTAGAACCCTGTACCCAGTGAAAATACCCCCTCAGAAATCAGGGTGAAATGCAGACATATTTAAATAAACTAAAGCTGAAAGAACTTATCACCCACAGATTCAAGGAGCACTGAAGAACAATGCCAAACGGATGCTCATGGTCAATAAGGAAATATGAAACACTGGGCTTTTTCCTTTTTGTTATTTCCTAAAAACCACCTGACTACAGGTAGTCCTTTCTTTTCACGGTGCTAGACAGAGGACCATAAAAATTAGCACACTGAAGCTGTGCAAAATTCATAATCAATGGGAAGTAATTAAGATAGTTCCATGACAGGAATAAAGACGCAGACGTAGAGAATGGATGTGAGGACACGGGGAGGGGGAAGGGTAAGCTGGGACGAAGTGAGAGAGTGGCATGGACATATATACACTACCAAATGTAAAACAGATAGCTAGTGGGAAGCAGCTGCATAGCACAGGGAGATCAGCTCGGTGCTTTGTGACCACCTAGAGGGGTGGTATAGGGAGGGTGGGAGGGAGACGCAAGAGGGAGGGGATATGGGGATATGGGTATACGTATAGCTGATTCACTTTGTTATACAGCAGAAACTAACACACCATTGTAAAGAAATTATACTCCAATAAAGATGTTTAAAAAAAAAAAAGACAGTTCCATGACCTTTAAAATTATTTGTCTAAATACTAACTCTCCTACTGTTGATTACAGAAATGTACAGGAAAGTTAAAAAATAGTAAAATTAACACCTATTTAGTACACTGTAGTTTAAAACATGAGAAACATTGAGAACTGTTTTCTTTGTTAAAAAATACAAATTACCAAGATCAGTTTGAGGAATGCTTTCCTTTTTCTCTTCATGTAACTTAGGATACAGAGTGGGCATCTTTTCTATGCCTTGGAAGAAATCTAATCTCTTTTTAAAGTTTGCATTCGTTTCTAACTGATTAAGTCTTTGTGCTTTCAGTGTCATGAAGTATCTCCAAGGTTTTTTAACGTGATTTTTCTTAGGTGGCATTACTTCTTCTAAGACACTGTTACCCCTCTGCATCACAACAGCTTTCCTCCTTTACGGTGGTGATTTTGTCTTCACTAAGTCCTTCGGCTGGATATCCAGAGTCTCTAGTGGTGGCAGGGCCAACATTCCCATGGTCAACTACTTCTTCATTTTCATTTCTTTCTTGCTCCTTTTTCTTTGTTGGACAACTTCCTCATTTGATTATCCATTTTTGTACAACGTTGTGTGGGTTTGTCACTGGGAGACAAAGAGGTGACACCCCTACCTGCTTTGCTATCTGTGTATAAACTACGTAACAGATGCATACAGGTGCCATAATCAGGGACAGACTTTTCAAGAAGTGACATGTTTGGGGAATCCAACACGAGGTACATCTGTGATTTATGTTGTGATTTATGAATGGGAAAGCTAGAAGTAAAGTTTGCATTTTATACAGTTATTCACAGTTAATACACTGGAAATCGATATACAAATTTTGTTGTTGGAAGACTAGTATTAATTAAGTAAATGTGATCATGGAAATCTGTGTATATCAAAACTATGCAAAGTAAGAGTTACCTGTGTTGAAAGCAGACACTACATTGCAGGGCAGGATTTATATGGAGGCAGAAGTGAAAGGTATTAAATAACAGCACCAAGTTAGGGCTGGGTAAAATGGAGATGCACTGTTTCATAATCACTACGGTTTGGAAATGATGTAACAAGTGTGGGTACAATACTAACTCAAAACTCGGACTTCTTAAATGAAATTTTAATTGAGATAATTGTGGATTTGCATGCAGTTGTAAGAAATAATACAGAGATACCTGTACTATTTACCCGCTTTCTCCGAGGGTAACAACTTACAAAACTACAGTACACACGAGGATCTTGACTTTGCTGAAATCCACCAACGTTACTCAGATTTCCCTTGTCTTACTTGTTCTCATTTCTGTGTGTATTTAGTTCTATCCAACTTTTTATTGCATGTGTAGGTTTGTTTATCCACTGTTAACATTCAAGGTAAAGAACATTTCCATCACTAGCCCACCTTGTCCTTTTATAACCACAGCCAGCTCCCTCCCCTCATTTTCTAATCTCTAGCAGCCACTAATCTACCCTCCATTTCTAAAACGTCAGCATTAAAAAAAATGTTACATACATGTAATTGTACAGATGTACCCTCTTGAGATTGGCATTTTCCATTCATCAGGACAATTCTCTGGAGATGTACACACACATAGTGGGATGTATCGATGTGCCTTTCTTGCTACATTAGGATGTGTGCCATCCCAGGATTAACACATGAGATTTACAAGTGATGCATACCCCACAGAGCACCACTTACACAACGGGAGGGAGTTTGCTCATGAATCGTCACCACTTTATATTCCAGAATTGCCTGGTAATTACGTAGGTGACGCAAACATTCTCCCATAGAGTCCAGGTTTGTTTACCATAAACAATCACAGAGAAACCAGGCTTTCCTCTTAAAAGCATATTCCATAGATGGGAGCTCATACATTAGTGATAACCATCAGGAGGTCCAGTCACCCTGTTTACACAGAGATTCAAACCGATACTTTCTCATCCAGGCATCCTCAGTTGAATCAAACCACATGTTTCAAAGACTCCTTTCCCCATCAATGGACCATACGGATGTGGATTCATTTATGGACTCAACATTCTTTTACTTGATCTCTAAGCTGCATGGCCACTTATAGTCACTTAACTTTTCTGAGCCTCGGAGCCCTAACACATAAAATGGCAATAATAATATATAATTCATTAAATTGTTGCAACAGTTAAATGTGAAGAACCTGGCACGTAAAAGATATTCAGTACGTGATGGTTACTATAGTGCACGTGTTATCTGAACTCAAATTGGGCCATGTCAGCTGACAAGGGATTGTATTTTTTTCCCTATTTCAAACTGTCAATGTGGGAGATCATAGAAAAGCAAAACAAAATCACTTTCAACCATTTAATAAATCATTTTGTAAGAATATAATTTTCAAAAAATGAGATAACCCACAAAAATCCTGAACACACTGCTGTAAGTATGCAGCATATAAGTAGGCATATTATACGTACATGTTAATGTATATATGTACACAACTTGGTATACACACTAAATATCATGTCTTTGCTGAAGCTAGGCCATGTGTCTAAAAGCTGCCTGACAGGGCTTCCCTGGTGGTGCAGCGGTTAAGAATCTGCCTGCCACGTCAGGGCTGTGTCTCTGAGGTGGGAGAACCAACTTCAGGACACCGGTCGACAAGAGACCTCCCAGCTCCACGTAATATCAAATGGCGAAAATCTCCCAGAGACCTCCATCTCAACACCAAGACCCAGCTTCACTCAACGACCAGCAAGCTACAGTGCTGGACACCCTATGCCCAACAACTAGCAAGACAGGACCACAGCCCCAGCCATTAGCAGAGAGGCTGCCTAAAATCATAATAAGGCTACCAACATCCCCAAACACACCACCAGACGTGGACCTGCCCACCAGAAAGACAAGATCCAGCCTCATCCACCAGAACAGAGGCACTAGTCCCCCCAACCAGGAAACCTACTCAACCTACTGAACCAACCTTAGCCACTGGGGATAGACACCAAAAACAACGGGAACTGCGAACCTGCAGCCTGCGAAAAGGAGACCCCAAACACAGTAAGATAAGCAAAATGAAATGACAGAAAAACACACAGCAGATGAAGGAGCAAGGTAAAAACCCACCAGACCTAACAAATGAAAAGGAAATAGGCAGTCTACCTGAAAAAGAATTCAGAATAATGATAGTAAAGATGATCCAAAATCTTGGAAACAGAATAGACAAAAGGCAAGAAACATTTAACAAGGACCTAGAGAACTAAAGAGGAAGCAAGCAACAATGAACAACACAATAAATGAAATTTAAAATACTCTAGATGGTATCAACATTAGAGTAACTGAGGCAGAAGAATGGATAAGTGACCTGGAAGATAAAACAGAGGAAATAACTACTACAGAGCAGAATAAAGAAAAAAGAATGGAAAGAACTGAGTACAGTCTCAGAGACCTCTGGGACAACACTAAACGCACCAACATTCGAATTATAGGGGTCCCGGAAGAAGAAGAGAAAAAGAAAGGGACTGAGAAAATACTTGAAGAGATTATAGCTGAAAACTTCCCTAATATGGGAAGGGAAATAGTCAATCAAGTCCAGGAAGCACAGAGAGTCCCATACAGGATACATCCAAGGAGAAACATGCCAAGATACATATTAATCAAACTGTCAAAAATTAAATACAAAGAAAACATATTAAAAGCAGCAAGGGAAAAACAACAAATAACACACAAGGGAAACCCATAAGGTTAACAGCTGATCTTTCAGCGGAAACTCTGCAAGCCAGAAGGGAGTCGCAGGACATATTTAAAGTGATGAAGGAGAAAAACCTACAACCAAGAGTACTCTACCCAGCAAGGATCTCACTCAGATTTGATGGAGAAATTAAAACCTTTACAGACAAATAAAAGCTGAGAGAGTTCAGCACCACAAAACCAGCTTTACAACAAATGCTAAAGGAACTTCTCTAGGCAAGAAACACAAGAGAAGGAAAAGACCTACAAGAACAAACTCGAAACAATTAAGTAAATGGTAAAAGGAACGTACATATTGATAATTACCTTAAATGTAAATGGATTAAATGCTCCCACCAAAAGACACAGACTGGCTGAAGGGATACAAAAACAAGACCCATATATATGCTGTCTACAAGAGACCCACTTCAGACTTAGGGACACATACAGACTGAAAGTGAGGGGATGGAAAAAGTTATTCCATGCAAATGGAAATCAGAAGAAAGCTGGAGTAGCAATTCTCACATCAGACAAAATAGACTTTAAAATAAATACTATTACAAGAGACAAAGAAGGACACTACATAATGATCAAGGGATCGATCCATGAAGAAGATATAACAATTGTAAATATTTATGCAGCCAACATAGGAGTACCTCAATACATAAAGCAAATACTAAGAGCCATAAAAGGGGAAATCGACAGTAACACAATCATAGTAGAGGACTTTAATACCCCACTCTCATCATTGGACAGATCATCCAAAATGAAAATAAATAAGGAAACACAAGTTTTAAATGATACATTAAACAAGATGGACTTAATTGATATCTATAGGACATTCCATCCAAAAACAGAATACACATTTTTCTCAAGTGCTGGAGAATGGAACATTCTCCAGGATAGATCATATCCTGGGTCACAAATCTAGCCTTGGCGAATTTAATAAAATTGAAATCGTATCAAGTATCTTTTCCGACCACAACGCTATGAGACTAGATATCAATTACAGGAAAAGATCTGTAAAAAATACAAACACATGGAGGCTAAACAATACACTACTTAATAACGAAGTGATCACTGAAGAAATCAAAGAGGAAATGAAATCAAAAAGTACTTAGAAACAAATGACAATGGAGACACGATGACCCAAACCCTATGGGATGCAGCAAAAGCAGTTCTAAGAGGGAAATTTACAGCAATACAATCCTACCTTAAGAAAAAGGAAACATCTCGAATAAACAACCTAACCTTGCATCTAAAGCAATTAGAGAAAGAAGAACAAAAAAACCCAAAATTTAGCAGAAGGAAAGAAATCATAGAGATCAGATCAGAAATAAATGAAAAAGAAATGAAGGAAATAGCAAAAATCAATAAAACTAAAAGCTGGCTCTTTGAGAAGATAAACAAAATTGATAAACCATTAGGCAAACTCATCAAGAAAAAAAAGGGAGAAGACTCAAATCAATAGAATTAGAAATGAAAAAGGAGATGTAACAATGGACACTGCAGAAATACAAAAGATTAATAGAGATTACTACAAGCAACTGTATGCCAATAAAATGGACAACCTGGAAGAAATGGACAAATTCTTAGAAATGCACAACCTTCCGAGACTGAACCAGGAAGAAATAGAAAATATGAACAGACCAATCACAAGCACTGAAATCGAAACTCTGATTAAAAATCTTCCAACAAACAAAAGCCCAGGACCAGACAGATTCACGGGCGAATTCTATCAAACATTTAGAGAAGAGCTAACACCTATCCTTCTCAAACTCTTCCAAAAGATAGCAGAGGGAGGAACACTCCCAAACTCATTCTCTGAGGCCACCACCACCCTGATACCAAAAGCAGACAAAGATGTCACAAAGAAAGAAAACTACAGGCCAATATCACTGATGAACATGGATGCAAAAATCCTCAACAAAGTACTAGCAAACAGAATCCAACAGCACATTAAAAGGATCATACACCATGATAAATTGGGCTTTATTCCAGGAATGCAAGGATTCTTCAATATATACAAATCAATCAACGTGATACACCATATCAACAAGCTGAAGGAGAAAAACCATATGATCATCTCAATAGATGCAGAGAAAGCTTTTGAGTAAATTCAACACCCATTTATGATAAAAACCCTGCAGAAAGTAGGCATAGAGGGAACTTTCCTCAACATAATAAAGGCCATATAGGACAAACCCACAGCCAACATCGTCCTCAATGGTGAAAAACTGAAACCATTTCCACTAAGATCAGGAACAAGTCAAGGCTGCCCACTCTCACCACTCTTATTCAACATACTTTTGGAAGTTCTAGCCACAGCAATCAGACAAGAAAAAGAAATAAAAGGAATCCAAATTGGAAAAGAAGTAAAGCTGTCACTGTTTGCAGATGACATGATAACTCTACATAGAGAATCCTAAAGATGCTACCAGAGAAGTACTAGAGCTAATCAATGAATTTGGTAAAGTAGCAGGATACAAAATTAATGCACAGAAATCTCTGGCATTCTTATATACTAATGATGAAAAATCTGAGAGTTAAAGTAAGAAAACACTCCCATTTACCACTGCAACAAAAAGAATAAAATATCTAGGAATAAACCTACCTAAGGAGACAAAAGACCTGTATGCAGAATATTATAAGAAACTGATGAAAGAAATTAAAGATGATACCAAGAGATGGAGAGATATACCATGTTCTTGGATTGGAAGAATCAACATTGTGAAAATGACTCTACTACCCAAAGCAATCTACAGATTCAATGCAATCCCTATCAAACTACCACTGGCATTTTTTACAGAACTAGAACAAAAAATTTCACAATTTGTATGGAAACACAAAAGACCCCGAATAGCCAAAGCAATCTTGAGAAAGAAAAATGGAGCTGGAGGAATCAGGCTCCCTGACTTCGGACTATACTACAAAGCTACAGTAATCAAGAGAGTATGGTACTGGCAAAAAACAGAAATAGAGATCAATGGAACAGGATAGAAAGCCTAGAGATAAATCCATGGACATACGGTCACCTTATCTTTGATAAAGGAGGCAAGAATATACAGTGGAGAAAAGACAGCCTCTTCAATAAGTGGTGCTGGGAAAACTGGACAGCTACATGTAAAAGTATGAAATTAGAACACTCCCTAACACCATACACAAAAATAAACCCCAAATGGGTTAAAGACCTAAATGTAAGGCCAGACACTATCAAACTCTTAGAGGAAAACACAGGCAGAACACTCTACGACATAAATCACAGCAAGATCCTTTTTGACCCACCTCCTAGAGAAATGGAAATAAAAACAAAAATAAACAAATGGGACCTAATGAAATTTCAAAGCTTTTGCACAGCAAAGGATACCATAAACAAGACCAAAAGACAACCCTCAGAATGGGAGAAAATAGTTGCAAAGGAAGCAAATGACAAAGGATTCATCTCCAAAATCTATAAGCAACTCATGCAGCTCAATAACAAAAAAACAAACAACCCAATCCAAAAATGGGCAGAAGACCTAAACAGACATTTCTCCAAAGAAGATACACAGATTGCCAACAAACACATGAAAGAATGCTCAGCATCACTCATCCTTAGAGAAATGCAAATCAAAACTACAATGAGATATCATCTCACACTGGTCAGAAAGGCCATCATCAAAAAATCTAGAAACAATAAATGCTGGAGAGGGTGTGGAGAGAAGGGAACACTCTTGCACTGCTGGTGGGAATGTAAATTGATACAGCCACTATGGAGAACGGTATGGAGGTTCCTTAAAAAACTACAAATAGAACTACCATATGACCCAGCAATCCCACTACTGGGCATATACCCTGAGAAAACCATAATTCAAAAAGAGTCATGTACAACAATGTTCATTACAGCTCTATTTACAATAGCCAGGACATGGAAGCAACCTAAGTGTCCATCGACAGATGAACGGATAAAGAAGATGTGGCACATATATACAATGGAATATTAGCCATGAAAAGAAATGAAACCGAGTTATTTGTAGTGAGGTGGATGGACCTGGAGTCTGTCATACAGAGTGAGGTTAAGTCAGAAGGAGAAAAACAAATACCGTATGCTAACACATATATATGGAATCTACGGGAAAAAAATGTCATGAAGAGCCTAGGGGTAGGACGGGAGTAAAACACAGATCTAGGGCTTCCCTGGTGGCACAGTGGTTGAGAGTCTGCCTGCCGATGCAGGGGACACGGGTTCGTGCCCCGGTCTGGGAAGATCCCACATGCCGCGGAGCGGCTGGGCCCGTGAGCCACGGCCGCTGAGCTTGAGCTTCCGGAGCCTGTGCTCCGCAACGGGAGAGGCCACAACAGTGAGAAGCCCGCATACCGAAAAAAAAAAAAAAGAAAAAAAAAAATTTTAAACACAGATCTACTAGAGCATGGACTTGAGAATATAGGGAAGGGGAAGGGGAAGCTGTGACGAAGTGAGAGAGTGGCATGGACATATATACACTACCAAATGTAGGGTGGATAGCTAGTGGGAAGCAGCCGCATAGCACAGGGAGATTGGCTAGGTGGTTTGTGACCACCTAGAGGGGTGGGATAGGGAGGGTGGCAGGGCGGGAGATGCAAGAGGGAAGAGATATGGGAACATATATATATGTATAACTGATTCACTTTGTTGTAAAGCAGAAACTAACACACCATTGTAAAGCAATTATACTCCAATAAAGATGTTTAAAAAAAAAAAAAAAAGTATCCGCCTGCCAATGCAGGGCACACAGGTTCAAACCCTGGTCCAGGAAGATCCCACGTGCCACGGAGCAACTAAGCCCGTGCGCCACAACTACTGAGCCTGCGCTCTAGAGCCCACGAGTCACAACTACTGAAGCCCTCGCGCCTAGAACCCTGCGCACCGCAATGAAGAGCGGCCCCCACTCGCTGCAACTAAAGAAAGCCCACGTGCAGCAACAAAGACCAAAAAAACAGCCAAAAATAAATAAATGAATAAATTCATAAAAATAAAATAAAAGCCGCATGACGCCTCCTCCATCCAACCAACCACCAACCCTTGGCAAACTCCTACTCATCCCACCAAGCTCATGTGTCACCTCTTCCAGAGTCTTCCCCATCTCTCCTCCCAGTAGACCCGGTTCGCGTCTCTATTGCTAAATTGACACTTTTACAAGCACCTATGTGCTGTTCTTCCACCTTAGACACTGAGGTCCTCAGTGGACAGAGACAGTGCTTTGGTCTTTTTACCCCCTGCAGTACCTGCTCCAGTCACATGTAATTCCCTGCCTTGCACACAGTAGGTACTTAATGTAGGTGCTTAATCGCTTAAGCTCCCTGTCCCTATGCCTTGGCTTGTGCACAGACAGGCCTGTAAGAGACATGTGTTCCAGCTACGTCATTCACGTGTAAACATTCCAATCCCATCCGGACGTCAGAATGCAGCTGGCTCCTCGGACTGGGTTCCTCCTGGGGACTAAGACTTTGGAACAGTGAAGCACATGCTGTTAATGAGGGAAGGAGGGGGCACCCAGAACCCAGTAGCAATGGATAAGCTGTCACTGCCATCACCTATCAGAGGCTCTCATCCTGAATAATTTAAAAGTGATCAAACCTTGGAAGTGGTGGATGGAGCACAAGAAGTCCTGTTGCTGTCACACTTTACTGTTTGCTGTCTCTCCAGCCAACATAAGTTGTTTTGCATCGTTGCTCAGGGAACCAACACAAATCCAGGTTTTACCAAGGAAGAAGAACTTGACCTCTCCAGGTTAATCAGTGTGGCTGGCCTCATCTGAGTCAAGATCGGGCCCAAGAGTCAGGAGCACCAAAATCAACTCAACTAAACTACCGATCTGTGTCAGGTTACTAGGATAGGACTGAAAACAACAGGGATCTTGGGACGAGAAGTGGGAGAAGTAATTGAGAGTTCTGGATCCAGCTTTCAAACCAAAGTCAGAAATGCGAGATTTTCGAGTCCAAATCAGGTCAGCAAACTCTCAGAATCAGTTGAGAGCTCCGTGGGAATAAGGCCCTGTCTCTCTCATCCTCTACACCCCTTCCCCTACTCTTAGCACTTTCCTTAGACAGTAACAGGCCAATCTTTAAAAGGCTCTTCCTCAAGTGGCGAGTCAGGAGCCTAAGCTCCTACTAGCCTGTGGTCCCCCGTTTCCCAGTGCAGGAACCCTGAAAGGCCACCACACCCATCCACATCAACCCAGATGAGGAAGAAACATGGGGGACAGAGTGTGCAATACTTTCTCTTTCTAAAACGGAGTTGGCCTGAATGTGGCATTAATTTCTTCCATTCGTTTCCTATTGGCCATAGTCTATTCTCAGGTACCTGATGGCCCCAACTGCAAGGAAGGCCAGAAAACAGTCTTGCCCAGGAAGAGACCACAGGTCTGCCCACCAGCTGGCAGACACTGTCCTGATCTCCTTTTGTGTTCCTTTTTCTCAGAGAGATAAAGACAGAGGAAGAAAATTTCCAACATGAGATTCTTAAATCAGAATTTAATTCACCACCTCCAGCTTATTCTTCCTCTAAAGGTGGAACACCTTTGGAAGAGACCTCTGAGGACTTGACAGTTACCCACCTGAGCAAGCTAGGTAGCCACCATTAGGAGGCCCCCTTGACCTGTGTCTAATACGCAAGCAACAAATGTTCCCTGTGTTTCTATTTATCTGTTCATTTATTAAACATGAAATATTTATTCAGCATCTACTTTATGAGAGCACCGTGCCAGCTAGACAACTCCAGTTCCAGGAAGGAGAGGGTATGTATCGGGTGGACTGGGTTTTATTTAAGGTCTATAACCTACTCACAGCAGCCAAGCCCGGTCCTGGCTCCCCCGAGATTCAGGGTTGGATGCTGACGGGGGCAATGGCTCCCCGGAGCACTGGCACCAGAGTGTGTGAGTCTCCCGCTTCTCCCCTCTGGATCCCTACTATTCTACTGGCCCTGGTCCCCACAGCCCCCTCGATCAGGATGTGCCTTTCTGCCTATCTGCATCTTGATTACTTGATTATACCGTTTCTACATGTCACGTATAGGAATAAAGTTACCATTTCTCAGGATGCTGAAATGCATCTCTGTGTCAAAACATCCACAGAAAGAACCTGAGAAAGGGTTTTTTGTCTGTTTGGGTTTTTTTTTTTTTTTAACCTATTAAAGATGCTGATAGCAGTTTCTCCTATAAGAAAGGACAGTGGAAGCAGGGCAGAGGGCAGTGAGGAGGATGCTCTGTAGCTCAGGCAAAGGGGGTCTGCCTCACAGACCTGCATCTCCTGCAGAAGTCTCCAAGATCAACGGCTTCTCCACAAGATGCAGCCCTCATGTCGCTGGACCCTCCTCCCCACCCCTCCGGATATGCTCAGCTGCTGAGGGCATCCCCAGGCTCAAAAGGGCTTGATGTCCATTTATATGAAAGGTGAGGCTAAAGAAAACAGGCCTGAGAAGGAACCAAACCATGCCCTTGTCGTGTCTGGTCCCAGGGTTCACAGGAGGGTGACCAGGTGGGCGAGTTCTGCAGGACAGAAAAGGACAGAAAGAGGCGCAGACCGTTTCCTTCTACACCCGGCTTGTTGTTTGGGGACCTAGTCATCCCCATGTCTAGGTTTGAAGGGGTCCACACGCATGAACGAGTTTCAGGGGAAAAGGCAAAAGCTCACGGCCCCCTCAGTGTGAACTCACAGCCTGGACAGTGAGGTCTGGACGCTCCCCAGGGCTGGCCCGTGAGCAAGTCGCCAAACGCAGGCCTGAGTGTATTCGAAAGAGACGCCAAGGTACGCCTGTGTCCGAGCATGGATGCTGGGCAGACAGAAAGTATCCAGGGATGAAGTGGAGAGACAGAGGATTAGATGCCAGGGTGGGGGATACGGCCAGTGTGCAGAGGTGAGGAAGGAGCTTCCATCCCTCCTGCGGACGGGGTGCAGCCGGGGCTCGGCAGACCACCTGGGCTCCGTGTAGACAGGTGACAGGTGGAGTAGGCCCAGGTTGGCTCAGAAACCTTCCTCCCTGGGAACCATCTATGAGGCCTACTTTCAGAGTCAGGAAAGAGGCAGAGATTATAATCCCCTTTTTTCCATTATCGACCCAGAGAAACTGGAATCAAGTGACTTGGGTCTCCTCCTAAGACCCTCACTCATTCGGCAAGTACTAAAGGGGCTACCAGCGCTTCTTCCTTCACCGGGTAAACAGGCACTCACACTCCTTTGTGATTACAGGCTAGAAAGCGGCCTCTCCACTGCCAAGTCCGCCTCGCGGGTGGGACCCTGTGTCTGGTGAAGGGAAGCGGCGGTGAGGAGCACAGTGCATACGGCAGAGGCGACAGAAGAGAAGAGCCTTCTGTTCTCAGCACCTGGTTGCACAAAGACACAATGGTAAATCTTATACTTTTAGAAGGAGCACCTAGATGTGTCCACCCACCCATGACCGTGGGAACCCTGTGTCCTTACTAAGTTAGGGAGTGGAGGGTAGAAAATGAATTTGTTTGCCGGGAGATGTACCAGTGTCTCTGTGAGGAAAACCTTCGCGAGGCCTGGCCGTGTCACACACGCGCAAGTCCTTACACAGTGTGCATCACACTGAGCTGCGTGCTCTGAGGGCACAAGGGAAACTTAACACACAGCCCCTTCCCTGCGGGATCCAACAGTACAGCTTAAAGAAGCCACCGAAGAACAATTCAAGGGACCATGTGACTAAGCGCTACGGGGCGTAGTCCAAAGGATGTGACCGGGGGTGGAGAGAATGAGCAGGGCTGGAGCATGGAGACCTCAGCGGGGAGGTGGATGGACAGCTGGGCAAGGAGGGACAGCAGCGCTCAGGCGCAGAGGACGGGGGGGCTTCCAGGCAGAGGAGGCAGCTGAGCTGAGTCCTAGAATGAGGAGGAGCAGGTTCCCGCATCCGGGAGGGACTGCTTTCCTGGACTAGAACAGAGGTGTTTTCTGGAAAAGCAGTAGAAGGCAAGTTAGTGATGGAGCCAGGTCATGGTGGAGCTAAAAAGAAAATACCAGGAGAAAATGGGGAATCGCTGAAGGCTTTTGATGTTTTAGGCAGGCAATTTGGAACCTGCTACGTGGTGCAGGGCTGAGGGGTCCAGGCAGGTGGGACACTGGCCGTAGGAGCAGCGACTATGTGTTGAAGGACCTTGTGTAGTTTGTTTCCTGATCCAACATAGGAAACAGAGGAGAGGGGGATGCAAAAACGATCCAGAATTACAGCCAATGTGATTATAAGGAGGAGCGCTGTCTACGAGACTGGAGAAGATGGAAGGGAGAGAAAACTCGAGGAGATGGGGCCACGCAGGCATCTGGGGTGAGGGGAACAGGGGACAAGTGGAGACGCCTGGGAAGCAACTGCTGAAGCAGCTCTCGATGTGACGTCGGCATCGGCTGGGGAACGTCACCAGCACACCAACGCAGCGGAAACGGGGCAGAACTGGGTCAAGAAGGAAAACATTAAAGTTCTGGCAAGAACAAAAACACAGGCAGAAGACCATAAATGAGGTTAACAGACAAGCGCCATCCTGGAAAAAGTTACTGCGGCAGCCTATACAACAGGCAAAGGATGGATGTCCAAGCTATAGAAATAATTTCTCACCAAAGAAAAGGAAAAGGAAAAAAAAAAACACTAATTACCTAATCAACCTGATAGAAGAGAAAATACAAATAGCCCATCAGCATAGGTGGGAGGACTGGGCCTCGCCAGAACTGGGGACCGGGGGCCAAGCCAGTGGAATGTGTAGGCGCGTCTGGACGTGACCCTGCTCCTTCCTAGCTGGGAAAGCTCGGGCCAGGCCCTAACCCTCGCTTTATTATCTGCAGAAGGAGAATGAGAACAGGAGACACGATCTGAAAGGTCTGTGGTAAGGGTCAAATAAGTTAACGTACGTAAACCGCTCCAGTGTCTGGCCCAGAGTAAGTGCCATGCAATTGTTAGCTATTATTAATAATAGAAAAATACAAATTAAAATAACAATGAGATATAATTTTTCACCCACAGGTTGTCACAAATTTTAAAGGATGACAATATCAAGTGTTGACAAGGATTTGGGTGAAATGATACTCCTAAGCTCTACATGGGAAAATAAATTGGTACATCTACTTTGGAGGGAGAGAAAAATGGCATATTTTACAAAACGGAAAACATGCCTACTTTAGAACCCAGAAATTCCCCCCTCTGAATATATGCCTTAGAGAAACTCCTGCGAATGTATACAAGAAAACACATGCAAGGATGTTGACTGTAGCATGTTTTTTGTTGTTAATTAGCAAAACATTGGAAGAACGTAAATTTCTATAAATAGGAGAAGGCATCAGAAAAATAATTCAGTCTATGTAATGCTAGAATACCATCTAGCAACTGAAAGGCATAAATACAGATCTCTCTAAATAACCAAGTGGCCGGTGACAAACGCTAGCTGCAGTGTGAGTCACTCATGGATGCCATGAACACAACATGCAGTGTCACCTCGGAACCGCTGGAGACCACGGGAACGGGGGGTGTCGGCTGAGGGGAACTTTAACTTTGCTCTTTCTGTAATGTTTTATTCCTTCAAAAAGAAGAAAGAGCATTAGATGCAAAGGAGACAAATGCTAAGTTGTTGATTTGGGGTGGGGAGGATATTCATGTGAGTTATATTATTCTTTGCGCCTTTCTGTATTTTTAAATTTTGAAAAAAAAATTTTAAATGCTCTTTGAACAGATGTTCTGAGTGTCACCTAAATTACTTCATGAAAAAAAAAGAAGAAAAGCAGTAAAAGGAGGTCAGAGAAGTGGGCCTTAGAAATAACACACTCAGAGGGAGAGGTCTGTTGGGGGCAGAACCTGGACAAGACCCAGGAAATTCACAGAAGGAGGGAAGGTCCCTTGGAGGCCACGTGACCCATGGAAGGGGTAAGTGCCAGGGAGAGGGCTCTGCAGACTTACAAACGCCACGAGGGTCCCTCTGGATGGGGCATGCAGGAAAAGGATGGACCAAGGAACAGACCAGACCGCCAGCTTACGAGGCAGGGGGCACATACTCTGCCAGAGGGCAGCCCCATCAAAGGAGCCCAGGTGGACTAACTCCTGGGGTGGGGAGAGCGTGGGCGAGGGGAGTGATCTGGGAAGTAGGGACCCCACGGGGGGGCGGCTACAGGAGAAGGGAGCCTAGGTGGGGGTGAACACTGGTTCAAGACCCTGAGCCCCTGCTGTCGATGGAACAAAGGGAAGGAGACTGGCTGTGGGTGCAGCTTTTACAATGCTAGAGGCTGGGAAGAGGGGAGTAAAGTGCCCCCAGAGCCGGGCGGGGCTGGCACCCGGCCCCAGCCCCCGAGGGCAGTGCTGGCCCCAGGACACCGGCTGGGCAGGGGCAGCCCTCCTGCAGAATTACTCCCGGTGCCTGGGGCACGCACAGAGCCTGGAGAACCCACGTGTGTCCAGGCAGCCATCTTACCGCCCCCCCCCACCCCGCCCCGAGGCGAGACGAGGCGAGCTGGCAGCACTCCCTGGGGTGGGGCTGCCCAGCAGATGCACACTTGCTCATTAAGTGACTTGCATATGGAGTGGAGACACCTCTCCCCCTCACCCACCCGGCTCCCACCCGTCACGTGGCCCAGGAGCTGCCTGCGCCCCCCTCCCTCCGCCCAGTTCCCCGGGAGCACAGCTCACAGCCAGGCGCTCACAGCCACAGCTGCAACCACGGCTGCGGCTCAATGCAGGGGCGGAGCAGGGGAGGGATGGGCGCTCAGCTGTCATCCCTCCTCTGGGAACGGCGGGCTCTCTCACAGAAGTGACGGAGACAGTCATGGCCCAGGGCCCACACCGTTTCCCTGTCACTGCCCAGTGGTCTCTGCACCCACCTGGAATCCTCCCGGGAGCGGCCCCCACCCAGCCAGAGAGAAGGGAAGCACGTCACCCTCCCCGGGGGTGAGGCAGCTCCCCACCATGGGCTCAGTGGTCCATCAAGAGGCCTCTGTCTCCTGGAAACCGCAGAACCCCTCCTTCGAGGCAGGCAGGGCTGGGGGGCCCTGGGCCCTCAGGAGACTGAAGTGACCCCTGAGCACACAACTAGCATAAAACCCATCGCAAACAGAACACTAAACATAAAAGAAAAATTGAGTGTGTATTAAAGTTAAAAGAGCTTTCTTCCAGATCCTGTAAGTTGCACAATCTTGGAGAAGGTTACCGAAGACGGATTTTTCTCTTCGTTGGCGCCCCCGCCCTGCACGCAGCCTGCACGCGTTCCGGGTGTGCATGTGGGGCATCCTGACACAGATGTGTGTACACGCACAGGCACACATGGTTCTCAGGTGTGTGCAGGGAACACACACACACACACACACACACACACACACACACACACACACACACACACACACACACACACACACACACACACACACACGGAGACGTAAAACCTGCTTTCTCCTGTCTCTGGTCGTTGTTTCTTCCACCCTGTCTATTAAGATAAAACCCTGCTTCCCCCAATTACCTTCCTACCGTCTGTCCTCAGAAGCCCTTCTCTGACAAATCCCACTATAGCAAAAACTGCCCGATTTGATGTCAAGGACAGAATTCTGATTTCCACCTCCCACGCATATGACTTCGGGTACATCTCTGGGTGTCTCTTTGCGGCCCCCTCCTTTTGATGACAGGATTAAAAATAGCTCCCTCCAGAACATTACTGAGCAAATTCAGCGGGTAACGTATGTCTTGGTCCTGTTTGGTCTGGGTCTTCCCCAGAAGACAGATGCCAAGACAGCATTAGAGATGCTAGAGAGATTTGTTAGGGGAAACACCCATAAGGAAAACGGGGAGCAGTGGGGAGCTGTCAGACCCCAACTCAGGCCTGGGCCCGTGAGGGGGCGAGGGAAGGAATGAAGAAAGGCCTCTGACCACAGCAATGCACCAGCAGCTTCAGCAAAGCCAGGAGGGAGCCTTCGGGTCAG
Source organism: Kogia breviceps (assembly GCF_026419965.1). NCBI lineage: Eukaryota > Metazoa > Chordata > Mammalia > Artiodactyla > Physeteridae > Kogia > Kogia breviceps. Next base: position 120,153,661 of record NC_081316.1, read on the forward strand.
GCACCCAACGGAGGGGCTCACGTGTAGCACAGAGAAGCAAGGATTCATTGGCTTGGGGCACTTCCTCAGGACGTGGGACCTAAAAGCCTGGCAAGGACCCGGGGATGGGCGAACTCACTGCTTGGGGGGTTCCTAGAAGCCTGGAAAAGGGGTGCCTGCCCCCAGTGAACGGAAATGCTGGAGTCAGCCTGGCAGACGCTGCAAGAAGGAACAAAGAAGGAGGGAGTGGGCTTGCTGGAACATGTGAGGTTTAGGATCCATGAGAGGCCCTGGGGACAACCATCCCCTGACGAATGCCCTGGTGAGGGGCCACTCAGCATCACCAAGACGCTGACCTCTGCAGGTCAAGGTCAGTGGTAGGAGAGATGCTCACAGAACCAGGCTGGTTAGTTTCCATGAGGATGACGGGGCCCAGAGTACGGAGGCCTGAAAGCCAGGAGCCAGGATCCCTATCTGCCTGGCAAGGAGGGAGCACCAGCCAAGGGGGCCTGACCCACGGGGAGCCGCGGAGATGGTTAATAGATTACAGCACGCACCACGCAAAACAGATGACAGCAATGTTAATAACAGCAAGGACAGAAAGGCATCAGCACCCTGCTCAGTCCTCACCCAGAGTCCACTAGCAGAGCCAGGACCCCACTGAGTGGAGAGCTGGCCGGTTCGCTAGCAGCGGGGACCCTGCAAAGCTGTGGCAGGTACACAGGGATGGCCCCCAGTCCTCTACCATTTACTCCGGTGACCACACTCCCGGGAAAGAGAAATGTCCAGACATATCGAGGACCAGTGGGCATTGATATGCAGAGACACAGTGTGTCCTCTGCCTGTTAGAGTGGGAACTTATGCGCGCCCACTCTAGAGCTCGTAGGGGCCAGGTAGTAATGGGAGTGTGGCTAAAGTCCAGGTTACAGTGGGCCCACAGGGGCCACCGAGCCAGCCAATGGCCATTTCCCCAGTCCCTGAACATATAATCGTAAGTTTTGGTATACCTGCCAGTCGGTATCACTTATGTCAGTTTGCTGGGATGAGACGTACAAAACATTGCCTGGGAAATGGCTGTGAAGGACTGTGGGGAAGGGGATGAAACAGCCTGGGAGACTCCTCCAACCTCAACGCGGGTCCCACGTGAGGGACAAGGGGGAAACGAAGGGAAGAAGGAAGGTCCCGGCTGGCACTGTAGGTCGGGTGAGATTTGACAAGGCAGACGGGGGGTCCTTGAGCCAAAGTCACGCGTGGAAGGAGTCTTGCCTCTTCCCTCGGGCAGGCCTCCTGGGTTCCCCTGCCTGCTCACCTGTGGCTGGAGCGGCCAGGGGCACACGGCCTGGGAACAGAGGGGGCTTCAGGGCCCAGCAGTCGGGACATGGGTAACTCTCCCTCTCCAAGTAGGAGGCCCGAGGGGGTGCCCATCCACGCCGGGATGGGGGGGGCGGGGGGCACAATAGCGCAGGACCCTTTGCTTCCTTCTCCCCTGGACTCTCCACAGCCCCATTTGCATTTGGCTAGTTTAGGCTGATTTTCGCATCCCTTGGCTCGCATTTGGAATCAGTAATTCTGCCAGCGTTTGCTGAGCACTTACTAAGTGCCAAGGGTGTGCTAAACACTAAAAGTGAAAAGAAAGACAGTTAGAGGCTGCCTCTGATTAAACAGTTTTCGATCTGGCAGACGAAGCAAATACGCGAACAAACAGGGGCAAGGAGCTATTAGATATCCGTGACACAGTCTTCGTAGCCTTGTGTGGGCTTGACGGGAGAGGCATCTGTCACACGGTCAGTGGGGCGCACTGAGGAAGAGCTTCATCGGCGACATTTCAGGGCTGGAGTGGAGCCTGAAAGGTGAGGATTTCCGCAGGCAGACAGGTCAGTGGAGGCCGGGGGACTGGAGATCAGGGCACAGAAACCGAGGCGTGGACCACGTGGGGTACTCTGAAACCGCAAGTAATTGAGTACGTCTGGAGTTTAGGGTGCCAGGAGGGGAGCAGCAAGAGGCAAGACTGACCTCGAGGTCAGATCGCGGAGGCTAATTATATGGGCCTCACCAAGAGGCAGGCTGTGAGGCGCTGCTGACACGTTACGGGCAGCACCGAGACCAGATTCACATCCTTCAGACGAGACACCCTGATGTGTTGGCAGGCGATGGGCGGCCAGGAAGAAGTCAGGTTCAAAGAGGCCCTCCTGATAACTCTGGGGGGAAAGGATGAAGGTCGGCCATGCCAGGTGGCAGCAGAGATGGAGATGCAAAGGTGGATGCAAGAGACGCTCAGAGGACAGAACCCACCGGATGTGGGTCGGACCTGGATGTGTTTTCGCTGCTCCCTGGGTACAGGGTCATGCATAGCGGGAGTGGACAAAGTGCCAAGATCAGTGTGGAACACACGGGGTTTGAAAGGCCTTTGGTTAATCAGCTTGGAGACATCCAGCCAATAGCCAGTTGGCCAAGAGAGTATGAAAAATAAGAACATGTTCTGGCCTGGGTATGAAAACGAGGATGCTTTTCAATCACTTAAACATTTGAGTGTTTTCTATGTGCGCTAAAAAGAGAGGGGCTGGACAGGACCGTCTAGCAGGGACTCTGAAAAGAAGTGTGACAAAGAAGAAGTCAGCTAATCCCGCCAATTACACACACAGGTAACGCCGCATGCTGGGGCGGTTCCTATTTTAAACAGAGACGTCGGATGTTGGCACCCAACAATTTTGGAGAAGCCCCACTGCTTGCCTTGTTTCTCGTTACCCCTGCAAAGATGATCCCAAACACTCCAGTGGGACAGAAAGTGCCACGACTACGTTCCAGCGGCAGGAAAAGCATGTCTCAGGAAGGTGCCCATTTACCTGCTCAAGCAGGGTGCTCTGAGGGGACAGACGATGCAGGTAAGGCTCCTTTCCCTGTCCTCCTTGTATCACCTCCCCCGCCGCTGTCCACTCCTCTAGTATCCTGAAGACAGGACGTTAGTGATGACTCAAGCGTCAGGATGACGTGACAGGTGAGATTTATCAGCCTTCATCAGACACTAGTTATACACCTACTCCTCATCACGTAGGGGGATACTCAATCCTCCAAAACGCCTGCTTGAGGGGGTGCCATTGAAATCTCCACTTTAGAAGCAGGAAGAAATCAAGGCTCAGCAAGACAAGTAATACGCCCAAGACCACGTGAGTAAGTGGTGGAGTCTGGGTGGGTTACAGCATTCCGGTCTTTCTGGCTGCAAGCTCGAGCTCTTCACCACCATAGGGGCTGCCTCTGGGGGATCCTAGCCTCCCGGGCCCCCTGCCCACTCGCTCAGGCCCTGGAGCCCTGGCCTCTATCACTGTGTCACTTTGGTGGCAGGTTCCAAGTTCCTGGAGCTACTGGAGAAGGAGAGAGAGGGAAGCAAAGTCCTCCTCTCCTCCAACCCCGCTGTCAGGCGAGGAGCAACCCTGAAAGCTGAAACTGCTGGCGGCCGGGAGGCTGACAGCCTATCCACACTAGGGCACGATCGTCCTGACAGGTTTCCTGGCAGCCGGGCACCTGCAGTCATATGTACAACATGGGCTTTTGTTTCTAGAAGAAAAGCTGTCAGATACCTTATCAGAAAGGCTTGGAGCGGGGCTTCCTGGGAGGAGGCCCCACTCGCGATACTTCCTGTTTTCTCCCCAAGCCCCTGGTCTCCATCTTCCCAAACACTCCTCGGAGACCGCCTTTTCCCAGGCTGCGGGACAGCCTGAGTGGTAAACCTCGCTGTATAGGGGTTCAGTCCCGGAGGCCATGAGATCCCGCATCTGGTGCACGAGGCGGAGAACCCGTGCCGAGTCGCCGAGGCTCGGCTCCCTGGCCTGACAGTGGGGCTGCGGAGTCCACGGAGTGGAGTCTTAGGTCCAGCTAGGGGGCCGCTCCAGTGGGGAGCGGAGCAAGCTCCTCCCCAGACCACTCATGCTACCACAGAGTATCAGACCCAAGAAAGGCGCAGAGGCTAAGGCAGCCCCAGACTGGCTGCTTAAGGCGATTATGAAACGACTTGCCCAAGATCACATCCATATTAAGCTTTACTGAAGCGACACTTGCTCTGTCCACCTGACCAGCTCCTATCTATCCCTCGGACTAAGTTCGAGGACTGCCTCCTCTGGTTCCCAGACAGCTCCGGCCTCTGGCTAAGGTGGGGTCCCCCTTCTCCACCCTGTCACACCTTACCCGTCTCCCCCATGAAGCCCACCTCCCTCTGGACGGGAACCAGGTATTACTCCTCTCTGTTTTCCTTGCCTCTTGCACAGAACCCGACAGCAGGTCAAAGTTTAATGAAGACGGCACTGTTAAAACTGTCCCAACCGGCCTCCCCAATGCACCAAGTGTCCTGTCCACCGCTGACATGGAAATTCCACTTCCCGAGAAGTCAAAGATGGGCCGGGGGTGCTGTGTATCATTACTCATACTGAGCAAAAGGCTGGTGTGAGGGCAGGGGACACACCCACTGCTAGTTCTTCAGTTAAAATGTGATGGAAATGGACTTCTCGCCGGCACCTTCATGCTCATCATCTGGCACCTGGCATCACGTGGGGAAGAGAGGTTGCCCCTCTGATGGGGCCAGGAGGATGGAGGGTCTGCTCCCGTCCCAGCCCCGCACCCTGCTGTGCAGAGCAGGGCGAGCACGGGTTTCTGACGCAGCAAAGGGAGATGGGGAGCTCATGGTGGCTGAGCAGAAAAAGGACGGAAAGAGGGGAGGAAAACGATACCCACTGGGGACCTACTATGTGCCAGCTCCCATCCCAGTGTTTTCAAAGTCATCTCATCAAATATCGATGGTTTATGCGGGTGGATATTATCATCTCCATTATATGGAGAAGGAAACTACGGTGAGCAGCTCGCCTGTAGACGCACCGCTAACGCGCAGCTGTGCGGCGGTTAGAACTCGCACCTATCCGCTCCCACGGCCCCTGCTTCTCCCCAGGTGCTAGGCTGCCTCTCCAGGAGCTGAAGGCCCACTGTCTGTGCTTCTCCTGGCCTGATATTCCCACACCGGCCCCAAGGCCACCTCTGCCCCACCAGCTTCACTCCTGGTCTCCTCATTACCTCGAATGAGCCTGGAAAGTCATACACTTGGCTACTTTACACCTTTATTGGGACCAGTGGAAACAACTATGCTAACTGAAGACTCCAAAAAAGGAGGTTTTACCTGATGAGCAGGTGCACAGGGGGAAGGTGTGTGCGTAGGCAGCCCCAAGCCACCAAAACCTAGTGACCTTCCATTCACTGCCCTCATTCCATTGCTTTTCCACAGAAACAACACAGGGCCCTGGCAACGCTCAGGGTAAAAACACCAAATCGCTTCCTAGGGAAAAACATACTGTGTTGTTTTGCCTCCAGACCATCTCCTGGCACCAAGCGTGCGCCCTTGCGCAACTCAGCCATTCCATAGCCTCAGCGGTGGGCGCTGATTCTGCAAGCGGTGTCCACTGAGTACACACAGCAACGTGACACAGTGGGAAGGAAGCCTCGCACCTAAGAGCAGGAAGTGAAAGGTGGCATCACCCATAGTCCCAGTAATCAGGTGTCACACGTGGCCACTCTTAAATAAGATCTGTAAGACGTGCTCATACCCCCCCACCAGGTGGAGAGCGTGGCCAGGACGGTGAGAAGGCTTCTTCGAAGGCAACCCTATTGGGCGGGGGAGCTGCTGGGAGGAGGCAGTCCTGCGTCCCTTCGCTGGCTGTCCCGTCACTTACCCTCCCCGTTTCCGTAAAAAGCAACGACTGTTTCACTTCTCTACAGTCATCTGTGACGTGAAACTTGAGGATCTCCCAAACTCACCCTCAACGGCCATCACAACCTCAGAACAAAGGGGGCAGGAGGCCAAAAGGCATCATGGGAGCAGCCCAGGTAAGCTGCGCGCTCAGAGCAGTAAGATGGATCTTACCCAGCGCGACCCATCACAGCACCGTTAGCAAGAAAACAGAATTCCAGATATGACTACGTACATTAATTTCACTAATAAACCTGCCTTCCAAAATGAAAAACCCCACCGTGGATCATTTTAAAGGTGCTACTTGGCCAGAGTTTGCTGCTTTCGTGACTGAAGTATCTTGAACGGCCTCCAGCCCTAAATGTCCTTCCTCTCCTCAGCCAGACCCACTGCTTTTCCAAGGTGAATTTATTGTCCTCCAGAGCCCCAGAGCTTCCTTTGAATTTATAGCCATTGTTTTTATAATTTCTTAAATACACGGGTGTGTTTTAAATTTTGACTCTGAAATAATTTCACTGAGGAAGTAGATTTTGCTAAAGGGATAAGGCTTCCACATTTTTAAGAAAATCATCTTAGGTTACAGTTTCAAAGAAGACAAATGATCGTTTGGATTCAGCGCTCAGGCAGGAGAGCCTCCATCGGATTATACAGACACAGATGTCAGAGCCCCGACAACCGCCGTGCTTAAGTTGCTCACAATCTTGTGGCAGAGACAGACAGCGCCTTAGGAACTCCAGGCTGACGCAGCAGGTGCTATAGCAATGTCTGAGGCCCGAGAGAACAGATTCTGCCTTAGGGGGCCTGGGGGAGGCCAGGGGAGTGTCCTCAAAGACAGGACACCAGAACTGAGTTTTCCTGTTTGCTTTTTTTTTACTTATAAACAATTCTAATAGCTTTGTTGAGATACACTTGACAAAGCAAACAGAACATATTTAAAGTGTACAATTTTATGCATTGTGTCACATGTGTAAGTAGACCCACAGAACCGGTCAAAACAATGACCATTTTCACACCTTGAAGCCTCGCCGTACCCCTGTGTGATCCCTCTCTGCCCCTCGCGCCCCTCCCCAGGAAAACCATGATCTGCTTTCTGTCGCCATACAGCACTTGGCACTTCCTAGAATTTTATATGCATGGAATCATAGAGTATGTATTCTTCTTGTCTGCCTTTGTCCATCAGCGTACTTATTTTGAGATTCCCGTGCTGCCGTGTGTACAAACAGTTCATCCCTGCTTATCACGAGCAGCATTCCATTCTCCGACTCTATTCAGATTCTGTTTATCCATTCACCTGAAGAGGGACATTTGGCATTGCTTTCAGTTTTCAGCTACTACAAACAAAGCTGCGTGAACATTCATGCAAGTCTTTGTATGAATATATGCTCTCATTTCTCTGGAGAAAATGCCTAGGAGTGGATTGGCTGGATCATAGTAACTGCAGGCTATTTTTCAAAGTGGTTGTAGCATTTTATACTCCCAGGAGTCATGTAGGAGCATTCCAGTGGCTCCACATCCTTGTCAACACTTGTTGTGGTCGGGCTTGTTAACCGGTCGAGCTGTTCTATCAGATGTGTGGAGGGGTCTTACTGTGGTTTACTTTGCATACCCTGCTGACGAATGACACTGAACATCTTTTCATGTGTTGTTTGCCATCTGCATATCTTCTTTGATGAACTGTCCATTCAAATCTTGTGTCTGTTTTCTATTGTTTATCTTCTTATTTTCGAATTCTGTCCCATATTTAATCTGGATACAAGTCCTTTATCAGATATACAAATCGCAAGTATTTTCTCCCAATTTAAGGCTTATCTTTTTCACTTAGAGATAAATTTGGAAAGATAAGTGGAAGTAAATTAAGTTGTGGAATTACCTTAAAAGTCACTCCAAGAGGAAATAGCACAAAGGAAAGGGATGAAGGTGAGAAATACCCCGGTGAGTCCTAAAAGCTGGAACAGTTTTGGGTGGCTTGCGGGTGAGTCCTTGGGAGGCTGTGGCGCATATAACGTGACTACTACGCTTCTGGCTCTGTTCCAGGCCTCTATATACGTTGATTTTGCTCAATCCTCTCAACAACCCAGAGAACAAAGGGTTGGTGATCGGAGGTTGATTTTATAAATGAGGCAAGTGGGATTTGGGGAAATCAAGTGGTTTGCCCAAGGTTTCAGCTCTACTGAGCAGCAAAACTGAGAATCCTTATCCAAGTTCAGGCGGGTGTACGGCCCTCTTCCACATTTGCCAGAAACCAGATGGAGCAGGTAAAGCAAACTGAGGCTTAAGGGAAAGGCCAACTGGTCGACATG